>NC_044035.1:19071565-19671565 GCF_901765095.1 Microcaecilia unicolor | reverse complement strand
CCTGGTGCGTGAACACAAGCTCCCCCCCCCCCCAACCTAGTGGTCCCCGTCCCCACCCCTGTACCTAAGAGGCAGAGGAGGGAGTAGTACACTCCCTCCTCTTCCCACGCCACCTTGAAAATGGCGGTGTACTGCCCATTGCATCCTGCGCTGGGGTGGGGCTTCACCACCATTCCAGTCCCCCTGTGAACTTGTGTCAGGGGGGCTCTGGGGACTGGAGGGGTCACTGGCATGGGATGGGGGGGCTCCTGCAGGAAGGGGTTTCCATTGGGGGAGGATGGGGGCCCTGCTAGCATGCAAATGTATGCTGGGCAGGGCTCAACGTTCCTCCCCAATATTCTGCAAACCTTAACACCACCTCCGAGCTGGAGTAGGGTTTGCCACGGGCTGTGTGCCAATGTTTGGCGCACTGCCTACTGATCATTGGGGAGGAATAATAAAATGCCTGTTTAGCATGTATTTGCATGCTACTTGTGGTCAGAGCCCGTGAGCACATTTCACATGCTCAGGGGCCCTAATCATGGGACGGTAGCAAACGCGGGCGCTAGTATGGCACTAAATAGCCTCTAGCTTCCGCGTTTGCTTCTGATCATCGGCCTGAATTAGCACAACTGTGCAATGTTTGACTTGTATTCTCCTTTTTCTGGGCAGGGTTCTCCACTCTTATCAACTGTCCTGTTGCTTCAGTGGAGAAAATAGAGGCCCCCCAATTTATTTATTTCAAAAATTATAGGCTGTACAATTTACCATTCGTGGCAGCATGTAAGATAATATAAAAGTACATAAATGATAAAAAAAACCTAAAGTAAACATTAAATGATAAAAAATGCCTAAAATGTTTCAAAATAACATTTAGATATGTAAGTTAGCTGCAGTATTCACTGGAATGTTATTATTTAAAACTTTAAATATTAGAGGTAAAATTTTATATTTGACCATTCCATAGAAGTAATCAAATTTAGAACAACTTACAATTAAATAAAAAACATGCATTTTGTGCAACTTATAAAGCCTTTAACGTTTGTACTAGAATACCAAGAAACAGTCCATTACAATAATCGGTGTAAAGTAATTAAATCCTGATCTGCAGTTCTAAAGTTAACTGGTGATAATCACTTAATTGTCTAACCTTAATTATGAAAAAATTCTGTAAAACTTTGCGAAGGTGAAATCTCACAGACAGAGAAGAATCCAACAATATACCAAAGTACTGAATTTCTTGCATGAGGAATGCAAGCTCTATTGATCAAAGACTGAAGGGTCATGTCTTTTGAATGAAAACCATTAACACCTTAGTTTTTGCCATATTTAAATGTAAACAATTTGCTTTCATCTATGAATTAGTTGATCTCAAGCAAAGTTTTTAAAAAAATTCAATAGCTTCCTAACAGTTTTTTCCTTGTCATCAATACCAGACCAGTCCAGACTAATGGGTTATGTCCATCCACCAGCGGAAGGTGACAGAGAAAATAGTTCCAATTACTTTTGCCCCAAGGGAAGTATTTCGTACGCTGGTGCAATCATTAGTACTGAGCCACCTGGATTATTGTAACTCCATTTTCGCAGGATGCAAAGAAAAAACTGTTAAGAAACTTCAGACTTCACAAAATACCGCAGCTAGACTCATATTCGGTAAGGCGAAGTATGAGAGCGCCAAACCCCTCAGAGAAAAATTGCATTGGCTTCCACTAAAAGATCGTATTGCTTTCAAAGTTTGCACATGAACCCACAAAATCATCTATGGAGAAGCTCCGTCATTCATGTCAGACCTAATTGACTTACCGGCACGAAACATCAACAGCTCATCACGTACCTTCCTAAACCTTCACTACCCTAATTGTAGAGGACTCAAATACAAATCACTACATCCATCTACCTTCACATACCTCTGCACAAACGCATGGAATAAACTACCGAACACTATAAAAATAACACGTAACTTGACAGACTTCAGGAAATTATTGAAAACGCACTTGTTCGGAGAAACTTACAATAAGAATCCTCCTTAAGAACTTGATTATTCTATATCTAAATCAACCACCTACTGATCCCTCTGAATTGATTATATTAGCCATATTATCATTATTGGTCATCATTTATTATTACTTTTGTATTATGTGTTATGTAAATTATTCTACTGACATATCTTCCTTATTTCTTACATAGTAATATGTTAATTTGAACAAACCTCTTATTCTGTTCATAACTATATCTTTTGTAACATAATGTAAGCCACATTGAGCCTGCAAATAGGTGGGAAAATGTGGGGTACCAATGTAGCAAATAAATGAATGGTATCATGCAGCCAGGAATGCTCAGTATTTTCTCTGTCTCCTAGCAGATGGTGGACGGATGTGCAGCTCCTCTTGGTGATTGCTGGCTAGCTCCTGCCCCAGCTTGGCTAGGTGACGGTTGAGCAAGGGGTGTACTGGAACACGAATTTGGGTTCATTTAAGATGACACCCAGTGGTGCTGGGTCCCTCATCTGCCAGCTAGGTTGATACCTAGTGGTACTAGGTCCCTTCCCTTGCCAGGGGCCTTTGAGACTCATCAGGCTTGGATGTGGTTTGGTGCAGGATTGTTATTTGCTGCTTCTGGGAAAGTATGTATATTTCTTTCTGCTTATGATGTGAGTTGTGGCACACTTCTTGACTGTATACGCTTGTGAGGTAAGATGTTCCTTTTATTTTCAGTTCTGTCTTGATGCTCCATGTCTTTTCTGCGGCGGGGGTTCATTATGGCGTCATCTTGGAGAGTGGTATGTTGCTTCCTCTCTTCTGTGACTTTCTTCAGCGGCTGGTGACTGCAGTGATGCCTGTGCGCCTCTTTTTGTTCTCTGGCGCGTTCCTTGCAGTCGGAGTTTGGGACTCCATGGCTTCTTTCCCTTGGGTCGACTGTTGGGGTTCCGTATTTTTATTCTGGGCCTTCAGAGCCTCCCTAGGCTCCCTTCCTCAAGCTATTCGGGGTCTCGGACACTGGCTCCCTTCCTGGTGCCTCTGCCTTTTTCTTTTTCATGGACTCTGATTTCTTCCCATTGTCGTGTACCGCTGGACATCTCCACCTGATGTGGTTCCTATCTAGTATGATGTTTGGCATCTTTGTGGATGTTTCGTTTGTCCTATTGGAGTATTGATTTTTTTTTTTCATGCCCTACTGCTGTGACTGCTTTGCCTACATCCCATTAGTCTGGACTGGTCTGGTATTGATGACAAGGAAGGAAAAATTATGTTCTTACCTGATAATTTTCTTTCCTTTTATCATACCAAATTTTCTTTCCTTTAGTCATACCAGACCAGTCCAGCCCTCCCTTTCTGCTTTTTCTTGGGTTTCTTCCTTATTGCTTCTTTTAAGGCTCGCCTCCCCCACTTATGTGACTGAGTTCATGTAGGGCTCCTGGAAGCGGGGTACCCTTCATAGGAGCACCTAACCACTACACCTCTATTCAGGAAATCTTGACTGCCCCAACTTGACATTTCGTCCTTTAGATTGTAAGCTCCTTCGAGCAGGGACTGTCCTTCTTTGTTAAACTGTACAGCGCTGCGTAACCCTAGTAGCGCTCTAGAAATGTTAAGTAGTAGTAATTTCCCTTTGCTCTCCATGTCACATTGCTATGCCAGCTCTATACGGCTCTCGATTGTGCTTCACAGGCGAGCTGCTTCTCCTGTTTCAGGGGTACATCAGCACGACAGGTGGGAAGACTGAGTAGTGCCTCGCCTCACTCGATGGGTGGTACGGCTGGCCCTTGGTTGCACAAGAGCCCCAGAACTCCTACCATCTGGGTGTTCTTGGCTTCCCAGTGGGTTCTGTTTCCTCTTTTCTTGTTTGTAGCAGTTGAGATCACCATTGCTCGGCTGTTGGAAATACTGAGCATTCCATTCTGCATGATACCCTTAAGGGGCAGCAATTTTCGCTGTCTCCTTCCCCTGTTGGATGGATACAACTCATTAGTCTGGACTGGTCTGTTATGATTAAAGGAAAGAAAATTATCAGGTGCAAACATAATTTCTCCTTTTTAATTGAGAAAACAAAATTGAAGGCGGAGTTTTATTACCCGACTTCCTCACTTATCATAAATCTTACATTTCACAGCAGGGGTGCAGATGGTTCTTCCGCGCTTCTGAATACAAGCCCATGTGGCTGCAATTGGAGGAGGCCATGGTAGCTCCTCTCACTTTACCGCTTCTTCTTCCTGCTTCTTCATTTCCATCACATAGAGTTGATCAGATTATAGTCTCCACGGTCAAATGTCTATTGGACCTCGACAAATTTCAAGCAATACCTTTCAGTAAGTCATCACATCGGTCACTTTGGTACAATCCGCATATCTTAATAAATAAGGCTCCGTTCTTTTGGAAAGAGTGGATAGATAAGGGAGTCTTCTATCTGTCTGATATTGTTAATGCTGATAATAGTTTTTGGTCCTTTTCTGAGGTGGTATCCAAATTTTCTCTACCTCCTACTATGTTCTTTCAATGGATGCAACTTACTCATAGTGTGAAGGCATCTGTTGAGCTGGCATCATGGTCATCTCGGCTGCCTTCTTTATTTGCCAACGCCCAGACACTGGTATTAGCTGGGCACACAGCTTCATCGATTTATAACATTTTTATTAACGCAACACACAACTTCAATACTGCCCTTCAACATAATCGGCAGCTTCTCTTTTTCCTTTCCCACCTGTTGTGTTTCTTGCTTCCTATATTTTTCCATCATTGTTTTCCTGTTATTTGTATTCTTGGAAATTAATAAAATATTTGGAAATGAGAAAACAAAATTGAATATCTGCATAAATTCTAAATTGAAGACCGAAGCAAGCAAGCAGTTTGCAGAGAGGGCACGAAAAATAGTACACATTTCAGAAAAGAGCTGATCTTTTTGGTACCCTAAGAGGTATTAAACCAATAACAGCTCTGCAAACCATTCACCACTGGAAATTCCCATGAATCCAAATTTTGAAGCAAACCAGGCTAGCACAGTACCAGATAAACCAAAGGCTTCCAATCTTCTTATTAAAATCTCATTTAATGGAGTCAAATGCTTCTGAAATATCCAATATAACCAAAAAATATCAAGACCCTTTATCACACCTGTTCTAATCATGCCTCAACATAGAGAGTTACAAAGTCTCTATTTTGTTAAGGATGAAATTCAAACTGACATTTGTCGAAAAGTTCATTCCCATTCACAAAATCTTGTAATTGGTCATAAGGCAATTTCTTAAGTATTTCACTAAAAGGGCAAAAAGAAATAGGTGAATTTTGGGGAATAACCTTTAAACAACGGTCTCACAATAGTTTTTTTTGTTTTTGTTTTAAACCTCTGGAAACAGCCCTTGTGAAAACAGATATGTTCGCTCATATGGAAATAGGGCCAGATCCTCAGTCATTGATTTTAGAAAAGAATGACAGGATCCAAAGCGGGGCTGGTGGTTGGGAGGCGGGGATAGTGCTGGGCAGACTTGTACGGTCTGTGCTAGAGCTGGTGGTTGGGAGGCGGGGATAGTGCTGGGCAGACTTATAAGGTCTGTGCCAGAGCCGGTGGTTGGGAGGCGGGGCTGGTGGTTGGGAGGCAGGGATAGTGCTGGCCCGACTTATACGGTCTGCCAGTGCCGGTGGTTGGGAGGTGGGGCTGGTGGTTGGGAGATGGGGATAGTGCTGGGCAGACTTATACGGTCTGTGCCCTGAAGAGCACAGGTACAAATCAAAGTAGGGTATACACAAAATGTAGCACACATGAGTTGTCTTGTTGGGCAGACTGGATGGACTGTGCAGGTCTTTTTCTGCCGTCATCTACTATGTTACTATGTAAAATGAATTTCTCACTCTAGACAAAACTTCCTGAATTTGTTGAGGAGACACAACAGCAGATTTTTTTTCCTTTAACTTCTGCGACCCTGAGCTTAACATTTTTGTTCAGCTTTGTGAATTAAGTTTTCTGTATTGAAACAATAGTTTTGTAAAGTTAAAAAAAAAAAAAAAAAAACCCACACACACAACCATGTTTTCCCAGACTTGCCACCCTCCCAGCTTTTTAATATGTCCGAGTTATTGTGAGGTTTCAGTGTAGTTTTGTCTCTCGTGGCTTTTTAAACATACAGGATAAATCCATAATGCTTCCTCTCACTCTGTTTTGGTAGTGTAATGGTCATAAGATTGCTTGCCAGTTTCAGTTCCTCCCAAAACCATTTTGACCCTGGATGGCAGATTCCTACGAACAGCAGCTTAAAAAATAAAAATGCCTTGGTGGTCTTTGCTCGGCAGCATTATGTTTTTGAGTTTTTTTTTTGTTACATTTGTACCCTGCGCTTTCCCACTCATGGCAGGCTCAATGCGGCTTACATGGGGCAATGGAGGGTTAAGTGACTTGCCCAGAGTCACAAGGAGCTGCCTGTGCCTGAAGTGGGAATCAAACTCAGTTCCTCAGGACCAAAGTCCACCACCCTAACCACTAGGCCACTCCTCCACTGTTGCTACTATTTGAGATTCTACATGGAATGTTGCTATTCCACTAGCAACATTCCATGTAGAAGTCGGCCCTTACAGATCACCAATGTGGCCGCGCAGGCTTCTGCTTCTGTGAGTCTGACGTCCTGCACATACGTGCAGGACGTCAGACTCACAGAAACAGAAGCCTGCGCAGCCTTCTACATGGAATGTTGCTAGTGGAATAGCAACATTCCATGTAGAATCTCCAATAGTATCTATTTTATTTTTGTTACATTTGTACCCCGCGCTTTCCCACTCATGGCAGGCTCAATGCGGCTTACATGGGGCAATGGAGGGGTTAAGTGACTTGCCCAGAGTCACAAGGAGCTGCCTGTGCCGGGAATCGAACTCAGTTCCCAAGGACCAAAGTCCACCACCCTAACCACTAGGCCACTCGATACACTTGCTGAAGATTAATACAGCATGTTTATTTTGACCCTTAAGTTGCTAGACTGTTTGATGAGCCTCGTGCAATTGCAGGGTTCGACGCTTTTGCCATTGAAACTCCATAACCTATTATTCAGTGACTGTTTTAGCTATTTGGCCCCAACCACATGCAGACGTTTCCATGTGACCCTGCCTTTGTAACTTACTGGTTATTGTCTAGGACCAGACAGGCAAAATACGTAGGAGACAGTTCTATAGCAGATTTGCCAGATTTAGGTGCCAGATTTCCACAGTCTGTGAGCATATTCTAAAAGACCATTTATGTGCAGAAGTGTTCTTATATAATCAAACATATAAATGGCAAGAGGCGTACTCACTCGCAAATGCGCAGTAGAGACCCTCTCTGTCCCGCCCCCGCATCAATACGTGATGAATGGACGTGACAGAGAAGGGAACCTGCGCACCTGCGAGTGAGGGAACCTCCGTCGCCACCGCTCCCCCCCCCCCCAGGGTTGCTGCTACCGCTCCCCCCACCCACCCGGAGTCGCCGCCACCCACCCTCCACCCGGCTCGAGTACCTGGCTTCACTATTCAAACCGCCGGAACGCAGCACACAGCTCATCTGAGCTGCCGTTGGCCTTCCTTACCTGCCTGTGTCCCGCCCTCGCCGACGTTACGTCACACAAGGGCGGAACACACGCAGAGAAGAAGGAAGGCCGTTGGCAGCTCAGATGAGCTGTGTGCTGCGTTCCGGCGGTTTGAATAGTGAAGCCAGGTACCTGGCCCGGGTGGGAGGGGTGGCGGAGGGGACTCCGAGGGGGGGGGAGGGGCGGCGGCGACCTATCCTTTCAACCCCCCCCCCTCCTTTACTAGCCCGTTTTTAAGGGCTCAACGGCTAGTGCTAGCATAAACCAGTATTGAGTATATCTTGTCAGCACCATAAATATATGATCCTCACATACTGAAATCTGTTTCCTTCTGGTTTTAAGTTCTGACTACTGTTGAAATCTGTGAAGCTGTGAGAGGGAGAGAAGAGGAGCAATGTTGGCCACAGGGGTGGAGAGGAGGGAGAAAGAGAGAGCAATATGGGATCCAGCTTTGACTTATACACGGGTCAGAGCATTTTAGCCATTTTCAGTCCTAAAACTGCCCTTGACGTATGCACTAGGGTTACCATATTTTGTCCCCCCAAAAAGGAGGACACATGCCCCGCCCCTTTCACACCCTCGCTCTGCCCCCTTCCATGCCCGCCCCACCCCCTTTCACGCCTTGCTCCGCCCCCTGTCACATTTACCCCTCCCCCTGTCACACACCATGTCACTCCCCCTCCCCTTATCTTACTACTGCCCTGGTGGTCTAGTGACCTCTTTGGGGTAGGAAAGAGCCCCCTCTTTCCTGCCCGGAGCGCTGCCCTGCATGCATCCTTCCTGTTGGTGATTTCAGCGCTGATTCAAAATGGCCGCCGAGAGTTGAAGTCTCACGAGGTCACTTCAACTCTCGGCAACCATTTTGAATCGGCGCCGAGATCACCAACAGGAAGGATGCATGCAGGGCAGCGCTCTGGGCAGGACTACTACTACTACTTAACATTTCTAGAGCGCTACTAGGGTTACGCAGCGCTGTACAGTTTAACAAAGAAGGACAGAAATCCGGACAAACGGGCAGATTTGCAAAACCCGCCCGGTTGCCCGGACATGTCTTCAAAAAGAGGACATGTCCGGGTAAATCCGGACATATGGTAACCCTAGAATGCACAAGTATATACAGTTCCTTGCATTTGAAAAACGAAGATAACAATTTTAACGGGGGAAAAATCTCAGTGCTTCCAGCTATCAGTTTCAGTTGTCAGAAACATGGTTAAGAAATTGGAAGTTATACAGAGCTGTTAAAGTAAGAACTAGAATGCCAAGGAAAACCTCTGAAAGAGCTGCCCAGAAACTGCTGATACCTGCAAAACAATCCACAGATCACTGCGAGTGAACTGCTGAAAAGTATAGCTGACACTGGAGTACTTGTTGGCACTACAGCATTGTGCATTAAAATAAAAACTGATCCGCATGGGAGTGTTGTCGGAAGACCTGATTAACAAACGTGATTATCTAAAAAGCAGGGATTTTCAGCCCAGTCCTCAGGACACACCCTACCAGACAGATGTTCAGGATACGTGTGGAGGAGTGGCCTAGTGGTTAGAGTGGTGGACTTTGGTCCTGGAGAACTGGGTTCGATTCCCACTGCAGGCACAGGCAGGCAGCTCCTTGTGACTCTGGGCAAGTCACTTAACCCTCCATTGCCCCATGTAAGCCGCATTGAGCCTACCATGAGTGGGAAAGCGCGGGGTACAAATGTAACAAAAATAAAATAGATACTATTGGAGATTCTACATGGAATGTTGCTATTCCACTAGCAACATTCCATGTAGAAGGCTGCGCAGGCTTCTGTTTCTGTGAGTCTGATGTGCAGGACGTCAGACTCACAGAAGCAGAAGCCTGCACAGCCACATTGGTGATCTGCAAGGGCCGACTTCTACATGGAATGTTGCTAGTGGAATAGCAACATTCCATGTAGAATCTCAAATAGTAGCAACAGTGGAGGAGTGGCCTAGTGGTTAGGGTGGTGGACTTTGGTCCTGGGGAACTGAGTTCGACTCCCACTTCAGGCACAGGCAGCTCCTTGTGACTCTGGGCAAGTCACTTAACCCTCCATTGCCCCAGGTACAAATAAGTACCTGTATATAATATGTAAGCCGCATTGAACCTGCTGTGAGTGGGAAAGCGCAGGGTACAAATGTAAGAAAAATAAAAAAATATCCGTATTACTTATGCATGAAATATATTTGCATGCACTGCCTCCATTGTATGCAAATGTCTCTCAACATATGCCTTTGTGTAATCCTGAAAACTGACTGGATGGGGGTGTGTCCCAAAGACTGGTTTGTTCCAAAACGTTTCTTCGGCATACTTCAGACCAATGGTTCTCAAAGTACTTTGGATTGAGAAAACAAAAATTGAACTGTACAGCCACAACTATTCAAGACATCTGGAGAAAAAAAAAGGTGAAGCACATGAAGAAAAGAACACATTGACAGCTGTTATCTAGTATGATTTGGGATTGTTTGAGAGGAACTGGCACAAAAAAAAATATTTTGCTGGTGGAAAGAATGGCTTCTATAAAATATCACCAAAAAATTCCACCTAACCAAAACCGACAAAATCCATGTACTGCAACAAATGATCACTATTACAAAAAAGTCATGCTACTCCATGCAGGAAGGAAAAAGGCCTCAAAGAGATCCAAGATATTATACAATCTAACGGAGCTAAATCAGATCTTTATGATCTTCCCTTTATCATCGGCCAAAAAACCTTCAAAAATACATTAGACTTCCCTCATCCACGCTCTTATCACCTCTCGCTTAGACTATTGCAACTTGCTTCTCACAGGTCTCCCACTTAGCCATCTCTCTCCTCTTCAATCTGTTCAAATTCTGCTGCACAACTAATATTCCGCCAGGGTCGTTATGCTCATATTAGCCCTCTCCTCAAGTCACTTCACTGGCTTCCTATCCGTTTCACAGACACACAGCCAGATGGGGTTCACACCTTCAACAGACACACAGCCAGATGGGGTTCACACCCAGAAGGCGTTTTAGCCGAAACACGGACCGTGTTGGGTCATAATACAGGTTTCTTTTGGAGCATCTTACCTTGATGTGGTGACTGACCACTTGATACTGGTTCCTTTACACCCAGTTTCTGTTTGTGTTCCTATCCGTTTCCGCATACAGTTCAAACTCCTCTTGTTGACCTGTAAGTACATTCACTCTGCAACTCCTCAGTACCTCTCCACTCTCATCTCTCCCTACATTCCTCCCCGGGAACTCCGTTCACTGGGTAAATCTCTCTTATCTGCACCCTTCTCCTCCGCTGCTCTCTCCAGACTCAGTTCCTTTTATCTTGCTGCACCATATGCCTGGAATAGACTTCCCGAGTCGGTACGTCAAGCTCCATCTCTAGCTGTCTTCAAATCTAAGCTAAAAGCCCACCTTTTTTATGCTGCTTTTAACTCCTAACCCTTATTCACTTGTTCAGAACCCTTATTTTATCATCCTCACTTTAATATTCCCTTATCTCTTGTTTGTCCTGTTTGTCCTAATTAGATTGTAAGCTCTGTCGAGCTGGGACTGTCTCTTCACGTTCAAGTGTACAGAGCTGCGTACGTCTAGTAGCGCTATAGAAATGATAAGTAGTAGTAGTAGTCCTTATGTTTGTAGAAGTTCCGGGCTGCAGGATGAAGACTGCACAGCAGAACACTTGATCGGGCAACGCAGTCCACTGCTGAGTATCACCTTTAAAGATAAGTGCTGGTGCTTATATCAAGTGCTTCCTATTATTTTTCCATATATGATAGATTAATAAGGAAAATGCATATATTTCTAAGAAAACTTCTACAAACATAAGGAGCAGCAGAAAGTCTAATGTATTTTTTTGAAGGTTTTTTGGCCGATGATGAAGGGAAGATCATAAAGATCTGATTTAGCTCCGTTAGATTGTAAAGTATCTTGGAGCGCTTTGAGGCCTTTTTCCTTCTTGCATGGAGTAGCATGACTTTTTTGTAATAGTTATCATTTGTTGCAGTACATGGATTTTGTCATTTTTGGTTAGGTGGAATTTTTTGGAGTTATGTTCTAGTGTACTAGCATTTCCACATATAGTAAACATTAGTAGATGACGGCAGAAAAAGACCTGCACGGTCCATCCAGTCTGCCCAAGAAGATAAATTCATATGTGCTACTTTTTTATTTGTACTGTCCTCTTCAGTGCACAGACCGTATAAGTCTGGCCAGCCCTATCCCCGCCTCCCAACCAGTCTGGCCAGCCCTATCCCCGCCTCCCAACCAGCCCCATTGGTTTCTGATTTCTACAAAATGTCAACATCCTAGAACAGTGCTTATTAAATTTTCTGTGGCTATAACACCATTATAGAGGCCACAGAAAATGTGCAGTTCCCAAAGGCACAAGCTGCTGTTTATAAGGTCAGGCTGCCCATTGGATCACAACCCACAGGTTGGGAAGCCCTGTCCTAGAAGCTCATGTCCAAAGTTAGTGATGCAATTGAAGCTGAAAAGTGGTTGAATATTTCAGCATGATAATGAGCTGAAACATCCCTCAGAATTAGCCATGAAGTACTTCTAGGGAAGAAAGATGAAGGTTCCACCATGGTCTTGTCGGTCCCCTGACTTGAATATTATCGAAAATCTGTGGGGAGATCTGTAATGCATGTAAGAAGACTGAAGAATTTGAGTTTGAAAACTGGGGGGGAAAAATGGACACAAGAAGAGGAACTTTTTTTTCTTGCTACGGGGTAACATTTGGTAGCTGTTATTTTTGCCAAAGGAAGTGTATTGCAAAATTCAGACTGAAAGGGCGTCCAAACCTTTGCACCTGCTGTTCGCTGTTCTCCAATTTTGATCTATAAAAAAACTAAATGCAAATAATTATTGATTAAAATTTGCAGTAAAATGATGTTTACATTTGTACTATGTACTTTGTAACCAATGCTAGGTTATAGATTCATTAGAAGACAGAATTAGACCAGGAGTGCCTAAGCATTTGCACATATCTGTGGGTCCAGGTTAATGTGCTTTTTCAAAAAGTAGCTTCTGTCTCACAATTGAACAAGATTTGGAATCTCTCATATCGGTGACTTTTTCCCCCTGTTCTTTACTTGTGGGGAAATCCCTAAGATTAGACCCATTGAAAGGCAGAGAAAAAAATTTTCAAAGACAAATGTTTAAAGAAGTCCAAGTAGACTATGTTGGCAATTCTATAAATTGTGTGCTTAGTGCCACTTTTATTTCATTAAAGAATTCAAGCGTAAGTCAACATTGGTATGTCTAAACTTAAACACCAACAGTTACTCCAAGTCAGTGGCAGTCGTAACTGTTAGTGTTAAGTACCCTGAAGTGCCTGTGTCTTATAGTAGTCTATGAGTTATGCGAGTACCTCGGAGACATCTCCATGACCCACTTATTCTCTGCTCATATGTGTGCCCCCTTGAACCTACATGTTATGCAACATTGGCTCATATGTTACAGAATAGCGGCATGCATAAATGCAATTTCTGGTGCTAATTTCGTGCCTACGTGCTACTAATTTATAACTTGTGTCCAATTGGTGCCTATCTTTAGGTGTCGGTTTATAGAATTGTTCTTTATGCTTATGCAAAATGGACTAAATCTTAATCGCTGCTGACATACAGTAGCACTCATTAAGAATTGGACACATGAGTTCAATTTGCCTTTGAACCTTCCCAAATTTACATGGTTTGAAAGTGACTGTTAGTCTGTCCAGTTCAGCTTTCCTAAGACTCACAGTAGGGCAGTTCAGGTTTCAAGTTTTATTTTATCTTGATGTACCGCTCATTGGGGATGCCATTTAAGTGATTTACTAAAAGTTCTAAAAAGAAGATAAAATTTCTCTTTTCAGTTTTTCCTATAACGTTGTAAAAATACAGGTTTGTTTTCATAAAGATAATTTTTGAAAGACTTCAGCTGTGTGGTTACAGATCTAGACTCCAACCCCTACAACTTTCCTTTGCACCTGCTGAGACAGATATGGTCTTAGATTTTTTTTCAAGAAATAAGTATTTAAACAGCCCTTAAAACTTCAGAAAAGAGGTAAATAGGCAGACTGTTCTGCAAGGATGCTCCAGAAACACTAAAGATGGATAAACAAATTATATTGAATCTTATTTTTCTTAATGAGAGGATGATTAAAAGCTTTTGCTGATGAGATCAAAAGGTTTGTGAGGGTATATAGGGTATGGGTATCTAGAAGAGAAATAATGGAAGACCTATTTGTATTTGGTGTACCAAACTGAGAATTTTATATGGGATGTTAGACAAGGTGGGCAGCATAAATATAACCCTCAAGGATCAACTCAAGTAAGTATATATCTCTTCTGATTATAGTAGTTCTTAGTCAGTGTGTCCGTCCATCCTCCCCACCCCCTTGTAGATTGTTCCATTGTTTACAGTCACTTAGTTGAAGGCCTTGCTTGACTGCAGGCTTTGGTTGTTCTTAGTTTGGGGCCCAGCGATGCAATCCTCTCGCTGTCAATTCTGTGAACTCTTGCAGAAGACCAGCCAAACATCAGCAGTCTCAGTAACCTCATTCAGTGTCACAGCTAAAATTATAGTTTTAAAACCATTTTTCCTCAGATTCTTTCCCAGTCACTCAGCGCTATTAAAAATAATCAAGGCCAAGCACCTTTGAGTTCTTAAAACTCAGTTTCTCTCAATTCTCTCTCTCTCTCACTCATTCTCACAAACATGTGACACTCTTCAGTTCTTGTTCCAACCATCACCCAAGCTGTTACTAGAGAAACAATGACTAATATGATGTCACTGCACCCGCCTTTACTTATTTCCACCAATCAGAATCATGCACATGGAAAATGTTTGCACGTATGGATCACACATTTTTCCTCCATAGACTAATATTGGAAACTACGGGGTCCTTTTACTAAGGTGTACTGAAAAATGGCCTGTGGTTTTGGGCGCACGCAGAATTATTTTTCAGCGCACCTACAAAAAATGCCTTTTTTAAATTTTTGCCAAAAATGGACATGCGGCAAAATGAAAATTGCCACGCATCCATTTTGGGTCTGAGACCTTACCGCAAGCCATTGACCTAGCGGTAAGGTCTCATGCGGTAACCGGGCGGTAATGGTCTACACGCGTCAGAAAATAAATATTTTTTGGATGGGCATAGCAGATGCACGCCAAGTTTTTTTTTCCCCAATATATTTTATTGATTTTTTTTCCAAACATACAGTAAAACATGAGAAAAGGAAAATCTAAACAAGAAAGGAGAAGGGATAAAATATAGGGTCAGTATGCCTGAATGTTCTTAACTTCATAAGAGGCATATAGGAAAATAAAATTGTTGCAACCAGATAATGGTTGGGCTATAATGCAGTCTGAAGAGATTGAAGATAATGTTCCACAGGAGTCCAAACTTTTTTCTTAGAGAAAGTTGTCCGAAATTGTTCCGCAATTGTGTATTCAAATTTTTGATATTGTAGAACTGTGTTCCACCAGAAATGAACATTTAATAAGTGAGCAGATTTCCAGTTTTGTAGTATATGTTTCTGACCAATAGTAAGCAAAATGTCCAATAATTTTGCCTGTGGAGCTGATAAATTCAGTTGCTTAGAAGAAGACTTGTAAATTACTATGGAGGATGAAAGGTCACAATCGATCGACAAAATCTGATGCACCATATTACTTTCCAAAATTTAGAGACTAAGTCACATGCAAATAGCATATGAAGCAAGGTACCCACTTGCTGGGAACAGTGCCAACATTTATCAGAAGATGGAAGCCCTGCAGCAGCAAGTTTACGGGGTGTCCAGTTAGTTTTATGGTATAAAAAGAACATTGATTGTAACATAGAAGCGAAGGAGAGAGGTTTCACTACTTTTGTCCAAAAATGAGTCCATGCTTCGTCATCTAGAGCCTATCCAATGTCAATTTGCCAACTATTTTGAAGAACTAGATTGAAATTGTATGCACTTTTAATAAAAAGTTGATAGATACAAGATGTCGTGTGACCATTCAGAATCAGTGTTTGTGCATTAGAAAACAATGAGGGTAATTGATGTGTCAGTGAGATGAGGTTAGACATTGCATTAACACTGTGAGATAATTGTAACCATTTAAAGTACACAGAGTGTGGCAAAGAAAATTGTTCCATAATTTCTGAAAAAGACCGAATTCTTTTGTCTTCATTTACAATATCGGAGAGAGTCAAAACACCTTTGTCAATCCATTCCTTCCAAAAGAAAGGAACCTTATTTGCTAATGTATGAGGGTTATACCATAGTGACATATGAAAAGACAAGGTAAAAGGAATAGTTTGTAACTTATCCAATTCTATCATGCATTTAACCGTGGAGATTATTATATCATCTATTTTATGAGATGGAAATGAGGTAGATGAGAGCAAAAAAGACAATCGAAGTTGGGTATACCATAGTTTCTTCAAAAAGCAACCATATAGGTTTATAGTCAAAATTGTGATAAAACCAATTACATCCTTGATGAGAAATAAGATTTATGATAAGTGTGAAAATCAGGAAACAAAACACCTCCTGAGTCTTCAGTACTTTTAAGTTTTTTGAGAGCAATTCTGGAATGTTTGTTCGACCATAAAAAGGAGGTCAGTAATTTGTCTATCTGAGAATAAAAAGTGAGAGGATAAATAATTGGGAGCATACTTAAGGTGTAATTAAATTTAGGAGAAACCATCATTTTAATAGTTTCAAGACGACCCCACCATTGTAAATTTAAGGAGTGCCAGGTATGTAGCAACAATTTGAGGGATTAAACTGAATAATATCTGTCAATGACGTATATAGATCCAGTCCGAGATACTTAATCTTTGGCATTGCCTAGACCAAATTGAAAGATTTAGCAATGTCAGGGAGTGCATATTTATTAAGAGGTAATAATTCAGTCTTTTGTTGATTGATTTTATAACCAGAGAATTGGGAAAAAAAGAGTAATTAGATCGATGAGGTTGGATATTGATTGATGGGGACTAGACAGATATAGCAGGACATCATCCGCATAGGCCGAACACTTAATTTCCATATCCTGGTAAACAATACCCTTTATGCGAGCGTGAGACCTAATTGCAATCAGGAGTGGTTCAAGAGCTATCTCTATATATAAAAGGCACCACCAACGTTCTAAATGAAGTCTCCAGCCAGAAGTGTGAAGGGGGAGAGATATCCGGTTTCCCCATGAGTGTCTGCCCCGCCCTCGCTCTCTCTCTAACACAAACAGTGAAGGAAAACACAGCAAAGCACGAAATCAAATCGTTCTCTCTGTAACAGTGAAAGAGGGGGGAGGGGAGAGAGGGCAGAAGCCCTCACTATCTCTGTAACACAAACACAGCACAGCAGGAAACTTAACACTGAAGGACTCGACTCCGAGGGGGGAGGGGACAGACAGCACAGGGGAAGGGAGAGAGGGCAGGGACACACACACTTCCACATGCACACAGAAGAAAACCTTGCTAGCCCCCGTTTCATTTGCATCAGAAACGGGGCTTTTTTTACTAGTATTAAATAAGTACAGAGAGAAGGGGACAGCCTTGTCTAGTACCGCGATGGAGGACTATCTTATCCGATAGTAGATTGTTAGTGATGACTTTAGCAGTTGGGTTAGCATACAAAGTTTACATTTTTAACAAAAATTCAGGGGGATACCCAAACCAGGATAAGGCTTCAAATAGGTAATTCCATTCAACCCTGTCAAAGGCCTTCTCCGCATCTAAGGAATGGGCCACAACTGGCTGGGAATAGGAAGACACTATGTGAGATAAGTGCAAAAAAAAGCCTTGTTTTGTCACTAATAAGTTTACCAGGCATGAAACCTACCTGATCCGGATGAATAATTTTAGAGATGATTTTTTAAAATTCTATTTGCAAGAATTGTAGCATAAAGTTTATAATCTACATTTAATAATGAAATGGGACGGTAATTAGGTTTAGGAATCACAGTAATAATTGCCTAAGAGAAACAGCTAGAAGAAATATTTTCAGGAGATAAATCATTAAAGAGATTTAAGAGGATAGGAGAAAGATCTTTTTTAAACGATTTGTAGAACTCAATGGGAATCCCATCAGAACCCGGGGACTTCCCAGTCGCGGTGTCTTTGATGGCAGTGATGAGCTCTTGCTCAGTAATCTGAGCCTGCGCAAATTTGATATCATTTTCCGTCCACTTAGGGCTAACTAGTGAGGATAGAAAATTATTCGTTAAATTCTGAGATTGAGGAGATTCAGATTGGTATAATTCAGAGTAGAAATGAAAAAATGCTTTAGAAATAGCCTTTGTGGATACAGCTATGCTGTGATTAGAGAGTTTAATAGCAGAGATCTGGACTTCAGATCGTTTTCTTTTAAGATAATTTGCTAATAATTTACTACTTTTTTCTTTTTCAGCATAATGCTTGAAGTGAAACTCAAAAATTTGCTGACCAGCTTTAAGACTAAGCAATTTATTTATCTTATACTTTAAATTACATAAAGTATTGAGGAAAATAGTATTCCCTGTCTGAAAATATTTAGATTCTACCTCTTTAATTTGAGATTCAAGATGTATTATTTGAGCACTATCTTTTTTAGATTTGTGAGCAGCTAGAGATTTAAGTTCACCACGGAGGGCTGCTTTAAAGGCCTCCCAAATTGTTATTTTATTTATTTATTTATTTATTTATTTATTTGCTACATTTGTACCCCACATTTTCCCACCTATTTGCAGGCTCAATGTGGCTTACATTATATTACAAAAGATATAGTTATGAACAGAGTAAGAGGTCTGTTCTAAATTGACATATTACTATGTAAGAAATAAGGAAGATATGTCTGTAGAATAATTTACATAACACATAATAAAAAAACAATAATATATTATGACCAATAATGATAATATGGCTAATATAATCAATTTAGAGGGATAATAAATAGGTGGTTGGTTTAGCTATAGAATATTATTATTGTACCAAGAGTGGAGGAGGAATTATTAATGAAAAATTCTTCAATAAAAGTTTTCAATTTTATACAAATTTCTTCTTCTGTAAGAAGATTTAAAGGGAGTCTCCAAAATGGGGATCTTCTAGAAGATAAAGTAGACCAGGGCTAATGAGACTGGTGCATGATCAGAGACTACAATTGGTGAAATATTGGAGGTGATTATTGTTTCAACAAGACTATTAGAAATTAAAAAATAGTCCAATCTGGAGAAACTTTTATGAGGGGAAGAATAAAAAGTGTATTCTTTAGATGTTGGATTACATAATCTCCATGGATCAATGAGATGTAATTGGTCTATAAGAGAGTGTAGACAATCTTGAAGGTTGACACCTTACGTTGAGAATGCCTATCCAGATAATAATCTAAAGGAATGTTAAAATCCCCTGATATAATAATGGGAATAGAATCCAGTGACTGTATTGTTTGAAAGAGGTTTGTGAAAAATTCAGGAGAATCAGTATTTGGGGGCATATAAATTTACCAACAATACTGAAACATTGTTTATAGACACCTTGACAATTATCCATCTACCATTTGGGTCAATAATCTGCTCTAAAATAGTTTCATTGACACCTTTATGAAACAATATTGAAACTCCATGTTTCCTACCAAGAGAGGGAGAATCTGTAGAGGAAGAAATCCAATTACATTGCTTAATAAGAGGCGGAGTAGAGGGACAGTGAGTTTCTTGTAAAAAAAAAAAAATTATTCCTGATTTAAGGTTTTTGAGATAAATAAGTATTTTCTTACATTTTATAGGGTGACTTAAACCATTTACATTCCATGTCACTATGTTAATTGGAGATACAGAATTGGTTTGAGCCATCTTAATTTATAGGAAGAAATGGATATTGAGCACATATCCCATTACAAAGAAAAGCCATAAAGTACAGTTGAGAGAGAAATTATGCATGACTGACAAAAAAACAGAAAGGAACGGCATAAAGAACTAAGGAATTAGTTCAACCAAAGAGATGAAATAGAGATAAGAGAGACTGAGAGTAGAGACGAGATGACACTCAAAGAAAACCCTACATAATCTGAAATAGAGAAAGGAAAGGGTGATTTAGTGCACCATATGGTAAGTATAGTACCAGTAAAAAAGATGATCCTTCTATAACAATATTAATACACTTTCCAGCTTATTTTTGAAAGAGAAAGACGTCCATATTTCGACCCAAATCGGGAGATGGGCGCCTTTCTCTCATGGGCGCCCAAATCGGTATAATTGAAAGCCGATTTTGGGCCCTCCAACTGCAGTCTGTCGCGGGAACGAACAAAGTTGATGGGCGTGTTGGAGGCGTGATGAAGGTGGGACTGGGGCTTGTTTATCGGCTGAGGAGAGATGGGCGCACTCGGCCGATTAATGGAAAAAAGGGCACCAGAAGCGACAATTTTGGTCACTTTTTCTGGACCCTTTTTTTTCACGAACAAGTCCCCAAAAAGTGCCCCAACTGCTCAGATGACCGCCGGAGGGAATCGGGGATGACCTCCCCTGATTCCCCCAGTGGTCACTAGCCCCCTCCCACCAAAAAAAAAGAACTTTAAAACTTTTTTTTTGCCAGCCTGTATGCCAGCCTCAAATGTCATACCCAGCTCCATCACAGCAGTATGCAGGTCCCTGGAGCAGTTGTTAGTGGGTGCAGTGGACTTCAGGCAGGTGGACCCAGGCCCATCCCCCCCCCCCCCCCACCTGTTACACTTGTGCTGGTAAATGGGAGCCCTCCAAACCACCCCCAAAACCCACTGTACCCACATCTAGGTGCCCCCCTTCAGCCATAAGTGCTATGGTAATGGTGTAGAGTTCTGGGGAGTGGGTTTTGGGGATTTGGGGGGCTCAAGGTAAGGGAGCTATGGACTTGGGAGGTATTTAAAAAAATTTTTTTAATTGTTACAAGGGCCCCCTAGGTTGCCCGGTTGGTGTCCTGGCATGTGAGGGGGACCAGTGCACTACGAATCCTGGCCCCTCCCACGACCAAATGCCTTGGATTTGTTTGATTTTGAGCTGGGCGCCTTCGGTTTCCATTATCGCTGAAAACCGATATCGCCCAGCTCAAATCTGCCCAAATTCGATGCATTTGCCCAGCACAAACTGTATTATCAAACAAAAATTGGACGCCCATCTTTTTCAAAAATACGGTGTGGCCCGTCTCGGAGATAGGCGCCCATGGAGATGGGCGTTCGCGTTCGATTATGCCCCTCCACATGTGCTGAAACAAAAGTGTAATAATATGCGAGCATAACGTACTAGAGCAGTTAAGCGTATAATATAGCTAGTATCATAATAAAATAACAGATCCTTTCGAGAAGGCCTATATACATAAAGACAGATATCAATATGTGGTTGAAGAAGAGTCAGGGAGACACGCCGTGAGACTGCATTTGATCAAGATATAGTTGCAATTGTTCAGGTGAATCAAAACACTTAGTAGTATTATGTAATGTTACTTGCATACGAACGGGATATTGTAGGCCATATCTAGCTCCAAGAGATTTGAGGCGCGGTCTCATATCCTAAAAGGCTTTCCGCTTCCTAGCGGTAGTTTTTGCCAGATCGGGCACAATCAGAAATCTTTTCCCATCAAATTGAAAATCTTTTATTGTACGTGCCACTGTTAGGATTTGTAATGCCTGTTGAAATCGAAGATGTTTGGCAATAATCGGTCTTGGGCTTTGAAGGCCTTGTTTTTGATGAGACGGTGATCTATGAGCTCTTTCTAACTGTAATGGGAGGTCCGCCTCAATATGCAAGACTTGCGGAAGCCAAGAGGTAAGAAATTGTATAACATCAGCTCCTCCTGCACCTTCCTTTAAGCCAATGATCCTGATATTGTTTCTCCGGTTCCTCTTAGAGAGATCTTCGATCTCTCGCACTAATTTTCAGAAACTCTGATCCGTTTTTTTTCCTGTTGTTGCACCATAGAACAGTTTGATCTGCACGTGTTTCTAAGGTCTCAACACGGCTTTGAAAAGCTGTTAAGGCAGATGAAAGGGATTGCAAATCCGATTTCAGATCACAGGTCGTTTGAAAGTGAGCTCACTACCAGAACCCTCATCCACACTCTTATCACCTCTCGCTTAGACTATTGCAACTTGCTTCTCACAGGTCTCCCACTTAGCCATCTCTCTCCTCTTCAATCTGTTCAAAATTCTGCTGCACAACTAATATTCCGCCAGTGTCATTATCACTTGCACTTGCTCACATTAACTCATCTGCCATTTAGATGCCCAGTCTTGTAAGGTCCTCTTGCGATTTAACAACGTTGAATAACTTTGTAAAATAAGGGGAAGAAAAACTTCGACCGAGGCCTAAATAGGGCCTACCCCAACGACGAAAGAAAACTTACCGGGGCAAAGACTGGAAGTACGGGAAGGGAGAAAACCCCATCAGTGAGAACAAGCAGCCTGCTTGTCCTCGGAGAAAGCGAATGCTACATACCTGTAGAAGGTATTCTCCGAGGACAGCAGGCTGATTGTTCTCACAAACCCGCCCGCCTCCCCTTTGGAGTTGTGTCTTCCCTTCTCTTTGTCTTGCTACATATGAGACTGGCCGGCACGAGCCAGTTCGGGCGGGAAGACGGCCGCGCATGCGCATCGGCGCGCGAGGACTAGCAAAGGACTTTGCTAGTGAAGATTCCGATTGGAGGGGCTGCCGTGGACGTCACCCATCAGTGAGAACAATCAGCCTGCTGTCCTCGGAGAATACCTTCTACAGGTATGTAGCATTCGCTTTGTTTCATCAGCAGATTTAATTACCTCACTAGTTACTTCCATCTCTAGGTCATTTGTAAATATGTTAAAAAGCAGCAGTCCCAGCACAGACCCCTGGGGAACCCCACTAACTACCCTTCTCCATTGTGAATACTGCCCATTTAACCCCACTCTCTGTTTCCTATCCTTCAACCAGTTTTTAATCCACAATAGGACTTTTCCTCCTATCCCATGACCCTCCAATTTCCTCTGTAGCCTTTCATGAGGTACCTTGTCAAACGCCTTCTGAAAATCCAGATACACAATATCAACCGGCTCCCCTTTGTCCACATGTTTGTTCACCCCTTCAAATAAATGCAGTAGATTGGTGAGGCAAGATTTCCCTTCACTAAATCCATGTTGGGTTTGTCTCATTAATCCATGTTTATGTATATGCGCTGTAATTTTGTTCTTTATAATAGTCTGTACCATTTTATCGCCTAATTTATTTATTTTATTGGGGGAGGGCAATGATTATGCCAGTATGGCTATATGTGGGGGTGCATGTGGAGATGCACAGCCCAAGTGTAGGTTCTGACCAGAAGTAGCCTAGTCAGTTTTGCGCTACACTTTTGAACCTTTTGATCAAATTGAGAAGGTGCCAGTTTGGTTACTTCACTGTCTTGATGTAGGATTTTAAAAATCTTTCCTAGAAATGCTCTCATAATTCTGACAGCCAGTATGGTGATAGGCTTATATCGCCCCACTACTCTAGGCTTGCTAGTTATCTGTTGTTATCCCTTTTGGTCTGTGAACTATGCTCTGTTCATTTGGACTTTCTGAGATTTACTGACCGCAGCTTGCAATAAAAGTTAAACAAAAATGCTATGTAGTAAACAAATTACTACTACTTAACATTTCTAGAGCGCTACTAGGGTTACGCAGCACTGTACAGTTTAACAAAGAAGGACAGTCCCTGCTCAATGGAGCTTACAAATTAACTAAATAACATAACTTTGGGATAGCAAGCAGTCCTTAAGGTGAAACGTTGTACGTCTTAGAGGGAATTCAGTGAACTTGGTGTACTTTGATGGGAGCAGGACTAGATAAGGAGCAAGCTACGTGATAATTTCCTGTACTAGATGTCCTCTCCAGGTCAACCTCCAGAGTTGAGGACTATATTGTCTAAATGCTTTTCCTAGTCTTTGAGCATAGGGTCTCACAATTATTGCCTTTCTTATTCCTTGCAAATGTACAAAATCTGTTTATAGAAAGAATTGTATTGAGGACCATCAGGAGCCTCTTGTGGCTTTCAGGCCTTAGGTTGAATATCATGAATAAGTACATAAGTAATGCCACACTGGGAAAACACTAGCCTTTTAGTTATTGAGGGGCCCTTTTACTAAGCCGCGTAAGTGTCTACGTGCGCCAGAATGGAGTTACCACCTGGCTACCGCGTGGCTCTTGCGGTAATTTGATTTTTTACGCGCGGACGAAAAATTATTTTTATTTTCGGACACGCTTATTGGTTGCGCGCCAAGTGGCATTTGATGTGCATAGGTTATTACCGCCTGGTTACCGTGTGAGACGTTACTGCTAGGTCAATGACTGGCAGTAAGGTCGCAGACCCAAAATGGACGTGCAGCAATTTAGATTTTGCCGCACGTCCATTTTGATTTTGCCGCACGTCCATTTTTGGCAAAAATGTTAAAAAGGCCTTTTTTTTACAGGCGCGCTGAAAAATGGATCGGTGCATGCCCAAAGCCTATGCCTACACTACCACAAGCCATTTATCAGTGCACTTTGGTAAAAGGCAGGGTCGTAGCTACTTGGGGCCACGGGGGCCTGGGCCCCCGTAGATTTGCCCCTGGACTCCACTGCCGACGACCCTCTCGACCCCCCCCTCCCGCCGCCAACAACCCGCCGTCACCTACCTTTGCTGGCGGGGGACCCCAAGAAGAGGACCTCGGCTGGCCGGGGTTAGGGTCGGCGGGTTGTTGGCGGCGGGAGGGGGGTCGAGAGGGTCGTTGGTGGCGGGGGGATTCAGCAATGGCGGGGGGGTCAGCAATGGCAAGGGGGCTCAAAGTTGGTGGCAGGGGGTGGGCTAAAATGTGCCCCCTCACCTTGGGCTCTGGACCCCCCTCCCGCCGAATTCTGGCTACGCCCCTCCTGCCGAATTCTGGCTACGCCCCTGGTAAAAGGACCCCTTAGATAACAAAGGGGCCCTTTTACTAAGCTGCATTAGGCATTAATACTCGACTAACACAGGATGTGCGAAAGAGTTCTGTGTTTTGCAATCTGCGCTATTTACTTTTTGCAATTTTTTTCTTGGAAGGGGTATGTCAAGGGCAGAGAATGGGCATGGATATTCTAATTAGCGAGTGTGCTGACATTACTGCTATGCTAACTAGTTAGCGTATCCATAGTGCTGGAACACTTTGCGCCTACTAAATAGGAGGCAGTAAATGCTCTCACGTTAATATTTTTTTTAATGGCCATGCGTTAATATTTTCAAAAAGGAGGAATATAAATCCTAATTAAAAAAAATAATAAATAACAATGCTAATATCAGTGCACATCCAGAAAAATGTATAATAGAAAAAGTGTGAAATTACAGTCGTGCTAGAAATAGGCTTAGCGCATAGGAAAGTTCACGCAAGGATGCGTTAAGCCCATTTCTTAACACAGCTTAGTAAAAGGATCCCAGAGTGATTAGTTCCATTTTATCAGTACTATGTTAAGCTACCAGTTTATAGTGCCAGTATGTCTCGAGCCGTACTAGATTTCAGAACCATCTCACAACCGACATAAAAACCTATGGGCTCCTTTTACGAAGCTGCGGCAAAAGGGGGCCAGTGCTGGCATCGGCACGTGTTTTACACATGCGCCGAGGCCCCCTTTTACTGCAGCCGGTAAAAGGGAAGTCTTGCCTTCCTGTAGGAAATGGTCTTGCGGCAAGTAAAGCACTTGCCGTGGGCCATTTCAGGGTCGAAACCCTTACTGCTTACCCATTGAGGTGGCAGTAAGGGCTCCCGCATTAACCCGGCGAAATGACAGCGCACTAGGGGTGGGAAGTAGCCCGGTGGTACTTCCTGTATAGCGAGAGGTAAGCTTACCGCCGTTTAGTAAAAGGAGCCCTTTGATAGGCAGTCATTCTCATGTCAAGCGATGGACAATGATGAGTTAAGCCTTCAGGCAATGTACTGATGCCCAGTCCTTGGTTCTGAAACTGAAAATACTCTCAGATCTTGTATTTTTTTTTTTTTTGTTAATTTGTACCCCGCGCTTTCCCATTCATGGCAGGCTCAATGTGGCTTACATGGGGAAATGGAGGGTTAATTGACTTGCCCAGAGTCACAAGGAGCTGCCTGTGCCTGAAGTGGGAATCGAACTGAGTTCCTCAGTTCCCCAGGACCAAAGTCCACCACCCTAACCACTAGGCCACTCCTCCACTGTTGCTACTATTTGAGATTCTACATGGAATGTTGCTATTCCACTAGCAACATTCCATGTAGAAGTCGGGCCTTGCAGATCACCAATGTGGCCGCGCAGGCTTTTGCTTCTGTGAGTCTGACGTCCTGCACATGCAGGACATCAGACTCACAGAAACAGAAGCCTGCGCAGCCTTCTACATGGAATGGAATGTTGCTAGTGGAATAGCAACATTCCATGTAGAATCTCTAATAGTAGCAACATTCCATGTAGAATCTCCAATAGTATCTATTTTATTTTTGTTACATTTGTACCCTGCGCTTTCCCACTCATGGCAGGCTCAATGCGGCTTACATGGGGCAATGGAGGGTTAAGTGACTTGCCCAGAGTCACAAGGAGCTGCCTGTGCCTGAAGTGGGAATCGAACTCAGTTCCTCAGGACCAAAGTCCACCACCCTAACCACTAGGCCACTCCTCCACACAAGATGTGCGATGCCTATGCTGTTCCTTGTGGTGGTAAGATGTCCAATGCAGATTTCTGTGGAAAGCAAACGTGTTTTGTAGCTCCCGGAAGGTGCGCCTTGTTTGCGTAGCATTACGTACTGTGGCCCTACTTCTTGCATTGCAAAATGTAGATGGATAGCGTTGAAAGAAAGAACACGTCTTTCCTTGAAAGAAGGAAAAGAAATGCTTATATTTACAACCTGCAGGCTATACAACCAGTTATTCTTACTCATTTGAATCATTTTCCTACTCATCTGTTCTTCCTTCCTTTCTTTTTAAATAGTTTTTACCTGTTTTTCTCTTATCTCATTTATTTTTGTTCATTTGGTGTGGTTCATAATGGAATGCATGAAGTATCGGGAGGGAGGGAAGAAGGGGATGTAGTGCCCATTACTAGAATGCTGAATGGTCGAAGGCTAGATTTTATCCCCAGTTAGATTTAGAAGCATAAAAAAAAGAAAGGGAAGTTTACTGGACTGAGATTTAATAGGATTAAAATTCACGAGTGTATTCAAGTAAGTTTTTAGGTATTTTTATTAATTCCTTGATCTTAAAGGAGCAGTCAGCTCGTATGCACAGTCTGTATGGTTTCGTGATACACGTTAAATAAATGTTTCTTCTAAATGTTAGTTTTTCAGAAATGTTGCTGCACTTCAGAGTCCTCCATTTTCATATAGTCGTTTTGAGATTGCCTTAACTCGTGAATTGAAGGGACACATCTACTAAAGTGCACCGTGCCCTAATGTGCACTTACCATGCACGAAAACGCTTACCGCAAGGCACATTAGTGCTTTGTAGTAAGAAATGTGGGCATGTGCTAAGTGTACAGTATTTTCTAGAGGGGAGAACGGACTTGGGCATATTATCCGATTACTGTGCGCTGACTGGTTAGCATGGCCATAATGCAGGAGCTCTTTAGCGCCTCCTAAATAGGAAGTGGCGAGGTCTACCCTGTCAACTTTTTTCAGGTTACGCATGCTAATATGAATATAGCACACAACCTGAAAGAGAAATTGCCCTGTTTTCCTGAATGCACTAGACATGGATTTAGTGCTTGGGAAAGTCCCTTGTTATCACACATTAAGCCCTTTTACTAGTGCACTTCAGTAGACGTACCCCCTAATGACTTCTTCCTCTGTTTTCTAAGAAAGAAAACTGCTTCTCTGTCCATTAACCTTACATACAATAATTTTGTGATGCTCTTTCCATTATATTGTGCAAATTACAGGCCCCTAGATAGTGCCAGGGCAGGAATTCCGTATGTACTTAACTTCCCTGAGTAGGAGAACAGAGCAAGAAGGGCTCATTCACTGTAGCACAACAAACTTCCCTGGCCCATCCACCCAGTGGCGTACCAAGGGGGGGGGGCGGTCCGCCCCGGGTGCACACCGCTGGGGGAGGGGTGCCGTGGCGCGCGCCTGTTGCCCTGTCTCAGTCTGATTTTGCAATTCCCATGTGTTCACTGCTCCCTCTGAGTCTGGACGGAAACAGGTTACTTCCTGTTCCGGGGCAGACTCAGAGGGAGCAGAGAACACATGTGAATTGCGAACTCGGAGACAGGGCAACAGGCGCGCGCCGCGGCACCCCCCCCCCCCCAGCGGCGTGCACCCAGGGGGGGTGTCATTTCGCCGGGGGAGGGGGGGGGTCGCATCGGCGATCCGCCCCGGGTGTCAGCTAGGGTCGGAACGCCACTGCATCCACCCCCAACGCACTTACTAAATCAATGGGTCTTTTACAAAGATGCGCTAAACACTAGACACACCCATATATTCCTGTGGGCATCTCTAGCATTTAGGGTGTGCTTAATCAGTGCACACTAAAATTTCTACTGCACCTTAATAAAAGACCATCTTGGTTTGATGTTTGGGATCACTAGAGGTGGTGTGCATTTAGCACTGTACCTACTCTTAAATTTCCAAACCTTTAGAATACATGAGAATGCCATGAGACGGCTTGGACTGTGCATACATGTTGAGTGCTCCGTTTAGACTCGGAACAGACTACGCCTCAGGCATGCAGAATATAAAGAGTGTAGTTATGTGTCTGCTGGTTTGCTCAGTTCACTTTCTCCATCAGTGTCTTTGCCCTTTATTTACAGATAACTCTCTCCCTGTTTCTAGGAGGAAAAAAAAGTGCGTTCGGTACATACAAGGGGAAGGCAGCTGCATCAGCCCACCCTCTTCAGATGGAAGCTTACTAGATTCTCCTCCTCCTCTGTCCCCCAACGTGCTAGCCTCTCCTGCAAGCGATTCAAAGCCACAGACTGAGCAAACGCAGCCCCTCTCACTGACCTTGAAACCTGACCCTATGGCACACCTCTCCATGCCTTCGTCCTCTCTCGCCCTGACCGAAGGCTGCGCCAGCAAATCCAGCGCCCTTTCGACTAGCACGTGCCAGAACGGGGTGTTGCACCACCGCCAGCCAGCCATTTCACACTGCTCCTTATCAGCATCTCTAGCACATCTTCCCACGTCGTCCTTGCATTCCCATAGTTCTGTGGTGGGGGTGCAGCCCCAGCCACTGTCACTGGTAACCAAGTCTTTAGACTAGCTGTAACCTCGACATTGGTGTTTTCCTGGTTATTATTATTATGATTATTATTATTATTATGACTATTAATAATTTTTTATTTGTGCCACATGGCTACATTAATTAATGTTTTATTGAGTTCATTGGTCAATATTTGACCCATCGTTACTTCAATTGCTCTGTAGATTTAAAAGCCTCATGATTCTGCCAAAACTTTTATCAACAGCTGTTTAAAGTCTTTATAGCGTTCCAAAAATCGTTATATCTATATATATGCACACACAAACAGACACATGTGTAACTGTTCTGTAGTTCCTATAGGTTAGTTTTAAAGACTGATTTAATAATTTTAAAAAAAAAAAAGAAAGAAAAATGGGGGGGGGGGGGGGGGGGAACTATTTTGAAGTAGCCCTCACTTTACGGAGTTGGTTCTCTGTATTATTTGTATTAAATACGAGCTTGTGAACCAATCATTTTACATCTGGGTTTTAACCTTCGGGGCACAATGAGTGGCATCATCTTCTTTTCTTGTGTGATATAACTATTGTTGTGATACTTGTCATTGTTTAAATGCTGAGAAGCAAGGGGTTAAAGAAAAATGTTAACATGCTTTGCTCTCCATGTTGTCCCCCTTTTGGGGGAGGGAATGCTACAGAAACACGCATTCACACTCGCACAGATTTCTCAGAAAAAGAAAATCAATGTTTGGACCGGTAGTATTTATTTTAGAGCTTCCGTGTTGTATCTGTCTTTTTCAATGTTTATTTTTTATGTTGTATAAAGATTTTTTTCCCCTTAGTGTAAGCATCTTATATACATATATATATATATATATATAAATATATATAAAAACTCATTTGTACAAGGTTTTTAAGTTTATATATAAATTTATATTTTTTTTTTTACTGCGTATGAAGCAGTTGCCACCAAATGGACATTCTGTTGAAGAATTGCTTAAAAAGCAATGACCTTGGAAAAAAAATAATTAACAATGGAAGTATAATCAGACTGGTGGAGAAGCAGAACCTTGCAGATAGCTCCCTTTCAGGAATTTCACCTTGGTCCCTGTGACATTTTGATTCTAAAGTGTGTGAAAATTTATGTGCCAAAAAGAAAACTCTGGACGACCTACCTTCCTCCCCAGTTTCATACTGTAATTTTTAATTCATCCTGTTTTTGCTGTGACGTTACAAAGGTAGAGATGTATGTAGTTTTTTTGTCTCCTATAAGCACGTATTTGGTAGCAGATTGTCTGGACTGCATTTGAAATGAAGAGGTTTAACAAACTCCTTGAGGGCCAAAATACTGTACCTTTAGATTCCTCGTTAAGGGATAGAATAAAGAGACTGCCACAATTATGTACACGACTACATATGGGGTAGCTAGCAAACTTTTAAAAAAACAAAAACAAAAAAAAAATTATACTAGGCATGTTGATGTTGCAAAAAGGCTGTATAAAGCTGAAAAAAATGTTCACCTGTTAAATTCAGTACCATTGTATTTGACACAAAGCGATTTGTAAATCTGTCTCTCCATTTTTGTTTTCCTCCTCCTTACAGTTAAGATGCTAACTATAACATTTTTGTGAATATTTTGAATGTTTCCTAACAGCTGTGATGTTCCTGTTCCGTTTTATGCTCTCTTGATTTTTTTTTTTTTTAATTTTTGTTTTTATTTTTATTTTTTTTTGTAATGGTTTTGAAAAACCATTTTTTTTTGTAATGAATGTTCATGCTGTACAGTCTGTAGCATGCAGTTCTGGATTAATAAAAGCATCTTAGTATGTGCAGATAAGACGTGGGTTGCTTGTTTCTTTTGGAGAAATTAGACTATCTCTGGGATATACCACCAGTTGGTGAAAGGGGCCAGACTAACCCAGAATGTGGGTTTTGTATATGATCATGCTGTAATGGGAAAACATTTTGGCATGGTGGTGGTATGGGATTGAAACTTAAAAACAAAAAAAACAAACAAACATTTTTTAATGAATTTAATGCTGGTTGAAAGAGGCTTGATTTGAGAAGCTTTGCCACTCTTGGGGGGGGGGGGGGGCGGGGGAGTTAGTGTGCATGAGAGGGGCTTGTCTTATTCCTAACCAGATTAGGTCTTTTCTGGGGATAAACAGACAAATTTATAGAGAATTTTAGATTTTTATACCTTTTTAAAGCACAAAATTCACCAGATAAACATAAGTGTAAATAAAAAAATAAAAGTAGAGAGATCATTTTTGCATTTGTTCTTCTCTGGATCAATTTCCTTTTCCCTGGGAGCAGCCGTGATGTCACAGGTTGGAAGAAGACATGTTAAACTTCAGTATCAACTCTTGCTCTGATCCATATCTATGATAAGAACAATAATTTAAGAACCTGAAATATCGTGGACAGGGACTGTTCTTGGTTTTGAATCTGGCGTTCAAAATTTCTACTGTAGAACAAAATACAGGAAATTAAACTGAAGCTTTCTCTTAGCTTCCCCAGAAGATGTACTCACCAGTTCACTGTCTCACACAGACAAAAAGAATTCAATGCAGGTAAGTTAGGGATGGCCAACGGTTGCAAGCGACGTGACCAGGTCACACCAGTTTTGCAAAAACGTCATTGGCTACCAGTATAATACAGGCCTAAATTTAAAACTGTGATCTTCAAGGCCCTTAAAGGAAATGGTCCTGGGTACCTGAAGAATAGGATGATCCTCCACACACCACCAAGGACACTAAGGTCTTCTCAAGGACTATCAGTAAACACACGCTCTCCAAAAGACATTACATGATGTGATACGCGCGAGTGTTTTCTGGAGTAGCCCCACACTCTGGAATGCGGTGGCCGAAAGGCGGCGCTTAACACAAGAGTATCTGTACTTGAGGAATCAGGTAACTAACTTGCTAATGACACACACATGCACACACTCACTCTCTCTCAACATTTTATCATCTCTCTGACCTCATGTGCACCTTTCTTTATATTAGTCACCTGATTTTCTTACTCGCTTACTTGTCTGTATTTTAACCATCTCTATAAGCTCAATGTTCAACTTTCTTTAATTGTAATTGTCACCTGATTTTCTAACTTCTCTTACCTTATGTATTATATGTGTTCCATCTTTGCTTACACCCTACACTATCAATTAAAATGTTCTATTATATATTGTGTTGACATTGTAAGTAGTATACTATGCCATACTTTGTATTGCTATTTGAATATTTCTGTAATTGTCCTCATGTTTGATTTATTCTTGCTGTATATTGCTTTGAGTGAATTCCTTCAAAAAGGCGGTAAAGAAATAAAACTGCAGCTCTTTGAATTCTGCAGGTGGTAGCAGTCAGTTGTACAATTTGTCCTAAAGCTGCTTAGGACCACCTGAGAGACTAGGAGCCATGCCACTGCTCACTGTGTGTACTGGCACTGAGTATATTCAGAACTCAGGTCAGCACTTCCTCTATAGGGGAAAGGGAAATGGGACTTGATATACCACCTTTCTGAGGTTTTTGCAACTACATTCAAAGCGGTTTACATATATTCAGGTACTTATTTTGTACCAGGGGCAATGGAGGGTTAAGTGACTTGCCCAGAGTCACAAGGAGCTGCAGTGGGAATCGAACTCAGTTCCCCAGGATCAAAGTCCACTGCACTAACCACTAGGCTACTCCTCCACTGGAACTGATACTGTGATGTCATAATGCCTCATTCCACCAATGCCTGAGCCAACCTCATCAGTGATGTCACAACGGCTCAACTGTCCTATACTTGGCTCACTTTCCCCCCCCTTACTGTGAAGAGTTTCAGTTTCTGGTAACCAGAACTGATATTGTGATGTCATAGTGCCTCATTCCACCAATGCTTAAGAGCCAACCTCATCAGTGATGTCACAATGGCTTTATTGTCCTGTACTTGGCTCACTTTTATTATATATGACAGTAAGGGAAATGGGACTTGATATACCACCTTTCTGAGGTTTTTGCAACTACATTCAAAGTGGTTTACATATATTCAGGTACTTATTGTCGCAGGGGCAATGGAGGGTTAAGTGACTTGCCCAGAGTCACAAGGAGCTGCAGTGGGAATCGAACTCAGTTCCCCAGGATCAAAGTTCACTGCACTAACCACTAGGCTACTCGTCCACGCATTTCACCAGTAAGAGCCAACCTCATCAGTGATGTCACAATGGCTTGATTGCCCAATACTTGCTCACTTCTGATATTGTGATGTCATAAGTGAAAGGGGGAAAGGGAAATGGCCCCTTAATGTAATCTAAACAACTTTCGTAAATCACTGCAGACTTATCTCTTCAACAAGGCATACCACAATGACCCAAAATAGGAATTGTAATTCATCACCAATTACGTAAAATCCAGAATGGTTTTTCCCTATGCTTACTGTGTAGTTCTTCAAGTTCATCTATACTACATGTACTATACCAAGTGCATCTTACTATGAAACGACGTTCTATTATTTCTATCTGCTTAATTTACCAGGTCATCAATGTCCTTAGATAGCACCAATTGCTTCTTTTACTCTGTAAGACGATCCACTATGTTATCCACATATCTATTATGTCACCCATGCTCTCTATGGGTGACATAATAGATATGTGGATAACCTTGTTATCCACATAATAGATATGTGGATAACAAGGTAATCTATTGTACCTTGTTCACTCTGTAATGGCAAATGCCATGAAGGAACATTGTAAGCCACATTGAGCCTGCAAAAAGGTGGGAAAATGTGGGATACAAATAAAGCAAATAAATAAACTTTGCTACAACCAACTGATGAGCAAACTATCCGAAGACTACAATAAAATATCTATTCAGAAATACGTCACATGAAAACATACAAAATTGGTCAATTGACGAAATAAAATGCCCTTCAAACTGTGTGGCCAAAATAATGCAATCTCTATTGGTAATGCCGGTAACAAAGTCAAATAGGAACCGAAAGAATTAAACTAACGTCCACTAGGAATAATACAAAGAGGCAGTATAGGTTAGCCATAGTTTTATAATGAATTTCGGCATCCTAGACAAACCCCAAATTTACAGAACTAACCTGTAAAGTGTAGCAACCAGTCGTCTCTGTGAGAATTGGAAAAACTGAAAAAGTGCGCCAAAATAAACGGTAAGGGACAGAGTAGCGTGACTATCGGGCTCATTTTTGAAAGAGAAGGACGCCCATCTTTCGACACAAATCGGAAGATGGACATCCTTTTCACAAAAACGTCCAAATCGGTATAAGCGAAAGCCGATTTTGGACGTCCCCAACTGCACCCTGTCGCAGGGACGGCCAAAGTTCAAGGGGGTGTGTCAGAGGCATAGCGAAGGCGGGACTTGGGCGTGCCTAACACTTGGATGTCTTTGACCCATAATGGAAAAAAGAAGGACGTCCCTGATGAGCACTTGGACATTTTCACCCGGACCTGTTTTTCTTACGACTAAGGCACAAAAAGGTGCCCGAAATGACCAGATGACCACCGGAGAGAATCAGGGATGACCTCCCATTACTCCTCCAGTGGTCACTAACCCCCTCCCACCCTCAAAAAACATCATTAAAAATATTTTGTGCCAGCCTCAGATGTCATACTCAGGTCCGTGACAGCAGTATGCAGGTCCCTGGAGCAGTTTTAGTGGGTGCAGTGCACTTCAGTCAGGTGGACCCAGCCCCCCCCCCCCCCCACTTGTTACGTTGTGGAGGAAACAGCGAGGCCTCCAAAACCCACCAGAAACCCATTGTACCCACATGAAGGTGCCCCCCTTCACCCATAAGGGCTCTGGTAGTGGTGTACAGTTGTGGATAGTGGGTTTTGGGGGGCTCAGCACACCAGGTATGGGAGCTGTGTTCCTGGGAGCAATTTTTGAAGTTCACTGCAGTGCCCCTAGGGTGCCTGGTTGGTGTCCTGGCATGTCAGGGGGACCAGTGCACTACAAATGCTGGCTTCTCCCACGACCAAATGGCTTGCATTTGATCGTTTCTGAGATGGACATCCTTGGTTTTGAAAATCGCTGAAAATCAGAAACATTCATGTCTAGGGACAACCAAATTTAAGGATTTGGACATCCCTAACGGTATTTTCGAAGCGAAAGATGGACACCCATCTTATTTTGAAAGTACGGGTTTCCCCGCCCCTGGATCGGGATGTTTTGCAAGGACGTCCAAATCAAAACTTGGACGTCCCTTTCGAAAATGCCCCTCTATGTATGTCACGAATATCAAATAAAGTGATGCATACGGAGAGTATGCTAATATAACGTGATGTGCAGCAAAGGTAGTGAACGGAAGAATGAGATGGGATAGATGTAGGAAAGTGGGTTGATGAGATTAAGAATGCAGTGCTAAAATGAAAAAGATATGATAGGTCACCACCTATGGCAAGTTATCTGTTTAAAGGGAAGAAGATAAATAAGGTAGTGAAAACAATGTAACATCGGAATCTTTTTACATACGGCTAAATAGAAACAGTGCAATGTTTTTAACAAGTGAATGGACAACCATGCAAATATATAAAAAACACTAAAAATGTACGTCTCATTTGCCCGCAACCTCGGAGTCATCTTCGACTCCTCCCTCTCCTTCTCTGTGCATATCCACCCTTTCCTCTCTGAGCACACCACCCGAACTCTCGTCCACTCTCTCATTACCTCTCGCCTTGACTACTGCAACCTACTCCTCACTGGCCTCCCACTTTGCCATCTATCCCCACTTCAGTCTGTTCAGAACTCGGCTGTGTGTCTTATCTTCCGCCTGGACCGATATACTCATATCATCCCTCTCCTCAAGTCACTTCACTGGCTTCCGATCAGGTACCGCATAGAGTTCAAGCTTCTCCTACTAACATACAAATGCACTCTATCTGCAGCCCCTTCTTACCTCTCTACCCTCATCTCCCCTTACGTTCCTACCCGTAACCTCCACTCTGTTTATTTTCTCTGAATCTGCCTTTGCTAATCAAGCAGCAGAAGCAGTGGCCCGTCTCATCTCTCTCTGGGCAAAGTTCCATATGCCCTTCAAATATCTAGCTTTCCCAACCTTGAATCTGCTCATGACAGGCTTACACCGTGAGGCAGTATGGACTCTTGTAATTAGAAAGGAACCCAGTATGTAGTAGATATAATAAGATAGTTTATTACAATCTTACCAATGGTAATACAGGTAGGTTAAGCATTCACATAATGGAACCGCATATCATGGCACGTCCTCTCTCTCTAGCCTTCTGGAGTCTCCCTTCTCTGTTCGTCTTCTCCTCTCATCTCCTTCTTCTTCTCGTCTCGTCTCGACTGCACTAATACTCCTCAAACTGCTGCTTATATACAATTTTGGCCCTATTCATTTCAATGGACCCCAGCTGTTTCAACAGGGCTCCTAGTCCTTATCAGTTGATCAGAATGACTTCACATATGTTCCCAAACCTTCCTGTAGCCCCCCCTTTGGATGGTCCCATCTGGGGTGCAGCTGACCCAGCACTATCTCTACGTAACCATAGCAACTCTTACTTATGACGTCTTGCAGGTGCCAATCTCAGGATTGTTTATAGAGTAGATTGCCCCCACCCTTGCCAGTTCAGCACTTGCCACAGTGAAATGTAACTGTGTCAAAGGTGATCTCTGATTTTAAGAAGCCTAGCTCTTATTATGAGCCATTGGCCTGTATTTTACTGAGAGCAAGGGCTAGCATAACTCTTCAGCTCTCAAGACAAATCCCTCCTCTCATTACCCTTCTCCACCACCGCCAACTCCAGGCTCCGCCCTTTCTGCCTCGCCTCACCCCATGCTTGGAATAAACTCCCTGAGCCCATACGCCAGGCCCCCTCTCTACCATCTTCAAATCCTTGCTTAAAGCCCACCTCTTCAATGTCGCCTTCAGCACCTAACCACTACACCTCTATTCAGGAAATCTTGACTGCCCCAACTTGACATTTCATCCTTTAGATTGTAAGCTCCTTCGAGCAGGGACTGTTCTTCTTTGTTAAACTGTACAGCGCTACGTAACCCTGGTAGCGCTCTAGAAATGTAAGTAGTAGTTAGTAGTAGTAGTAGTAAAAACACGCTGATACATATTAAAAGATATGGGCAAATAAAACATAACATTATGTTCTTCATGTAGCCAGTGTTCTACTAAGGGAGCTAATGTACAGTAGATGCAAAACCTGTGCATTAAATGCAGGTCTGTACCCAGGACCTGTCCTGTATTTGCATCACAGTGCAGACGCTCTTCTGGGCACTGTGTTATATGTAGTGACAGACAGCATAGGAGAACCAGCACTATCTGTCATAGCATGTAACGTGATGCCAGCCCTCTTAGGTATGAAATCATGTACAGTGATGATGGTGCATCTCCCTCCTCCCTGACCTCTCCCCTCCACCAATCTGATTTTCCCCGAAATCTCCAACCCCAGACATTTCTTCCCACATTCCCCTGTTCTAAACTCCTCAACATGTCAAAACCCACCCCTGTATGATCCTCACTGCACATTAAAAAAAAAAAAAAAAATCCCCAAGGAAGGCAGACCCATACCCTCTCTTGGGAGTTACTTGGGTATCTCCATAGTGATCCAGTGACCCAAGGTGGGAGGCCTCCTCCATTCCCACCCTGGGAGTACTCCAGGTCCAAAACGGCACAGATGACCTCCAGCAGTAGTCTCACGGTACTTACTGCTAGGGGACATTCTTCCACCTTCTTGTACAAGACTAATGCTAGAGGTCATTGATGCCATTTTGGACCTGGCATACTCCTGGAATGGGAGCGGAGAGGGACCGCTCCTTCCCTGGGCTACTGGGCCACTATGGAGACCCCCCCAGGTAAGTCCCAGGGGAGGAGGTCAAGGAACAGGACAGTTGACCTCTTGGGGGGAGTGGGGCTTCTGTTCAGGGGCAGATTTTGATAGCAGTGGGGATTAGAAGAGGGAATGTCAGTGTTTGACATTTGAGGGGGGGATTGGAATGGGGGAATATTGGGGGCTGGAATTTTGAGACCTTGAGGGGTTCAGACTGGAGGAGGGGGAGATGTTGGGTAGGACGAGGGCTGCTGCTATAACATTTGAGCAGCTCTTCTCTTCCACACTGGGCCATCTAGATCAGTGGTGCTCAAACCAGTCCTTAGGGCAAACCCAACCACTTGGGTTTTCAGGATATCCACGATATGACAAAGATCTGCATGCAGTTCCCATTGTATGCAAATTGATCCCACACCCAGAGGCTTAGGTTGCGAACCACCGGTCTAGATTTCGCGAATATCCTCTTGGAGATCACACAATGAAACAAGGATAGCTCATCCAAAATAGAGCCATCAAGCTGCTTATCTGACCCTGTGACCCCTCTGCCTGATGATTACCACTGGCTGCCTGCTCACTGCAGATCGTAATTTTAAAATTCCTAATTCTGGGTCCCCAAATTAACTTGCTGATCTTGCCTAGTGGTTAGAGCACCAGTCTTGCAATCCAGAGGTGGCCAGTTCAAATCCCACTGCTGCTCCTTGTGATCTTGGGCAAGTCACTTAACCCTTCATTGCCTCAGGTACAAACTTAGATTGTGAGCCCTCCTGGGATAGAGAGATATCCAGAGTACCTGAATGTAACTCACCTTGAGCTACTACTGAAAAAGGTGTGAACAAAATCAAAATAAATAAATATATGGAATGTTGCTACTATTGAAGATTCTACATGGAATGTTGCCACTTTTTGAGATTCTGGAATGTTGCTACTATTTGACATTCTAGATGGAATGTTGCTAGTGGAGGAGTGGCCTAGTGGTTAGAGCACTGGTCTTGCAATCCAGAGGTGGCCGGTTCAAATCCCACTGCTGCTCCTTGTGATCTTGGGCAAGTCACTTAACCCTTCATTGCCTCAGGTACAAGCTTAGATTGTGAGCCCTCCTGGGACACAGAAATATCCAGAGTACCTGAATGTAACTCACCTTGAGCTACTACTGAAAAAGGTGTGAGTAAATCTAAATAAATAAATAAAATAATCCAGAGCTTGAAATCTGCTGACCTCAGCTCCTTAACTATCCCTCTACCATCAAGGGTTTAGCTGGAAATCACACACTGATTAGCTTTTATTTACCTACTACTACTTAACATTTCTAGAGCGCTACTAGGGTTACGCAGCGCTGTACAGTTTAACAAAAGGACAGTCCCTGCTCAAAGGAGCTTACAATCTAACGGGCGAAATGTCAAGTTGGGGCAGTCTAGATTTCCTGAATAGAGGAACGGTGGTTAGTTGCCGAAGGCGACATTGAAGAGGTGGGCTTTGAGCAAGGATTTGAAGATGGGTAGGGAGGGGGCCTGGCGTATGGGCTCAGGGAGATTATTCCAGGCATGGGGTGAGGCAAGGCAGAAAGGGCGGAGCCTGGAGTTGGCAGTGGTGGAGACCTGACTCCTGTCCTCTGGAACTTGATGCCACCATAAGGGCAGGGGTGTAGCCAACTGCCTATTTGTTGGGGGGGGGGGCACTCCTCTCTACTCTCACCCCTCCCCCATATTTGAATCCATCTGGTTTCTGGTTCTAGTGGTCACTCTGTTTTGAATGTAAGCATTAGGTTTGCTTGTTTTGTTTTGTTTTTTTAACTCTGTCCTGGCCCCTGCTTTTATTATTTAAGTATAAACCGCTTTGCCAAGTTTAAGGAAAGGTGGTATAGCAAAGGATTAAACTTAGGATAAAAAATCTTGCCTGTGGTCAAAAAGAACATCAGTGAGAGAAGCTGAATTTGAACCTCTCTGGTTTTCAGCCCGCTGAAAGGCTCCTCCTCCACACTTCTTTTTTTGTTACATTTGTACCCTGCGCTTTCCCACTCATGGCAGGCTCAATGCGGCTTACATGGGGCAATGGAGGGTTAAGTGACTTGCCCAGAGTCACAAGGAGCTGCCTGTGCCTGAAGTGGGAATCAAACTCAGTTCCTCAGTTCCCCCGGACCAAAGTCCACCACCCTAACCACTAGGCCACTCCTCCACTGTTGCTACTATTTGAGATTCTACATGGAATGTTGCTGTTCCACTAGCAACATTCCATGTAGAAGTCGGCCCTTGCACCAATGTGGCCGCGCAGGCTTCTGCTTCTGTGAGTCTGACGTCCTGCACGTACGTGCAGGACGTCAGACTCATAGAAACAGAAGCCTGCGCAGCCTTCTACATGGAATGTTGCTAGGGGAATAGCAACATTCCGTGTAGAATCTCAAATAGTAGCAACATTCCATGTAGAATCTCCAATAGTAGCAACAGAATCTCAATAGTAGCAACATTCCATGTAGAATCTCCAATAGTATCTATTTTATTTTTGTTACATTTCATTCATTATGTCTGTACTCTGTCAAAGTGGGTAACATATATTTTATTTTTGTTACATTTGTACCCTGCGCTTCCCCACTCATGGGGGGCTCAATGCGACTTACATGGGGCAATGGAGGGTTAAGTGACTTGCCCAGAGTCACAAGGAGCTGCCTGTGCCTGCAATGGGAATCAAACTCAGTTCCCCAGGACCAAAGTCCACCACCCTAACCACTAGGCCACTCCTCCCTACCTTTCATATGTGTTTGTTTAAATGAAATTTTCATAATAAGCACATCGTTGAAAAGGGTTAAGCAGGTGGCATTTTCAAGACAGTGGATGACCATTTTTGGTTTAAATTTGAAACAAAACAGATGGGATTTATAAGACTACAACTTTTTTTTTTTGCCCGTGAATGGTATCCATTGTTCTCCTTTTTTTTTTTTTTTTAGGTCTTAAACACCCAATTGAAGACCACCTCCTGCAGCCAGTAAGCACGGTGTTATTTAATTAGAACAAAAAATTCACTCTGCTTCTGCTGCGTGGGCCTCAGAGGGTGGGGGGGAGGGAGGCACTGGATTAACTTTTGGAGCCAGCACACCTTGCCAACAATAATTTTCTTTCCCCCCCCCCCCCCCCCTCCCAGAGGGTCTACAAGGTCTCAAGCAGGTTCTAAGTTTTCCCCAGCTTCCTCCTTAGTTTGGCCTTCCTGACAGAGCGCCTAAAAAGGGTTATAGAAAGTGAGATGAAGAAGCCGCTTGTTGCAGGCTCCTCATACAGGCTTAGGCCTCCAGAAAAGTGATCTCACCCCCCCCCCCCCCCCCCCCATTATTAGTCCTGCCAGATTGTTTCTATTAACAGGCAATTGAGCAGAAAGCTAAAATAAGCCTAGCTGGTGGCATCCGGTGAAGTTTTTTGCTTACTTGCCTGTGGAGGAGGGACAGCTAAGTTTTGCAGACTTCCATCTGGTTGGGACCATATTTTCTGCCAGATTCAAATTCTTGTTGTTAGTTTCCTGTATCTCATTTTTTGTCTAACCTTGGGAGGGGTTAAAGGAATCTACTTGGAATTTCTTAGAAAGCAACAGAGGCTCCTCCAGTCTCATTGACATAAAACAGCACAACTTTTTTCATTCTGACAGTCTGTGTGTGGCAACGAGCTGAGACTTAAAGAACGGTGTGGAAGAAGTGACTTCTTAAGCTGGATCTACAGGCCCAGTTCCGTGCTGGTTTGCAGATTTGAAAGTGTAAACGGGGCGTGTGGAGATACTGAGCTCTGGGCTTAGCACTGGCAACGTGGACTGTTAATTCATATGTATGCATATTTTGGGTACAAATCCACAAGTACAAAATGAAATTACTTGTACCAGACTTAGTAATGTGCATTGTAAACCAATATGGAAGAGGAATATAAATGTAACAATATACAGGGTAGTATATTTACTGAGGTTTACAAGTGATTGATAGGGGGATATTAGTGTTTCCCTGTCGATTGTAAGAGAAGTTTAGTCAAGCTTGAGACCGATACCCCTGTCAGTATGATCCAACTGAGTGGTTCCTGATGAAGCCCTGTTATGGGTGAAACGAATCGAGCCCCGTTGAAAATCAACAGTTGAACTGTGGGGTTGTCAAGCCAGCATTTATTAAGCTAAGCTGATGCATGCCATGCTGTAGACTGAACAGGTTTTGTTACTCAGTTATCTTTAATATTTGTGCTCTATTATGGGCAATTTTGCATGTTGCTCCTATGTGGGCATTTTTGAATGAGTGGAGTAGGGAATATTTACCCCATGAAAGAAACTTGATCACGGGCACAAAGTCTTTTATAGACAACTAGTAAAACGTGCCCATTTCAGGCGCAAATGAAACGGGCGCTAGCAAGGTTTTCCTCCCGAACCCCCCCCCCTCCCTGCTCACCCCTTCGGCGTTGTGAAGGCACTGACCGCCATTGTTGCGGACCTCGTCAACGCACGCCAACGCCACCTTCAATGTGCTGAGTCGTTGGTTGTGAAGCCACTGACGCCATTGCCCCGCCCTCGACGTCATCACGTTTGACGGGAGGGCGGGGCCCCAACACAGTGGCTTCGGTGGCTTCACCACCACGAACCCTTCGAACCGGAAGTGCCCGGAGGAACTGACAGTGACGTCAGCGTCCTCAACGTTGAGGGTGAGTTTTATTATATAGGATAGTGTCTTGTTGATTAGACCTTGGCAGAAGCCTTGGTTTCTGAGGGTATTTCCCACTTTCCTCATTTCTTTACATTCATTCCACACAACCCTTTGGATTGTGTTCGGCTGTTTTTCAGTTCTCTGGGATATTAGTGTTTCCCATTGCTATAACTCAAAGAAAAACCAGATGGAGGCAGCTCTACATAGGTACAGCTTACACACAGCAGGAGCACCTGACGAGTAGATTCAGACATTGCCTGCTGCCTTAGCCACCACCGACCTCTCGTCACCATTAAATTGACACGCAGAGGCTGACTGAAGTTGATAGCAAGGCTGCAAGGGGAAAGCATTCTTCTCTGCTTCTCCATCTCTTCCTCTCATTCCTGTTGTCTGTCTTTCCCATCCATTTCTTACTTCTCTCTTTCCTGCCATGCTTCTTCGCGCCCCTCCATTTCCTGCACCTGTCTCCCACTGCTCTTTCAAATCTACCTCTGTATAGCCCTCCCCAGCACATACCTGTCTTTCTTGGCCTTTCCTGTCCTAAGTCACAATTATTTCTTCACTTTCTGCTGCAACTAGTCAATCAAATCATTTTCTCTGTGGTCTCTCTAAAAGGTAGGGTTGCCAACTGGATCCAGATTCTCCCAACAGGGTTGATCCAGTGCTGGGTGCCCCATTGCTCGTGAACATGTATACCCTGGAGGAAAGGAGGAACAGGGGTGATATGATACAGACGTTCAAATATTTGAAAGGTATTAATCCGCAAACGAACCTTTTCCGGAGATGGGAAGGCGGTAGAACGAGAGGGCATGAAATGAGATTGAAGGGGGGCAGACTCAAGAAGAATGTCAGGAAGTATTTTTTCACGGAGAGGGTGGTGGATGCTTGGAATACCCTCCCGCGGGAGGTGGTGGAGATGAAAACGGTAACGGAATTCAAACATGCGTGGGATAAACATAAAGGAATCCTGTGCAGAAGGAAGGGATCCTCAGGAGCTTAGCCTAGAATGGGTGGCAGAGCTGGTGGTTGGGAGGCGGGGCTAGTGCTGGGCAGACTTATACGGTCTGTGCTGGGGCTGGTGGTTGGGAGGTGGGACTAGTGCTGGGCAGACTTATATGGTCTGTGCCAGAGCCGGTGGTGGGAGGCAGGGATAGTGCTGGGCAGACTTATACAGTCTGTGCCAGAGCTGGTGGTGGGAGGCGGGACTAGTGCTGGGCAGACTTATACGGGTCTGTGCCGAGGCTGGTGGTTGGGCGGCGGGGATAGTGCTGGGCAGACTTGTACGGTCTGTGCCAGAGCCGGTGGTGGGAGGCAGGGATAGTGCTGGGTTGACTTATAGGGTCTGTGCCAGAGCTGGTGGTTGGGAGGCAGGGTTAGTGGTTGCGAAGCGGGGATAGTGCTGGGCAGACTTATACGGTCTGTGCCAGAGCCGGTGATGGGAGGCAGGGATAGTGCTCGGCAGACTTATAGGGTCTGTGCCAGAGCTGGTGGTTGGGAGGCGGGGATAGTGCTGGGCAGACTTATACGGTCTGTGCCAGAGCCGGTGGTTGGGAGGCGGGGCTGGTGGTTGGGAGGCGGGGATAGTGCTGGTCAGACTTATAGGGTCTGTGCACTGAAGAGGACAGTACAAATAAAAAAGTAGCACATATGAATTTATGTTCTTGGGCAGACTGGATGGACCGTGCAGGTCTTTTTCTGCCGTCATCTACTATATTACTATGTTACTATGTTCTGATTTCCCCATCGCATTTCCTAAGAAAAGCAAGACTACAAGTCCCTGCATGCCCTGGGGTAAACCCAGGATAGGATCCAGTTAGCAACCTTAACCACAGGCCTGGTGGCTCCCGCTGTGGGCTTTTGAGTCTTTCCTCAAACTATGGCCTTGTTTTCTTGGGCCTGAGGCCTTCCTCTTGCTAAGAGGCCTGGCTCCATTTGTAGGGACCTTAAGGTCAGCCACAGGTTCAGAGAAATTAAAAAGTTGGCCTGCTCCAATGAGTGAGATTGAGGGCCAAAGAAGCAAGATTTTTCCAGAAATGTACTTGGAGAGTTAGTTACCATATGGCTCCAGAAAAAGGAGGACAGATTGAACCAGTCTGGGTTTTACTTCCATTGCTGTCAATGGAAGCAAACCCGGACTGGATCAACGCGTCTTCCTTTTTCTGGAGCCATATGGTAACCCTATGGAGAGTAAATATGAAAAGATCAATTTTATTGCTTTGTAAATGAAAGAAGCCATACAAAATGAAATGTGATTTTCTTTAAAATATATCTATTTATTTATTTATGATATTTATACCCCACATTATTTGTTTTCATCCATTTGGATACAGAAAGTGAAGGTGCCTTGGTGCTTTATAACTTTTGCTACGTGAGACGTGGGGTAAGGAATATTGTAGATGAAAATATTCGAGTTATTCCCCAAGTTTTCCACGTCATCACTGTGACCCCTGACGCAGGTGCTAGTCACCGAAACACGGCCCGTGTCGGGTCAAGGCTCATTCATTAAAGAACTTTGTTCCATTTTAAAGGCCCGTGGTGCTGTTTTTTTGTTTGGACTTTAGTTTGTACTTTGTTCCCTCTCTTTTGTTAAACCCTATGGAGAGTAAATATGAAAAGATCAATTTTATTGCTTTGTAAATGAAAGAAGCCATACAAAATGAAATGTGATTTTCTTTAAAATATATCTATTTATTTATTTATGATATTTATACCCCACATTATCCCAAACTGGCTTGGGTTCAATGTGGCTTACAAACAGTTTCAATCGTACCTCTTTAATCCCATGTAAAAAGCAAGATTGGAAAGGTGTGTTCCATGGACAACGGAGGAGGCCTTTTGAAAGGCGACATTTGCAGCTAGAATGGACATTATCTATTCCTCTTTCTCTTCCTACTCGGTCTTCAGTAATTTCTAACACCCTCAATTGAATCCCTCTTAGTCTGTCAGGCTTATTTTCGAAAGAGAAGGGCGCCCATCTTTTGACACAAATCGGCATAATCGAAAGCTGATTTGGGCGTCCCCAACTGCTTTCCGTCGCGGGGCGACCAAAGTTCCTGGGGGCTTGTCGGAGGCGTAGTGAAGGCGGGACTTGGGCGTGCCTAACACATGGGCGTCCTTGACCCATAATGGAAAAAAGAAGGGCGTCCCTGACAAGCACTTGGCCGACTTTACTTGGCCCCGTTTTCTTACGACCAAGCCTCAAAAAGGTGCCTGAACTGACCAGATGACCACCGGAGGGAATCGGGGATGACCTCCCCTTACTCCCCCAGTGGTCACTAACCCCCTCCCGCGCTCAAAAAAACAACTTTAAAAATATTTTGTGCCAGCCTCTATGCCAGCCTCGAATGTCATACTTAGGTCCCTCGCAGCAGTATGCAGGTCCCTGGAGCAGTTTTAGTGGGTGCAGTGCACTTCAGGCAGATGGACCCAGGCCCACCCCCCCCCCTCACCTGTTACACTTGTGGTAGTAAATGTGAGTGTGAAGCAGAGTTATTTGTCTATGAGGGAAAAGTCTCAACCGCTACAGCTATATTATACACACCTAAGTGTTCATTTTATAGCCTGTAGAAAAAGTCATCATAGACTTAAAAAAACCCTCAATTTTTTATTTATATAGAATTTTTGTTTGCTTTGTTTTATCAAAAAAGTAAAATCATCACTTATCTTGCCAAATATTTCTTTTGAAAAGGCGCTTGGTCCGATTAAATACTGAAAATGCAATGGTTCCTACGGTCCCGTTTCGAGTGTCTTCGTCAGGGAACCTCCTTGCACCTTTGTTCAAAATCTTTGTTCAACATCTGAATTAGTTTTTCTCTAAGGAAGATCGTGTCTTCTGTGAAAAACTTAGAGAAAAACTAATTCAGATGTTGAACAAAGATTTTGAACAAAGGTGCAAGGAGGTTCCCTGACGAAGACACTCGAAACGGGACCGTAGGAACCATTGCATTTTCAGTATTTAATCGGACCAAGCGCCTTTTCAAAAGAAATATTTGGCAAGATAAGTGATGATTTTACTTTTTTGATAAAACAAAGCAAACAAAAATTCTATATAAATAAAAAATTGAGGGTTTTTTTAAGTCTATGATGACTTTTTCTACAGGCTATAAAATGAACACTTAGGTGTGTATAATATAGCTGTAGCGGTTGAGACTTTTCCCTCATAGACAAATAACTCTGCTTCACACACATTGAGATTATCTGTATTGATTGTAGAGTATCTGTGATAGTGTTGTAGTAAATGTGAGCCCTTCAAAACCCACCAGAAACCCACTGTACCCACATCTAGGTGCCCCTCTTCACCCGTAAGGGCTATGGTAGTGGTGTACAGTTGTGGGGAGTGGGTTTTGGGGGGGCTCAGCACACAAAGTAAGGGAGCTATGCACTTGGGAGCAATTTGTGAAGTCCACTGCAGTGCCCCCTAGGGTGCCTAGTTGATGTCTTGGCACGTCAGGGAGACCAGTACACTACGAATGCTGGCTCCTCCCATTTTTATTTATTTATTTATTTATTGCATTTGTATCCCACATTTTCCCACCTTTTTGCGGGTTCAGTGTGGCTTACAATATGATATAAGTGAAGGAAATACAATTTGTTACAACTTGGTTATGGATTACATTGTGTAGAGTTAAGCGAGACACTCAAAATAACGTTATGGAATATAACAATGGAACACAGACATTGAAACCTTGGAAGGGGACAATGAGAGGCTTAAAGGGTAATATTAAGGCATGAAGACATATGGTATACATATTTCTCTGATTGGAGGTATGAATGGTGTGAGATTACGGGGATGAGATTGCAGAGTTGGATGTATGATGCATTAGTGAACAGTGAGTATGGACTTTATGTGTTTTGGCTCTTTCCGTATATTTTTTCAAAAAGATGGGTCTTCAATAATTTGCGGAAGGAAGCTTGTTCGTGGATCGTTCTTAAGTTGCGCGGCAGTGTATTCCAAAACTGCGTGCTTCTGTGAGAGAAGGTCGACACGTGTAGTGTCTTATATTTCAGGCCCTTGCAGTTGGGGAAGTGAAGGTCGAGGAAAGTTCGAGATGATCTTTTGGCGTTCCTGAGTGGTAAATCTATTAGCTCAGACATGTAGGCTGGGGCTTCGCCGTGAATGATTTTGTGAACTAATGTGCATACTTTGAAAGTGATGCGTTCCTTGAGTGGTAGCCAGTGTAGTTTCTCTCTTAATGGCTGTGCACTTTCATATTTTGGTTTTCCTAGCCGTTAGTCCCCAATTGACATGAACCCCCTTTGCCATCAATCTCTTCCCTTACCCCAGGACAAATCTAAAAATCTAAATATTAGGGATGAGCAGCTGGAAAATTTTCATTTTATGTCATTTCCTATCTACTTCTACTTATCATTTCTATAGCGCTACTAGACGTATGCAGCACTGTACACTTGAACATGAAGAGACAGTCCCTGCTCAACAGAGCTTACAATCTAATTAGGACAGACAAACAGGACAAACGAGATAAGGGAATTACTAAGGTAGGGATGATAAAATAAGGGTACTGGACAAGTGAGTAAGGGTTAGGAGTTAAAAGCAGGAGAGGACTGGGGTGCTGCCACTTGACACCAAATAAAGTTTTCTGTTTTTTTTTAAAGTCAGGGGAAGGAAAGGCTGTCACTAGACACCAGCTTTTTTTTAAAGTCAGGGAGAGGGAGGGAAGGGGGTCCGACGTGTTGGGGAGGAGCTGGGAGTGCCACTAGACACTAAGGAATTTTTTTAAAATATCATATCAGGGGGAGGGTGTTAGATTTGGTTGGGTTTAGCATGGTGGGTGCTGTCGGGGCCTTCAGTTTGGGGTGGTGATGGGGAGGCGCTAGACCACCAGGGCCAATGCAGGAAATATCCTGGCGGCTTGTTTTTAAATGTCACCCTACCTGTCAGTATGTGAGCCAATCTCCACTCGCGCACTGACAGGGAGACATTTTGCAATAAGCTGCGGATTACTGATGTGTTTGTATTTATTTATTTATTTGTTGCATTTGTATCCCACATTTTCCCACCTATTTGCAGGCTCAATGTGGCACCCCACAGGCAACTGTTGTGCAGAAAGCTCATGATAGAAGCTGTGTGGTCAGTGGCTCAATTGAGTGGCTTTCTGTATCAACCTCAGACACAGAACCATCCAGAGATTCAGAGACGGTGGCAAGCTCTCCTTATCTCTCTGTGTTTTCCTAAATTCTTCCAACGGAAGCTTCCTGAGAAAAACAGGACCTAACCTCCACTGTCCTGCGTAAATCCAAGCAATTAAACAGTGCAATGTATAAAATTCAGTGGTGTTCTATTTGAACTTCACTCTTTATTGCACCTGGGAGTGCTTGCTTGCTTACATGTTCCATTCTGGAGTGCAGGAGTAGCCTAGTGGTTAGTACAGAGGACTTTGATCCTGGGGAACTGGGTTCAATTCCCACTGCAGCTCCTTGTGACTCTGGGCAAGTCACTTAACCCTCCATTGCCCCAGGTATAAATAAGTACCTGTATTTACTATGTAAATTGCTTTGAATGTAGTTGCAAAAACCACAGAAAGGCGGTATATCAAGTCCGATTTCCCTTTCCCTCTCTGAGATTCTACATGGAATGTTGCTGTTGCTACTATTTGAGATTCTGGAATGTTGCTACTGTTTGAAGATTCTACATGGAATGTTGCTATTCCACTAGCAACATTCCATGTAGAAGCCTGCCCTTGCAGATCAGCAACGCGGCCGTGCAGGACGTCAGACTCACAGAAACAGAAGCCTACGCGGCCGCGTTGCTGATCTGCAAGGGCAGGCTTCTACATGGAATGTTGCTAGTGGAGGAGTAGCCTTGTGGTTAGTGTAGTGGACTTTGATCCTGGGGAACTGAGTTCGATTGCAGCTGCTTGTGACTCTGGGCAAGTCACTTAACCCTCCATTGCCCCTGGTACAAAATAAGTACCTGAATATATGTAAACCGCTTTGAATGTAGCTGCAAAAACCTCAGAAAGGCGGTATATCAACTCCCATTTCCCTTTCCCTATTTGAGATTCCGGAAGGTTGCTACTATTTGAAGATTCTACATGGAATGTTGCTACTGTTAGAGATTCTACATGGAATGTTGCTAGTGGAGGAGTAGCCTAGTGGTTAGTGCAGTGGACTTTGATCCTGGGGAACTGGGTTCGATTGCAGCTGCTTGTGACTCTGGGCAAGTCACTTAACCCTCCATTGCCCCTGGTACAAAATAAGTACCTGTATATAATATGTAAACCGCATTGAATGTAGTTGCAAAAACCATAGAAAGGCTGTATATCAAGTCCCATTCCCCTTTCAGTATGAAAACAGTGAGCTTTCTAAGTGCAAACGCTACATTTCTCCCTTTTTAAATCAAGTTATACATTTACCTGCATAAGGGGAAAAAAATAAGGTAGCATTTCTTATGTAGTTTTATGCTATCCATCAGAATAGGTTCTGGCTTACTTACTTCACACAGTGCCCCTACTATTGTGCCTGGATAAAGCTTATTCACAACCAATGCTCTATTGTCTATGCCTCTCTGTATCTCTGGAGCTCACAGCCCCAACCTGTGCTGTCTTTTATTGATGCTGTTGTGCTGATAAAAACCATTTATTTTTTTTTTCCTCCTACCTTTAACAAATATAACTCTGTGGCAGGTTTTCTTTGACAGCCAACATAAAAAAAAAACCTCTGGTCTTATCGGTTCCCATACGTGACTTCTTTAAACTTTAATACATTTTCACTACAGAAGCTGCCGGTTGGCCTTCGTGTTGGTAGGTTTCCATTGTTGCTTGTCAACGTCTTCTAGACTGGGTTTCCCACTGTGCCACTTTTGTGTGAGTCAGATCAAGATTATAGGCAACGGAGGGGGAAAAAAGGCGAGACGAAGAGAAGGTTAGACCCCCATTTTGGAGTTTGAGAAATATCTACCAGCAGGTTGCTGTGCTGTTTCTAATAGACATGAAAGGGGAAGTCCGAGGCATATCACCTGTGTCACTGTGTTAGGTTTTCAGGAGCTGGAATACAAAACAGACATTGTAGTGGTCACACAGTGAGACATAAATTTAGGAACAAGATCTGACTTAGCTTGAACATAACTCAGCTCTGATAATATGGAACAATGGTTGTGGCCTATTATGAAATGAATCCAAGTTGTTTGAATAGAAAGAAGACCTTTTCCTAGTCAACTTTGCCTGCAGGAATAGTCAACTTTCTGCATGTAGGAGATTAAACGGCATTACTCTGAATTGAGACATTTTTTTTTTTCAGCTGTAGCAATTCTTAACATTTTATTTTTTCTGCCTTAAGTACATAAGTAATGCCACACTGGGAAAAGACCAAGGGTCCATCGAGCCCAGCATCCTGTCCACGACAGCGGCCAATCCAGGCCAAGGGCACCTGGCAAGCTTCCCAAACGTACAAACATTCTATACATGTTATTCCTGGAATTGTGGATCTCTCTCAAGTCCATTTAGTAGTGGTTTATGGACTTGTCCTTTAGGAAACCGTCTAACCCCTTTTTAAACTCTGCCAAGCTAACCACCTTCACCACGTTCTCCGGCAACGAATTCCAGAGTTTAATTATACGTTGGGTGAAGAAAACTTTTCTCCGATTTGTTTTAAATTTACTACACTGTAGTTTCATCGCATACCCCCTAGTCCTAGTATTTTTGGAAAGCGTGAACAGATGTTTCACATCCACCTGTTCCACTCCACTCATTATTTTATATACCTCTATCATGTCTCCCCTCAGCCATCTCTTCTCCAAGCTGAAAAGCCCTAGCCTCCTTAGTCTTTCTTCATAGGGAAGTCGTCCCATCCCCGCTATCATTTTAGTTGCCCTTCGTTGCACCTTTTCCAATTCTACTATATCATTCTTGAGATGCGGCGACCAGAATGGGACACAATACTCAAGGTGCGGTCGCACCATGGAGCAATATAACGGCATTATAACATCCTCACACCTTGATTGTAATATATTTGCATGTAGTGGCCTGTTTGCATCCTATATAAACTGATTAGTTGAATGAAACAAAAGCACGATGAGTGCTCTTATTTATTTATTTCATTTGTACCCCGCGCTTTCCCACATACAGCAGGTTCAATGCGGCTTACATAGTAAAAAACAAAAAAATATTACAAAAATCCTGTAAGAAGAATATTACGAACTGTAATAAACATAATAATAGTAAGGTTTTAAGAATATATGAATTGAATTGGATATGGGAAGGTAAACAAGGATAGGATAGGTAAGAGGAAAGAAGATTGGGAGGGGTATGGTATAGAAAGATGGAGAAGAAAAGATTGGAGGATGAGTATAAGGAGATTAGGAGACAAGGTCAAAGGTATAATTGGTATCAGAGTCAGTGTCAGAGCAGGAGTAGTGTAGGTGGGTTGATAGGATTAAGTTGGGTCGTTAGTGTAAGCTTGCTTGAAAAGATGTGTCTTCAACATTTTCCTGAAGGGTAGATAGTCGTTAAATTGTTCGGATGGATCTTGGTAGAGCATTCCAAAGCTGACTGCCCAAAAAGGAGAAATTGGATGTGTAGTAGGTTTTGTATTTAATTCCTTTGCAATTGGGAAGGTGTAAATTGAGGTAAGTATGTGAAGACATTGAACTATTTCTAATTGGAAGGTCGATCAAGTCATTCATATAGCTAGGGGATTTTCCGTATATGATCTTATGAATCATTGTATGGACCTTGAAATATATTCTCTCTTTGATGGGGAGCCAGTGAAGCTTTATCCGAAGAGGTACTCTTCAAGCATGGTCTTCCATTATAGTGCATGCTTCTTCCAGTCTGAGCACTACCTCTATGGTTCCCCTCCTCCTTCGTTAGCTTGCTCTTAATTTTGTTTTTTTTCTTCCTTTCCTCGGTTTATGTGTGGATAAAGATAGGACATCAAAAAAATCTGCCTTAATTGAAACCGTCTAGTTATCTGGATAGTAGCTGAGTCACTATTATTCTTATAGCTAGTACCTGTCACCAGGGCCGCCGAGAGCTGGGGCCGGGCCCGGGAAAATCGTGTCTGTCAGGGACGTGCGTTTTGGCAGCCGCGTTTTTTTTTGTCGGCCAAATTTCAACTCCGACGGAACGGCCTGTTAGCCCGCCGTGTTCTCTGGCTCAGGAGACTGCAGGAGATATTTCAGAAGCGTTCGTGGCTGAACAGATGCCATTTTCTCCTGAGTTTGTTATTCTGATGCATAAAGTTTTGAATATTTTGTCCCCAGATTCTGCGGCAGGATCCTCGATGACCCCATCTATTATGTCTGGCACAAAAAAGCCTCCTAAAACGTTTTCATATTCATGAAGTTATGAAGATCCTAATTTCGGCACAGTGGGATACTCTAGACTCTGGTCTTAGAGTAACTCATGCTATGGCGCGACTCTTTTAGTTGCCGTCAGATGACCTGGCAAATTTACATCTCCCTATGGTAGACTCTTTAATTAATGCGGTCACGAAGAAGACCACCCTTCTGGTAGAAGGGGTTACAACTTTTAAGGACCCACAGGATAGGAAATTAGAATCTGCGCTTAAGATGTCTTTTGAGGTGGCCGCTTTGTGCCTTCAAGCATCGGTTTGTGGTTCTTACACAGTTCGGGCTTGCCTTTCCTGGGTTCAAAAGGCCTCTTCTCCTGAAGAGCTTTTGAATTCATTACCAGCCCTGGAGTGTGGCCTAGCTTTTTTGTCAGATCTTCTTTATGACCTGCTTCGGGCTTCAGCGAAAGAACTTTCTTTGGCTGTTACAGCTTGCTGTTGGCTTTGGCTACGTCTTTGGGTGGTTGATGTTGCCTCGAAATCCCGGCTGGCAAAATTACCTTTTAAGGGCAAATTGTTGTTTGGGGAAGAGCTAGAAAAAATAGTTAAGGACCTTGGAGCCAATAGGGGTTAGCACCTTCCTTAAGGTAAAGCCTGATCTGTGGCAAGATCTACGGCATCTCGGGCCCATTTCCGGGAAGCTAAGATGTATCAGCCTAACCGTTCAACTTCTTTTCAATGAGGCCATTTTCAGCACAAATCGCAGCCCTTCTGGGGTGACTGTTGAAATGCGCCTTTCTCCTCCCGAGCACAAGCAGTCTCCAGAAGCACACAATGATGGGGCCCTGGTCCATCCTCTGCCTGTTATAGGGGGACGGCTGTCTCTTTTTCAGGAGGAATGGACTAGGGTAACGTCAGATGAATGGGTCTTGGAAGTCATTCGGAACTGTTACAAGTTAGAGTTCGCCCACTCTCTGTAAGACTTTTTTTTGGAGTCCCCGTGCAAAAATCCAGTCAAACGTCTGGCGATTCAGGAGACCCTAGGCGAGCTCCTCTGTCTAGGCGCAGTTCGACTAGAAGAAGCTATGGAACGTGGCTTAGGACGTTATTCCATCTATTTCTTGGTTCCCAAAAAAGGAAGATCTTTTCGTCCCGTCTTAGACCTCAAATTCGTGAACAAGGTCTTACGGGTTTGTCATTTTCTAATGGAGACACTGAGATCTGTCATCGCAGCAGTTCAACCGAGAGAATTCTTGACATTGTTAGATCTCAGAGGCATATCTACACATTTCAAACTGGCCTCCACATCAGCGCTTTCTTCGTTTCGCAGTGCTAGGTCAGCACTACCAGTTTCAAGCCATGCCCTTCGGGCTAGCAACGGCTCCAAGAACTTTCTCCAAAGTCATGGTAGTAATCGCTGCTTATCTGCGGAAGCAGGCAATTCAAGTCCACCCTTATTTAGACAGCTGATTGATTTGTGCCCCCTCTTACCTAGACAGTGTACAAGCGACATACAAAGTGATTTCCTTGTTGTAATCACTAGGCTGGGTCCTAAATTTCCCCAAATGTCACAGGACTCCCACTCAATCTCTGGAATATCTAGGAGTCATATTCAGCACGAAAGAGGGGACAGTTTCCCTTCCACAGAATCGCAAGCTCCGCCTCCAATCTCAATTACGGAGAATTCTCTCTCACAAAGCGCCTCAAGTATGGGATTATGTGCAAGTTTTGGGCTCCATGGCGGCTACAATAGATGTGGTGCCTTGGGCCAGGAATCACATGTGTCCTCTCCAACTGTCTCTACTCAGTCGGTGGTCGCCTCTTTCGGAGAATTATCTCATTTGCCTCCCGTGGATGCTTGCCACGAAGACTGCCATGAGATGGTGGTTGGAACCGCCCCATCTGGACAAGGGTATGCCCTTAGGACCTCCATCCTGGCTGGTACTGACCACGGATGCCTCCCTGACTGGTTGGGGAGCTCACTGCTTGGGACAAGTGGCTCAGGGCACTTGGACTTGGATAGAGTCTTCTTGGTCCATCAATCACCTAGAACTTTGTGCAATTTAATTGGCACTCCAAGCCTTTCAGCCTTGGATATGGGGTCACCCTGTTCAGGTTTTATGCAACAACATGACTGCAGTATTGTATGTCAACAGACAGGGGGGCACCAAGAGCGCTCCCTTAGCGAGGGAAGCAGTTCTACTTTTCAGTTGGACGGAATCCCATCTTCCCCTTCTCTTGGCGGCCCACATAGTGGGATCCTTGACTGTTCAGGCAGACTTCCTCAGTCATGATCGCTTGGATCCGGGGGAATGGGAAGTCTCCGCCTTAGCTTTCAATCAGATCATGAATCAATGGGGGATGCCAGGTCTCGACTTAAGGCCAGCAACAAGGTTCTGTGATTCTTCAGCAGAAGAAAAGAACATGGGTCTGAAGGAATCGATGCTCTGCTTCAACCATGGCCCTCAAATCTCCTCCTGTTCATTTTCCCACCATGGCTGATGGTGGGAAAGGTGGTGGGTCGCATTGCTCGTTACCCTGGTCGGGTGATTCTAGTAGCTCCGGATTGGCCCAGGTGACCGTGGTACACAGACTTGATTCGTCTCTAAATCGATCGCCCTCTAAGGCTGATAGGAAGTCGGGGGCTGTTGCGTCAGGGTCCTGTCCTCAGAGGATCCCTCCCCCTTTGGTCTTACGGCTTGGCTCTTAAAAGGGCACGCCTTCGTTGGAAACGGTTCCCAGACAGGGTGATTACGACTATGTTGCAAGCAAGGAAAAGGTCTACTTCCACAGTGTATGCAAGAGTGTTGTACTTTTGAGTGCTCGTCAGCGAGTCTTTCGCCCTATGCAGCCTCAATTTCTTCCATTTTGTCCTACTTACAAGCTGGAATGGACAGATCGTTGTCTTTAGCTACACTGAAGGTTCAGGTGGCGGCTTTGGCTTGCTTCTGGGGTCATTTACAAGGAATGTCTCTGGGTTCTCACCCGGATGTAGTCCGTTTTCTTCGTGGAGTCAATCATCTTCACCCTCCTGTTCTACCGGTAGTGCCGAGTTGGAACCTAAATCTGGTTATACGTACTCTGCAGCGTTCTCCATTCGAACCGTTAGTGTCTGTATCTTTAAAGGATCTCACTATGAAAACAGTGTTTTTGGTGGCTATTACTTCAGCCAGGCGAGTGTCAGAGCTACAGGCTCTTTCCTGTAGGGATCCTTTTCTTCGTTTCACGGAAGCGGGGATATCCGTTAGGACGGTTCCATCCTTCCTTCCTAAGGTAGTGTCATGGTTTCACCTAAATCAGACACTTCCTTCCATCCTTTCACCGAGAGGATTATCCTAATGAATATAGAGCTCTGTGATGTCTCGATGTTAGACGCGTTTTAATTAAGTATCTGGACGTCACTAATGATTTCCGTCGGTCTGATCATTTTTTTGTACTTTATGCTGGCAGGAAAAAGGATGAAATGGCTTCTAAAGCAACAATAGCCTGCTGGCTTAGAAATGCAGTGTACATAACTGTGGGGAAGTCTCCTCCATCCCTTCTTCGAGCTCATTCCACCAGGGCACAAGCTACTTCCTTCGCTGAGTATCGATGTGTTTTGCTGGAGGAAATCTGTAGGTCAGCCACTTGGTTGTCTGTTCATTCTTTCTCCAAGCATTACAGAATTTATGTTTCTGCATGTCAGGAAGCGGCTTTTGGTGCTTCGGTTTTAGCCGCAGGAGTGACGTTCCCCCCCCCCCCCCTACTTGATGACTGCTTTGGTACATCCCACAAGTCTCTGGATTGATTTGCGGGACGCTATGGAAGGTAAAATTAGTCCTTACCTGATAATTTTCTTTCCCTAGCTGCTTCAGCCTTTCCTTGTAGGGAAGTTGTCCCATTCCCTTTATCATTTTCATCGCCCTTCTCTGTACCTTTTCTAATTCCACTATGTCTTTTCTGAGATGTGGCAACCAGAATTGCACACAATATTTAAGTGTGGTAGCACCATGGAGCGGTACAAAGGCAATATTACATTCTCATTTTGTTTTCCATTCCCAGGCACAGCAAGCCACTTCCTGCATGCCTACTCCCACGGTCTGTCCTCTCCTGCTCCTCTCTGTGCTGGGAGTCAGGCCCCGGATGATTGCATTAACACGATATCAGGCCAATGCAATCATCCTGGTCCTGGGTGGCATGAAGGAGCAGGGGAGGACAGACCTGAAAGCAGGCAGCAAGAAGAAGCTTGCTGGCGCTGGGACCGGGCCCCCCCCTTGGAGGCCGGGCCCAGGGAATTTTGCCTCTCCCTGCCCCCCCACCCCCATCGGCAGCTCTGGGTCATTGAACTTGGTGAGCCCTGTGCTTATACGCTGTAGGAGAATCATGTCCTTAGCTAGATCTGACCTGCCTGATGCCTCAGTCTGAATGACAGGAGGTACTTGCAGGTGGCTCTGGTTAGGCCCATCCCATCACTGTTTGTCTGCTTTATCATGTTCAAGCAGCAGCATAGGGTGAGGTTGTTCAGATTCATTCACTGTGGTGTCCTTTTACGAAGGGGGCCTGTACCGGTTCGTGTTTTTGATGTGTGCCAAGGCCCCCTTTTACCAATGCGAGCAAAAGGTAGGCCTCCTCTATGTACCTCTCTGTCTCCCTCAGCTCCTCCAAGACTGCTACTCTAGGCTCAAGAGAACGGACTCATTATCTGAGAGACAGGAGCTCTTTGCATCAAGCCCGGTTCAAATCCCACTGCTGCTTCTTGTGATCTTGGGCAAGTCACTTAATCCTCCATTGCCTCACATACAAACTTAGATTGTGAGCCCTCCAGAGACTGGGAATTACCCAGGGTACCTGACTGTAACTCACCTTGAGCTACTACTGAAAAACGTGTGAGCAAAATCCCTCCCCCCCCCCAAAAAAAAATAAAAATAAATAAATATATATACATATATACACACATACACACACGTGTGTGTATATATCACTGTGGTGGTGATTAGTGCCCATGATGGTGTACTGCACATTTGGCTGCTTTCTCTTAGGCCTGGTACTGGTGCTGAAGGATGTATTTCCTTGGCATCTGAGGACTTTTCTGAGTCAGCTTGTGTTTGCACACTGGCACACTCTAAGATCTGGGTTACAGTTTCTTTTTGTGTGCTTTTTTATTTATTTATTTTGATACATTTGTATCCCACATTTTCCCACCTTTTTCCAGGCTCAATGTGGCTTACATTGTACCGTATAGGCGTTCACCATCACCGGCATAGAAACAGATACAAGGAGTTAATGTGGTTGGATAAGGATCATGTGTTACAGACACATTGGGGAATTACAAGAGGAAGAGTTATATAATGTCTGTTACAAGCTTTGGTTTCATTGAGTTGTGAAGTTTAGGCACTTAAGTTGGGTCGGTGGGGTATGCCTTTTTGAACAGATAGGTTTTTAGTGATTTCCTAAAGTTTAGGTGGCCGTACGTTGTTTTCACGGCTTTTGGTAGTGCGTTCCACAGTTGTGTGCTTATGTAGGAGAAATTGGATCCATAAGTAGATTTGTTTTTGAGACCTTTGCAGATTGGGTAGTGGAGATTTAAGTAAATTCATGTTGATCTGGTTGCGTTTCTTGTTGGTTGTTCTATGAGGTCAGTCATATATCCCGGGGCTTCACCGTAGATACTTTTATGGACCAGGGTGCAGATTTTGATTGGTAGCCAGTGTAGTTTTCCTCGGAGGGGTTTGGCGCTTTCGAATCGCGATTTACCGAAAATAAGCCTGGCTGCTGTGTTTTGGGCGTTTTTTGTAGTTTCTTAATGAGTTGCTCTTTGCATCCCGCATAGAGTCCATTGCAGCAGTCTGCATGGCTTAGTACCATTGATTGTATCAAGCTGCAAAATATTTCCCTCGGGAAGTATGGTTTCACACGTTTGAGGATCTTCTGAGTCAGTGTAGCTAAAATGATTCTCCCGGTCACCCTGCTTTGAAGCTGCTTCAAGGGCCTTGGAATGGGCTTTGGCAGCAGCATCTGCCTTCCTGTGTTGCTGCAGGAGATTCAGAGCGACATCCGGTTCAGCCTTTCTGCATGCAGCTGTTACACCTTCCAACGAGGCATTGGTGGCATCAGCTGCTGTTGCCCTCTGTTCTTCTTCTAATCTGATTCTCTCTATGAGTGCTTCTTGTTGACTAAAAGAGTCATTTGCCTTTGCTGTTCTGTCTCAGTATGCATGTTAGCAGTAGCTGCACTAGTTGCAGACTGGTTTGAGTGCGCTGACTTTACTGATCTTGATGATCTAGGTGTATGCTTAAAGGCATTGGGATATGTGGAGTGGCATTTTAAAAACAGAAGGTAAGAAGGGTATTTTTCTTCTTCACCCCGCACCCTCTGTGAATTCTAGAGGAGAATTTTTCACTTTATTTTGCTTTATTTCCAGATGTGAGCAAGTGCAAAGTGATGCATGTGGGGAAAGAGGAACCGGAACTATAGCTACGTCATGCAAGGTTCAGCGTTAGGAGTCACGGAAAGAGAAAGGGACCTGGGAGTCATCATTGATGATACGTTGCAATCTTCTGCTCATTGTGCTGCTGCGGCTAAGAAAGCAAATAGAATGTTAGGTATGATTAGGAAAGGGATGGAAAACAAAAATGAGGATATTATAATGCCACTGTTATCAGTCCATGCACCTACAGTATTGTGTTCAATTCTGGTCGCCGCACCTCAAAAAAGATATAGTGGAATTGGAAAAGGTGCAGAGAAGGGCGACAAAGATTATTAAGGGGATGGGACGACTTTCCTATGAGGAAAGGCTAAAGCGGCTGGGGCTCTTCAGCTTGGAGAAAAGGCAGCTGAGGGGTGACATGGTAGAGGTATATAAAATAATGAGTAGAGTGGAAAAGATAGATATGGAGCGTCTGTTTACGCTTTCCAAAAATACTAGGACAAGGGGGCATGCGATGAAGCTGGAGTGCAGTAAGTTTAAAACAAATAAGAGAAAATGTTTCTTCACTCAGCGCGTAATTCAACTCTGGAATTCGTTGCCGGAGAATGTGGTTAAGGCGGTTAGCTTAGCAGAGTTTAAGAAAGGTTTGGACGGCTTCCTGAAGGAAAAGGCCATAGAATGTTATTAAAGGAATGTAGGAAAAATCCACTATTCCTGGGACAAGCAGTACAAAATGCTTTGCTCCGTGGATCTTGTTGGGTGATTGTGACCTGGATTGGCCACTGTCGGAGACAGGGTGCTGGGCTAGATGGACCTTTGGTCTGTCCCAGTGTGGCGATGCTTATGTCTTAGTTTAACGTTTTCAATGTCAGTATTTCCATTTTGTTCTTAGGGTGCACTAGAGATGTGCCCAGAAAAAGTGTTGTGGTCATTTTTATGTCATTTTCCTCCTTTTCAGACGTTTTTTTTCAGTTTGTGTTAATAAACATTTTTGTAACAGGTTAGAGCTTTTAAATTGTCTTTATGTATGCTAATTTGTAGGTTAATGTTAATTTATCGGCCTGAAACCTTGGTTCAGTCAGATCAGAATTGATTCTCCCTCCGCTTTCACACCACTAAAAAGTGATTGTCAGCCCACAGCACAAAATTGCTTCTGGTTATTGTGCTACAAGGTTAAGTTCTGCTTACCAGGGAGTTGCATCTGTAGGCTTAAAGGCCAGTCCCACATCTGACAGCGGTACAGCACACTTCCGCAGCTGCTTGTCCTGGTTTTAGAACAGAATACAGCCAGGAGAAACAAGTTCCTTTTTTTTTTTTTATATCGTACAATGGGAGCTGCATGCTCATGAAATGATGCGTCGGAGAAAGAAACCATAGGAAATGTTCCAAATAAGAGAGGCCTGTTCAGCACGTTGATTCTTGTCTCTCGTAATGCAGTATTTTCCCCAGGGTAGCATCTAATTGGTCCTTGAACAAACCCTGTGTCTTTGCTTCAACAACCTTGCCCAGTAGGCTTTTCTAAACCTCATGACATGAACAACAAAAGACTTTCTTATTTCTCTTCTGAATTTGTTTTGAGGTTTTTTGTTTTTTTTTTTTAATTCAAGTTATTCTTTCATTCATTATGTCTGTACTCTGTCAAAGTGGGTAACATATATTTTATTTTTGTTACATTTATACCCCGCGCTCTCCCACCCATGGCAGGCTCAATGCGGCTTACATGGGGCAATGGAGGGTTAAGTGACTTGCCCAGAGTCACAAGGAGCTGCCTGAGCCTGAAGTGGGAATCGAACTCAGTTCCTCAGGACCAAAGTCCACCACCCTAACCACTAGGCCACTCCTGCTACTATTTGAGATTCTACATGGAATGTTGCTACTATTGGAGATTCTACATGGAATGTTGCTATTCCACTAGCAACATTCCATGTAGAAGTCGGCCCTTGCAGATCACCAATGTGGCCGCACAGGCTTCTACATGGAATGTTGCTAGTAGAATAGCAACATTCCATGTAGAATCTCCAATAGTAGCAACATTCCATGTAGAATCTCCAATAGTATCTATTTTATTTTTGTTACATTTGTACCCCGTGCTTTCCCACTCATGGCAGGCTCAATGCGGCTTACATGGGGCAATGGAGGGTTAATTGACTTGCCCAGAGTCACAAGGAGCTGCCTGTGCCTGAAGTGGGAATCCAACTCAGTTCCTCAGGACCAAAGTCCACCACCCTAACCACTAGGCCACTCCTCCACTGTTGCTACTATTTGAGATTCTACATGGAATGTTGCTATTCCACTAGCAACATTCCATGTAGAAGTCAGCCCTTGCAGATCACCAATGTGGCCGCGCAGGCTTCTACATGGAATGTTGCTAGTGGAATAGCAACATTCCATGTAGAATCTCCAATAGTAGCAACATTCCATGTAGAATCTCCAATAGTATCTATTTTATTTTTGTTACATTTGTACCCTGCGCTTTCCCACTCATGGCAGGCTCAATGTGGGTAACATGGGGCAATGGAGGGTTAAGTGACTTGTCCAGAGTCACAAGGAGCTGCCTGTGCCTGAAGTGGGAATCCATCTCAGTTCCCCAGGACCAAAGTCCACCACCGTAACCACTAGGCCACTCCTCCACTGTTGCTACTATTTGAGATTCTACATGGAATGTTGCTATTCCACTAGCAACATTCCATGTAGAAGTCGACCCTTGCAGATCACCAATGTGGCCGTGCAGGCTTCTGCTTCTGTGAGTCTGACGTCCTGCAGCCAGAGTCTTTGATACAGAGCCACATTTATTTATTTATTGGGATTTATTAACCGCCTTTAGGATGAGATTCACATTCAACTGCCTTTTGGAACCTGGCACGTAGCTGTCACTTCATGTATATGAAGAGAGAGCAGGGCAAGCAACATGGTGGCGCAGGACAAGGCTTCAGCTGGCAGTGGTTGGGGACCCCCGCCAGCCAAGGTTTCCAAATGCAGCAGTGGGTGGGGAGAGAGCGGCAGGGCGGGGTGTGGGTGTGGTGAGGTGGTGGGGGGGGGGGGCGGTGGAGGAGCGGCAGACCAAAATTGCCCCCCCACCTCGGGTTATAGCCCCCTCCCACTGTGAGGTCTCGCTACGCCCCTGTCTTGGAGTGCATAGATTCTGCTTTAAACATCCATCCATGTCCAGCAATTCTCCTCTATCTCCTGCTCTCCTCTCCATCCATTTCCAGCATTTCTCCTCTCTTCCCTGCCCTCCCCTCCCATCCATGTGCATCTCCTTCCTCTTCCCTCCCCTCCATCCACGTCCAGCATGTCTCCTCTCTCCCCTGCCCTCCCCTGTCATCCATGTCATGGAGTGGAGGAGTGGCCTAGTGGTTAGAGCACTGGTCTTGCAATCCAGAGGTGGCCAGTTCAAACCCCACTGCTGTTCCTTGTGATGTTGGGCAAGTCACTTAACCCTTCATCACCTCAGGTACAAACTTAGATTGTGAGCCCTCCTGGGACAGAGAAATATCCAGAGTACCTGAATGTAACTCACCTTGCGCTACTACTGAAAAAGGTGTGAGCAAAATCTAAATAAATATTGAAGATTCTACATGGAATATTGCTATTATTGGTGATTCTGCATGGAATGTTGGTACTATTTGAAATTCTGTTGCTACTATTGGAGATTCTACATGGAATGTTAATGTTGCTATTCCACTAAGCCTGTCCTTGCAGATCAGCAACGCAGCTGCGCAGGCTTCTGTTTCTGTGAGTCTGACGTCCTGCATGTAAGTGCAGGACGTCAGACTCACAGAAACAGAAGCCTGCACAGCCGAATTGCTGATCTGCAAGGGCAGGCTTCTACATGGAATGTTGCTAGTGGAGGAGTAGCCTAGTGGTTAGAGCACCAGTCTTGCAATCCAGAGGTGGCCAGTTCAAATCCCTCTGCTGCTCCTTGTGATCTTGGACAAGTCACGTAACCCTCCATTGCCTCAGGTACAAACCTAGATTGTGAGCCCTCCTGGGACAGAGAACTATCCAGAGTACCTGAATGTAACTCACCTCAGCTACTACTGAAAAAGGTGTGAGCAAAATCTAAATAATAAATAAATCCATTGGCTGGATGCTTACCTACAGGTAAGTGCCACATGAAATCTGAGTCAATCTTGTTCTTGAGAGGAGAAGCAAGGTGAGCTCCTGTTTCTTCCACAGGTTTAAATATAGAGATTGAATGTAATGCTTTTTTAAAATATTTTTTCAGTCTTACGTCGTTTAAAAAAAAGTTTGCATGCATGGGCGTCTTTTTGTAGAAGAGATTGCCCTTATGTGACATTAAAAAAATCTCCTGTGTGGGCAATGAAGTTACTATGGATACTTTATACAAGTATAAGAATGGAAATAATGTTGTTGGTTGAAAAGCTTTCAGGATGTTTAATATTCATAATCATGCTGTTATATATTTTTCAGGGTTATCAACTTCACCCACAGTCCTCCCTTGGTAAAGCCTGAGGGGGTCCTTTTACTAGGGTGTGCTGGAAAATGGGCCGCACCAGTGTAGGCGTGTGTTTTGGGTGTGCGCAGATCCATTTATCAGCGCGCCTGTAAAAAAAAGGCCTTTTAACATTTTTTGCCGAAAATGGACATGCAGCAAAATAAAAATTGGTGCGCGTCCATTTTGGGCCTGACACCTTACCGCTACCAATTGACTTAGCGGTAAGGTCTCATGCAGTAACTGTGCGGTAAATCATCTGTGGGCGTAGAATGACGACTACCGCTCGGTTTCTGCTGCGTGCAGGAAAATAAAATGTATTTTCCAGCGTGTGTAGTGGATGCACGTAAAAAAAAAAATGAAATTACTGCCCGGTCCACACGATAGCCGGGTGGTAACTCTAAACTGACATGCATTGGGTGCGTGTAGGCGCCTACGTGAGACTGGGACAAAACACTACTACTACTACTTAACATTTCTAAAGCGCTACAAGGGTTATGCAGCGCTGTACAATTTACCCTTGCCCATGGTCGGGATTGCATTTGCATCCAGAATTTTCCTGCTATCGAATTTTAAAAAGCTTTCACTAAGCTGCACTTGTAAATGGGCCTAGAATGTCCTAATGTGGGACCTTCCCTCTTGCTAGGCCTATTTCTAGTGCAGTTGGCCAAAAGGGCTTTTCTCTATTTGTTGCATTTCTGGTTGTGCGCCAATATTAAGGAAAAAAAAACAAAAAAAGGAGGAAAAGAACCTCACGCAAACGTGAGCAAGTGAGGCAGACTGCTGGAATATCTTAAGACGTCTCCCAGCAAGACGTAGTTGCATCGCAGAGCAGCCCTCTAGATCTTGAAATTTTCTCTAAGCCAAGCCTTCTTAAGATATTCCAGCAGATTTGCATGACCCCTGAGGTAGGCCTCTGTGCCGAAACACGGCCGTGTCGGGTCGCTTTATGAGGGGAGATGCTCAGCAAAAGGGCGATGTTGGGCAGAGTGGATAGGGAGACAGAGAACAGATGGATGGTGGACATGCAGAGAGAGAGAAAATGCCAAATGGACATGGAGACCTTGGCAAGACAAATAAGAAAAGACAGAGGAAATGAAAGCAGAAACCAGAGAGCTGGACCAAACTATAAGAAAAATCAAATGACTAGACGACAAAGGAAGAAAAAAGAATTTTACTTTCTATTTATAGATTAGAATTTGTCAGCTTTTGGTATGTATTATCTGATGGAACTGATTTTAGACAGCAATATAGGGGAAAGTCTCCAGCTTTGGACTGGTCCATCCTTGGCATCTCCTCACATAAATATTGATATTACAAAACTTGCAGCACAGAATAGCATGCAGCACATGTGAACATAAGAACAGCCATACTGGGTCAGACTAGTGGGCCATCTAGCCCAGTATCCTGCTTCCAGCAGTGGTCAATCCAGGTCAGAGATACCTGGCAGTAACCCAAATAGTAGCAAGATTCCAGATTTCCAAAGAGTAACACGATTCCGGAATCCCAAAGAGTAGCAACATTCCAAGCTACCAATCCCATGGCAAGCAGTGGCTTCCCCCATGCCCATCAGACTATGGACTTTTCCTCCAGGAACTTCTCCAAACCTCCTCCAGCAATGAGTTCCACAGCTTAAATATTCTTTGAGTGAAAAAAATATTTCCTCCTATTTATTTTAAAAGTATTTCCATATAACTTCATTGAGTGTCCCCTGGTCTTTGTACTTTTTGAAAAGTAAAAAAAATGATTCATCTTTACCTGCTCCACACCAATCAGGATTTTGTAGACCACAATCATAGCTTCCCTCAGCCGTCTCTTTTCCAAGCTCTTCTCTCCTCATATGGGAGGCGTTCCATCCTCTCTATCATTTTGGTCGCTCTTCTTTGAGCCTTTTCTAATTCTGCTATATCTTTTTTGAGATATGGAGACCAGAATTGAACACAATACTCAAGGTGAGGATGCACCATGGATATAGAAAAAAAAAAACCCTCTCAACCCCCCCTCCCGCCGTCAACCCGCCGTCGCTGTCTGCTACCTTTGCTGGCGGGGGACCCCAACCTCCCGCCAGCCGAAGTCTTCTTCCTTCTTTTTGTTTCTGAGTCAGACTCACAGAAACAGAACGAAGCCCTGCAGATCGCAAGGCTTCATTCTGTTTCTGTGAGTCTGACGTCCTGCATGTTGTGAGCCATCCAGGGACAGAGAAATAAGCAGTATACCTGATTGTAACTCACCTTGAGCTACTACTGAGAAAGGTGTGAGCAAACGCTAAATAAATAACTAAATAAATAAAATAAAACGAGCCTCACACCAACCAGGAGATAATCATACATGTGAGCAAGTGCAAGGTGATGCATGTGGGAAAAAAGAACCCGAATTATAGCTACGTCATGCAAGGTTCCACGTTAGGAGTTACGGACCAAGAAAGGGATCTGGGTGTCGTCGTCGATAACACACTGAAACCTTCTGCTCAGTGTGCTGCTGCGGCTAAGAAAGCGAATAGAATGTTGGGTATTATTAGGAAAGGTATGGAAAACAGGTGTGAGGATGTTATAATGCCGTTGTATCGCTCCATGGTGCGACCGCACCTTGAGTATTGTGTTCAATTCTGGTCGCCGCATCTCAAGAAAGATATAGTAGAGTTGGAAAAGGTGCAGCAAAGGGCGACTAAAATGATAGCGGGGATGGGACGACTTCCCTATGAAGAAAGACTAAGGAGGCTAGGGCTATACAGCTTGGAGAAGAGACGGCTGAGGGGAGACATGATAGAGGTATATAAAATAATGAGTGGAGTGGAACAGGTGGATGTGAAGCGTCTGTTCACGCTTTCCAAAAATACTAGGACTAGGGGGCATGCGATGAAACTACAGTGTAGTAAATTTAAAACAAATCGGAGAAAATTTTTCTTCACCCAACGTGTAATTAAACTCTGGAATTCGTTACCGGAGAAAGTGGTGAAGGCGGTTAGCTTAGCAGAGTTTAAAAAGGGGTTGGACGGTTTCCTAAAGGACAAGTCCATAAACCGCTACTAAACGGACTTGGAAAAATCCAAAATTCCAGGAATAACATGTATAGAATGTTTGTACATTTGGGAAGCTTGCCAGGTGCCCTTGGCCTGGATTGGCCGCTGTCGTGGACAGGATGCTGGGCTCGATGGACCCTTGGTCTTTTCCCAGTATGGCATTACTTATGTACTTATACATGAGACACTCAGTGCAAAAGACTGGATAGCATCCCTCTTGCTGCTGGACTGCTATTTGCATCTTAGTATTATAGAGCTGTTTAATTAAAACTTCTTAAGGTACTAGGGATATTAGATTAATATAAAGAGCCTTAATATTATATGGTATAATATTCAATTTATTTAGTGTTTGCTTCTCAGAGACTAATTAAATATAATTAAAACTCTAATGAAAACTGGCCTCTTGTTATCTTAATTAGAATAATTGACTAAAAATGAAGAGATTTGCTACAGGTGAGTGGGAGCTGGGGAGGGTGGTGGAAATCAATCATGGGCGTAGACTGGGGGGGGGGTGAGGGGGGCAGTGCCCCCCCAAACGACGACGACTTACCGGAAGTTGTTTCGGCGAACTAGCGGGCGGGGCACCAGTAGTGAAAGCAACAAACAGGCACGCTTGTCTCCGTCCGCTTCCCTGCCCTCTCAGCGTCCTGCCCGAAAGGAAATGACTTCAGAGGAAGGCGGGACGCAGAGAGGACAGGGAAGCGGATGGAGACGAGTGTGCCTGCTTGCTGCTTTTACAACCTCCGCTCGCTCGGCCGCCCGCCCGTTCGCAGCTGGAGTGGAAATGCTGGCTCCTGTCTAGTCCATGGTAAGGAAGGAAGCCATTTGGAAAGTCTCTGCTTCCACTCCCCCGCGCAGCCGTTGCCGCTCACTCAAACACAGCAAGCAAACCTATGAGCTGCTGCATCCACGTTGCTGCGAAGGGGGAGGGAGAGAGGGGGGGAGACGCTTGATAGAATGGGGAAGGGGATGGATAGAAACAAGAAAGGGGGTGGGTAAATACTATTGAAGAGGAAGAGGGAGTGCTGGGTAAGGAGGAAGCAAAGAAGGAAGGAAGGAAGGGAGAAAGAGCTGGCTTGATATTCCCCAAAAAAGCCAGCTCTTTTTCCCTTCCTTCCTCCATATTAGCATATTCATTTGCATATATATATATATATGCAAATTAATATGCTAATATGCTCCGCCCCATCCTTTGCCTCCCCAAATGAAACAGTCAAACTACGCCCATGAAATCAATACTGAACTAGGCCCTGCTGTGCCTTCTAGAGGCTATCTGCTAATGCTGTGGCAGAAAGTTAAAGTTTTAAAACTATGGGGAAAAGGGTATTAGTCTGTCTTTATCAGCAACCTACAATTCATCTTTTAAATCCCACTCTTTCAGTTACCAAAGCACAGAGCAAAATAATGTTCACTTACTCAGAGAAATGTCCTCTTCTCTGAGAATGTCTTAGAGAGTTAATTACTGCTACATCGGTATACAATATGTAAAACTGTTTTAACTGTAAATACAGTAGAGGAGTGTGGTAGCCGTGTTAGTCCACTCTTAAGGTTATCAATAGAAATCAAACAAAATAAAACATGGAAAAGAAAATAAGATGATACCTTTTTTATTGGACATAACTTAATACATTTCTTGATTAGCTTTCGAAGGTTGCCCTTCTTCCTCAGATCGGAAATAAGCAAATGTGCTAGCTGACAGTGTATATAAGTGAAAACATTCAAGCATTACTATGACAGTCTGACAGGGTGGGAGGAGGGGGGTGGGTAGGAAGTATGCATGGGGACATCAAAGCATATCATTGATATTCTAACAGGGTGGGTGTGGATAGGTGAGGGGAGGGTGATCAACAGAGACATACAGCTTTATGGTTTATAATGGGCTAGGAACCCCAGATCCTTGTTAAGTCCTTTCTGTTGGGTGTTAAAATATTCAATCATTCTGACTTCAAAGGTCTTACATTCTTGTATGGTTTTAAAGTTACCTTTGAGGATTCTCACTCTGAAGTCACTGGTACAGTGTCCTGGTCCTGTAAAATGTTGACCAACAGGCGTGGGAACCCTGCTGGCACCAGTATTGTTCATATGATGTCTATGTAAATTGAATCTTGTCTTAAGCATCTGGCCTGTTTCTCCAATATAGCATCCTTCGTTACATTTTTTACACTGAATGATATATACCACATTGGAAGATGAGCAAGTGAAAGATCCCTTTATGTTGAATATCTTTCCTTTGTGGATGACTTTGGGGTCCTGTGAAATATTTTGGCATAGTTTGCAACTGGATAAATTACAGGGAAGTGTGCTTGAATGCTTGAATGTTTTCACTTATATACACTGTCAGCTAGCACATTTGCTTATTTCCGATCTGAGGAAGAAGGGCAACCTTCGAAAGCTAATCAAGAAATGTATTAAGTTATGTCCAATAAAAAAGGTATCATCTTATTTTCTTTTCCATGTTTTATTTTGTTTGATTTCTATTGATAACTGTAAATACAGAAAGGCAGGATATCAAATCCCATGCTTTCCTTTCTCAGAGCCCATAAAGCTGCTGTACTAGCTACAAGTGAAAGCTGGAAAGGGGAACCAACCTGTCCTTCACCATGTTCTTCCGAGGCGAAAGAGGAGTGAACTGCAGAAAAACCAGCCTGATGGAGTAAGAGAGGATAAAGGAGAGATGAACAAGTTGAGTTCTCATTGGGGAAGGAACCATTTACCAAGTACCTTTGTACTAAAAGATTCAGAGAGCCCTGTCTAACTGAGGGGCCAATTCAGCAAGATGTGCAGTAGAGCTGGTTCAGTGAGTGGGTCTATCATGAAATAAGTACATAAGTATTGCCATACTGGGACAGACCGAAGACCCATCAAGCATCCTGTGTCCAACAGTGGCAAATCCAGGTCACAAGTACCTGGCAAGATCCCAAAACAGTACAATATATTTTATACCGCTTTTACTAGAAATAAGCAGTGGATTTTCCCCAAGTCCATTTTAATAATGGCTTATGGACTTTTCTTTTAGGAAGCTATCCAAACCTTTTTAAAACCTCGCTAAGATAACTGCTTTTACTACATTCTCTGGCAACAAATTCCAGAGTTTAATTACAAGCTCAATGAATAAATATTTTCTCTGATTTATTTTAAATGTACTACTTTGTAGCTTCATTGCATGCCCCCTAGTCCTAGTATTTTTGGAAAGAGTAAACAATTGATTCACGTCTACCCGTTACATTCCACTCATTATTTTATAGACTTCTCTCGTATCTCCTCTCAGCCGTCTCTTCTCCAAACTGAAGAGCCCTAGCCACTTTAGCCTCTCCTCATAGGGAAATCATTCCATCCCCTTTATTATTTTCATCACCCTTCTCTGTGCCTTTTCTAATTCCATCATATCTTTTTTGAGATGCGATGACCAGAACTGCACACAGTATTTGAGGTGCGGTCGCACCATGAAGAGATACAAAGGCATTATAATGGCCTAATTTTTGTTTTCCATTCTTTTCCTAATAATACCTAACTTTCTATATGCTTCCTTAGCCATCGCCTCATACTGAGCAGAGGATTTCAATGTATCATCAACGATGACACCTAGATCCCTTTCCTGGTTGGTGTCTCCTAATGTGGAACTTTGCATTACGTAGCTATAATTCGGGTTCCTCTTTCCTACATGCATCACTTTACACTTGCTCACGTCATCTACTATTTGGATGCCCAGTCTCCCAGTCTTGTAAAGTCCTCTTGCAATTTTTCACAATCCTCTTCCGATATAACAATTTAGATTAACTTTGTGTCATCAGCAAATTTAATTACCTCACTGGTTACTCCCATCTCTAGATCATTTATAAATATGTTTGTGAAATTTATGATCACGATAGCCACAATTTTGTCTTTCAGGTCCAGTTGTGGATTTTTAACAGTGCCCTTCCTGAGGCAGCCAATAACTGGGCGAAACGAGGCGCCCTTGTTGGTGAATAACTGGATCATTTCCCCGATTGCACCAGGAATAGCTCGACTTACAAAGGATATATGATGTAGCAGCATTTACCCATTACTGCCGATTAGCTGGATAAAAGCGAACAGTTCGACTGTTGAGAGATATTATCGCCAGAAGCCAAGCATCAATGATAAGTGAACGATTATTTGCAATGCAAATTACCATTCTTGTATGAAAAGCAGCACGGCTGCGGCCGTAGATGGCCCTAGGCGGCAGGGGAAGGTTTAGGCTTTTTCGAGTAGGGTGTATGCGGGGAGGATCCTGAGTTTTTCATAGGTTGAATCGTGAGTAGGTTTTCCGGGATTTTCCCGGTATTTTTTGGTTATGTGATTTTTGTCTCACTTTTATTAATACAATTAGTGAAGGAGATAGTTTTTTAGATCACTCATTTTTCTCACTTATGTGTGAGTTTAATGCGTTTGGTCTTTTTTCCTCCATTGCTCCTTTCACTGGGACCCGTGATTAGTACTCCTGATTTTAATAGGGGTTTGACATATACTTTTGGTATTTTCACTATTAGGAGCGTTGCGGTATCGTGTTGATTAATTTAGAAGCAAGGAATTCGTTGATTGAATTCTTTAATGAACAGAGAGAGACATTCACATAACGTATATATATTTTTTCCATCTGTTTTGGGTATTGAATAAAATGAAAGTGCAATATAGGGCCTTCAGCATAGGCCACATCCCACTATCTCCAACACCCATTTCCTGTTGGAGGAGGCAAGACGTGGCCAGGATGAGCCCGGATTTGTACTGAAAGACCCCTAGCCTCACTCACAGCAGTTTTAAGAACTGCTCTTCTGCTACAATAGTGCTTTGCCACTCCCCCCCCCTCCCCCCCAAATTCTATGGCCCTAGGCAGACTCGTAGTCCACCTAGTGGTAGGGCTGGTCCTTGTCCTCACCCACAGCAACTAAGGTGTCTTTGAGTATTTCTCATGGATGTGTGCGCTCTGACCTGTGCTGGAATTCTGGTCCAGGTGACCATTACCCCCGCGATAATAAGAGTAAAGCTTCTCATTCCATTTTCGCCTCTTTCCTTTTAACTTCATATGGTGGCATTTTGTTCTTGAGCTTTTTATTCTTTGGAAAATGCTACTTTATTGAAACCTGTTAGATAATAGAATGTTTGTATTCTAATCCCCCGTTTCCTTTCTTTTTTTTTTTTTTTTATCTAGAAAGCACATGTTTAATTCCCTTGGTCTCTCCTTGTATGGTTGACTGTACAAGCCATGCATCAGTTTGGGGGACCTTTTCTGAAGTGCCTTGTCAATGCTATTCAGAAGGATTCAATGTACTCCGGCTCTTCTTTCAATCTAACCAGCTATGCAACTATGTACTTTCTATTCAGCCTATTAATTCTGCATTACGGGCAGCGGCAACAATAAAACTGTGCAAAAGGAACATTTTCCATTTTAATGTGTGATTACAATTCAACTGACCTCAACGGGGTTATTTTGTTTACTACTGATTGCAGGCATCAGGGTAGTGAGATCATTTCAGAATGAGCCAAGTGTCACATTTGGCTTGACTTTCGCTATTGTCTGGATGGTTTTCAGCGATCTAAGCAAGAACATAATATCAAATAACACTGTGGCGAGCTCAAGCTGATAACTTGCAAAACACAAAGGCAGAGATGCAAGGAATTTTGCATCCACTGTAATATACTAACAGAAACACAGAAACATGACGGCAGATAAAGACCATATGACCCATCCAGTCTGCCCATCCTCTGTAACCCCCAATTCTTCCCGTTCCTAAGCCATCCCACATACTTATCCCATGTCTTTTAAAATTCTGGAACAGTCCTAGACCGTAAATAATCATTTATTGTTGATTATCAGGTAATTTAAAAAGAAATCGGGTGACGCTTTTGCACTTGTGGTTAGAATTAAATTGCTAGCAGTCACTATCCCCTGGATTTTAGCATGATTGCCAGATTTTGCGTGCCAAATTTTGGGTACGATCTTGAGACTCACACACAGCATAATTAATGAGCCAATACCAATTATCAGTGCGTTTTTATTAGCAAAAAAGGTGCCGGTACTCAAATGCTAGGTCACCCTTCTGGGGTGAGGTAATCACTCAGGGACCCACCCCATAATAATCAGGCCCCCTGCAACCAGTTACAGAATCTATGACAAGGCAGAATTGGTGTGTAGAGCCTGAACTCTTTCATTAAAACTTAGGGTCCATGGGTCAATTTTAGCAGACAATGGAAAAGGTGCCGGTACTCAATACCCCCATGTACCCCCGCAAAAAAAGCCCTGCCAATTATTGGTGTTAATTGGCAGGTATTTGGATTTGTACATGTGCCTCCCTATGGACTATCCTATAAAGTTGCACTCTGAAACTGTCTTGTGCGCAGCCCAAAAAGGGGGTATGGCCATAGGAGGGTCATGGGCAGGTCAGGGGCATTCCTGTAATTTAATCACGATGTTCTAGAACTCTGGGGATTCGTGCTCAATTTGCACACCAGGACTTACACAAGATGAATCAAATTAGCAGGCACAATATATACTATTGCAGGGTATATGTGTACTAACAATACGCCCCCCCCCCTCCCGGGTACTCCGTTCCGTGGATAAATCTCTCTTGTCTGTCCCCTTCTCCTCTACTGCTAATTCCAGAGTCCGTTCCTTTTATCTCGCTGCACCTCACGCCTGGAATAGACTTCCCGAGTCTGTACGTCTAGCTCCGTCCTTGGCCGTTTTCAAATCCAGGCTAAAAGCCCACCTCTTTGATGCTGCTTTTGATTCCTAACCACTACTCACTTGCCCTGTACCCTTTTACCCCCACCTCTTTAATTCCCTTACCTCTTAATTGTTCTGTCTGTTTTGTCTGTCCTATTTAGATTGTAAGCTCTTTGAGCAGGGACTGTCTGTTTCGTGTATGGTGTACAGTGCTGCGTATGCTTTGTAGCGTTATTGAAGTGATAAGTAGTAGTAGTAATGTAGAAGCCTGCTCTTGCAGATCAGCAACGCAGCCGCGCAGGCTTCTGTTTCTGTGAGTCTGACGTCCTGCACGTACGTGCAGGATGTCAGACTCACAGAAACAGAAGCCTGCGCGGCTGCGTTGCTGCGTTGCTGATCTGCAAGGGCAGGCTTCTAGATGGAATGTTGCTAGTGGAGGAGTAGCCTAGTGGTTAGTGCAGTGGAACATGAGATGTTGTTACTATTTGAGATTCTGGAATGTTGCTATTACTTGAGATTCTACATGGAATGTTGCTACTATTGGAGATTCTGTTGCTACTATTTGAGATTCTACACGAAATGTTGCTATTCCACTAGCAACATTCCATATTTAGATTGTGAGCTCTTTGAGCAGGGACTGTCTATTCATGTATGGTGTACAGCGCAGCATATGCCTTGCAGCGCTATAGAAGTGATAAGTAGTGGTAGTAGTAGTAACAAGACTGTAAACCCAGTAGATAAACTGTTCCTCAGGCATGATTCTCAAAAATTATCAATATGCATTCCCTAAATAAGTGAATAAGGACCATCAGAAATAGTGTACGCTTTCCTTTTCAACCGCTATCCATTTAGCAGAAGGACGCTTTCAATCGTCATCGGTCTCAATATTAGTTTTCAAATATTTTTTCAAGTATTTTTTTTTTCAAAAAAACTATAACAGTTTCATTCTTCTTATTGATAAACCTTATTAGTCGTACATTCATGAACAAAAGAATCAAACAGAGCAGCACTTAACTTTCCAGACAGTATTATTATTATTTGTTACATTTGCATCCCACCTTTTCCCACCTTTTGCAGGCTCAATGTGGCTTACATATTACCGTTAACGGCGTTACCGATTACGGTCTGAATGAATACAAAGTGATATTGTGGTAGAATGAGGTACATGTAAGGTAGGCACAGTTGGGGCAGTGGTGTGCTGGAGCAGGCTCTCACAGGCTCGCAAGAGCCGGTTGTTAAGTTTTTAAGAATTTTGGGAGCCGGTTGTTAAAGTAGGGCCCTCCATGGCTACTTTAACAACTGGCTCCCAAAATGTGGGCTTGGGCCCCCTGCTGAATTCTCTTTTACTTTGCTGGTGGGGATGCTGCTGCTCCCCACTCCTTGTTTCCAGCTCTGAACAGCAGGCTGGGACTTCTCCAGCATGTGTGAGAAGTTTCAACATGCTGCTCAGAGCAAGTCGTTGGGAGTGGTGGCAGTCCATTTATTAGCTGCCAGCAAAGGTATGCCTAGCGTGCCCGCACGAAGGGAGGGAGGAGAGAGAGGCAACTGTATTCCCCCCCCCCCCCCTCGGCCACTCCTGGCCCTTCCAACTGCAGAGCTGGCTACGTCCGCAGAAAGAGCCTGTTGTTAAAAATTTACCAGCACACCCCTGAGTTGGGGGAACTTAGAGAGGAAAAGGGGGAAGAAGAGTCAGGTAATGTCCGTTACGGTCTTTGGTTATATTGTGTCGCAAGTGAACAGGCATTTTTATGTTGAGTCGGTGGGGTATGCTCTTCTGAACAGGTCTGTCTTTAGTGCTTTCCGAAAATTTAGGTGGTCGAGCGTAGTTTTTACTGCTTTTGACAATGCGTTCCATAGTTGTGTGCTTAGGTAGGAAAAGCTGGATTATTATTTATTGCATTTGTATCCCACATTTTCCCACCTCTTTGCAGGCTCAATGTGGCTTACAATACATCATGGATAGTGGAAATTAGAGGAGAGTAGACATATGGTGTTACATAAGGATTTTGGGTTACATGGTAATGGAATACAAGATAGTAATATAATAGAAGGCATTATTAACATTTCTGGATATATTTGAGAGTATCACATGTTTTGGTCTTTGTGGTATATCTTGTCGAAGAGCTGGGTCTTTAGTAGTTTACGGAAGTTGGTCAGTTCATAGGTCACTTTTAGGTTACGTGGCAGTGCGTTCCAGAATTGCGTACTCATATAGGAAAAGGTTGATGCGTGCATTAGTTTATATTTTAGACCTTTACAGTTGTGGAAATGAAGATTAAGGAATGTGCGAGATGATATTTTAGCATTCCTGGATGGTAGGTCTATCAGGTCAGACATGTAAGTTGGGGCATCGCCATGGATGATTTTATGTACTAGGGTACATATTTTGAACGTAATGCGTTCTTTGAGTGGGAGCCAGTGTAGCTTCTCTCGTAGGGGTTTTGCACTTTCGTATTTTGATTTTCCAAATATGAGTCTGGCTGCCGTGTTCTGGGCTGTTTGGAGTTTTTTGAGTATTTGCTTTTTGTAACCAGCGTAGAGTGAGTTGCAGTAATCTAGATGACTGAGTACTAATGATTGTACCAGATTACGGAAGACGGTCCTTGGGAGGAATGGTCTTACTCTTTTTAATTTCAACATTGAGTGAAACATCTTTTTGGTTGTATTTTTCGCGTGATTCTCAAGTGTTAGGTGCTGATCAATGGTAACTCCAAGAATTTTCAGGGATTCCGAAATTGGTAGATGCATAGGTGGATTTGTATTTGAGTCCTTTGCTGCTTGGGTAGTGGAGGTAGTCCACCTGGAAAGTTAAATGCTGCTTTAGGACCTGAAATTTGTGGTAGCTCATGTTTTTTGTGTGGTCTTGGTCATTGCAGTGGAGATGGTACCAGTGAGAGAACTGGTGACAGCTCTTTCCGTGATCCGCTTCAGCCACAGCTGTGGAGGAAAACAGATGTTCATGGAAGCAGGACCAAAGTGGCACATCTTCAACTTGGAGATCCACGTGTCACAATGGTGGAGGCATGTTGATCCTTTTTTAACTCCTCGCCAATTGTGCCATGCCCATCCTGTCTTGCTAGGAGGGGGTGGACAGTGGCAAGGCTTGAATGATGCTGCACTAGAGAATGACACGGGGACAGGGAACCGCAGTAACCGCGGGGACAGGGACAGAGCTCGCGGGGACGGGACAGGGACAGATCCCATGAGGACGAGATGGGGGTGGGGACAGATCCCACGGGGACGGAACGGGGATGGGGACTGAGCCCACAGGGATGGGGACAAATTTTGTCCACATGTCATTTTCTAGTTGGAAGGGTAGAGGGTGGTGGTGGGAAGGAGGGTTATTATAGCTGCTCATTGTTATTATTGCTTTCTATTTGTAATTTATAAACAACAGTTGCACAGCATATTGTTCCTTTTTATACTTTAATAAAAAAAATATTTCAATATAAAATCATAAGTGTTCAAGGCTTCTGTAGATGAGGACAGAACCGGCGGGGATGGAGACTGGGCCTGTGGGGATGGGGCGAGGACAGAGATAGAACCCACGGGGACAGGGCGGGGATGGGGACAAACTTGGTCCCCGTTCCTGCGTCATTCTCTATGCTGCACTACAGTGTCCTACTACTGTTACTATCTCTTATTTATTTGTTGCATTTGTACCCAATATTTTCCCACCTCTTTGCAGGCTCAATGTGGCTTACATAGTACCGTGAGGTATTAGCCAACTCCGGTGATGAAACAAATACAGAGTGATGTTGTTACAGAACATTAGTGAATCAAGAGAAGAAGAGTGATTGTTCATTGCAGGTTATGGCTTCGTTGTGTTGCTGAGTTCAGTTACTTAAGTTGGATCAGTAGGGTACGCCTTTTTGAACAGATCGGTCTTTAGTGATTTCCAGAAATTGAGGCGATCCTGCGTTGGCTTTATGGCTTTCGGTAATGCATTCCATAGTTGCGTGATTATATAGGAGAAGCTGTCCTTTTTCTAAGGTGCGCCGAAAATATGGGCTGTGGTAGTGTAGGCACGTGTTATGGATGCGCGCAGGCCCGTTTTTCAGCGCATCTGTAAAAAAGGCCTTTTTAAAAATTTGTGTCGAAAATGGACGTGCGGCAAAATAAAAATTGGCGCATGTCCATTTTGGGTCTGAAACCTGACCACCAGCGATAAGGTCTCTCGCGTTAACTGTGTGGTAATCGCCTACACGCATCGAGTCGGAGTTACCACCTGATTTTCACTGCGCGCCAGAACAGAAATTATATATTTTCTGGCGTATGGAAAAAATGAAATTACCGCACGGGCCAAGCGGGAACTTGAGATTGACGTGTGTTGGGGCGGCTTAGTAAAAGGGCCCCTATATGTTCTACCTCTGTTTACACCCTATCTGTCTAAGATGTTTTATTGTGAACTAGTAAAAAAGGCCTGTTTTGGTATGAAATGAAACGGGCGCTAGCAAGCTTATCCCTCTCTCCTTCCCTCGCTCTCTCCCTCTGTCCCCTCCAAGTCCCATGGCCCCCTTTCTTCCCTTCCGATTTCCAGGCTCTCCCTCCCTCTCTCTCCTTCCCTCTGTCCCTCCCCCGAGTTCCAGTCCCCCCTTCTCTCTGTCTCACAGACACGTCCTTGCGATGCCTCCACCCGCGGCCCTCCCCTCCCCGACACTGGCCCCGCCCATACCCCTATGTGCACGTCGCCCCCCCCATCCAAAATCGCCAACCCCCTGCTACCCTCCCCTCCCCCCTCTTACTGGGGTCCCGGCAGCAGCAGTGAAGAACCTCGCGAGTCTGCTGCCTTCCCTTCTCTTCGCTCTCAGCTCTGACTCTAGTCCCGCCCTCATTTCCTGTTTCCGCAAGGGTGGGACCAGAGTCAGAGCTGAGAGCGAAGAGAAGGGAAGGCAGCAGACTCGCGAGGCTCTTCACTGCTGCCGCCGGGACCCCGGTAAGAGGGGGGGAGGGGAGGGTAGCAGAGGGGGGTTGGCAATTTTGGAGGGGGGGGGGCGATGTGCACGTAGGGACATCTCTGCCCGCTTCCACTGTTCTTCAACACGCATCTCTCACTGGGATCGTAACCCCCTGCTGACGTCAGGCAAGCAGGGTTCTACTGCTGGCCAGTGACATCAGCAGGTGGTTACGATCCCAGGTAGACACTTTAGAACTTTCACATAGCAAATTATTATATTAGATTGTGTCAACATTATAAGCAGCATGCTATGAATCCCTTTTACTAAGATGTGCTAAGAGATGAGCTTAGCACATTTAATGCAAGATTTTCCCGTGAGCTACTACTACTACTATTTAGCATTTCTATAGCGCTACAAGGCGTACGCAGCGCTGCACAAACATAGATAAGTCCCTTTGTAGCGCATCTCTAAAATAGGGCGCTTTTTTTCTTTTTGCAGGTCCTGCTCGAAGTTTTCCATTAGTAGGCAGGACTTGCAAAAAAATAAATAAATAAAATCAAAGTGGGCGCATTTACCGCCTCCTAGACTGCTACACATCCCTAGACAAAAACCAAACACTTGCAGAATACCTCGCTTCTATCATGCCTGCAGAATACAGACAGAGCCTCAAAAGGAATAAGCAACCACAAACTGGAACCAGGAACACCGAGAAGTCTGAATGCAGTGCAGCACTGGAGAAACAAAAATCTATTTCCTTCTGTACTGTATAAAATATAAAGTCATCAGGGTTGCACATTTCGAGATGTCCAATTCCACTTAATTGAAAATAAAATGCAATCTAACTTTGTTGTCTGGGCATTGTAATATTTTACTAATCTGCTTGTGTCATCTTCATCTGTGTTCTCTTGCAGGGTCTCATTTTTATTTCTCCTTTCCTCTCTACATCTGTCTTTGACATTGATCATTCACCTTAATCATCTTTGTCTCTCTCCTCTTTTCTGTGCATCACTACTCAGCAGCTAGAGTTTACCCCTCATTCTCCCCTTCTCTTGCCCTCTAGTCTTCAGGTTCTCTCTTTTCCCATCTGACATATCTTCCATGCTTGCCCCTCCCCAGCCCTCATTTAATCTTCCTCCTTTACCAGCCCCACTCATTACCTAGATGTCATTCGACTAGTCCTTTCTTTCTTACTTGCTATGCAGTCCCAGTAGCGTAGCCAGAGTTCAATTTTTAGATGGGCCTGGAGGTGGACTGGGTGGGCACGGGCCACGCATTTCCTCTCCACCCACTACCCTCCTCCCCCACTGAACTGTTTCAAACCCAGGACATTTGGCCATGTTCTTCCAGATGCCGACAGCCCCCTGCACATGGTCAGTTCTGGTCATTTTTACTGCCCTGAAGCGCCGTTCTCCCTCCAGCACCGGCGATTCCCATAGCCAGCCTTCTGCCAGCGTGCGTCATCGGGGCCTCTCCTCAGGCACGCGTCCCACCTTTGCGGAAAACAGGAAGTTGCAGACCACGTGGACAGGGAGAGCAGGCAGAAGAGGCAGAAAAAGACTGGAGCCTCGCTTGGGAGAGCTACGCCACTGGTTGGGTTGGGGCTAGTTAGGGTGGGTGGGCCTGGAGCAAAAGTGGCTGGGCCTAGGCCCGTCCAGGCCCGCCCGTGGCTATGCCCCTGCCCAGTCCTCATTTCCTTCTCAGAGCTTTCCGGTGCTTCTCAACCCTTTCCCACCTTTTCCAGCTCCTTCACCTCTTCCCCTTTCTCACCCTCTCCCTCCCTCCAGTCTTCACCCTTTTCACCCTCTCCTTCCAAACTTTTCCTTTCTTACCCCCTTTTCTTCCACTCTGATACCTTCTCACCACTTCCCTTTCAATCTGATCCCTTCCCTCCAATCCACTTCTCTCTCTCTTTTCCCTCTCTGCCTGCTGTTTGAGCCCGTTCTTACCTTCTGCCTTCTCCCATTGCCTCTCCCCAGTCTCTGTATCAGCTTCTAGCCCCCTCTTCTCAGCCCTAGCATCAGATCTATCTCCAAGCGCCAACTTGCTTCTCATGCCTGCCTCCAGCTTGTTGTAAATCTACTACTACTACTATTTAGCATTTTTATTGCGCTACAAAGCGTACGCAGCGCTGCACAAACATAGAAGAAGAAAGACAGTCCCTGCTCAAAGAGCTTACAATCTAATAGACAAAAAATAAAGCAAGACAATTTGGGATTTCTTTCATACATCGGGTAGATTGGTGCACAGTCAGTGGATTGATGAATTTGGCAGTTATATGTCAACATAAGCTCGGGCAAATAATCCACCCAATGTTGTTTCTTCTGGGGTGGCTACCTAACATTTCGTGCAATGTTCTACTGAACCATTCACAGTGACCATTGTTTTGAGGATGGTACAGTGAAGTTCAACTCTTGGATTTCATATGATTTGCAAAAGCTCTTGATGTCAGACTCAAAGGCTCTTCCCTGGTTTGAATGTATCCTTCAGGGTGACCCATAGTGAACTGTCCAGGTGGCTACTAGAGCTTTTACAGTGATATGTGTGGTTTGGTCTTTTGTGGGCACTGATAATGTATATTTATTTATTAGGATTTATTTACTGCCTTTTAGAAGATGATGTAAAGTAAGAATAAATCAAACATAAGTAGTAGACAATTTACTATAGCAGTAAAAATATTCATTCAAATAACAATGCAAAGTATGGCATAGTATACTACTTACCTACGTCAACACAATACATATTAAACATTTTAATAGACAGTGTAGGGCACTGTTTCCCAAGTCCAGTCCTGGAGTACCCCTTGCCAGTCAGTTTTCAGGATATCTATAATGAATCTTCACTTCCCCAGCTGTAAAGGACTAAAATACAGATTAACACATGCGTCCAGTTTTTCCTACATGAGCACGCAACTGTGGAATGCACTGCCACCTGACCTGAAAACAATTTACGACCTAATCAACTTTCGTAAATTGCTGAAGACCTCTCTCTTCAACAAGGCATACCACGATGATCCATAATAGGAACTGTAACGCATCACCACTTACCTGATATTCTGAATGTTTTCTTTCTATACCTGATTACTTAATTCTATTATGTTATCTAAGTTCTTTATGTAATACCAATTGTATCTTTTACCCTGGAATGTCGAATGACATGATGGAACATTGTAAGCCACATTGAGCCTGCAATTAGGTGGGAAGATGTGGGATACAAATGCAATAAATAAATAAATATGCATAAAAGAGATTTGCATATAATAGAGGCAGTGTATGCAAATGAGGTTCATGCATATTCACTGTGGATATCTTGAAAACATGACTGGCAAGGGGTAAGCAATCAACGAAACAAACTATCTTTCGAAAATCTCTGAAAACATTCTTCTTCAACAAGGCCTACAATGAGAATCGATAACCTCACTAAGTCACTTCATCAACCCACTCAATTATGAAATCCCACCTTCTATTACTATCCTAATCACTCCCTTCCTTCTTCCCTCTTCCCTTCATTGATCGCTACACATGACTAACTGTATCTAATATCCTGATATGACAATGTCAACAAATCTATGTAAGCCACATTGAGCCTGCAAATAGGTGGGGGAATGTGGGATACAAATGCAATAAAATAAAATAAATAAAATACTCCAGGACCGGACTTGGGAAGCAGTAGCATAGGGGATAAGCAAAGAGGGAACATATAGGGGCACTTTTACGAAGTTGCATAAGTGACTACGCCATTTTTCAGTGCACCTTAGTAAAAGGACCCTATAGATAGACAAGCCAGTAAACGGAGGGGACTAATTTAAAGAAAGTTGCATATGAGGTCAGAGAGGTGATTAAATACTATCTCAGCTAGGGAGGAGTGGATAAATATCTGGTGAACATATCAGTAATGATTCAGATGTTCTCCACATCGCATGCTTCTGGTTCTAACACAATATAGTCTGTGGCCACCATTTCTAATGGATACGTGGTTTCGAAAGTTCAGAGGAGACTTCTCCTTTAAGACTTTGTCTCTAGCAAGTATTACTTACAGTCTTTGCCCTACTGGCACATTTGAAGAATTAATCTTCAAGACATATCAGAGAAGTGCAAGCTAAGTTTGTGTATTTATTTTTTGAACTTCATTATTGATGTTTTTTGAAGAATCGTTTTTCAGAAGGACACATATGAGTGCAGTGATTAAAATATGATTGCGATAATCCATCCACAATCAATTTTAATATACAAATGAGTTCTCAACAAATAAAAGCATAATTTCTAAAAGGAATCATTTGTAAATGTTTTCAAAGTAGTGACACTGTGGGGTTTCGAGTTTGTTTTGATATATAAACTCAACAATGCCTCAGTCTGCATCAGAGATACATCTGTTTGATATTATACAGATAAATTATATACTATACTGTGCTGCAAAAATTATCACTGAAAGAATCCTATCAACAAGGACACAAGGCCAGAAAAATAAAACGGTGAAAGAGAACGTCTCCTTGGAAAAAAAATGCATTGAAGGAAAGAAAAAAATCACTGCATAGAGGTGTCGCTGACAGAGCAGTTCCTAAAAGGACCAAGGTCATTAAAAATAATGGAAGAGATTCAAAACATCAACCTGAAACATGCTACAGTAACAGAAGAAGACTTTAAATTCCTTTGCTCCAATAATACATTGAAAGCAGCAACAGAAGCAGAACAACTGTGGAAATATGAAGAAAATAAAGAAAAGAGTTTCGAAATAAAATATTTAGGGGTCCTTTTAGAAAGACACGCTGAAAAATGGCTTGCGATAGTGTAGGCGCGGGTTTTGGCTGCGCGCCGATCCATTTTTCAGCGCGCCTGTGAAAAAGGCCTCTCTTTTTTTTTGCCGAAAATGGACGTGCGGCAAAATGAAAATTGGCGGGCGTCCATTTTGGGTCTGAGACCTTACCACCAGCCATAGACCTAGCGGTAAAGAATCTGGGCGGTAATGACCTACGCGCGTCCGTTACGCGCGCCAGAAAATAAAAAATATATTTTTCAGACACGCGTAGCGGATGAGCACCAAAATTGAAATTACCGCAAGGGCCACACGGTAATCGGACGGTAACTCCAATTTGGCGCACGTAGGCACCTACGCGGCTTATTAAAAGGGGCCCTTAGAGAGGGAAATGGGGAAGGACGTTAGTACAGTGAAAATACCACCAACTAGTGGTGAAACAGAAATGTTTTGGGGAAATGTATACTAGGATTCTTAACAATTCTCTTTCCTGGAGCACAGACAACACAAAAACCAGAGAAAGTTCAAAGTCTTTTCTTCAAATAGTGGAGCTCTGTGTTCATACTGATGATGAACAGTACAGCTGTTCAATTAGAGGTTAGCGTAGCTGGGTTTAAAAAAGGTTTGGAAAATTCCTGGAGGAAAAGTCCATAGTCTGCTATTGAGACAGACGTGAGGAAGCAGCTGCTTGCCCTGGGATTGGTAGAATGGAATGTTGCTGCTAATTGGGTTTCTGTCAGGTACTTGTGACCTGGCTTGGCCACTGTTTGGATAACAGGACACTGAGCTAGTTGGACCATTGGTCTGACCTAGTATGGCTACTCTTAGGGGCCCTTTTATTAAGTCATATAGGTACCTACGTGCATCTAACGTGCATCAATTTGGAACTACCGCCCAGCTACCGTGAGCCCCGTGCGGTAATTCAATTTTTTACGCACATCTAAAAATATATATTTCTTTCTTCCACGTGGTGCAAACTCGGCGGCAATCGGCAGTGTACGTGTGCTGATTATTACCGCCCAGTTAACGTGAGCCCTTACCGCTAAGTCAAAGGGTGGCAGTAAGGTCTCAGGCCCACAATGGAAACGTACCAATTTTAATTTTGCTGCACGTCCATTTTTGGCCAAAAAAAAGCCTTTTTTGCAGGCATGCTGAAAAATGGACCTACGCGCATCCAATACATGCACTGACCATTTTCTGGAACACTTTAGTAAAAGGACCTCTAATGTTCTTATGTTCTTAGCTGTCTCTCTAAGGCAGTCTTCATTGATGGATCATAGTTTATAGTTTACTATACCGCTCAACCTAACTTGCAGACATGAGCGGTTTACAAAACAAAGGGTACATAAGTAAACAGAAAGGAACTAAAATACGAGTCAGGAAAGGAATAAATCATTCACGCGTAAGAAGAATGTAGAAGCTAAAAAGCCGCAAGTAGAATGGGTCATAGAAGGCAAAAGGGAAAAGAAGGGGGAGGGGTGAATGAGAAGGGAGGGAAGGAAGGGAGAGGAAGAACAGCTGGGATTCTGAATTTTGATGCCCCCTATTGTGAATCAGGGAACAATTTTTATTTTATTTTTGTTACATTTGTACCCCGCGCTTTCCCACTCATGGCAGGCTCAATGCGGCGGGCAATGGAGGGTTAAGTGATTTGCCCAGAGTCACAAGGAGCTGCCTGTGTCGGGAATCGAACTCAGTTCCTCAGTTCCCCTGGACCAAAGTCCACCACCCTAACCACTAGGCCACTGTTGCTACTATTGGAGATGCTATATGGAATGTTGCTGTTCCACTAGCAACATTCCATGTAGAAGTCAGTCCTTGCAGATCACCAATGTGGCCGCGCAGGCTTCTGCTTCTGTGAGTCTGACGTCAGACTCACAGAAACAGAAGCCTGCGCAGCCTTCTACATAGAATGTTGCTAGTGGAATAGCAACATTCCATATAGAATGTCCAATAGCAGCAACATTCCATGTAGAATCTCCAATAGTAGCAACATTCCATGTAGAATCTCCAATAGTATCTATTTTATTTTTGTTACATTTGTACCCTGCGCTTTCCCACTCATGGCAGGCTCAATGCGGCTTACATGGGGCAATGGAGGTGACTTGCCCAGAGTCACAAGGAGCTGCCTGTGCCTGAAGTGGGAATCGAACTCAGTTCCTCAGTTCCCCAGGACCAAAGTCCACCACCCTAACCACTAGGCCACTCCTCCACAATAAAGGCTTGATTTAAAAAAAGTCAGGTTTTTATAGCAGTCTTCAAATTTTTAAAGGACGATTCGGCACAAATGGTTAGAAGAAGAGAATTCCAATGAAAAGGAGTGGTGAAGTAAAAGGCTTGATGTCTAGTAAATTCTAGCTGGGTAGCTTTTGGGCTTGGGAGAACAAGGCAATGATCAATTGCAGAAGACGAGTAGGGGAATACGGAATGGCCAGTGATGCTAGGTAGTCTGGAAGACCCGATCTGTGGGCTTTGAATGCCAGAATGAGTAACTTAAGGATGACAACAGAATCATCAGATGCAAGGCTAGTGGGGAACTTGTCACATACAGGGATTCCTAACAGGAGTCTTGAATATCCTTAGGCTCAACCGTGACCAGTGCAGAGGGTGCAGGTCCCGGATTGGTGTCTTTCAGTATGGAGGTACAAGTGGCAACCAGTTCACATAAGGTTTCCTTATCTCAGGACTCAATAGTTCAAGGGTCTGCAGAAGTACTGAGGAAATATTCTCATTATTTGTACTCCAGGGAGGCAGTAGACAAGCCTGCAAAGGTAAGACATACCAGCATCCACCTTTAGAAGGTGCTTTTTCTCCCCTTCTCAACATAATAGCATTAATTTCTGGAATCTTTCCAGGCTCACAGGGAAAGATTCTAGCAAAGTAGTGGTCTGCCTTCTCTAGGTCACCCAGCTTTGAAAAATACTTTGTCTCATATTCGTGGCAGTGGATATATAAAGCAATCCCTTCAGTTTAGCTCTCTTCAGTCTGGGCACCCTCATTGCATCTTTTGTTCACTGTTCTCCTTCCCAAACTTCACATGCCCTTCCCAGGAGAGGTAGGATTCTTTCATTACCTCTGCGTCCTGGACTAGGTTCTGTAAACCAGAGGATACTTCTTTCATAAACATTGGTCCAAAGGTACTGAAATAGTCTAGACAGCTCATCCCCAGCCCATAGCGGAACATATATCTCCTGCGATTAAAATCATGGCATGCAAAATCACAGACTCAATATTAACTGATCAATTAAGTGGTATACGTTTCTACCACCCGCCTGGAAGATGGTCCAACGCCCAAGATGACTTCATGGACTTCATATCAAACATATGCACAAACTTCTCAAATGTCCTTCAACTAGGTGATATCAATCTCCACCTGGACAAGCAAAATGAGGCCAACATCAGACTTCTTTTTTTTATTATTTATCAATATATTTTAATAACATTTATGCCAAATACATAAATTTAGAATTAAGAAAACATTCTTTCAAGTAAATTATAAAAAAGGTACAATACAAATGTATATGTTTGTCCACATTAAACCTTATACGACCCAAGAACATCAGACTTCTAACAAACTTCCTGAACCAATGGAACTTCGAAACGGCACCAGCCAACTCATCTCATGTAAAAGACCACCAATTAGACACACTAGCTTACAGCCTCTTAGCCAATAAAAACCATATAATAGAGAATCATAACTGAGCAGAGGTGACATGGTCAGAAATTTTCTACATATGCTAACACATGCGTATATTATTTCTCGTTTAGATTACTGCAATGTTATTTATGCAGGCATCACAAAGACAAATATAAGACGGTTACAATTGATACAAAACACTGCAGCACGTGTAATTTGTCGCGCATCGAAATATGATAGAATTACACCACTCTTATACCAGCTTCACTGGCTTCCAATTGAAGCCAGAATAAAATATAAGATTTTTATCTTGACATGTAAAGTGCTACATTTACTAACTCCATTATATTTGGCTAATCTTACTATACCATACGCACCGATACATACCCTTAGATCGTTAACAGATAACAGATGAGTTATTCCTCCATTAACAAGGGCTAGTTGGGAATCCACACGAAAGTCAGCCTTCTTTTTTTTTATCGCCTTCACTTTGGAATAGTCTTCCAAAATTACTAAGACTTGACGATACATATATTTGTTTCCAAAAAGCCCTAAAAACATACCTTTTTCAAAATACATTTAATGACAATGCAGAATAAAGCAAAATAAATTTAGGAAAGAGATGTCAAGTCTTATAGCTTGAATTATGATACATGTTAAGCGTGTGGTTATTTAGGATTATTAGTTTGTTACTAATTATTGTATGTTTGATTTGCTGTATTTTCCTATCAATTATTGGATTTCCTAGATGTTGTTATGAGTGTTTTTATATGTTTTAAATTTTTTTCTTTTATGTAAACCGTTCTGTTTTGCTAGCAATAAGTAACGGTATAGTAAATGATAAACGATATAAACGATAAACCTTCACACTTCCATGGAAAGAGAACGGCAAAAACAGAGAACCGAGGACACCGCACACTAACCTAACAGGAGGAAAAGCGGACAACCATAGCTTCTGGTCAAGAGCGATGAATGACCAAACATAATACCCACACTAACATTCACTTCATGAGAAACTGGGATGAACTAAGTGCAAACACACTAAACGAAATAGCACCACACAAAAACAGCAACCACACCCGATTCAATGAGGAACTATTAGAGATGTGCAGGAAATGGTCCAAAAACAAATCAGACATGAACAAAACCACATAGAGGAAAGCCCTAAGCAAGTTCAAACACATCATAAAAAGAGTCAAAGCGGAATACCATAGCACATACGTGTGCCCAGAAGAGATAAAAATATATATGAACTAATGAAAAACATAATGATCACACAAGCTCTGCTAATGTAAACGAGAAACCACCAACAGCAGACAAGCTTGCACAATATTTCGAAGAAAAAAATAATAAAAATAAGATCAAACCTAGCTGCAACAGAAATAACATAGTAACATAGTAGATGACGGCAGAAAAAGACCTGCACAGTCCATCCAGTCTGCCCAACAAGATAACTCATATTTGCTGCTTTTTGTGTATACCCTACTTTGATTTGTACCTGTGCTCTTCAGGGCACAGACCGTATAAGTCTGCCCAGCACTATCCCCGCCTCCCAACCACCAGTCCCGCTTCCCACCACCGGCTCTGGCACAGACTGTATAAGTCTGCCTAGCACCATCCCCGCCTCCCAACCACCAGCCCCACCTCCCAACCACCGACTCTGGCACAGGCACAGACCGTATAAGTCTGCCCAGCACTATCCTCACCTCCCCACCACCAGCCCTGCCTCCCAACCACCGGCTCTGGCACAGACCATACAAGTCTGCCCAGCACTATCCTCACCTCCCAACCACCAGCCCTGCCTCCCAACCACCGGCTCTGGCACGGACCGTACAAGTCTGCCCAGCACTATCCCCGCCTCCCAACCACCAGTCCCGCTTCCCACCACCGGCTCTGGCACAGACCGTATAAGTCTGCCCAGCCCTATCCCCGCCTCCCAACCACCAGCCCCGCCTCCCGATCTTGACTAAGCTCCTGAGGATCCATTCCTTCGGCACAGGATTCCTTTATGCTTATCCCACGCATGTTTGAATTCCGTTACGGTTTTCATTTCCACCACCTCCCGCGGGAGGGCATTCCAAGCATCCACTACTCTCTCCGTGAAAAAATACTTCCTGACATTTTTCTTGAGTCTGCCCCCCTTCAATCTCATTTCATGTCCTCTCGTTCTACCGCCTTCGCATCTCTGGAAAAGGTTCATTTGCGGATTAATACCTTTCAAATATTTGAACGTCTGTATCATATCACCCCTGTTTCTCCTTTCCTCCAGAGTATACATGTTTAGTTCAGTAAGTCTCTCCTCATACGTCTTGTAACGCAAATCCCATACCATTCTCGTAGCTTTTCTTTGCACCGCTTCAATTCTTTTTACATCCTTAACAAGATAACACTCGTAGATTTCCTACACAAATGTGAAGTCAATGAGGACCACATCAAGGCAGACAGAATCTGGTCCTCCAGCTAAGTTAAAGCACTACTGACAAAATATGCACATGCCAATTGCCTACTAGACAGCTGCCCAAACTACATGATGGAAAACCCGCCCGATTGGGTCACCAAACGCTTAACTGAACACATAGAATTCATGTTCTTGAAAGGCCATTTCCCTTCTGACAAGGGCAACATCATACTCATTCCAGTCCCTAAAGGTGCCAGCAGAAAGGCTAATTACAGACCAGTGGCATCAATACCACTGTTGACAAAAACATTGGAGGGACTACTAGAACAACGATTAATGGAATACCTAACGCAGTACTCAGTTCTTCACAGCTCTCAATCAAGCTTCAGACCCTGCTATAGCACCGAAACGGTCATAATCACCTTGATCACAAAATTCAGAAGAATAATAAGCCAAGATCAGTCAATACTACTACTACTACAATTTGATATGTCAAGCATCTTCAACCTAGTGGATCACACAATACTAATGACCCATGCTCGACAACATAGGCAGTAGCAGCCTGGTTGAATGGTTTTCTAAGAACTAGATCCTACCTTGTCAAGATGTCCAATGAATTTTCAGCCTCCTGGATCCCTGAATGGTGGGGTTCCTCAAGGTTCCCCGATATCACCAATATTATTCATATATGCAGACGATGTCACCGTCTACATACCTTTCAACAACAGTATCACAGAGATACTGGATAAGGCCAAAAAAAGGACTCGACCTCATGGAAAATTGGGCCACAACTGTCAAACTTAAACTGAACCAAGAAAAAAACCAAACTCCTGGTTTTATCCAGCCAGCACAATCCCACTACTTACCAAAACTTCATAATAGATCAACAATCTTACACAATTGAAACACAAATAAAATACTAGGAATCGTTCTCAACAAGCATCTGACCCTTGAAGACCAAGTTGCTGCAATACGGTCTGTGCCCTGAGAATAGCAAGGACAAATCAAACTCGGGTATACATATAAAGTATCACTTACCATGTAAAATGAGTTTATTTTGTTGGGCAGATTGGATGGATCGTTCAGGTATTTATCTGCTGTCATTTACTATGTTACTATGTAATAATGTCAAAAAGCTTCAAAACCCTATGGAAACTGAGAAGAATCAGAGACTATTTCCCCAGACAGTCATTCCGTCTTATAGTACAGACGCTGATATTGTCCCAACTAGACTACTGTAATTCAGCATATGTAGGCTGCAAAGAAAACCTACTACAATTATTGCAGACCATTCCCAGGAGATTGATACTCAAAAAGTTGAATTATGATAGAGTAACCCCACTACTCATAATGCTACATTGGCTCCCGATCAAAGCCACACTATTTTTCAAAACCAGCACAATCATCTTCAAAATGTTGTTTGGCATGTTACCGGACCTCATGCTAGACAGGATCAAACTATCGCCAAGAAATGCAAACCCAGGAACCAGAGGTTACCTACTACTTCACCTGCCCAACTGCAAAAGCGTACTATATAAGTCCACCTACACGGCGGGATTCAGCTACCTGGGCACAAAATGGTGGAACTCAATTCCCATAGTCATAAGAAGTATCACGAACTACCTCCAGTTCAGAAAAGACCTAAAGACCTACCTCTTAGGAAATTCTATGAGTAAAATATGCACTGATCATATTGGAACAACAATACACAACATAACCTTTAACTGTAACGCATCTTTTCATTTAAGAAATGAACTAAAACATATCTTCTCAAGAAATCCAATGACTATTCCATACGCACTAATAGTTATCTTGCCAACCACTGTAAAACACAACATCATACAACCTTGTAAATGTAATTGAATAAATGTAATCTCTAACAACTCTTAAATGTAAGCTACATTGAATCGAAACTCATTTTTGGATAATTGTGGGATACAAGTACGAATTAAAATAAAAAAACAAAACAAAACATACCCTAGAGGTTCACTACTTATGTTACGTGCCAAACTCCCTCATTGCCCCCACAAACAGAACTGTAGAAAATCTTCCCTAAATCCAGACAGCATTGCTTTAGGTGGAACTGCCTGACCACGCTGACAACAGAACCAGGCAAGGTGACGTTAGCACTCTCTGTCATTCACCAAGATCAGCCCAACCTGGCAAATTAACTTCTGAAGCACAAGTATACTTCCCCCATCTGGAATCGATTAAAGATGATTACAATTACTGACTTTCCTATCATTATTACCGTCTGGATTAGCTCACCCCATTACAGAAACGAGAGTCCCAGTGGGTCCATTACAAACAAGTCTATGCAGTTTCCTCTCTCTCCATTAGACTCTCATCGCCCACCTGCTCTACTGAAAGAGCCATCACAAAACACAGCTCCCAGCTGACCTGGGTTATGCAGGTGTTATAAGGGGTAAAGGCATCAGCTGTCCGGCCTGCTTCTCCTGACCCCTGCGCTTTCTCAATCAGGCAGATGATTCTGTGCAGGTGCTGCGGGTGGAACCTTAATCGTGGCTGGCCCGATCTACTGATCATATGAAAATGAGAAGTATAAATAAAGAATAGAAAACAGCAGAAAAAATATCGGCCAGGAAAAATACCCCTGACATCAATTTATTGGTTTATTAGATGGTGCTGAGGGATGCGGTTTTTGGCAGAGATGTGTTTACCAGCTGTCCTAGAGACTGCATGAGATTGCAGAAACTCTGTAGCATTCTTTTCTCCTGACATGATTAGTGGAAATGTTGAACCGGCATTTATGTCATAACGCTTGCCAAATGTTTAGTGACCGTTTAGCAACAGGTTATATGAAAAAGAGAACGATGATCAGCCTCTTCCAAAATGTAGCGGCTAGAGGGATTTTATCAAAATCTAAATATGAGAGAGTCACTCCATTATATAATACTTTGCATTGGCTTCCTGTTGAAGCGAGAGGGATGTTTAAAATCTGTATAATGATCTATTTGTTTATAAATGGAAAAATGCCTGGTTATATAAATCAGTGGGTCTTATTGCCAAAAATGAGAAGTAGAAGAATTAAAGGAAGTTATTGGGATTTGGATTTTCCCTCACCTAAAAGCATTGGATTAAAAACATTGCTGGGCCTTTATAAAGGGTGAGTAAGGGCCTACGTGCAACCAGCGTGTGCCAAATCGGCATTACCGCTTGTCCTCCGCGTGCCCTGGGTGGTAATTCTGAATTTAGCGCACGCCGAAAACTCACGTTAGAAATTATTTTCTACCACATGGTGCTTACCTGGCGGTGAATGGCAGTGCACTGCATGCCTACCGCCCGGGTAGCGTGAGACATGGTCAAAGGTATAATAATCGTCGGGGCAGGAATCATGTGGGTGGGCTTAAAAAGTTAAGTTGGGTCATTAAGGTAAGCTTTCTTGAAGAGATGAGTCTTCAACATTTTTCTGAATGGTAGATGATCGTTGATTGTTCAGATGGATCTTGGCAGAGCGTTCCAAAGCTGGCTGCCCAAAAAGGAGAAACTGGATGCATAGGAGGTCTTGTATTTAATACCTTTGCAGTTGGGAAGGTGTAAATTGAGGTAAGTACGAGAAGACAATGATCTATTTCTGGTTGGGAGGTCGATGAGGTTATTCATGTAGTTAGGGGATTCTCCATATATGATCTTATGAATCAGAGTGTGGACTTTAAAATTTATTCTTTCTCTGATGGGGAGCCAATGAAGCCAATGATACATACTCGTATCTCTATATATTGTTTAATAAGATTGGCCAGTATGGTCAGAGCTTCCACAGGTCAGAGCTTGCGGGGATGGGGACAAAGCTTGAGGGGATGGGGACAAATTTTGTCCCCGTGTCATTCTCTAGTCTGGCATCTTTAGCAATTTCTGTAGGTCGGATACAGCATGCTGTCTTGTGGGTATGCTCTTAGTTTCAATTCTTATTGAAGTCTCCTGGCTACTGCTGTGCTAGAACGGCTAAATTCCTTCCCTCAAGCTTTCTAAGTGCTTCTGTTGATGGAGAATACTTCAAAGGGAACAGCTCCATCTTATTAAATTTACTCTAATTTTGCTGAAGGCATCAAAGAGATTTATTTTTTAGTCTAGTCAAGTTTCCCAACTGTCTTGAGTTCAAGAAATTAATTCTGCTTGCTTCTTGCCATCAGCCAGAAAGGTTGCACCAAATGTTATGAATTCCTTATAAAATACAACAGAAGGAAATACCAGGGTCTTATTCCAATGCATATAACTTACCTAGTCGTTATGGGGAATGATTGTATAATTAAGAAGATGCATAAATAAGATATCTATGCTGGTGTTGCACTGTATGGAGAGTCTAGTTTTAATTTTTGCTCACATATTTATAATTTTAAATCTGTGATGACTTATTCTACACTGGGTGAGGGGTCTATCTTTGTTCTGTATGTGTGATAAAGACCAGGTTTTCTGTTAGCAGTGTAGGATTGATCTATACTAATCTAGCTTATTTAGTTTTTCAATAGGTGTATTGATGTTCTAGTGCTTAAAATGTTTACGGTGCTGCCTTTTCCTAGGTAAGCCTTTGTTGTGTGATTCCTGTAAGTTAGTTCTATTACGGTATAGTAGATTTGCTATACCATAATAGAACTAGTGGAGAAGTAGCCTAGTGGTTAGTGCAGTGGACTTTGATCCTGGGGAACTAAGTTCAATTCCCACTGCAGCTCCTTGTGACTCTGGGCAAGTCACTTAACCCTCCATTGCCCCTGGTACAAAATAAGTACCTGATTATATGTAAACCGCTTTGAATGTAGTTGCAAAAAACCGCAGAAAGGTGATATATCAAGTCCCATTTCCCTTCCCTTCCCTCTGTAGGTCATGAGTGACATTTGTAGTATTCTGTATTACTTCACAGTCTGCTTAGAACTGGATTTTGGATTTAGATCATATCTTTTCAGTAGTAGCTCAAGGTACAGTAGGCATGTTCATGTCCCTGGAGAGCTTACAGTCTAGTTTGAACCTGAGTAGTGGAGGTTTACGTGACTTGTCCAAGATCTCAAGGAGCAGCAGTAGTCTTTGAACCCTAGCTTCCATGGTTCTCAGCCTGCTGCTCTATCCAATGTTTTGTAGCATATACCAATAAGAGAAAATCCGCCGCAAGGCGGAGAATGCAAGACTCCCCACGGAGAACAACAATAATACAAAAAGTGGGAGGACGACCAAGGATCCCAAAGACTGAGAAGATGTATAATACAAGAGATGTTTATTGTGATATAAAGACTCGACACATATTTTAATATATTCTTTATTGTGTATTGTTTTTTATAATTTTTTTAATTTGGTTATAAACTCCTGATGCAGGCCTAATGGCCGAAACACGACGTTGTGTCAAGTCTTTATATCACAGTCCTGCTGAAGATTTTTTTTTTTTTATTTTTAAATTTTTTTTATTTATAACCATTTAAATTTTAACAAGCGATAAAACAACTTGCCGGAAATACAGAGAAAGTAATACATAGGAATTATTTCAGTCAGGTAATTCTTTTCTCTTCCTTAGACCACTAAATAGGGAGAGTGAAACAAGATAAGGAGATCAATTAAACAGTAAACAGAAAAAAAACCCTGTGGTATTAACCTGATTATCCCCAGATATTACTCGTCTAATTCATTATTCCACATTGATCATCTGGTTGGCTTCTTCAAGGCCAATTCGCAGGGCCGTGCCTAGGGTCTCTGGCGCCCCCCTGCAGACTATCAGTTGGCGCCCCCCCCCCCCCCCCGGTGAAAATGATCGCTCACCACTTGCCACACTGACAGGAACTGTCAGCAATATTCTTAGAAACAAATTGCTATACATTGCAAAATAAGATAGCAGATGTAAATTCTCAAAGTGGACATATTCCAAACGCTAAAATGAAAATAAAATGATTTTTTTTTACCTTTGTTGTCTGGTGACTTTCTTTTTCCGATCATGCTGGTCCAGTATCTGAGTCTGCTGCTATCTGTCCTCTTAACTCCATTTCCAGGGCTTCCTTTCCATTTATTTCTTTACTTTCCTCCTTTCTTCTTCATTTCTTGCTCTATATCCATTCCAGCAATTTCTTCTCTCTCCCTGGGTCCTGTCCTCCCATCCATGTCCATTCTTGTCCCTCTCTGCCCTTCCCTCCTCCATCCATAGCCAGCAATCCTCCTCTCTCCCCTCCCCTCCATTTCCAGCAATTTGTCCTCTCCCTGGGCCCCCATGTCCATCCTTGTCCCTCTCTGCCCTTCCCTCCTCCATCCATAGCCAGCAATCCTCCTCTCTCCCCTCCCCTCCATTTCCAGCAAATTGTCCTCTCCCTGGGCCCCCATGTCCATCCTTGTCCCTCTCTGCCCTTCCCTCCTCCTCCATCCATAGCCAGCAATCCTCCTCCCCCTCCATTTCCAGCAAATTGTCCTCTCCCTGGGCCCCCATGTCCATCCTTGTCCCTCTCTGCCCTTCCCTCCTCCTCCATCCATAGCCAGCAATCCTCCTCCCCTCCATTTCCAGCAATTTGTCCTCTCCCTGGGCCCCCATGTCCATCCTTGTCCCTCTCTGCCCTTCCCTCCTCCTCCATCCATAGCCAGCAATCCTCCTCTCTCCCCTCCCCTCCATTTCCAGCAAATTGTCCTCTCCCTGGGCCCCCATGTCCATCCTTGTCCCTCTCTGCCCTTCCCTGCTGCATCCATAGCTAGCAATCCTCCGCTCTCCCCTCCCCTTCCAGCAAGTTGTCCTCTCCCTGGGCCCTGCTGCTGCCCTCCCATCCATGCCTGTCAGCAATTCTCTCCCCTGCTCTGCCCTCTCCCCTCCTGTCCAGTGACTTCTTCTCTCTCCCTGCCCTGCATCCATACATGGCCAACAATTCTCCTCTCCCCTGCCCTCCCCCCTACATGTGGCAGGCTGCAGCGTTTTTGCGAGGCAGCTCTGGCTCTCCCTCCTTCCTTCCTTGGTTCCCGCTCTGGCTCCCCGATCAGCAGCCCCCTCCCCCCCCCCCGCGTGTTTTAACCTTTACGCGATGTCAATCAATGAAGAACGCACAACAGACTCGTTTCCAGCTTCTCTCTTCACACAGTGTCCCGCCCTCGCGGGAACAGGAAATGCATCATCGCTGACGCTGAAGGCGGGACACTGTGTGAAGAGAGAAGCTGGAAACGAGTCTGTTGTGCGTTCTTCATTGATTGACATCACGTAAAGGTTAAAACACGTGGGGGGGGGGAGGGGGCTGCTGATCGGGGAGCCAGAGCGGGAACTAAGGAAGGAAGGAGGGAGAGCCCGAGCTGCCTCGCAAAAGCGCTACGCTTGTGAGGGCAGCAGGGACGTCCGAAGTCCACGATTGGGCTGGGGCGCCGGGGCGAGGGTAAGCACCGCGGCAGCGCCCTCCAGAGGTGGGCGCCCCCCTGCGGCGCTTACCTCGCTTACCGCATCGGCACGGCCCTGCCAATTCGGTGTATAGTCAAATCATTTCATCAAAAACATACTTATTGTCCAATATTAGTTAGAAATAATACATCTGATTATATTCTTTCTCTTTTAAAAACCAGAAGTTATTTAACAAAGTCCTGCTGAAGTTTAGATCTGTAGATCTTAAACAAATACTGTTATAATCTAAACAAACTGATTAGCTTCTTACAGTCACTGTCAGAAACACTCTTGGAGACTACCTTGATACAGCATTCAGACGCGAAACATGGATCTATGTCGGTGACATCTTGTCTCCAATACTGAGAACTTTAAAAGCTAAGTACTATTTTGAAACTGATATATGGATATAGTATACAAAACTTGAAAAACTGAAAGTAAAAGGTTAAAAATGTTAGAAAAATACTTTTAAAAATATAATAATTAAAAAGAGTAACAACTTAGGATTGATGAGGATTGTGATACTACCCTTGAAAGAAATATGCTCAGCTCATTCTAGGCAAAATAAGGGAATATACGCTAACCTGATAGATCCTACTATGATTCCTTGACTCAATTGACCTTATGTATTGCTATGGGCATCTCTAATGTTTAGTGCACACCTGTTTTAGTGGGCACTAAAAATGTGAGCACGCCTTAGTATAAGCCCCCCCCCCCTTTCTTCTTCATAAATACCGCTCACATGCAGGTGTGGCATATTTTTGGACGGTCGGTGAAGGGTTAAACCATCTCCCATCTGAAATAATCTAGGAGCAGAGGGAATGGTGCAGGCAGGGTGAAAAAACAAGCCCTGTTTGGTTCCAGTGTGACATTTGCCTGAGGGAAGGAAGGAGAGGGACTCTCTGACAAGGTCTATGGTTGCAAAAGCCTCACCAATCAGTCAGTTACAAAGTGGCACCATTTCACCTGGCTTTGGCACGTTTCACAGCTGCTTTATAATTTGGCTTATTCCTCCCCTCCCCATCTTTATATTGCATTTTATTTGCTTTTCAAATCAGAGACGTGAGAAAAATGGACCTTACGAGGAGACACCGAGCAAATGCCACTTTACTCTTTAAAAAAACCTCGGCATAGTAACAGGAATAAGTATCAACAAATCCCAGGACCCTTTAGCATTCTTTGTGCTAGAACACACATGCCAGTGCTCCAGCCCAAATTAAAGAGTTCACATTCCCCCCCCCCCCCCCACCACCACCAACTTTGCCACTATTTGTGGCTCTGTCGGTCTTTCTGTCTCTTTCTCTCGGCCTGTCAACCTTTTATTCATCAGCTACATTTATTAAAATCAAACTCTGTCAACTGTCACAGCTTTCATGAAGACTGCCAGTAAATATGTCTTTCTAGTCATTAGACATGCTTCCAAATCACCTTGGGATTTCTATCTCACTCCAACAAGAAAAAAAAAAACAACTTTTTGTTCAGAAGTATTACTCTCCCACAGAGCAGAGTCAGCTTGGGGCCATGACTTCAGGAAGTGACAGAAAACATTCGTCTGTCACTCATTAGAATCCATTTTTCCCCCGAAATTGAGGCAAGTCACATTTTGCCCCAAAACATATCATGATTTATTTAATATATTTGCTTCTACAAGTGTCAACTCATCAGCTTAAAATGTTTCTGCTTTAACTCTACTGAGGCCTGCGATGATCATTTCCTTTGAAAGTGTTTTTTTTTTTTTTTTTTTTTGCTCTAAGGCTCGGTAATTAAAGCAGGAAACCTGAGACTTCTGCTCCATAGGTGCTGCTGCCTGGTGGCCCCCTTAAGTTTTATAATGATAAACACAAAGCATTCAGATCTGAAGACAAAGAATTTGTCCATCACCTTCGAAAATGTACGTGCGTGTAGGAGCTTAGAGATGACAATAGTCAGAACAAAAAAAAACAAAGGTTTCAATCTTAATTTACAGGGGGTCAAAGATGGGGGCGGAGAAATCTCTTGTCTGTTTTTGTGTTGGGTTTAGAAAAGTGCAAGACGCCTACTATTAAAAATATAATTGTAAATTAAGCACTGTAACCAAATATACATGGAATTAGATTGTAAGCTCTTTGAGCAGGGACTGTCTTTCTTCTATGTTTGTGCAGCGCTGGGTACGCCTTGTAGCGCTATAGAAATGCTAAATAGTAGTAGTAGTAGTCTCTTGTAACCAGAGCTAATGTTGTGATGTCATAATGCCTCAGGCCACCAATAAGAGCCAACCTCATCAGTGATGTCACAATGGCTTGATTGTCCTATACTTGGCTTACTTTTATTACATAGCTCTTTGAGCAGGGACTGTCTTTCTTCTATGTTTGTGCAGCGCTGCGTATGCCTTGTAGCGCCATAGAAATGCTAAATAGTAGTAGTAGGAAGGACAAGCTGTCCATGTGTTAACTGCCATGTCATTTTTGTCTGATTTGAATTAGGATTTCACTGATCATTTCCTATGTAGACCAGGGGTGGGCAACCACGGTCTTCGAGGGCCACAACCCAGTTGGGTTTTCAAGAGTTCCACAATGAATATGGTAGATTTAAAACAAACAGGAGAAAGTTTTTCTTTACTCAGCGTGTAGTTGCTACTATTTGAGATTCTACATGGAATGTTGCTATTCTTCCATGTAGAAGTCGGCAGCCCTTGCAGATCACCAATGTGGCCCCGCAGGCTTTTGCTTCTGTGAGTCTGACGTCCTGCACATACGTGCAGGACGTCAGACTCACAGAAACAGAAGCCTGCGCAGCCTTCTACATGGAATGTTGCTAGTGGAATAGCAACATTCCATGTAGAATCTCCAATAGTATCTATTTTATTTTAGTTACATTTGTACCCTGTGCTTTCCCACTCATGGCAGGCTCAATGCGGCTTACATGGGACAATGGAGGGTTAAGTGACTTGCCCAGAGTCACAAGGAGCTGCCTGTGCCTGAAGTGGGAATCGAACTCAGTTCCTCAGTTCCCCAGGACCAAAGTCCACCACCCTAACCACTAGGCCACTCCTCTTGCAAAAACATCCAAATCGCTATTTTCAAAACACATTATAAAGATCTTTTTCTATGTAGTTCGTCTGCGGTATGTCCAGATCACAAGGGGGCATGCCAGGGGCAGCATTTGGACGTTCTCACCAACTGGATGTTCTTCTGACATTATGGAACAAAGCAAAAACGGCCAGGGCTAAAGGCTGGATGTTTCGGTCTGGACCTGTTTCAGTAATGACTAAGTCAGTGGTCCCCAAACCTGGTCCTGGAGGCACCCCAGCCAGTCAGGCTTTCATGATATCCACAATGAATATTCATGAGAAAGAGGCAGTACATGCAAATCTCGCTCATGAATATTCATTGTGGGTATCATGAAATCCTGATTGGCTGGGGTGCCTCCAGGACCAGATTTGGAAACCGCTGGACAAAGTCATAAAAAGGTGCTCTAAATGATCACTGGAAGGATTAAGACATGACCCCCCTCCCACCCCCTAATGATGTGAAAGAAACAGTACACACCAGCTTCTATGACAGCTTTTCAGATGTTATGGCCAGTCCTATTAGAGCAGGAAGCGGGTCCCTGGAATACCCTAGTGTACTGTAGAGATGGGGACCCAGGCCCATATCCCATTCTAACTGGTAAACTTGTGGTGGCAAGCATAGGAGCCAACTTTTCAAAATGATTGGGGGTGCTGAATTTTTTTTTTTTTTTTTTTTACAGGTGGTGCTTTCCCCCTCCCCTTCCCCCTCTCCCCGTCCCCCATCCCCCTGCCCCCTCCCTCTCCCCATCCCCCTCCCTCTCCCCATCCCCCTCCCTCTTTCCCTCCCTGTCCCTCTCCCCTGCCCCCATCTTCCCTCCCTCTCTCCCTCTCCTGTCCCCCTCCCTCATCCCCCCTCCACCTCCCTCCGAGTTCCAGGCTCCCCCTCCCTCCCTCCCAGTTCCAGTCCCTCCCAGTTCGAGGCCCCCTCCCTCCCCTTTCCCTCCCCCTCCCTCCATCCCAGTTCCAGGGTCCCCCCTCCCTCCCTCCCTTCCCATTCCAGGGTTGTTGTCCCTCCCTTCGAGTTCCAGGCCCCCTCCCTCTAAATTTTAAAAGTCATCTATCTTACCTTGTCGGGGTTAGGGTGGCAGCAGCGGTAAAAAGCATGCAGGCTCAGCTCGGTGCTTAGTTCCGTTTTCCCTTCTCTCTCTCTCAGTTCTGGTCCCGCCCTTGCGGAAACAGGAAATGAGGGCGGGACCAGAGCTGAGAGCGAGAGAAGGGAAAACTGAACTAAGCACCAAGCCGAGCTTGTATGCTTTTTACCACTGCTGCCGCCCTAACCCCGACGAGGTAAAATAGATGACTTTTAAAATTCGGAGGGAGAGGGCCTGGAACTCGAAGGGAGGAGGGAGGGAGGGAACGAACTTCCGGTGGGTGAACAATTGGGGGTGTTCCAGCACCCACAGCACCCATGGAGTCGGCGCCTATGGTGGAAAGTATGAGGCATCCAAACTCACCAAAAACCTACTGTACCTACCCACATATAGGTGACACCTACAGACATAACAGCTGCTATAGTGGTGTTCAGTTGAGTACAGCATCTTTTTGGTAGGTTTTGGAGGGCTCACCATACAATATAAGGGGGTAACAGTGAGATGTGTACCTGGGACCTTTCATGTGAAGTCCACTGCAGCACCCCCTAGGGTGTGCCACTGCTCTACTGGGATGTCAGTGTTGCCAATCTACTAAGAACGCTGGCCTCCCCAGACATCTCAATGGCTTGTTTTTGTGCGTTTTTTTCTTTGGATGGGTTTTTTTTTAATTGTCACAAAAGAAAAATACACTGAGCTCAAAATGTCTAAAGACGTCTAGGAAAAGGCCATTTTTGAACAAAAAGAGAGAAGTTTTTCAGGTTCAAAAATGTCCATGTTCACCACTTGATTTTTGGATGTTTTCAGGAAAACATCCAAAGTTGAATTTAGACGTCATATCAAAAATGCCCTTCCACATGTCTTTATAACTAGGACCCATAAAAATGTCTGCATACTTTTCACACGTGGGCAACATGCGATAAAACTACTCTCCACATGTTTATTTTTACTCTATAGATTACCAGGTATTAAGGTTGGTTATTAATGTGTTTTTGTATATTTTAATGACTATTTTACATTGTTAGTCTATATTTAAATTTGTTTATTAGTTTCAAATTTTATCAAGTACATCCTTGTTAATTGAAATACAGCCATAATAACAAATATCAATATTATCATTACTCAAATATAACTATAAAAGTTCTACTTCCTTAGACCACATATACAAAGAAAAATAGGGGGGGGGGGGGGGCGGCATGAATTTGGGAAGATACATTGTTAGTCTAATTCACAGTGTACAACACTGAGCATTTACTGGAATAGGGATTAATACATTCATTTATTTATTTGTTCCATGAAATTACATGTTTTGCTGTGCCAAAATGATTATCATCAACCTTCTCTGGTCAATGAAAGGTTGTCATGGTTTACTATGCTAAAGATGTATAAAGTCTGGAAGCAGTTCAAAGAAAAGGGATGAAAATGTTATGTGGTTTATGTAGCAAGACGTACAAGGAGAGATTTGATGACCTGAACATATATACCCTGGAGGAAAGGAGAACCAGGGGTGATATGATACAGTTGTTCAAATATTTGAAAAGTATTAATCCACAAACAAACCTTTTCCAGAAACGGGAAGGTGGTAGAACTAGAGAACATGAATTGAGGTTGAAGGGAGGCTGACTCAGGAATAATGTCAGGAAGTATTTTTTCACGGAGAGGGTGGTAGATACGTGGAATGCCCTCCCGCGGGAGGTGGTGGAGATGAAAACGGTAATGGAATTCAAACATGCGTGGGATAAACACAGAGGAATCTAGAAGGAATCGATCCAAAGATGCTTAGCAGAGACTCGGTGGTGACATTGGTAATTGGGAGGCAAGGCCAGTAATGGGCATACTTCTACGGTCTGTGCCGTGATCGTGGCTGGAAAGATTTGGATGGACTGGAATGAAGCTTTTCAAGGGCTTCTATGATATCTTCAGAAGTTTTAGAACAATGATGGCGCCGGACAGACTTCTACAGTCTATACCCTGAAAATGGTTTGGACAAATCAAGATAGGTTTATATTTATGTTGTATCACCTCATATCTTATGTAATGAGTTTATCTTCTTGGGTAGACTGGATGGACCGAACAGGTCTTTATCTGCTGTCATTTACTATGCTACAACAGTTTGATTATAAAGCTTTGTAAAATCACCAGGAAAGAAATGAGGATAATTTGTTTGTTTTGTAGGTGTTTGCAGGAGGTGGGAGAGGGCGAGTGTGGAGGCAACTTGCATTTCAAATTCAGTTTATACTGGGGGCCTAAATCTTGAAAAATTACTTTAACACAGAAGGAGATTCCCATTGTTGTTTGTGAGGCTTACGTTTTGGGGTGCTATCCCATACCATTGTCCCTGTTTAGTTGCGTTCTGGTCCACCATTTGGGTGCACATTGTAAAGGTGATACTGAGTGCAGATCAGCTGTCCTGGAAAGTGGTGATCTGGTGCTTTGTTGGCCTTCAGACCAAACTAAGTCAGAGGTGCATCTTCTAGATTTTTCCTGGCTATTGCCTTGAAGAAATCGTCAGCTGTTGAAAAATGTTACCCAACCTGATAGAAATCCTGGTGGAATATGCTGTGCCTCTAGAGAAGATATAAGTCAATTGCTTTGGGTAAACTAAGGTGCGCCGAAAAATGGGCTGCGCTAGTGTAGGCTCGTGTTTTGGGCGCGTGTAGATCCATTTTCAGCGCACCTGTAAAAAAGGCCTTTTTAAAAAATTTTTGCCAAAAATGGATGTGCGGCAAAATAAAAATTGGCGCGTGCCCATTTTGGGTCTGAGACCTTACCGCCAGCCATTGACTTAGCGGTAAGGTCTCACACAGTAACCGTGCAGTAATGTCTATGCGCATAGAATAACGATTACCACCCGGTTTTTGCCGTGTACCAAAAAAATAAAAATTACCACTCGAGCCACGTTTTAGCCAGGCTGTAACTCAAAATTGACGCGCATTCGGCGCGTGTAGGTGCCTATGGTGCTTAGTAAAAGGGTCTCTCAGCTTTAATGTGATCAAACAGTAGAGATGGGAAATTTAAGATAAATAGGTAGCCCAGTAACATGATCAAGGTGAGTTGTACTATTTCATATTTGTTAATACACACTGGTATGAGATTTGCGCTACAAGACATATGAGGAGAGGCTTGCTGACCTGAACATGTATACCCTTGAGGAAAGGAGAAACAGGGGTGATATGATACAGACGTTCAAATATTTGAAAGGTATTAATCCGCAAACGAACCTTTTCCGGAGATGGGAAGGCAGTAGAACGAGAGGACATGAAATGAGATTGAAGGGGGGCAGACTCAAGAAAAATGTCAGGAAGTATTTTTTCACAGACAGAGTTGTGGATACTTGGAATGCCCTCCTGCGGGAGATGGTGGGCATGAAAACGGTAACGGAATTCAACATGCGTGGGATAAACATAAAGGAATCCTGTTCAGAAGAAATTGATCCTCAGAAGCTTAGCCGAGATTGGGTGGCAGAGCTGGTGGTGGGAGGCGGGGCTGGTGGTTGGGAGGCGAGGCTAGTGCTGGGCAGACTTCTATGGTCTGTGCCCTGAAAATGGCAGATACAAATCAAGGTAAGATGTACACAAAAAGTAGCACATATGAGTTTATCTTGTTGGGCAGACTGGATGGACCGTGCAGGACTTTTTCTGCCGTCATCTACTATGTTACTATGTTGTGCTTCTTTTATGTTATGTTCATTACATGAAAAAGAATAAAAATATTTGAACTAAAAAAAACCCACAGAGGGATGTTTTCTCATTTAGAAATGTTTGCAGGAAGACGGTACCAACATGATTACTCACAATGCAGTCAACCAAGAAACTTATCGTTACTACAGGCTTGGGGAAGAGGTCACACAAAGGGTGCAGGTGAAGGGCTTCTCAGATAAAAGAAGTGATGGACAGGAAAAGCAATATGGAAACTGGATCTGTTTCGTAGCCTCCTGAAGGTAGTGGCATGCATCAGCTTGTATTTTAGTCCTTTACAGCTGGGGAAGTGCAGATTGAGAAATTTGCGGGATGATCTTGTGGCGTTTCTGGGAGGCAAGTCCACGAGGTTTAGCATGTAGATTGGGGCATCTGCGTGAATGATTTTGTGTACAATCGTGCAGATCTTGAACGCAATGCGTTCCTTAAGTGGGAGCCAGTGAAGTTTCTCTCTTAGGGGTTTTGCACTTTCATATTTAGTTTTTCCAAATATGAGTCTGGCGGCAGTATTCTGGGCTGTTTGGAGTTTTTTTGATAGTCTGTTCTTTGCAGCCAGCGTATAGTGCATTGCAGTAGTCCAGATGACTTATTACCATTGACTGTACCAGGGTATGGAAGATGTATCTCGGGAAGAAAGGTTTTACTCTTTTGAGTTTCCACATGGAGTGGAACATCTTTTTTGTCGCTGTGGAGCTTCTGATGAGTGCAGTTGCTTAGAGACTTCCCACTCTGTATTTTTCTGCTAGAAAATCATTATAAGTATACTTAAAATAGAATTTTTTTCATGTTGAAATTATCGGTTCTTCATTTAGTGAGTGCAATGTCTCTTTCATTAGGCTTTAAATTGTTCTGAAAACAGCAGTCTTTAAGTATCACATATTTATAAGATATTGAACCCGAAAAGTGGAAAACATCAGTCAATTTTTATATTTATAGACCTCCTAAGTAACCCACCTAGACGGGTTACATTTAAAAACATACATAATAAAATTAACATAACACAGTGTTGCATGGTAATGAGAATCTGGTTGGTTACTTTAAATGTGGCAGATCTGTGACCTGTTCTAATGTTTTGAAAATAACGGATATCACTCATCCACAATTACAGTTTGTATGTCATTAAAGATTATATCCAGACCCAATAAGAAGAGGCCCCAAAGACTGGGAATGGCAGTCGCCCAGAAGCTGAAGACCAGATAGTTGTTATGTTATGTTACACTGCAACTTCTATTTCACCTTTACCTCTGCAGTTCAAGGTCGGATTACACTAGAAGAAGCCAGATCAAACATCCAGGAATTACAATATTAATTATTAGATTAACCCAGAACAGTTCCATTAATTTATTGCATTTCTATCCCATATTTTCCCACCCTTTGGAAGGTTCAATGTGGCTTACATAGTACAAGAGGGACAATTACAGAATTTCAGTTTGTTGATGTCTATCACTTAATACAAATGATCAGAAGTAGCGTAGACTACGTTTACATAACGGATAGGGAGAATAGGAGGTATTTGTGGGAGTGAGGTATGCATTGTAGTTTTCCATTTATGAGGTTGTTTCGTGTAATTTTTAGTGGTTAAGAGGTTATGAAGATGTAGAAGGAAGGCACTTGTTGAAAAGGTGTGTTTTTAGGTTTTTCCAGAAGTTTAGGTGGTTGTTCGTGAGTTTCAGGTCTTTTGGCAGTGAGTTCCAGAGTTGGGTGCCTATGAAGGAGAAGCTGGAGGCATATAATGATTTGTATTTTAGGCCTTTGCATCTGGGGTAGTGGAGGGTTAGGTATGATCTTGTTGTTTCTAGCAAGTTTCTTATTGGTAGATCAATTAGTTTGGTCATGCAGTCCGGTGCAAGTAACATAGTAACATAGTAGATGACGGCAGAAAAAGACCTGCACGGTCCATCCAGTCTGCCCAAGATAAACTCATGTGTATACCTTACCTTGATTTGTACCTGTCTTTCTCAGGGCACAGACCGTATAAATCTGCCCAGCAGTTTTTCCTGCCTCCCAACCACCTGTCCCGCCTTCCATCACCGGCTCTGGCACAGACCGTATAAGTCTGCCCTCCCCTATCCTCGCCTCCCAACCACCAACCCCTCTTCCCCCCACCTGCTCTGCCACCCAATTGTAGCTAAGCTTCTGAGGATCCATTCCTTCTACATAGGATTCCTTTATGCACATCCCACGCATGTTTGAATTCCGTTACCGTTTTCATTGCCACCACCTCCCGCGGGAGGGCATTCCAAGCATCTACCACCCTCTCCGTGAAAAAATACTTCCTGACATCTTTCCTGAGTCTGCCCCCCTTCAATCTCATTTAATGTCCTCTCGTTCTACCGCCTTCCCATCTCCGGAAAAGATTCGTTTGCGGATTAATACCTTTCAAATATTTGAACGTCTGTATTATATCACCCCTGTTCCTCCTTTCCTCCAGGGTATACATGTTCAGGTCAGCAAGTCTCTCTTCATACGTTTTGGAACGCAAATCCCATACCATCCTCGTAGCTTTTCTTTGCACCGCTTCCATTTTTTTGACATCCTTCGCAAGGTACGGCCTCCAAAACTGAACACAGTACTCCAGGTGGGGCCTCACCAACGTCTTATACAGGGGCATTAAAACCTCCCTTCTTCTGCTGGTCACACCTCTCCCTATACAGCCTAGCAATCTTCTAGCTATGGCCACCGCCTTGTCACACTGTTTCATCGCCTTCAGGTCCCGGATACTATCACCCCAAGATCCCTCTCCCCGTCCGTGCCAATCAGACTCTCCCCGCCTAACACATACGTCTCCCTTGGATTTCTACTCCCTAAGTGCAAGGTTGTAGATAATTCTGTGTACGATTGAGCATATCTTGAAAGTTATTCGTGCATTAATTGGTAGCCAGTTTAGACTTTGTAGTAATGGTTTCACGCATTCGAAGCTTGATTTTCCAAAGCTAATATGACAAAATTAAAAAGCTTTAGAGGATGGGGTGACTCAGTTTGTTTGCAGTTGAAATTCTTGGTTGTAAACGTTGTGGTTTAATGCAATTGTAAAACATTATGTCAACCAAATGATGGAAATGCATATTTTGGTTTTGGCTGTGTATGGACTGAAAAATGCATGAATAAAAAATAAAAATAAAAAAGCTTTACATTTTTTCCTAAATGTTAAATAATGCCGACAGGTTCTCAATGATGGCGGTAAAGAGTTTCACTGTTTCGCCATCTAATAATGTAATGAAGTGGAAAAGTGTTTAATTGATTTTAACTTGGTTATATCAGGGAAAACATAATAAGAATTGATTTCGAGTTTTGTGTTTTGACACATTGTTCTGTAAAAGTGTGTCTAGATTTACCATAGAGGAAGGAACCATGCCAGACAAAATTTTGAAAACTGAAAATGTTTAGTTTAAAATATATATGGGCTATAATTTGGTAGTTCCAGATAATATTATTTTACTGAATCGTATTTTGATAAACCATAAATCAACCTGACCGCTGTGTTCTGTATTAATTGCAAATGATTAATTCGTTTTTTACAACAACAGATCAACGCAAGGTTGCAATAATCCAATCAAGATAATGCAGTAGCTAAGAGATGCTACAGAGGGAACCAGAGCCCAGACGAAAGTGAGAATGAGTCTGATGACTGTAAGAGCTGCGGGAGATCAAGGTGAAGACAATCCAGCCGAGAGGATGCCTGTAGAGGGAGAGAGAATCCAGCCAAAAGCTGCTGGTAGAGCAGTGGCATACCACAAAGGGGCCTTGAGGGGCTACTACTACTACTATGTGAACGGGAAGGAAGAGAGGAGGGTAGGTGGAGGCAGGTGGTTACAAGTGGTTACGAGTCAAAAGCAATGTTAAAGAGGTGGGCTTTCAGACTAGATTTAAAGGTGGCCAAGGATGGGGCAAGACGTAGGGGCTCAGGAAGTTTATTCCAGGCGTAGGGTGCAGCGAGACAGAAGGCGCGAAGTCTGGAGTTGGCAGTAGTGGAGAAGGGAACAGATAAGAAGGATTTATCCATGGATCGGAGTGCGCGGGAAGGGGTGCAGGGAAGGACGAGTGTGGAGAGATACTGGGGAGCAGCAGAGTGAGTACATTTATAGGTTAGTAGAAGAAGTTTGAACAGGCCTGGCCCTCCATCTTGGATTCAGGCTCCCCTACAATTGTGGTACCAGGCATCTGCTGCTATGGCTGGTGGAGATCTCAAAGCCCCAAGAGGTCCTATAGGGGCAGCCTGGCAGTCAGTGGCCCACTTCTTGTGGGCCACCGCCATCCCTGTGCTGCCCCCCCACATGCTCGGTTTTCACGAAACAGCATGCGTGGCAGGACGCTCGATCAGCACATACTCGGTGTTCACACATGCATGAAGGCTGAGCACATCCAGGTAGGGTCAGCATGGTGGCTACAGCCCATAAAAAGTGCTGTTGACTGCCAGAAGACTTCTTCGGCTGGTGGGGCTTGGGGGTTCCCTCCAGCAGTCTCAGGTATTTTGGGTCAGGGGAGGGGGAAGCATAGAAAGAACAGCAAGGGCAGGGCAAAATTTTGTGCCCCTCACTTTTGATTCAGGCCTCCCCACACACACACACACACACACAAAACGTACGGTCTGGCACTCTGGCTACGTGGCTGTGGAACAGTGGCAGGGAAGCAGAGACAAAACCAAATGTGTGTGCACACTGAGAAAGCAGCCAGGGCAGTGCAGCTGGTCAAGAGAGACATTATGGGCAGAGCAGATCTTGAAGAGATCACAGAAGCAATTTTGAGTGTTTTAAGAGTGTGGTAGTGAAAACGAAGCTACTGAACCTGAACACAGAGAAAGGAGTGCAAGTTGAAAAGCAGAACTGAATCCTAAAGAATCTGTGAAGGAAGATAGATGCCTAAAGGCACTGTGAAAGGAGAGAAAGTCAAGAAAAACAGCTTCCTTCATGTTGGAACTGAACCAGCACCCTAAGGATTTTGTACTTTTTTCTACAAACTTCTGCTCTATCAGCTGAGCTATCGAAAGAGCTTAGTACCAGTAACTGCCAAATGTCATCAACCCACCCACCTGATTTTTCCCCCCTATGAATCATATTTATTGAACATGTAATAAAATATATGAATATTACCAGTTGTAACCAGAACAATCTGTTTTTTCAACATGTTCTACCCCTCAATCAACCCCTCTCCCCCCAACCACTACTGAACAGAGAAATCCCGGACCTGGTGGACTCTTATCTAAGTCCGAGGTCAATCAAGTTCAGGGATGATCTGTAAATAAATGTCAGTTTATTTAACAATTCAGAATTCCACCGTGCTCTCTATGTTTGATGGCATTCCATATTGGTTACCATCAGGCTTATTTTCGAAAGAGAAAGACGCCCATATTTCGACCCAAATCGGGAGATGGGCGCCTTTCTCTCCTGGGCGCCCAAATCGGTCTAATCGAAAGCCGATTTTGGGCGCCTCCAACTGCAGTCTGTCGTGGGAACGGAGTAAGTTGACGGGGGCGTGTCGGAGGCGTGATGAAGGTGGGACTGGGGCGTGTTTATCGGCCGAGGAGAGATGGGCACGCTTGGCTGATAATGGAAAAAAGAAGGGCGGCAGAAGCGAGAATTTGGGCCACCTTTTTTGGACCCTTTTTTTTCACGAACAAGTCCCCCAAAAGTGCCCCAACTGCCCAGATGACCACCGGAGGGAATCGGGGATGACCTCCCCTGACTCCCCCAGTGGTCACTAACCTCCTCCCACCAAAAAAAAGAACTTTAAAAACTTTTTTTCAAGCCTGTATGCCAGCCTCAAATGTCATACCCAGCTCCATCACAGCAGTATGCAGGTCCCTGGAGCAGATGTTAGTGGGTGCAGTGCACTTCAGGCAGGTGGACCTAGGCCCATCCCCCCCTACCTGTTACACTTGTGCTGGTAAATGGGAGCCCTCCAAACCGCCCCCAAAACCCACTGTACCCACATTTAGGTGCCCCTCTTCACCCATAAGTGCTATGGTAATGGTGTAGAGTTGTGGGCAGTGGGTTTTGGGGGGCTCAGCACCCAAGGTAAGGGAGCTATGGACTAGGGAGGTATTTTAATTTTTTTTTTTACTTTTTACAAGTGCCCCCTAGGGTGCCCGGTTGGTGTCCTGGCAAGTGAGGGGGACCAGTGCACTACGAATCCTGGCCCCTCCCACGACCAAATGCCTTGGAGTTGTTCGTTTTTGAGCTGGGCGCCTTCAGTTTCCATTATCGCTGAAAACCGATACCGCCCAGCTCAAATCCGATGCATTTGCTCGGCATCAACCGTATTATCGAAACAAAAGATGGACGCCCATCTTTTTCGAAAATACGGTCTGGCCCACCCCTTCGCGTACCCGTCCTCGGAGATAGTTGCCCATGGAGATGGGCGTTCACGTTCGATTATGCCCCTCCATATCATCTGAAAGGCCTTCCAATGGAGAGGTGGTGCCTGCTTCCAAGACAGACTCTGAGCAACTCACTTAACCCTCCATTGTCCTAGGTACAAATAAGTACCTGTATATACTATATAAACCACCTTGAATGTAGTTGCCAAAACCAGAGACAGGTGGTATCTGAAGTCCCATTTCCCTTTCCCTATTTGAGATTCTACATGGAATGTTGCCAGTGGAGTAGCCTAGTGGTTAGTTTAGCAGACTTTGATTCTGGGGAACTGGGTTCAATTCCCACTGCAGCTCCTTGTAACTCTGTGCAAGTCATTTAACACTCCAATGCCCCAGGTGCAAATAAGTACCTGTATATCCTATGTAAACTGCTTTGAATGTAGTTGCAAAAACCACAGAAAGCCAGTATATCAAGTCCCATTTCCCTTTCCCTAGTTTAGGTTCTGTTGCTACTATTTGAGATTCTACATGGAATGTTGCTAGTGGAGGAGTAGCCTAGTGGTTAGTGCACCGGATTTTGATCCTGTGGAACTCAGTTTGATTCTCACTGCAGTACCTTGTGACTGTGGGCAAGTCACTTAACCCTCCATTGCCCCAGGCACAAATAAGTACCTGTATATACTATGTAAACCGCTTTGAATATAGTTGCAAAAAAACACAGAAAGCCAGTATATCAAGTCAAATTTCCCTTTCCATATTTGAGATCCTACATGGAATGTTGCTAGTGGCTAGAGCAGTGGACTTTACTCCTGGGGAACTGGGTTCAATTCCCACTGCAGCTCCTTATGGCTCTGAGCAAGTTACTTAACCCTCCATTGCCCCAGGTACAAATAAGTACCTGTATATATGTAAACCACTTTGAATATAGTTGCAACAACCACAGAAAGGCAGTATATCATTTCCCTTTCCCTGTGCTCCCTGCAGTTTGCTGGAACCTGATCTGGGAGCAGTGGGATTGGAGCCAGGGAGAGGTCAGTCCCGGGTCCAGCATGGATCTAGAGAGAGATCATCGCTGGAGGAGGGTCAGGCAGTGAGGGGTCTGAGCCTGCTGGAGAAATTTGATTCAGAGAGGAGAAAACAGCCTTTGGAATTTAGCATTGCCTCCCAGGATAGGGATGGACAGGAGCACTTGTCTCTACGTGAACAGCCTTGACTTAAAGTATTCCCTGTAAATATACCCATGAAGTAAGTGGTATAGGTGTTCCCCACGGAACAACAGAAGCTGACATTAAGTTATTCAAGAGTACTTCAATCAATTGTGTTGCCAGTATAGTAATTTACCAGTTGCTGATTGCAGAAGTTCAATAGAAGTTGAGTTGTTATTAAGCTCTGGATTGTAGCGTGGTTCCTGGACTGATTAGCTTAGTGGAACCCTGAATGGTAAAGTGTCTTCCAAACCTCCAGATCGCTATTCTGGACCATTGACCCATTCCAGCTCGACTGTAAGTGGACTGAGGTGAGAGTGAGAGTGGCCCATGAGAAAACGAAGGCTGTGAGGTTTGAAGTGAGAAATATGGAGGGGCATAATCGAACGGGACCGGCCATCTATAAGGGCGGCCATCTGTAATGATGGCCTTGTTAAGCGGCATATCCAACCATATTATTGAAACAAGATGGCCAAATCTCAACATTTGGGCCGCCCTTAGAGATCGCTGGCGTTAGAGATGGCCGCCATTGGTTTTCGCTGAAAATAGAAACTAATGGCGGCCATCTGAAACCCGGCCAAAACCAAGCCATTTGGTCATGGGAGGAGCCAGCATTTGTAGTGCACTGGTCCTCCTCACATGCCAGGACACCAACAGGGCACCCTAGGGGGCACTGTAGTGGACTTCAGAAATTGCTCCCAGGTGCATAGCTCCCTTACATTGGGTGCTGAGCCTCCCAAAACCCACTCCCCACAACTGTACACCACTACCATAGCCCTAAGGGGAGATGGGGGGCACCTACATGTGGGTATAGTGGTTTTTGAGGGGCTCACATTTACCACCACAAGTGTAACAGGTAGGGGGGATGGGCCTGGGTCTGCCTGCCTGAAGTGCACTGAACCCACTAAAAACTGCTCCAGGGACCTGCATACTGCTGTGATGGAGCTGGGTATGACATTTGAGGCTGGCATAGAGGCTGGCAAAAAAATGTATTAAAATTTTTTTTTTTGGGTGAGAGGGGGTTAGTGACCACTGGAGGAGTAAGAGGTCATCCCCGATTCCTTCCGGTGGTCATCTGGTCAGTTCTGGCACCTTTTCAAGGCTTGGTTGTGAATAAAAAGGGACCAAGTAAAGTTGGCCAAATGCTCGTCATGGCCAGCCTTCTTTTTTCCATTATCGGCCAAGGCCGGCCATCTCTTAACCACGCCCCTGTCCCGCCTTCGGTACACTGCCGACACGCCCCCTTGAACTTTGGCCAGCCCTGCGACGCAAAGCAGTTGAAGCCGGCCAAAATCGGCTTTCGATTATATCGATTTGGCCGGCTTTAGAAGAAGGCCAGCCATCTCCCGATTAGTGTAGGAAAATGGCCGGCCTTCTCCTTCGAAAATAAGCAGGATAGTGAACTTCTTTTGTGGCCTGGGTCTGGAGCTAGAGCCGGGTGAGACCCGAGTTACATAAGCCTCTTTGGTTTGGGGTTTTTTTCTACTTCAATAAAATCAAACAGATCTCATAGGGTTGCTTTTCAGCAGGCACCATCACCAAATTAAGGGGCTGGGTTGCCTGGCCTGCTCTGCCCTGTGTTCCCCTCACGTCCTGCATGCTCCTTTTAGTGAAATTGAGCATGCTCAGTTCCACTAAAAGAAGCATGCTGGACATGAGGGGAAGACAGAGTAGGGCAGGCAACGCAGTGGTGCCGGAGGCCGGTGCTTGACATCGCTTCAACTGGCGGGGGTTGGGGACCCCCGCCAGAGAAACCAGGGGCCCACAGGAAATGTTGGGGCCCCCGTGGCCCCACGTAGTTACGCCACTGACCTGCATATGACATGCACAGTGCTGCATACATCTAGTAGCGCTATAGAAATAATTAGTAGTATTACAAATTCATATACAAAACAATCTTGTAGTCTGCATATACAGATGGTTCCATATGGATGACAATACACAAGAAGTCGAACAATCACTGGGAATTGTAGAACATGCTTGTAACAAACGAGAATAGTACAAAATTTAACTGTCCTGACAAGTATTTCCTAAAAAGAAAGGTCTTTAAACATTTTCTAAGCTCAGGATAAGAACCTTATATTGATCTGGTACAGAATTCCAGATATGTAGAACTTGATAATGGAGAGCAGGGCCGCTGAGAAAGAGGGGGGGGGGGGGGGCAAAGTTCCCCGGCCCTGATGGAGAGTAGAATAAGCTGTGGCAAAAAGTGTCCTTGGTGCATTCTTACGTGGGTTTTTCCCCAGGTGCTGAGGCCATTTGTACCACAGCCATAAAAATAGCCTTTTTGTATTAATGGCCAAGTGCTATTGTTGTCATTAGCACAAGGCCATTAAAACATTTAAGGCCCTGTTTACTAAGATGCGTTAGTGCTTTTAAGCACATCTACACTTAGCGAAAGCGTTAGCCATGTAGGCGCCTATAGGGATATTGTAGGCACGTACATGGTTAACGCACATTAAAAATGTTAACGTACCTACAACGCTGCTTAGTAAACAGGGCCCTTACCGTGTGACCCCTTACTGCATAGCTGCCGAGAGGGGGAGGGCAAGGGGGACAAAATTCCCCGGGCCCGGGCCTCTGAGGGGGGCCCGGTGCCGCAGTCCCACCTGCCCTCCGTCGTGGACCGTCTGCCACCGGGCCGGGCCCCCTGCATTGAAATCACTGCGCCTCTCACCTGCAACCTACTCCTCACTGGCCTCCCACTTTGCCATCTATCCCCCCTTCAGTCCGTTCAAAACTCTGTTGCACGTCTTATCTTCCACCTGAACCGGTACACTCATATCACCCCTCTCCTCAAGTCACTTCACTGGCATCCGATCAGGTACCGCATACAGTTCAAGCTTCTCCTACTAACCTACAAATGCACTCGATCTGCAGCCCCTCCTTACCTCTCTACCCTCATCTCCCCTTACGTTCCTATCCGTAACCTCTGCTCTCAAGACAAATCCCTCCTTTCAGTACCCTTCTCCACCATCACCAACTCCAGGCTCCGCCCTTTCTGCCTCGCCTCATCCCATGCTTGGAATAAGCTCCCTGAGCCCATACGCCAGGCCCCCTCCCTGCCCATCTTCAAATCCTTGCTCAAAGCCCACCTCTTCAATGTCGCCTTCGGCACCTAACCATCATACCCCTATTCAGGAATCTGGACTGCCCCTACTTGACATTTCGCCCATTAGATTGTAAGCTCCTTGGAGCAGGGACTGTCCTTTTTTGTTAATCTGTACAGCGCTGCGTAACCCTAGTAGCGCTCTAGAAATGTTAACTAGTAGTAGTAGTAGGCGCTGCAATTTCAATGCAGGGGGCCCGGCCCAGTGGTGGACAGAGGGGGGGGGGGCGGGTGGAGGGGGGAGCGGCAGCGGCGCCCAGTCTCTCGGCGGCCCTGCCTTACTGCCACCCATTTTGTAGGCAGTAAGGGCTCACATGGTAGAGGTGCCTCCTCAAAAGAAAAAAAAAATAAATAAAAAATACCTTTTTGCACATGGTTAGCATGGGCTAATTTGGCAGTTACTGCAGGATGTATGACCGTGTCCCACATTATGCGCCATTTTAAGCTGTATTAGGTACACATTAGCGACTAACACATCTTAGTAAAGCTTCATGGTACTGTCTGTACAATTTCTCAAAAAAATCCACAATTTGAATATCAGGCTGAGAAAATGAGCTTGAGTCTCCGTCTTTGTTACTTAGCACTTTGAGTTCTGTTCGGTTTCCTTCTTTTGGTGGCCAGCCTGCCATGATTGTTTCATTCAGGCGCTATTCAGGGACTGCATGAGAATGTTATACGAGAGCGTGATCTTTGTTTTCTGTTACATCTGTATTATCACCTTGCCTTTTAAAATATTTTTTCTTAATGCATTTATGAGCTAAATAATAAAAAAAAAAAAAAAAAAGAGGTGTGAAGGACAGGAATGGTATGAGTTTTCATTTTATGCTCAACGAGAGCTATTGTGAGCAATAACTGAGAACGGGAATGAATACTAATGCTCCTTGAAAAGTGATTCACCTTTATGTATTTTTCACTTTGAACCTTAGGGTTTTATTTTTTTTTTCCATTTTCTGAGACGGTCAAGTGAAATGTTTCCCTTCGCTTTGCTTCCCTTCTGGTAATTACCTGCTGGATTAGAAACAAATGGGCCATTTTACTTAGCTTAAAATGCCTCATCACGGGACGCACTCAGGCATTCTGCGGTAAATTCCAAATGGCTTGCGCTAACCATCTGCTAAAAAATATTTGAAATTTTTGTTGGAGGGGGTGTGTGTCTGGGGGGGCGGGGTGTAGCGTGGGCCTTCCAGCACTACTCAGTTAATGCAGCTACATTACTGTGTGCTAACTGGTTAGCGAAGGATTAGCGTATGAGCTTTTACCACCTAGATAATAGGTGTCAGTAATGCACACGCTCTAATTTTTTTTAATGGCCATTCACTAATGACAGCTAAATAATCCGGCAAATTTATATTTTTAAAAACTGGATCTCCAATCACCATAGATCATAAATTTCTGAAATCCAGTAATTATATATACACATATAACTTCTTATCATACTAATTCAAGATCTTGGCTATTAAGTTACGTTTGCTGAGCTGACGCTAATGAAAAGACAGGGGGAAGGTCCTTGAGACAGCCCAGGTTTGGGCGAAACGTGCATGTCGGACATCTGTCCCCCTGGGTCCGACAGTAGAGCAAGAGGCAATGAGATAAGTGAAAAAGTTTTCATAAATATAAGAGAAGGTTAGATGTGGAAGAACCAATGAAGATTTAGATGTTAAATATATCACTGCAATTGAAGATGGAGTGATTAACATCACTGAGGTTCTGGGGAAACCAGTGAGAGATGATTTGAAGATACTTAGATAAAGCTACAAGGATACATGACTCTGGAAGATTTTGAATTAGTATGATAAGAAGTTATATGTGTATATATAATTACTGGATTTCAGAAATTTATGATCATTCACTAATGACAACATTTGCATATGCTATGAATCTAGGGTTATATGTAAGAGGAAATCCGCCGGCAGGCGGAGAATAAAAACGTCCCACGGTAAATACAACAGTACAGAAAAAGTGGGAGGGCGACCAAGGAAACCAGAGACCAGAAGATGTTCCTTAATCAAAGATTTATTGAGGTGTGAAGACTCGACACAACGTCGTGTTTCGGCCGTCAGGCCTGCATCAGGAGTCTATAGAAACATACATTATTTAAGAGAATAATAAACCATATACAATATACATAGATATTGGTGAGTATATAAAATAAAGGATAATAATAAAATATAACTTTTAATAGAATAAGAGATATAAAAAAACATACATAAATTATTTTTGTGAGGTAATCTGAAAATAAGATACGTAAACATCTACTATAATAAAACTCACCCTCAAGGTTCTGAGGACACTGACGTCAGTGAAGCCAAGCCCTGACTTCCTTCAAAAAGGTTCGAAGGTTCGTGGTGGTGAAGCCACCAAAATTGCTCCGGGCCCCGCCCTCGAGGGTGGAGCAATGGCAGAACAACGAAGGGGTTGGCAGGGAGGGAGGCAGGGAGGCGGGGGTGGGGTGGGAAATTGCTCTGGGCCCCGCCCTCGTGTCAAACGTCATGATGTTGGGGGCGGAGCAATGGCAGAACAACGAAGGGGTTGGTCAGGGAGGGGGGGGGGTGTTGGCGACGAAAACCTTGCTAGCGCCCGTTTCATTTGCTCTGAAACGGGCCTCTTTTACTAGTAATATATATAAAAATATGTAGACTTATAACGATAAAATATAAAGAAAAACATTAAAAGTGTGTCTTCACACCTCAATAAATCTTTGATTAAGGAACATCTTCTGGTCTCTGGTTGTTACATTTGTATCCCACATTTTCCCGCCTATTTGCGGGCTCAATGTGGCTTACACAGTACCGTAGAGGCGTTCGCCATCTCCGGTAGAGAGACAGATACAAGGAGTTGTTGTGGTCGATTAAAGTTCATGTGTTCATTGTGTTGTAGAAAAACAACAAAGAGAGTCCAAAATCTCCCGCAAAAAAACAAGAAAACAACAAAACAAGCGGAAGATATCCAGAAGGACCAAACTGAAGCCACAGATGTTGGAAACCAGAATACCGTATTTTTCGGACTATAAGACGCACCGGACCATAAGACGCACCTAGGTTTTAGAGGAGGGAAATAGGAAATTTTTTTTTTCCTTTTTCCCAACTCTAAAACCTAGGTGCTCCGGTGCATCTTGTCCGAATTCCTCCCTCCCTCCGAGTTTGGGATCGCCCTCCCCCCAACCCTGTCACCACTTCTCCCTACTCACGCGATCTTCCCTGGTGGTCTAGTGACGTCGGGGCAGGAAAGAGCCTCCTCTTTCCTGCCCAGCGCGCTGCTCTCCATCCTCCTGTATGCATTGCTGCCTGACGGTCTCGGTGAGATTCAAAATGGCCGCCGAGAATTGAAGTCTCGGCGGCCATTTTGAATCTCGCCGAGACCATCAGGCTGCATACAGGAGGATGAAGAGCAGCGCGCTGGGCAGGAAAGAGGAGGCTATTTCCTGCCCCGACGTCACTAGACCACCAGGGAAGATCGCGTGAGTAGGGAGAAGTCTACCTTCGGACTATAAGACGCACCCCCCATTTTCCTCCCAAATTTGGGGGGAAAAAAGTGTGTCTTATAGTCCGAAAAATACGGTAATTTATTACGACCCAACATTGTGTTGTAGATACATTAGGAATCGTAGAGAGGAAGAGTTATGCAGAGCCTGTAATAAGCTTTGGTTTCGTTATGTTGCAGGGTTTAGGTACTTAGGCTGGGTCGATAGGGTAAACCTTTTTGAACAGATTGGTTTTTAGTGATTTCCGGACGTCTAGGTGGGCGTACGTTGTTTTCACGGCTTTTGGTAGTGCGTTCCACAATTGTGTGCTTAGGTAGGAGAAGCTGGATGCATAAGTTGATTTGTATTTGAGTCCTTTGCAGCTTGGGTAGTGGAGATTTAGGTATGTTCGTGTTGTTCCGATCGTGTTTCTTGTTGGTAGCCGCTGGTATATCAACTAAGGGTATTCTGCAATTGGCGCCAAAATTTAGGCATGGATTATAGAATAGGCTTAGTCAGCACTGATTTCAGCGCCGATGTTTTAGGCGCTATATATATAGAATCTCCCCCAAAGCCTTTAACCCATGACAATACAAGACCAGAATTCATCAAGAATCAGTAACATTTGTTTGTAATCTACCAGGCTCATTGCAGAAGATAAGTCAAACTGCAGTAGGACTGCTCTATGGTGTATTAGTGTTTTTTAACGTGTCTACAATTAGTGTACGGCCCAGTGGCGTAGCCAAGGGTGGGCCCGGGTGGGCCCAGGCCCACCCACTTTGGGCTCAGGCCCATCCAGTAGCAGCACACCTATGATGTGTCTGGCAGGGATTCCCAAGCCCCACCAGCCGAAAACTTCCAATAACTGTCCCTCCTGCATACCTTGTAAATAGCAGAGCTTCACCTGCAGCGAGCAGCAACTGATACATACTGCTCGCACTGGCCCCACAGCCTTCCCTATGATGTATTCCCGCCTATGCGGAAACAGGAAGTTGCATCAGAGGGAAGGCTTAAAAGGAATGTGGGGGGGGGGGGGGGGGGGGGGGGGGAGATGTTTGAGAGACCATATGGCATGCAGACGAGAGAGGGAGAAACCAAATCATTTGTGGGACAGGGTGGAGTTCTGCCCACCCATCTTGAGCCCAGGCCCACCCAAAATTGGGTGTCTGGCTACGCCCCTGGACTGCACACGCTAACCATGTAAGTGCGTACACGGTTAGCGCTCATACATGGTTAACGCACGTTAAAGACGCTTACTCGCCTATAACGTGGCATAGTACACAGGGCCCTGTGTCCTCTACTAAGCAATGTTCTACCTTCTGCAATAATAGAATTTAAAACTGTTTCTGTGCTATGTAGCTGTTTGAATCTGACATTGTGCCTCATGCAATAAGTTATAATCCTTCAGATATTTCTGCCACTGTTCTGTAACTCTGCTCTCCAATATCTTTTCAAACAACGGTACTGAGGCCGCCGGACGCTGGGACTGCATGAGAATGTTATACGAGAGCGTGATCTTTGTTTTCTGTTACATCTGTATTATCACCTTGTCTTTTAAAATATGTTTTTTCTTAATGCATTTATGAGCTAAATAATAAAAAAAAAAGGTGTGAAGGACAGGAATGGTATGAGTTTTCATTCTATCCTGAATGAGAGCTATTGTGAACAATAACTGAGAACGGGAATGAATACTAATGCTCCTTGAAAAGTGATTCACCCTTATGTATTTTTCACTTTGAACCTTAGGGTTTTATTTTTTTCCATTTTCTAAAGAGGTCACGTATAATATTTCCCTTGACTTTGCTTCCCTTCTGCTGATTACTTGCTGGATTAGAAACAAAGGGGCATTTTAACTAAGTTTAAAATGTCTTACCATGGGACACACTCAGGTGTTTTGCAGAAAGTTCCAAATCGGAGTGTGCTAACCACGTCATAAAAAAATATTTTAAAATTTTTGTTGGAGGGGGTGTGTGTCTGGGGGGAGGAGGGGAATGTAGCGTGGTCCTTCCTGCACTACTCAGTTAATGCAGCTACATTACTACGTGCTGTTAGCGAAGGATTAGTTTGTGTTGCTAATGCACACTCGTGCATTTTTTTAATGGCCATGCACTGATGACAACATTAGCTTATGGAGGGACACTGCAAGACCGGAGGACCATATTCCACTATGTCAGAAAATACCAGGAAAGGAATAGTGTGATCAGCAAGGCTGTCCTGTGAAGAAACAGAAGGATGAGGAATATAGGGGTCTTTTTACTAAGGTGCGCTGAAAAATGGCCTGCGGTAGTGTAGATAAGTACATAAGTATTGCCATACTGGGAAAGACCAAAGGTCCATCGAGCCCAGCATCCTGTTTCCAACAGTGGCCAATCCAGGTCACAAATACCTGGCAAGATCCCAGAAATGTACAAAACATTTTGTACTGCTTATCTCAGAAATACTGGATTTTCCCCAAGTCCATTTAATAACGATGTATGGACTTTTCCTTTAGGAAGCCGTCCAAACCTTTTTAAAACTCCGCTAAGCTAACCGCCTTTACCACATTCTCTGGCAACGAATTCCAGAGTTTAATTACACGTTGAGTGAAGAAAGATTTTCTCAGATTTGTTTTAAATTTACTACATTGTAGCTTCATCACATGCCCCCTAATCCTAGTATTTTTGGAAAGCGTGAACAGACGCTTCACATCTACCCGTTCAATTCCACTCATTATTTTATAGACCTCTATCATATCTCCCCTCAGCTGCCTTTTCTCCAAGCTGAAGAGCCCTAGCCGCTTTAGCCTTTCCTCATAGGGAAGTCGTCCCATCCCCTTTATCATTTTCGTCGCCGTTCTCTGCACCTTTTCTAATTCCACTGTATCTTTTTTGAGATGCGGCGCCCAGAATTGAACACAATATTCGAGGTGCAGTCGCACCATGAATCGATACAAAGGCGTTATAACATCCTCATTTTTGCATGTTTTGGACACGCACAGAATCATTTTTCAGCACACCTGCAAAAAAAAAAAACCTTTTAAAAATTTTTTGCCAAAAATGGACGTGTGGCAAAATGAAAATTGCCACCCATCCATTTGGGGTCTGAGTCCTTACCGCCAGCCATTGACCTAGCAGTAAAGACTCACGTGGGCGGTAATGACGTACGTGCATCAAATGCCACTTGGCACGCGCCCAATACGTGCATCAGAAAATAAAAATTATTTTTCAGACGTGCATATCGGACGCATGCCAAAAATGAAATTACCACAATAGCCACGTGGTAGCCAGGCGGTAACTCCATTTTGGCACGCGTTGGGCGCACCTAGACACTTACGCAGCTTAGTAAAAGGGTCCCATAGTAAATGAAACCCTTTATTTTTCAGGACCCGACACAAAACTGTGTTTCGGCGTAAAGCCTGCATCAGGGTTCTGTACACAAGATCAGTGTCTCAGTGTTACATGCTGACTATTCTATTTTTGGATCGAGTCGTTTTCAAGACTCTCATCCAGAGATTCCTATTTCCTCCAGACCCCTGATGTAGGCTTTATGCCGAAACACAGTGCTTTCACTACTCCTATGCTAACATTAGCATATGCAATGGACAAAAAAGTGAGGACAGCTCAAAGAGGATATTAGGAAGTCTTTAATATCAACAGATGATGTTACAGATAAGTTTTGCCGCCATAGTGTTCTACAGCCCAAAGCTCTCTTAATCTACGAAAGCCATACAACCATACCCCTCTTGGTTAAGCCATCAGACACAACACAAGAGATCCAATAGACCCCTGATGCAGGCCTTGGTGCCGAAACACGGCCATGTCGGGTTGTTTTTTAGCTGTTGATATTGAAGACTTCCTGATATCTGTCCCGTTCCCTGGTCCTACCTATGCTCCAGGTGGAGGGGGCGCGGTTCAGCGACCCCCGCGACGCCCGGGGTGGCGAGGGGGGACCTCTGGGAAGACCGACGCGGTCGCGGGGACCGGCAACCCGCTCGGGCGAGCGCCGGCCTCAGGGAACGGGGCGTTGCGCCAACGAAGATGGCGGCACCTGCATCGACGCCTCCAAGGGCGGACCAGCGCACAGGCTCCGCCCATCGCTCCCGGGATTGGTGCGCCGGTCCCGAGGCCCCGCCTGGAGAGCGGGCCGACCAATCCCGAGGCCCATTGCCTCCTGGGGTCGGGTTGGTTGGTTCCTCTCCCGGGGAGGGGGCGGGACGGCGCGATATTTAAACCTGGAAACAGGGAAACTCACTGCTTCCGGTTCGTTGGTTACTGAAGCCGTCACAGTGGGTTTCCCTGTGTTTACTTGCTAACCTCCTACAGAGACTGTACTTTCTGCTAGCCGTCCTGCTAGCCCCCGTCGGAGACAGTGATTTCTGCTAGCCGTCCTGCAAGCCCCCGTCGGAGACAGTGACTTCTGCTAGCCGTCCTGCTAGCCCTCCTTCAGAGACTGTGACTTCTGCTAGCCGTCCTGCTAGCCCTCTTCAGAGACGGTGACTTTCGCTAGCCGTCCTGCTAGCCCTCTTCAGAGACTGTACTTTCTGCTAGCCGTCCTGCTAGCCCCCGTCGGAGACTGTGATTTCTGCTAGCCGTCCTGCTAGCCCTCCTGCGGAGACTGTACTTTCTGCTAGCCGTCCTGCTAGCCCTCCTGCGGAGACTGTACTTTCTGCTAGCCGTCCTGCTAGCCCTCTTCAGAGACTGTACTTTCTGCTAGCCGTCCTGCTAGCCCCCGTCGGAGACTGTGACTTCTGCTAGCCGTCCTGCTAGCCCTCCTGCGGAGACAGTGACTTTTGCTAGCCGTCCTGCTAGCCCTCCTTCAGAGACTGTGACTTCTGCTAGCCGTCCTGCTAGCCCTCTTCAGAGACTGTGACTTCTGCTAGCCGTCCTGCTAGCCCTCCTGCGGAGACAGTGACTTTTGCTAGCCGTCCTGCTAGCCCTCCTTCAGAGACTGTACTTTCTGCTAGCCGTCCTGCTAGCCCCCGTCGGAGACTGTGATTTCTGCTAGCCGTCCTGCTAGCCCTCCTGCGGAGACAGTGACTTCTGCTAGCCGTCCTGCTAGCCCTCCTTCAGAGACTGTACTTTCTGCTAGCCGTCCTGCTAGCCCCCGTCGGAGACTGTGATTTCTGCTAGCCGTCCTGCTAGCCCTCCTGCGGAGACAGTGACTTCTGCTAGCCGTCCTGCTAGCCCTCCTTCAGAGACTGTACTTTCTGCTAGCCGTCCTGCTAGCCCCCGTCGGAGACTGTGATTTCTGCTAGCCGTCCTGCTAGCCCTCCTGCGGAGACAGTGACTTCTGCTAGCCGTCCTGCTAGCCCTCCTTCAGAGACTGTACTTTCTGCTAGCCGTCCTGCTAGCCCCCGTCGGAGACTGTGATTTCTGCTAGCCGTCCTGCTAGCCCTCCTGCGGAGACAGTGACTTCTGCTAGCCGTCCTGCTAGCCCTCCTTCAGAGACTGTACTTTCTGCTAGCCGTCCTGCTAGCCCCCGTCGGAGACTGTGATTTCTGCTAGCCGTCCTGCTAGCCCTCCTGCGGAGACAGTGACTTCTGCTAGCCGTCCTGCTAGCCCTCCTTCAGAGACTGTGACTTTCTGCTAGCCGTCCTGCAAGCCCCCATCGGAGACTGTGACTTCTGCTAGCCGTCCTGCTAGCCCTCCTGTGGAGACAGTGACTTCTGCTAGCTGTCCTGCTAGCCCTCCTTCAGAGACTGTGACTTCTGCTAGCCGTCCTGCTAGCCCTCCTGCGGAGACAGTGACTTTTGCTAGCCGTCCTGCTAGCCCTCCTTCAGAGACTGTGACTTCTGCTAGCCGTCCTGCTAGCCCTCCTTCAGAGACTGTGACTTTCTGCTAGCCGTCCTGCAAGCCCCCGTCGGAGACTGTGATTTCTGCTAGCCGTCCTGCTAGCCCTCCTGTGGAGACAGTGACTTCTGCTAGCTGTCCTGCTAGCCCTCCTTCAGAGACTGTGACTTCTGCTAGCCGTCCTGCTAGCCCTCCTGCGTAGACAGTGACTTTTGCTAGCCGTCCTGCTAGCCCTCCTTCAGAGACTGTGACTTCTGCTAGCCGTCCTGCTAGCCCTCTTCAGAGACGGTGACTTTCGCTAGCCGTCCTGCTAGCCCTCTTCAGAGACGGTGACTTTCGCTAGCCGTCCTGCTAGCCCTCCTACAGAGATTGTACTTTTGGCTAGCCGTCCTGCTAGCCTCTCCTTCAGAGTTTGTGCTTTTTGCTAGCCGTCCTGCTAGCCCTCTTCCATAGACTGCGCTACGTGCTGGCCGCCCTTGCCAGCTATCCTCCAGAGACTGTGCTACTTGCTGGCCGCCCTTGCCAGCTATCCTCCAGAGACTGTGCTGGGGCTAGCCGTCCGCTCGCCCTCATTCTGAGACAGTGCTGTTCCCTCTCAGAGTGCTAGCCGCCCCTGCTAGTCCTCCCTTAAAGACTGCGTTCCGACTACCAGCCAGGTCAGCCATCACCCCGCGGTTTCAGCAGTCCTGCTGGCCGCCTGCAGCTGAGGGCTCAACCCTCGGTGAACGGCGGTCGCCGCGGGTGAAGATTCGGGGTGCTCGGCTGTCCTCTGGGGCCTTGCGGGACCTTAGGGAACCTAAGGGCTCACCAACAGAAACACAACAGAAACAGAACAATATCCTCTTTGAGCTGTCCTCGCTTTTTTGTCTATTGCTTTTGTTGCACGTGAGGGTTTGCCGAAACACGGCCGTGTCGGGTTGTTTTTTAGCTGTTGATATTGAAGACTTCCTGATATCCTCTTTGAGCTGTCCTCGCTTTTTTGTCTATTGCTTTTGTTGCACGTAAGGGTTTGCCAAAAACGGCCGTGTTGGGTTGTTTTTTAGCTGTTGATATTGAGGACTTCCTGATATCCTCTTTGAGCTGTCCTCGCTTTTTTGTCTATTGCTTTTGCTGCACGTGAGGGTTTGCCGAAACATGGCCGTGTCGGGTTGTTTTTTAGCTATTGATATTAAAGACTTCCTGATATCCTCTTTGAGCTGTCCTCGCTTTTTTGTCTATTGCTTTTGTGGCACGTGAGGGTTTGCTGAAACACGGCCGTGTCGGGTTGTTTTTTAGCTGTTGATATTAAAGACTTCCTGATATCCTCTTTCAGCTGTCCTCACTTTTTTGTCTATTGCTTTTGTTGCACGTGAGGGTTTGCCGAAACACGGCCGTGTCGGGTTGTTTTTTAACTGTTGATATTAAAGACTTCCTGATATCCTCTTTCAGCTGTCCTCACTTTTTTGTCTATTGCTTTTGTTGCACGTAAGGGTTTGCCAAAAACGGCCGTGTCGGGTTGTTTTTTAGCTGTTGATATTGAGGACTTCCTGATATCCTCTTTGAGCTGTCCTCGCTTTTTTGTCTATTGCTTTTGTGGCACGTGAGGGTTTGCTGAAACACGGCCGTGTCGGGTTGTTTTTTAGCTGTTGATATTGAGGACTTCCTGATATCCTCTTTGAGCTGTCCTCGCTTTTTTGTCTATTGCTTTTGTTGCACGTAAGGGTTTGCCAAAAACGGCCGTGTCGGGTTGTTTTTTAGCTGTTGATATTGAGGACTTCCTGATATCCTCTTTGAGCTGTCCTCGCTTTTTTGTCTATTGCTTTTGTTGCACGTAAGGGTTTGCCAAAAACGGCCGTGTCGGGTTGTTTTTTAGCTGTTGATATTGAGGACTTCCTGATATCCTCTTTGAGCTGTCCTCGCTTTTTTGTCTATTGCTTTTGTGGCACGTGAGGGTTTGCTGAAACACGGCCGTGTCGGGTTGTTTTTTAGCTGTTGATATTGAGGACTTCCTGATATCCTCTTTGAGCTGTCCTCGCTTTTTTGTCTATTGCTTTTGTTGCACGTAAGGGTTTGCCAAAAACGGCCGTGTCGGGTTGTTTTTTAGCTGTTGATATTGAGGACTTCCTGATATCCTCTTTGAGCTGTCCTCGCTTTTTTGTCTATTGCTTTTGTTGCACGTAAGGGTTTGCCAAAAACGGCCGTGTCGGGTTGTTTTTTAGCTGTTGATATTGAGGACTTCCTGATATCCTCTTTGAGCTGTCCTCGCTTTTTTGTCTATTGCTTTTGTGGCACGTGAGGGTTTGCTGAAACACGGCCGTGTCGGGTTGTTTTTTAGCTGTTGATATTGAGGACTTCCTGATATCCTCTTTGAGCTGTCCTCGCTTTTTTGTCTATTGCTTTTGTTGCACGTGAGGGTTTGCCGAAACACGGCCGTGTCGGGTTGTTTTTTAGCTGTTGATATTAAAGACTTCCTGATATCCTCTTTCAGCTGTCCTCGCTTTTTTGTCTATTGCTTTTGTGGCACGTGAGGGTTTGCTGAAACACGGCCGTGTCGGGTTGTTTTTTAGCTGTTGATATTGAGGACTTCCTGATATCCTCTTTCAGCTGTCCTCACTTTTTGTCTATTGCTTTTGTTGCACGTGAGGGTTTGCCGAAACACGGCCGTGTCGGGTTGTTTTTTAACTGTTGATATTAAAGACTTCCTGATATCCTCTTTGAGCTGTCCTCGCTTTTTTGTCTATTGCTTTTGTTGCACGTGAGGGTTTGCTGAAACACGGCCGTGTCGGGTTGTTTTTTAGCTGTTGATATTGAGGACTTCCTGATATCCTCTTTGAGCTGTCCTCGCTTTTTTGTCTATTGCTTTTGTTGCACGTGAGGGTTTGCTGAAACACGGCCGTGTCGGGTTGTTTTTTAGCTGTTGATATTGAGGACTTCCTGATATCCTCTTTCAGCTGTCCTCACTTTTTTGTCTATTGCTTTTGTTGCACGTGAGGGTTTGCCGAAACACGGCCGTGTCGGGTTGTTTTTTAACTGTTGATATTAAAGACTTCCTGATATCCTCTTTCAGCTGTCCTCGCTTTTTTGTCTATTGCTTTTGTTGCACGTGAGAGTTTGCCGAAACACGGCCGTGTCGGGTTGTTTTTTAGCTGTTGATATTGAGGACTTCCTGATATCCTCTTTCAGCTGTCCTCACTTTTTTGTCTATTGCTTTTGTTGCACGTGAGGGTTTGCCGAAACACGGCCGTGTCGGGTTGTTTTTTAACTGTTGATATTAAAGACTTCCTGATATCCTCTTTGAGCTGTCCTCGCTTTTTTGTCTATTGCTTTTGTTGCACGTGAGGGTTTGCTGAAACACGGCCGTGTCGGGTTGTTTTTTAGCTGTTGATATTGAGGACTTCCTGATATCCTCTTTGAGCTGTCCTCGCTTTTTTGTCTATTGCTTTTGTTGCACGTGAGGGTTTGCTGAAACACGGCCGTGTCGGGTTGTTTTTTAGCTGTTGATATTGAGGACTTCCTGATATCCTCTTTCAGCTGTCCTCACTTTTTTGTCTATTGCTTTTGTTGCACGTGAGGGTTTGCCGAAACACGGCCGTGTCGGGTTGTTTTTTAACTGTTGATATTAAAGACTTCCTGATATCCTCTTTCAGCTGTCCTCGCTTTTTTGTCTATTGCTTTTGTTGCACGTGAGAGTTTGCCGAAACACGGCCGTGTCGGGTTGTTTTTTAGCTGTTGATATTAAAGACTTCCTGATATCCTCTTTCAGCTGTCCTCGCTTTTTTGTCTATTGCTTTTGTTGCACGTGAGAGTTTGCCGAAACACAGCCGTGTCGGGTTGTTTTTTAACTGTTGATATTAAAGACTTCCTGATATCCTCTTTGAGCTGTCCTCACTTTTTTGTCTATTGCTTTTGTTGCACGTGAGGGTTTTCCTCCTCTTTTTTGTTTAACGTTAGCATATGACCATTAATACAAAAATTGGCTGTTGTACTGCTGCAGTAAAATTGATTGTAGTGCATGGGAAAAACCTGAACAAGTGCCACTAATAGCTAAATACTATATATGGCACCAAAAAAAAATTGGAGCAGAAAAAAGTGCTAATTTATAAACCGCACTTAAAGTTAGACGCGGTTTATAGAATAGTTGCTTACGCCCAGGGGTTGTACATAAATTTAGGCACGGCCATTTTCACCAACAAAAACGTGGTGCAAACGCCCTGCACCTAAATTTACCTGCAGAGCCCTCATTTTCCATAGTAGGCTTTTTAAAAAAAATGCCATCTATGGTGTTTAAATATATTTATTTATTTGTTACATTTGTATCCCACATTTTCCCACATATTTGCAGGCTCAATGTGGCTTACATAATACTGTAAAGGCATTCGCCAAGTCCGGTAGGGGATAAGTACAAAAGATGTTATAGTGGGATGGGGAAGATAAGATTCAGTCAAGTTGGGTTAGAGGTAGAAGGGTTTGTTAATGTCCAGTACGATCTTTGATAGTGAAGTGTTGCAGGGTTGAGGCATTTAAGTTGGATCAGTCGGGTATGCCTTTCCGAATAGGTGAGTCTTTAATAATTTTCTGAATTTTAGGTGCTCGTAAGTTGTTTTCACCACATGTGGCAGTGCGTTCCACAGACGCGTGCTTATGTAAGAGAAGTTGGACGCATGGATAGTCTTATATTTTAGTCCTTTGCAATTTGGGTAGTGGAGATTCTGGCCAATAGAGTGATTTAAGCTTAAATCACTTTGAGCTTCCCAATTAGCGATATTCAGAAGCACTAAACAGGGCAGTTACAGTAGGTGTTTGGTGGGTTATGGACTTTTCTTTTAGGAAGCTATCCAAACATTTTAAAACCCCCGTTAAGCTAACTGCTTTTACTACATTTTCTGGCAATGAATTTCAGAGTTTAATTACACGTTGAGTGAATAAATATTTTCTCCGATTTGTTTTAAATTTACTACTTTGTACCTTCATTGCGTGCCCCCTAGTCCTAATATTTTTGGAAAGAGTAAACAGACGTTTCCCGTCTACACTTTCCACTCCACTCATTATTTTATAGACCTCTATCATATCTCCCCTCAGCCGTCTTTTCTCCAAGCTGAAAAGCTCCAGGGACCTGTTTGCTGCTCTAATAGGACTGGCCATAACATCTGAAGCTGTCATAGAGGCTGGTATGTACTGTTTCTTTCATATCTTTGGGGGATGGGAGGGGTCAGTGACCACTAGGGAGGTCATGCTTTAATCCCTCCAGTGGTTATCTGGTCATTTAGGGCAACCTTTTGTGACTTATTCATGATTGAAACAGGTCTAGATCAAACTGTCTAACTTTTAGCCCTGGACATGTTTGCTTTGTTCCATTATAGCAGAAAAACTTCCAAGTTTTTGGGAACACCCCATTTTCCCTGTCCCCTAGAAATTTAGACAAACTGCATAGAAAATCATCCATCTTAAAAAAAAAAACTTTCAAAAATAGCAATTTGGATGTTTCGGCAAAACTCCCCATCCATCTTCTGCTTTGTGCCGCGTTTTGGACATTTTTCTGTTTCAAAAATGAGCCCCTTAACCTCCCAGTGGCTAAAGTGCTGGTTAATTCAGCAAGTAACTCATATTTCAAAGCGTACGTTTCGCAACAGACACTGCAAGACTATTTTTTTTCTTCACTTTTTCTTTTCTTTTTATGAGGCATATGACAGTCATAGTTTGGAGAATTGATTTTATAAACCACGCATGTTTTTAATTTGACTAAATGATGCAACAGTCTCCCTCCCTACCCACCCCAACAGGAAAACACATCTCCATGGTGAAGAAGCCCTGGGTAGGAATGCTGGAATTGTTTATTTCATCAGTCAGTTCATGTTTGGTAACAAAGACACTTAAGGGGATTGGTGTAAGTCTCGCTAACGGGGCACACTTTGAATCTTCCAAGGAAACCGCAGGGAGCCTGTGTTTTATGAAGCAAAAGGAAAAAAAAAAATATAAGGAAAAATTTATCTCCTTGTTTATGTTCGAGCATGTCCTAGAGGTTGAGATGTTTTGATTCAGCTTTCCAAAATGTAGAATTTAAAAAGACAACTTTCAGCTGTTCCATTTTCCTCTTCGTTATTATAGAAACATGCCTACAGCACAATAAGTGTATCAGGAGAATTTGCAAAAAAATATTGACAAACCTCAAAATATTGAGCAGAAGATTGCAAACCTGGAGGGATTTGCCGGAAGATACGATCACTGATGGGTTATAGTGGATACAGAATACCAGGCAGGATATGAAAATCCCTTGAGAAAGAATTAGTGAAATAATGAGAGAGGAAAGCGTGTCGAGTAATCCAGCTAAGTGGGGGAAAATAATAGTGAACCTCAACTGGCAATCACCCACTGCCCTTTTCATCCGCATTTCGGAGTGCGCGTTTCCGCTTTCGGCTCTCATTCTGACTAGGATTGTCACGATTGGTTCAAACCCCAATTATTCTGCATCGATAAACAGTCAATTACACCTGCTTATTTCACTGCACATTTTTGGAGCATGTTCCATTGATTTAACTTGGTCCAAACATCGGAAGATAAAGATGGAAACTATATTTTAAGCTGCACAAGGAAAATAAAAGCATATGATACAGCTGACAGTTAAAATCATTAAGCCCTTTTTCATCTGGTTATGTTTAGTATTTGATGGGTTGTTAGCTTTTCAGGATGGGGTGATTCTATGTCACTAGCAGAAACCTGCAAGACATTTGTGGTGACCCCATCATTTCTTCTCTTGTCTCAGGTACTCTGTCTCTCTCCCCCCCCCCCCCCCCCCCCCCCGCACAATCTTGTCTCTCTCCCCTCAACTTTCCAGGTATTCTTGCTTTCCTCCTTTCCCTTCTTCCAGAATAACTATACTCTCTCTCTCTCTTCCCTTACCCCCATGCACTTTCTGTTTCTCATACTTATTTTTTATTTTATTTTTGTTACATTTGTACCCTGCACTTTCCCACTCATGGCAGGCTCAATGCGGCTTACATGGGGCAATGGAGGGTTAAGTGACTTGCCCAGAGTCACAAGGAGCTGTCTGTGCCTGAAGTGGGAATTGAACTCAGTTCCTCAGGACCAAAGTCCACCACCCTAACCAACGTCCACCACCCTAACCACTAGGCTACTCATCCTCCCTCCCCAAAACTCGACTCACCTCACCTCACCTTACCTCACCTCACCTCACACTCTCTCTCTCTCTCTCTCTCTCTCTCTCTCTCTCTCTCTCTCTCTCTCTCTCCCCCGTTCTTCCCTTTCCTGCACTGTTTTTCTCTCCCCTTCTCCTTGTTCCCATGGCTCACCTTTTCACGTGGTACTGCCTCTACTCGGTTCCCACAGTTCAGCAGTCCTGCAGTTTGTTGCAGCTCATTGGTGGGCCCTTTCACTAAGCCACGTAAGCGTGTACACGCGCCCAATGTGAGCCGAAATGGAGTTACCACCCGGCTACCGCATGTCTCTTGCGGTAATTTCATTCTTGGTGTGCATCCGATATGCGCATCCGAAAAATAACATTTTCAGGTGCGCATATCGGACGCACGCCAAGTGGCATTTGACACGTGTAGGTCATTACCGCCCGGTTACTGCATGAGAATCTACTGCTAGGTCAATGGCTGGCGGTAAAGTCTCAGATCCTGCTTCTCACCGGCCTCCCACTTAGCCATCTCTCTCCTCTTCAATCAGTCCAAAACTCCACTGCACGACTCATTTTCCGCCAGAGTCGCTATGCTCACATTCGCACCTCTCCTCAAGTCACTTCACTGGCTCCCTATCCGTTTCTGCATTAAATTCAAACTTCTCTTACTGACCTATAAGTGCATTCACTCTACCGCTCCCAACTACCTGTCCACTCTTGTCTCTCCCTACGCCCCCCCTCGAGCACTCCATTCTGTGGATAAATCTCTCTTGTCTGTCCCCTTCTCCTCTACTGCTAATTCAAGACTCCATTCCTTTTATCTCGCTGCACCTCACGCCTGGAATAGACTTCCTGACCTTGTACGTCTAGCCCTGTCCTTGGCCGTTTTCAAATCCAGGCTAAAAGCCCACCTCTTTAACACTGCTTTTGACTTTTATCCCCTCCTCTTTAATTCCCTTACCTTTTAGTTGTTCTGTCTGTTTGTCTGTCCTACTTAGATTGTGAGCTCTTTGAGTAGGGACTGTCTTTTTATGTATGATGTACAGCGCTGCGTATGCCTTGTAGCGCTACAGAAGTGATAAGTAGTAGTAGTAGATCCAAAATGGACATGCACCAATTTTGATTTTGCCAGACGTTAATTTTTGGCAAAAATTTTAAAAAAGACCTTTTTACAGGCACACTGAAAAATGGATCGGCGTGTGCCCAAAACCCGTGCCTACACTACCGCAAGCCATTTTTCAGCGCACCTGGGCACATCTATGCCTTGCGTGGAGCTCTTTGGCTGCATAGAACAACAGATTCAGATAACAACATATCATGAAGTCAAGTTGATATAACACATTTGTAATACTCAAGATATGAATAGCGTCATGGTTATTATTGTCATGAATTTAATTAGAGGTTTGAGTGTTTCTGTTGTTAGTGATCAATCTTACCAGGTGTGTTTTCAATAATTTACAAGATGTGAAATAGTCTTCAATTTGACGTAGTTGCTCGGACAATGAATTCCATCTGGTAGTACACTGGTAGGAAAATCCAGCAGCGTGAAAAGTTTTATATTTAATTTTATTGCAAAGTAATATTATGTAAATTTATGTGAATTTATATAAACTACATTTATGTAAACTAAAATATAGTCCCTTAAGTTTTTTATTATGCTATGATATTTTAGGCTTACCTCTAGGACCCAGAAGCACCTCAAGAGCCTGTGGTGGGCAGCATTTTTTAAAATGATGACTGCTGTGGGCAGAATTATCTTTGGACATTCAGTGAGAGACTTGCCGACATGAACAAGTATACCTTGGAGGAAAGGAGAAACAGGGGTAGCATGATACAGACGTTCAAATATTTGAAAGGTATTAATCCGCAAAAAAACCTTTTCCGGAGTCGAGAAGGTGGTAGAACTAGAGGGCATGAACTCAGGTTGAAGGAGGGCAGACTCAGGAGTAATGTCAGGAAGTATTTTTTTCACAGAAAGGGTGGTAGATACGTGGAATGCCCTCCCACGGGAGGTGGTGGAGATGAAAACGGTAAAGGAATTCAAACATGCATAAGATAAACACAAAGGAGTCCTGTTTAGAAGGAATGGATATATGGAATGTTAACGGAGAACGGGTGGCAATGCTGGTAATTGGGAAGCAAAACCAGTGCTGGGCAGACTTCTACAGTCCACGCCCTGATCATAACTGAATAGATATGGATGGACTGGAGTGTTTAAGGGGTTTCGACGTTAGCTTCAGAACTTTTAGTACAAGAACAGTGCTGGGCAGACCTCTACGGTCTGTGCCCTGAGAATGGCAAGGACAAATCAAACTCGGGTATAAAGTATCACATACCATGTAAAATGAGTTTATCTTGTTGGGCAGACTGGATGGACCGTACAGGTCTTTATCTGCCGTCATTTACTATGCTACTATGTTACTCTTTGGGGTTCTACATGGAATGTTGCTACTAATTGGGATTCCGGAATCTTGTAACTCTTTAGGATTCCAGAATCTTCAGAACTTTTAGTACAAGAACAGTGCTGGGCAGACTTCTATGGTCTGTGCCCTGAGAATGGCAAGGACAAATCAAACTTGGGTATACACATAAAGTATCACATACTGGATGGACAGTTCAGGTCTTTATCTGCCATCATTTACTGTGTTACTATGTAATGCGGGGCTATGTCCAGGCATTGGCATTGAATATCTGAAGCTAATTTGGCATGTACTAGTCATCAGGTCTTATGTGGATTGATCCTTTGAGGTTGTCCAACACATGTCTACTTCTATTTCTCACGCACTCTCCTGTGGGATTCCACAAGGATTGGTACTTATTCAATCTCTTTGTTGGTCCTTTAGTACTTCTTATTCAGACTTTCAGCATCACACTTATATGCTGATGACTTCCTCTGGGTTTTTACACTGATTCTATATCTCTTAATTTAGGTCCACATCAAGTCTGTTTGCTGGAGGTTGCTATCTGGCTAACCCTGAGAAGACAGTGGCTTGCTGGATTATGGGCTCTTCTCCCTACCTTCCTTAGCACTGATGCTCTTTGATAGACAGATTAACCCTGTCACTTCCTTCAAATATCTGGGAGTTATTCTTGACTCTGCTCTATCTTTTACACTGAAAATATTTCAAGTTATAAAGACTGTTTTTTTTTTCTTTCTCAGACGTCTTAGGTCTATTCGTACTTTGGTCGACCCAACTTCACTCTTTTCCTTGTTTTATGCATACATTAATTCTCATTATGACTATTGCAATTCCATTTATGCAGGTGTTATCAAGGCCAACTTAAGGCATCTTCAATACCTTCAAAACATTGCAGTTCATATATTTGTGTGTGTTTTGTATGGGACCCAAGTTCCAGGGTCGTCGTCCCTCCCTCCAAGTTCCAGGGTCGTTGTCCCTCCCTGGCCAGATACACTTTGTCAAGCCTCTTAAGACTTGTTAACTGTAAAGTCTCAATATCTTGAAGTATAACCTTGTCTCGGATTTCGTCGGCTGCCTCGGATTTCATCTGCGTGCCCACGTGACCTTGCTGCTAATTTTGCGAAAACAAAGGGCGACCCACACGTTCTCCTGCTCAGTGTAATAATTGTCTCGGCTTTCGTCGGTTTCGGATTTCGCCGATTGTTTTCGGACAGATTATCGACGAAAACCGAGGTATCATTGTACATTTTAAACTTCCTCACATGGGGCCCTGAATGGGTCTCAGTGTGAAGGAAAAGTATCAGGCAAGAAGTATTGCTTAACACGTCCTCCTCCTAATTGGAGCACAGGGAGTTGGAGAATAGCAGTAAGTAGATTATTATTATTATTATTAGCATTTGTATAGCGCTACCAGTCGCACGCAGTGCTGAACACCTGAAACAAAGAAACAGTCCCTGCTCAAAAGAGCTTACAATCTAAGTAATACAGACAAACAAGACAGTTACGGGTGAGGGAAGTAATGGGTGAGAAGGGAGGAATGGACAAGGGGAGGGCAATTGTGGCTAGGAGCCAAAAGCAGCAGTAAAAAGGTGGGTTTTCAGCATAGATTTGAAAACAGGTAGAGATGGAGCTAGACGTATAGGTCCAGGAAGTCTGTTCCAGGCATAAGGTGCCACGAGAGAAAAGGAGCGAAGCCTGGAGTTAGCAGTGGAGGAGAAGGAGGACGACAAGAGAGATTTGTCCAGTGAGCGGAGTTCACGGGGAGGAATGTAGGGAGAGATGAGAGGTAATGGGGGGGGGGGGGGGGGCTGCAGAGTGGATGCATTTAAAGGTCAGTACGAGAAGTTTAAACTGAATGTGGAAGCGGACAGGGAGCCAGTGAAGTGACTTGAGGAGTGGGCTAGTGTGGGTATAACGATTCTGGCGGAAAATAAGTTGTGCCGCAGAATAAATTTGGACAGATTGGAGAGGAGAGAGATGGCTGAGTGGAAGACCATTGAGAAGTAAATTGCAATAGTCCAAGCGAGAGGTGATAAGGGTTCTGGCAGCGTATTCAGAAAGGAAGGGGCGAATTTTGCTAATATTGTAGATAAAGAAACGACAGGTTTTGGCGATCTGTTGAATATGGGCAGAGAAGGAGAGAGAGGAATCAAAGATGACTCCAAGGTTACGAGCCGAGGAGACAGGGAGGATGTGAGAGCCATTAACAGAGATAGAGAAAGGGGGAAGAGGGGAGGTGGGTTTAGGGGGAGCAGCTGAATTATTAGGCATTGAATTACCACGTCTGAAAGGGCTCTTCCTAAATATTTGAGCCCACCTGTTTTGCTTTTGGCTTATTCCTGTCCTGGGTGCAGGAGAAGTGTCTGAAGTGGGTCGGTAGGGAGGGTGGAGTGTTCCATGGAAAGTTTAGGAAACACTCCTCGGCCTCTCCTCCCTTCCCTCTGGCGTAAGAAACTGTGAAATCATAGCTCTTATCACAAACTTTCGGCCCCAAGGCAGCCAGAGATGAAGTACTCAACATTTCATTGCCTGCCTGGCCACACTGGGGGTGGGTGAACACTGAGATTGGGTTTCGTGACAGCAGCACTGCTAAAGGTAAGTGGAATGTGTGCTGTACTTACCTCCCAGCGCTACCACCTACCTTAATTAAAAGAAAATGTAAAAGCTTCCTTTGGTTCCAGGGGTGAATTTCAGGAAAATTATCAGTTCAGGGGATCTTTTTCCATACCAGCCTATGGGGTAGATTAAATGACAACTGAGATCCTACAACTCCCTAATCTACTGTATATCAGTAAATATTTTTCCCACCTCCTGATTAGATGAGACTTAAGTACATAAGTACATACTGTAAGTAATGCCACATTGGGAAAAGACCAAGGGTCCATCGAGCCTTGCATCCTGTCCACAACAGTGGCCAATCCAGGCCAAGGGCATCTGGCAAGCTTCCCAAATGTACAAACATTCTATACATGTTATTCCTGGAATTGTGGATTTTTCCCAAGTCCATTTAGTAGTGGTTTATGGACTTGTCCTTTAGGAAACGTCTAACCCCTTTTTAAACTCTGCCAAGCTAACCGCCTTCACCACGTTCTCCGGCAACGAATTCCAGAGTTTAATTACGCGTTGGGTGAAGAAACATGTTCTCCGATTTGTTTTAAATTTACTACACTGTAGTTTCATCGCATGCCCCCTAGTCCTAGTATTTTTGGAAAGCGTGAACAGACGCTTCACATCCACCTGTTCCACTCCACTCATTATTTTATATACCTCTATCATGTCTCCCCTCAGCCGTCTCTTCTCCAAGCTGAAAAGCCCTAGCCTCCTTAGTCTTTCTTCATAGGGAAGTCATCCCATCCCCGCTATCATTTTAGTCGCCCTTTGCTGCACCTTTTCCAATTCTGCTATATCTTTCTTGAGATGCGGCGACCAGAATTGAACACAATACTCAAGGTGCAGTACCTTTCAGTACCCTTCTCCACCACCGCCAACTCCAGGCTCCGCCCTTTCTGCCTCGCCTCACCCCATGCTTGGAATAAACTCCCTGAGCCCATACGCCAGGCCCCTTCCCTGCCCATCTTCAAATCCTTGCTCAAAGCCCATCTCTTCAGTGTCGCCTTTGGCACCTAACCACTATTCAAGAAACCTAGACTACCCCAACTTGTCATTTCGTCCTTTAGATTGTAAGCTCCTTTGAGCAGGGACTGCCCTCTTTTATTAAATTGTACAGCGCTGCGTAACCCTAGTAGCGCTATAGAAATGTCAAGTAGTAGTAGATGCGGCGACCAGAATTGAACACAATACTTAAGGTGCAGTCAGTGAGCCTGAATAAAGGAACTCACAATAAGTTAGCACATCATAAACACAAATTGCTTCCATCGCCAGACAGATTGTAAAACTCTTGTTTTCCCTCCCCTGGTGGTCCAGCATCCAATCATTCTCCCCTCTTCCCTGCTCCAGCATCCAATCATTCTCCCCTCTTCCTTGCTCCAGCATTCAATCATCCTATCCTCTCTTTCCCCAGTCCAACATGATCTTTCCCTCAGGGCTGCCGAGAGACATAGCCAGGCCTGGGGCAAACACCCCCCTCGGGTTTGCTTGCCGCCCTCCTCCAGACCCGCGTGCCTCCCCCCTGCAGGCCCGCATGCTGCCCCCCCCTCCAGGCCCATGCACTCCATCCCACGGGCCTGCTTATTGGTTTGTCCTCTCCTGCTAGCTCCACTCTGCTGCATAGGTCCTTCTCCCTGCCGTGTCCAAACAGGAAGTACTTTTCACAGGAGGTGGGATGCGACAGGAAGAAGAACCTGTGGCCAGCAGAGCAGAGTTAGCACAATAACTCTGCCCCTATCAGTGAGCAGCCCTGGGCATTTTACCAGGCTTGCTCAATGGTAGCAATACCCCTACGCTGAAGTATACCAGCCACAAACCCCATCCTAATACCCAGCCACCCCATCACAGGCTTCTTAATAGAGATACATTTTTAACCCTGTCTTAAACGTAGAGACTGATGGTTCGCTACAAAGATAGGAAGGGCTAACATTCCAGAGGGAAGATGTAAAAAAAGTGAAAGGCTGAATTCTGTGTAAAATCCAGGTGTACAGTGAATGGAAAGGGGATCATGAGTGAGTTCCCAAGCTTATTGTATCTCCGCCCCTCCTGCCTGAGTATGATGACCCGGGTTCCGGCTGGTCAGATGTAGGCAGTCGTGGCAACCTTGCCGAAATTCAGTTCACAGGAAGGAGGAGGGAGAGACAAATAACTAACCACGTCCTTGACTTCCTAGAAACCAAGAAGGAAATTAAACTAAATTCAGGATTTTTCTTTTAACGGTTTGGGTGGCAATAAGAAGAGATTAGATTTTCAAAAACAATATAACATTTTTATTTAAACATTCTTTTACTTTGTAGAAAGAACAACAAATCAATTTCAACATACACCAGAATTTCCCTTTCCCACTTAAATGTTAACTTTGTAACCCTTAAACCCGAACTCCCAATAATAACCTTATTTTACTTGTATTCTTTTCACAGAAACCACCTTTGTCTTTACAGAGCACTTTTCAGATAAGTATCTTCTTTTACCAATAATCAATTCCTCAAATTAGTTATAAAATATATTCTTTATCTCTTTTGTAACCTTTAAGAATTGATTCTTTGTGTATCCCTTTTTATTGTTTTCACAGGCACTCCGTTCACTATTCCTAAGGAACAAGGTAAGTATGTCTTTTTAATTCCTCTTTCCCTTTCCTAATTGTCTTTCTCTACTTAAGTTTTCTCCGTGTTTTCAAAAGTCACTTAGCTGTTACCGATCTTCATTTGTTGGCAGCGTAGACTTTCTTGCGGAGGGGCCCTTGTTGTTTTCTGTATGTCTGCCAGTCTTGTCCAATTGAATCTTCTCCCTAAACTTCACTCTTAAAAAAACTCAAAGAATGCAAAACCCTATCTTTCCTATAAGTGGGGTTTACACCTTTCCCTGCTTCTGAGGAGTATTACAAAAACTGTGGCCAAAATAATCTATTAAAATAAAATTAAGCAAACTTCCCTTTCCTTCCCAAGCCTGTACTCTTAGTTTTTAATTCCCTAAGCTGGGAGAGACTTGCAACCCTGCAGTCCTATGCACCACACTCTCAGCATTCCATGCACAGCTCCCTATTACTGTTATTTTAAACTAGTAAAAAAGGCCCGTTTCTGACACAAATGAAACGGGCGCTAGCAAGGTTTTCCTCGGAGTGTGTATGTTTGAGAGAGAGAGAGAGAGAGAGAGAGTGTGTGTGTGTGTGTAAGAAAGTGTGTGTGAGAGATGAAGTGTGTGTATGTGTGAGTGAGAGAGAGAATCAGTGAGAGAGACAGACAGACAGAGTGTGTGTGTGTTTGTGTCAGAGAGAGAGAGTGTATGTGTGAGTGAGTGTGTGTGTGTGTGAGAGAGAGTGTGTGAGAGACAGTGTATGTGAGAGACAGAGAGTGAGTGTGTGGGGGGGGGGCTCCAAGTTCCATGACCCCCTCCTTCCCTCTCCTCCCCTCCGAGTTCCAGGCCCCCCTTCCGTCCGAGGTGCAGGCCCCCCTCCCTCTCCTCTCCTCTCCCTCTCTCCTCCCTCCCTCTCTCTCCCCCCTCTGAGTTCTTGGCCCCCCCTTCCCTCCGAGTTCCATGCCCCCCTCCCTCTCCTCCCCAACGTGTTCCATGCCCCCCTTTCCTCAGAGTGTGTATGTTTGAGTGAGAGTGTGTGGGTGAGAGATGGAGTGTGTATGTGAGAGAGAATGAGTGAGAGAGAGAGAGAGACAGACAGACAGACAGACAGACAGAGTGTGTATGTGTGTGTGTTTGTGTCAGCGAGAGAGAGAGAGTGTGTGAGAGACACAGAGTGTGTGTGTGTGTGAGTCTGTGTGTGAGAGAGAGTGTATGTGTTTGAGAAAGTGAAGCCTTCAAGCCTTGAAGCATTCGTGCGCTCTGTAAGGCTCCATCTCCTGAACTGACGACACGTAGTTCCAGAACATTGTAGGAATGCTTCAAGGCTTGAAGGCTTCACTTTCTCGGCTTCAGAATGTTGGAGGTGCGTTTTATTATATAGGATATCCCCCTGCCACACTCCCTTCACCATTCACTCCACATTTCCCAAATCTCACTTTCTCAATCTCACTTTTACTATCACTCTCACCTCAATGCTTTCACTGCCAGCCAAACTCACTTCCTAAAACTTTTAATTTCCTTCAATTCCACACTGCCTGTCCCACATCAAACAGCACATCCACTCTCTTCAGTTGCCAGAACCTCTCTGCAACTGCCAGCCAGCCTCCTCTCCCAGGTAACCCCTCCTTAGCTTCCCATTCCAAAACCCTTCTCAAAATTCCAAGCTACATTGCTGACTGGCGGAATGTTCGCCAGCACAAGTAAATCCCCATTTTACCACTTTGTTTTTTTCTTCTTTCCCTAACCCCATGTTACATTATCTCCTTTAATAATAATAATAATAATAAAACTTTATTTATAACCCGCTATATCTTGTAAAGGAAATGGGGAAAACCCTAGGAACCTGGGAGAAACGAAGGGAAACAGATCCTACAAACCCCCAAAAGCCACAGAGGAGTCTCTCCCTTACAGGCCGCTTTTCCCCAAGAGCCAACTTAGGAGCAGGAACTACAAATCCCAGCAGCCACCTTGGACAAAAGAGAGACAAACCAGGGTGCATTCACAAGAGTCACCAGAGGGGGGCTGCCGGAGAAGGAGAAATACTAATTCTCCAACCTGGGGGAAAGAGAGGTGGAACAGGTGGGAAAAAGAAGAGAAAAAGCCCGAAAGGGTTAATGAGGAAAATGAGGAGCAGCTGGGAAGAGGGTGGGGCGAAGAGAGTATGGACTGGGCTTCTGAGAAGGAGAAAGAGGAGTTTGGGCCTTGGCCCATGGAGCTGACAGTACCGGAGCAAGCCCTGGAGGAGCCCATGGATATATCCGCCCTGGCCCAGAGAAAGCCACAGAAGTAAGACAGTCCCTGGCTAAGAGGGGACACGGGCCAGAGGAAAAGGGGTCAAGCGGGAGGAGGTCAGAAGAGTAAGTAAAAGTCTGACCAAGAGGGTGGGACCCCAAGCTTTGAGCCCGCGCAAAGCCAGATGAACTGTGGATTTAAAAAGCCAAGTTATATTGCTGTTTTGAGAGCTTGGCTACCTGAACTGTGGATTTAAAGAGCCAAGTTATATTGCTGTTTTGAGAACTTGGCTAACTGAACTGTGGATTAAAAAAAGCCAAGTTATATTGCTGTTTTGAGAGCTTGGCTACATGAACTGTGGATTTAAAAAGCCAGGTTATATTGCTGTTTTGGAGAGCTTGGCTACATGAACTGTGGATTTAAAAACCAAGGTATATTGGGCTGTTTGTTTTTGTTCTTTTTTTTTTGAACCCAGGCTGTAGGGGGGACTGGGTTATAACAAGCCCGGGTGGGACTAAATTAGGGCTTTCTTTCTTTTGGAGCCGCTCCGCCCAAGGAAACCCGGGAAAGGGGAATCAGCGGCTGAAGACTGGGCTGTGTTCTACCAAGCTGAATGGGAGAACAATAAAAGGGAAAAGTTCGTGTTTGACCCTGATGTTGTTTTGTTTGTTTTTGTTGAAAAAGACTTGTATGCTAGAGGCTGCTGAGAAGGGCGGATAGCCCTAGAGGCTGAGCGACGCCCAGCAACCTTTTACAATCTATAAAAGTCTAAGCGGGGAACAAACCACATGCAAAATATAAAAAGACAACACAATAAAATTATTTCTTTGCTCAACGAACTATACAAAAATTGCTATCTTAAAATAAAACATACAGCAAATTAAATTTACATGGTATTAAAATTATATCATACATCAAAGGAAGCAAAAGCATGAAAAAATAAACGAGTTTTTAAAGACTTTTTTAAAACTGATCCATATTCTGTATTAAATGAAGTTCAATGGCCAATGCATTCCATAATTTCGGACCTTTGATATAAAAAATAGATTATCTACATTCTTCCGAATAAACCTGATGAAATGAAGGCACATCGAGTAGCTGTTTCTATAAAGTGGAGTGGAGTGGAGTGGCCTAGTGGTTAGGGTGGTGGACTTTGGTCCTGGGGAACTGAGTTTGATTCCCACTTCAGGCACAGGCAGCTCCTTGTAACACTGGGCAAGTCACTCAACCCTCCATTGCACCAGCTACAAATATAAGTACCTGTATATAATATGTAAGCCGCATTGAGCCTGCTATGAGTGGGAAAGCGCAGGGCACAAATGTAACAAAAATAAAATAGATACTATTGGAGATTCTACATGGAATGTTGCTACTATTGAGATTCTACATGGAATGTTGCTACTATTGGAGATTCTACATGGAATGTTGCTATTCCACTAGCAACATTCCATGTAGAAGCCTGCCCTTGCAGGTCAGCAATGCGGCTGCGCAGGCTTCTGTTTCTGTGAGTCTGACGTCCTGCACGTACGTGCAGGACGTCAGACTCACAGAAACAGAAGCCTGCGCAGCCGCGTTGCTAATGTGCAAGGACAGGCTTCTACATGGAATGTTGCTAGTGGAGGAGTAGCCTAGTGATTAGTGCAGCGGACCTTGATCCTGGGGAACTGAGTTCAATTCCCACTGCAGCTCCTTGTGACTCTGGGCAAGTCACTTAACCCTCCATTTCTCCAGGTACAAATAAGTACCTGTATACAATATGTAAGCCTATGAGTGGGAAAGCGTGGGGCACAAATGTAAGAAAAATAAAAAAAAGTAGGAATATAGGGGATAATCATTTTAGAGATATATTTAAGCATTCCAGCAGCTAGAGGAAATGATGAGTTCCCATGTTCAAATCACTGGGTACCAACAAACAGTGTAATTCATTCCGATCTAGCAGTTTTTTTAAAAAAATGTTTTTAACTATGATCATTAAAGAAGATACTTCCCTGCAGGCAGCTGAGCCTCAACAGGGTCCCTGTGTTTTCTTACAAAAATTGCTTCAGGGTCTTGTCTTCAACCACTTCGATTCCAGGATCAAGATTAAGAACAAACCACAGCACCACAGGGACAGGAAAGTGACATTAGATGGCTGAATGTTTCTAGTCTCTTGTAAGGCTGACTGTTTTTCAAATTTTTTGGGAAGTTTTTGGAATTTTAGAAATCATTTTGCATTTGTTTCAAATGCACTATAATCCTGTGTTTTGTTTTGTTTTTTTAGAGGGTGGATATGTCATAATAACATAAGAACAGCCATACTGGGTCAGACCAGTGGTCCATCTAGCTCAGTATCCTGCTTCCAGCAGTGGCCAATCCAGGTCACAAGTACCTTGCAGAAGCCCAAATATACTAGAAAAAAAAAAGCGGTTACTCCTCAACAAGAATACCACAAACAAAATAGGAGTGATGCCCCGTGGAAACAAAAATATCTCACTTTGAAACTATCAAATGCTACATTTTTATTTTCTCAATCAATTGTCAATAAATTCAAATCTATCAAATACTTTTATCAAAATATTAGGAATTACTACTACTACTAATAGCATTTGTATAGCGCTACCAGACGCACGCAGCGCTGAACACTTGACATAGTAACATAGTAGATGACAGCAGAAAAAGACCTGCAAGGTCCATCCAGTCTGCCCAACAAGATGAACTCGTGTGTATAACTTACCTTGATTTGTACCTGTCTTTTTCAGGGCACAGACCGTATAAGTCTGCCCAGCACTATCCCCTCCTCCCAACCACCAGCCCCGCCTCCCACCATCGGCTCTGGCACAGACCATATAAGTCTGCCCAGCACTATTCCCCGCCTCCCAACCACCAGTCCCGCCTCCCACCACTGGCTCTGGCACAGACCGTATAAGTCTGCCCACCGCTATCCTCGCCTCCCAACCACCAACCCCTCTTCCCCCCACCGGCACCGCCACCCAATTTCGGCTAAGCTCCTGAGGATCCATTCTTCCTGCACAGGATTCCTTTATGTATATCCCACAAATGTTTGAATTCCGTTACCGTTTTCATTTCCACCACCTCCCGAGGGAGGGCATTCCAAGCATCCACCACTCTCTCTGTGAAAAAATACTTCCTGACATCTTTTTTGAGTCTGCCCCCCTTCAATCTCATTTCATGTCCTCTCGTTCTACGATGGAATAACTTTTCATAGGTAGAGTAGTAATTTGTTATAAATCGTAATCAGTGTGTCATTTGGAGGAGCTGGTTATAGGGACACCCTAGTACTGTTATATTCGTGCAGATAATTTTTTGCCCTGATAAAGGGCCACAAAACAGACATCATGTTATGAGAATCAGGTGCTCAACATTCAGAGTTTCTATCTATCTATTTACTTAGAGAGACAGTCCCTGCTCAAAGAGCTTACAATCTAGGTAGAACAGATAGACAAGACATGGAACGGGCAAGGGAATTAATGGGTAGAGAGGAGGAGGGCGAATGAATAGTGGTTAGGAGCCAAAGGCAGTAGTGAAAAGGTGGAAGAGATGGAGCTAGACGTATGAGTCCGGGAAGACGGTTCCAGGCGAAGGTGCTGCGAGACAAAAGGAACGAAGTCTAGAGTTAGCGGTGGAGGAGAAGGGGGACGAGAAGAGAGATTTGTTCAGAGAGAGGAGTTCACGGGGAGGAATGTGGGGAGAAACAAGAGAGGAGAGGTAATGAGGGTTCATAGAGTGGATGCATTTAAAGGTCAGTAAGAGGAGTTTGAACTGTATACGGAAGCGGACAGGGAGCCAGTGAAGTGATTTGAGGAGTGGGCTAGTGTGGGCATAACGATTCTGGCAGAAAATAAGTCGTGCTGCAGAATTCTGGACAGATTGGAGAGGAGAGAGATGGTTGAGTGGAAGACCAGTGAGAAGTAAATTACAATTAATCCACAGAATTGGTTGGCTGTTCATTCTTTTCAAAATGGACTCTGTGTGTGTTTCCCATGTTAATGAGAAGACTGATGTGGTTTCCGGGTATGGCGGCTCAGAAGGTTTGGACCTTGGATTGCAGACACTGAAGATAGTTGACAATAGCATTCTTAAGGCGGTTTTTGTGATGAAACACAGCAACGGTGTTGGGTCTCGACATACCTAAAAAAAAACATACAAAACTGACGAGTGAGACTGCTGGGAACTGGTGATTAGAACATGGAAACTCAACATTTCATCTAGCTTTGAGCCCCAGTTTTATCTAAAGCTCTTTTATGTGACATTACATTTTTGTCCATTTTGTTGAGTACGCTTGTGATGAGTATAAGTCAAGCTATTGTGTCAGGTATTGTTATTTTTGTTATATACAGTATCTATCAACTCATATAGGTTTTTGAGCCTTTTGAGGGTATAGTTGTTGTAAGAATTAGAAAGTGTTTAGTGAAATCCAAATACGGGCTCAATAACTGTCCTAGTGTGATGCACTTGTGAAGGGCAGGGCCTCACTGTCAAGAGGTTCTAGTCCCCCTGAACTTATAAACACCTGAGTTGCTCTTCCCTGATTGGAGTAAAACCAGAAACAGAGGTATTGCTCTTTGCTTCGGAACTCAGGCACAGCGACAAAATCTGGAGTAGATTCTTTACACCACAAATGAGAAGATGCATAGACTGGAGTGGGCTTCAACGACAACTCCAGCAGTTGGAACATAAGGATAGGGCCAGATAGACTTCTATGGTCTATGTTCCAGAAACACGAAAGAAAGACCATAATCAAGTACATAATATCACACTCGATTTAATCATGAATTGATAATGAGTGTGACTATTCAGCAGACTGGATGGACTGTTCAGGTCTTCATTTGCTGTCACTTACTATGTTACAATTAATCCTCTTTGCTCCCAGGCTGATGCGCAGACCTCAGCTCTGACACAGGCATGAGCATTGGATGTTACCTGACCTACTGGCGTGTGAATGTGGTGACCTCTCAGCACACAGTGCCAGTAAATCAGAGACAAATTTTACATGTGCACACTAGAGTGTTCTAAGTTTCAACTTCCATTCCTTCCTTGCTTACAGTGCTGTGGCTCAAATTCAGAGAGAGTCTGAGGGAGCTGACTGGAATTTTCTTTTATGTACCATTAAATTCTTACGGGGACGGGTTGGGATGGGTTAAATTTTTGCGGGGATGGGTGGGAACGGGTGAGATTCCAGCAGGGACGGGCGGGGATGGGTAAGATTTCTGTCCCCGTGCAACTCTCTGTTTCCAAACCAGAAAGCAGAGCTGAACTGCTACAGAACCTCTGCCAAAAGAGAACAGCATTCACCCGCTTTGCAACAAAAAGGCTTCTCTGAGTAGAGAGTTGAGCCCTACTCCCTGCCTCAATGAGTGTTTCATGGGCATCCCCAAATTTATATGCAATGTTATAGAATATGGCCCAGTCCACATAAATCTACGCACAGGAATTTATGCCACATTTTCATTGGTGTAAACGGATACGTGTAGTTTTAAGGCGCTGGGATATCAATTAAGCGTGAACTATATACTGCGCTTAATCTTACAGGATACGCTTAGACAAAAATGATTTCCGGGCAGATTTTCCAGGCGCCATATATAGAATCTCCCCCATGTGTATTGTATTGTATTGTCAAATGAACAAACAGTGGATCCAAAAAAAAAGGTCCTCTCACCATTGGTGTTTCCCAAACAAGGTCTTTATTTAAATCAATAAAATGACCCGACACGAATCGTGTTTCGGCTACAAGGGCCTGCCTCAGGGGTCTATGAATAAAAACACAAGTAAATCAAAAACACACATCTTTTAAAAATAATTAATACATAAAAAATAGTCAGAAATGAAACGTAAAATGATTAAAACATTGTAATACAAGCAATATGCAAAGTGTTTTTTCTGACATATATTTGTCTGAATGATGTTAGTTTTTGGTATTTCATGGGTACATTTTTATCTTTTTTATCTTATTGTATCATATTTACTTTGACATATATATGTTTTTTTCTAGATACCTTTCTAGACAAGTTGACTGTGAGTCATTTGTTTTACACCAAAGGTCTATAGGTACGTTTCTTTCAGTATATGTTAACCATTATATATTTTTGCTTGTATTACAATATTTTAATCATTTTATATGTTTCATTTCTGTCTATTTTTTATGTATTAATTATTTTTAAGAGATGTGTGTTTTTGATTTATTTGTGTTTTTATTCATAGACCCCTGAGGCAGGCCCTTTTGGCCGAAACACGATTCGTGTCGGGTCATTTTATTGATTTAAATAAAGACCTTGTTTGGGAAACACCATTGGTGAGAGGACCTTTTTTTTTGGATCCATTGTTTGTACATTTGACTTCCGTTTCTCCTGTGGAGAGATCACATAAGTTTATAAGTAATGCCACACTGGGAAAAGACCAAAGGTCCATCGAGCCCAGGATCCTGTCCATGACAGCGGCCAATCCAGGCCAAGGGCACCTGGCAAGCTTCCCAAACGTACAAACATTCTATACATGTTATTCCTGGAATTGTGAATTTTTCCCAAGTCCATTTAGTAGTGGTTTATGGACTTGTTCTTTAGGAAACCGTCTAACCCCTTTTTAAACTCTGCCAAGCTAACCGCCTTCACCACGTTCTCCGGCAATGAATTCCAGAATTTAATTACTATGTTACTCTTCCCCTCACTACTACTACTATTTATCATTTCTAAATGGCACACTCCTTTTAGTAACATAGAGGGACATAATTGAATGGGGCCGGCCATCTATATGGGCGGCCATCTTCAAGGCTGGCCCCGTAAAGCGGCGTCCTGACCGTATTATCAAAACAAGATGGCTGGCCATCTTTCATTTCGATAATATGGTTGGAGCTGGCCAAATCTCAACATTTGGGCCGGCTTTACAGATGGCCGGCTTTGGTTTTCAGCGATAATGTAAACTAATGGCGGCCATCTCAAACCCGGCCAAATACAAGGCATTTGGTTGTGGGAGGAGCCAGCATTTGTAGTGCACTGGTCCCCCTCACATGCCAGGACACCAACCGGGCACCCTAAGGGGCACTGCAGTGGGCTTCAAAAATAGCTCCCTTACATTGTATGCTGAGCCCCCAAATCCCCCCCAAAACCCACTCCCCACAACTATACACCACTACCATAGCCCTTAGGGGTGAAGGGAGGCACCTACATGTGGGTACAGTGGGTTTGGGGGGGGGGGGTTTGGAGGGCTTCCATTTACCAACACAAGTGTAAGAGGTAGGGGGGATGGGCCTGGGTCCACCTGCCTGAAGTGCACTGCACCTACTAAAAACTGCTCCAGGGACCTGCATACTGCTGTCAGGGAGCTAGGTATGACATTTCAGGCTGGCAAAAAAATGATTTTTAATTTTTTGGGGGGTGGGAGGGGGTTGGTGACCACTGGGGGAGTAAGGGGAGGTGATCCCCGATTCCTTCTGGTGGTCATCTGGTCATTTGGGGCACTTTTTGGAGGCTTGGTCCTAAAAATAAATGGACCAAGTGAAGCCGGCCAAGTGCTCGTCAGAACCGGCCTTCTTTTTTCCATTATCGGCCAAAGCTGCCCATCTCGTAACTACGCCCCCGTCCCGCCTTCCTTACCCTGTCAAAACGCAACTTTGACCGGCCCTGCGATGGAAAGCAGTTGAAGCCGGCCAAAATTAGCTTTCGATTATACCGATTTGGCCGGCTTCAGGAGATGGCCGGCCATCTCCTGATTTGTGTCGGAAGATGGCCGGACATCTCCTTCGAAAATAAGCAGAATAGTAACATAGTAGATGACGGCAGAGAAAGACCTCTACGGTCCATCCAGTCTGCTCAACAAGATAAACTCATATGTGCTACTTTATGTGTCTACCTGACCTTGATTTGCATCTGCCATTTTCAGGACACAGACCGTAGAAGTCTGCCCAGCATTAGCCCTGCCTCCCAACCACTAGCCCTGCCTCCCAATCTCCACTAAGCTTCTGAGGATCCATTCCTTCTGAACAGGATTCCGTTACTGTTTTCATCTCCACCACCTCCTGCGGGAGGGTATTCCAAGTATCCACCACTCTCTCCGTGAAAAAATACTTCCTGACATTTTTCTTGAGTCTGCCCCCCTTCAATCTCATTTCATGTCCTCTAGTTCTACCGCCTTCCCATCTACGGAAAAGGTTCATTTGCGGACTAATACTTTTCAAATATTTGAACGTCTGTGTCATATCACCCCTGTTTCTCCTTTCCTCCAGGGTATACATGTTCAGGTCAGCAAGTCTCTCCTCATACGTCTTGTAACGCAAATCCCATACCATTCTCGTAGCTTTTCTTTGCACCGCATCAATTCTTTTTACATCCTTAGCAAGATATGCCCTCTAAAACTGAACACAATACTCCAGCATGCTCAATTTCACTAAAAGGAGAATGCCTGACATGAGGGGAATAGAGAGCAGGGCAGGCAATACAGATACGCCACCGCAGACTAGCGCTAGACTAAGTCTTCAGCTGGTGGGGTTTGGGCACCCCTGCCAGCCAATCAGGGGCCCAGAGCAAATTTGTGTGTGGGGGGGCATAGGCCCCGGTGACCCCACCTAGCTACACCACTGGGTGGGTATCAGTGGCTCTGTTTTTCTTTTATCGTGGTTTTCATTTCTACGTGTTTATGCTTTTTTGTTTTGTCATGGTGGAAAACTAAAAGATGAATTTGTTTTTTTTAGTCCTTCAGAGAAAGGCAAGGAAAGAGTCTTTGGGGAATGCAGTCTAAATGTTTGGACTAGATCCCACCCACATATAAGTCCTTGTAATCCACTTGGAATGACAAAAGGCCACTTCATTCTATGTGACTGTGCTGTTAATGAAAGAGGAATATTTGCTAATCCCTTGGATTGGTTTAATTGTGACACGTCCAATAACTCATGTGAAATAATGCAAACTTGAGTGACATCCAAACATTCATGGCAGTTAAATAAATATTTGGACAGTTAAATAAACTGGGCTTAATATTTCCAATCTATGTGCTTTTTTGGCCAGTTTAAGGGCCCTGGACTTTCAATTTAAAAGGCAGATAACTCGAAGGATAAACAGATATCCATGACAGTGTAGGGCACCTAAGTGCGTCCAACATGCATCAGTTTGGAACTAGCACCCAGCTACCGCGTGAGCCGGGCGTTAATTCAATTTTTTATGCACATTGGAAAATATTTTTTAATTTTCAGACGCGTGGTACAAACCGGGCGGTAATCGGCATTGTACGCGCGGTGATGATTTACCGCCCAGTTAACACATGAGACCTTACCGCTAGGTCAATGGGTGGCAGTATGGAGGGGCATAATCGAAAGGGATGCCCAAGTTTTGCTGAGGACGTCCTCGCAAAACGTCCCGGTGGAGGGGGCGGGGAAACCTGTATTATCGAAACAAGATGGACGGCCATCTTTCTTTTCGATAATATGGTCGGGGACGCCCAAATCTTGACATTTAGGTCGTCCTTAGAGATGGTCGTCCTATACTTGGTCGTTTCTGATTTTTGGTGATAATGGAAACCAAGGACAACCCATCTCAGAAATGACCAAATGCAAGCCCTTTGGTCGTGGTAGGAGCCAGCATTCGTAGTACACTGGTCCCCCTCACATGCCAGGACACCAACCGGGTACCCCAGGGGGCCCTGCAGTAGAATTTAGAAATTGCTCCCAGGTACATAGCTCCCTTACCTTGTGTGCTGAGCCCCCCAAAACCCCCCCAAACCCACTACCCACAACTGTACACCACTATTGTAGCCCTTATGGATGAAGGGGGGCACCTAGATATGGGTACAGTGGGTTTGTGATGGGTTATGGAGGGCTCACATTTACCACCAGAACTGTAACAGGTAGGGGGGGTGGGCAGTGGCGTCGTGAGGGTAGCTGACACCCGGGACGGGTCGCCACTGCGTACCCCCCCCCCGGGTGCAGCGCGATGCACCCTCCCCCTTCCGTAGCGCAACCCCTCCCCCCCTGCGAGAACATACCTGGAAGGCGGGAGGGCCAATCCGCCGAGTGCACGCCGCTGGGGGGTGTCGGCGCCTCGCTGGTTCCTTGCTGTTACTTCCTGTTCCGGGGCAGAGAGAGCAAGGAACCAGCGAGGCGCCGACACCCCCAGCGGCGTGCACCCAGAGCGGACAGCCCCACCGCCCCCCCTTCCTACGCCACTGGGGGTGGGCCTGGGTCCATCTATCTGAAGTGCACTGCACCCACTAAAACTGTTCCAGGGACCTGAATACTGCTGTGATGGACCTGAGTATGACATTTGAGGCTGGAACAAAATATTTTTAAAGATGTTTTTTGAGGGCGGGAGGGGGTTAGTGACCACTGGGGGAGTAAGGGGAAGTGATCCCTGATTCTCTCCGGTGGTCATCTGGTCACTTCGGGCACCTTTTTGTGGCTTGGTCGTAAGAAAAACAGGACCAGGTAAAGTTGACCAAGTGCTTGTCAGGGACGCCCTTTTTTTTCATTATGGGTCAAGGGCACCCATGTGTTAGGCACGCCCAAGTCCCGCCTTCGCTACCCCTCCAACACCCCCCCCCCCCCCCGTGAACTTTGGTCGTCCTCGCGACAGAAAGCAGTTGGGGATGCCCAAAATCGGCTTTCGATTATGCCGATTTGGGCGACCCTGTGAGAAGGGTGTCCATCTTCCTATTTGTGTCGAAAGATGGGCGTCCTTCTCTTTCAAAAATGAGCCTGATAGTCTCAGGCCCGAAATGAACGCGGACCAATTTGTTTTTTGCCAAGAGGCCTTTTTTACAGGCGCGCTGAAAAATGGATCTGCGAGCATGCAGGACATCAGAAACAGAACGAAGCCTTCATGGGAAGAAGAGGACCTCGGCTGGTGGGAATTGGGGTCCCCCGCCAGCAAAGGTAGCCCACAGCGATGGCGGGGGAGGGTCGTCGGCGGGAGGGGGGTCAAGAGGGTCGTCGGCAGGGGTCGTCAAAGTTGGTGGAGGTGGCGGGGGTGTGGGTGGGGTCAGCAGCACCAGGGGGGGGGGCTAAAATGTGACCCCTCACCTTGGGCTCTGGACCACCCTCTTGCCAAAGTCTGGCTACGCCCCTGGTGCCAACTGCTGATTAACGCCAGAAATGCCGTGCGCAGTAGGAAATAAAAATAATAATTTGTCCTGGCGGTATGGGCATATGCCAAATCCATAATTACCACCAGGGGGGTGCGCTAGCCTGGTGATAGTCTTATTCTGGCATGCACTGTACCCACGTAGAGCCTACCATGCCTTTGTAAAAGGGTCCCCATACTGTTCTATAAGTTCAGTCAAAAGCCTTTAGACCTGACGTAATTGTTCATATCTTCTTCCGCTCTCGATCTCAGTTGATAACACCCTCATCCTCCCCGTCTCATCTGCCCGCAACCTCGGAGTCATCTTCGACTCCTCCCTCTCCTTCTCTACACATATCCAACAAACAGCCATCACCTGTCGCTTCTTCCTCTTTAACATTAGCAAGATTCGCCCTTTCCTCTCTGAGCACACCACCCGAACTCTTCACCTCTCGCCTTGACTACTGCAACCTACTCCTCACTGGCCTCCCACTTAGCCATCTATCCCCCCTTCAATCAGTTCAGAACTCCGCTGCACGCCTTATATTCCGCCAGAACCGATATACTCATATCACCCCCTCTCCTCAGGTCACTTCACTGGCTTCCGATCAGATACCGCATACAGTTCAAGCTTCTCCTTCTTACCTACAAATGCACTCAGTCTGCAGCCCCTCATTACCTCTCTACCCTCATCTCCCCTTACGTTCCCACCTGAAAACTCCACTCACAGGACAAATCCCTCCTCTCAGCACCCTTCTCCACCACCGCCAATTCCAGGCTCCGCACATTCTGCCTCGCATCACCTTACGCATGGAATAAACTTCCTGAACCCCTACGCCAAGCCCCCTCCCTACCCATCTTCAAATCATTGCTCAAAGCCCACCTCTTCAATATTGCTTTCGGCACCTAACCTTTATACCTTTCATGTAATTGAGAATGCCCCAAATTGACTACCTCTACTTGACTGACTGTACATTTGTCCATTAGATTGTAAGCTCTTTGAGCAGGGATTGTCCTTCTGTGTTAAAATTGTACAGCGCTGCGTAACCCTGGTAGCGCTTTAGAAATGTTAAATAGTAGTAGTAGTAGTAGTAATATTTAATATTGAACTTGGTCCTGTCTACTGCCCTAGGCACATGGATTTCATGTAAGTCAAGCTGAGACGTTTATAGCTTTACTTTACTACATTCATGGCTCTGTAGTCTTGATTTTACTAAGGGCATAGGCGCCGACTCCGTGGGTGCTGTGGGTGCTCGAGCACCCCCAATATTTCACCCACCGGAAGTTCGTTCCCTCCCTCCATCCGTCCGTCCCTCCCTCCCAGTTCCAGGGTCGTCGTCCCTCCCTTCCTCCCTCCCTTCCAGTTCCGGGACCCCTCCCTCCGAATTTTAAAAGTCATCTTGACTTACCTCGTCGGGGTTACGGCGGCTGGCAGTAGCGGTAAAAGGCGTGCAGGCTCGGCCCTTAGTTCAGTTTTGCCTTCTCTCTCTCTCAGCTCTGGTTCCGCCCATGCGGAAAAAGGAAATGAGGGCAGAGAATCCAGGATCTCCCTGCAATAACATCTAGCATATTAAAATCACCTATTAGGAGTACTTCCCCTTTCACAGCTATATTTTGAATGTCTTCAATTAAATTTGTCCATTTCTTCTGTCTGTGAAGGAGATCTGTACATCACAGCAATATAAATGCATTTGCCATTCCCTCTTTCCAGATTGACCCACAGTGCCTCTTCCTTGCCCTGTAGGTAGGGCCGCCGAGAGCCAGAGCCGGGCCCGGGACAAGGCCGCCCCCGGGCCCCCCCATCCACCCCAACCGAGGTCATCGTTGCCGCCGGCCCCCCCACCCGAAGTCGCTGGGCCCCCCCTCCACCCGCTACCGGGCCCTGAACTAACCTTAAACACCTCCTTCCTTTCCTTTCACCACCTTCGAGGCAAGCAGCAGCAGGGCAGACCTCTCCTTCCTTCCGTGCTCCACCCTCGCGGACGTTACGTCAGGCGAGGGCGGGACACGGAAGGAAGGAGTGGCCTGCCCTGCTGCTGCTTGCCGCGAAGGTGGTGAAAGGAAAGGAAGGAGGCGTTTAAGGTTAGTTAGTTAGTTCGGGAGCGACGGCGGGCGGGCCTGACTGCGGTAGCGCCGGGCCCCCTCCAGAGGCCTGGGCCCGGGGTCATTTGTCCCCCCTGTCCCCCCCTCTCGGTGGCCCTGCCTGTAGGTCTTGCAATTGTGTGGCTTTAATATTATCTTTAGTGTAACAAAGAGAGGGAACGAAGCACAAACAAAGTCCAAGCAAAAAAAAAAAACAGCACAAAGGGCCTTTAAAAACACATGGGACACAGTGCTTATGTTAAAACCTTTAATAATCAAAATTTGTTTGAAGGAAGACCCGACACGGGCCGTGTTTCGGTGCCACCGCACCTGCGTCAGGGGTCACACGAATGATAAGGAAGCTTATACAGACAAATTCGGTGCATCTGTTGACTTGCAAAGTTGTCTCTAAATATATTCCTCCTTATCTAGTACAATATTAAGCTCACACTCACTTCAAGAGAAGGACAAGATGTGGGGTAGGTGTAAAAAAAAGTCTGTGTTCTTAAAAAATATCTCTGGGAAGTGGTGATGGGGGGAGGCGGCGGAAGCAGCACTTGCGTGCGGAAGGTCCCATCCAAAATACCAAGTCTGACTACGCCTCTGAATCTGTCTGTCTCCCAAGTTTACCTTATTGTTTTAACCGTGTTTTATGCTGCCATTTGGTCATTTTAGTATTGTTATGATGTTAATATTTATTTATTTATTTGTTGCATTTGTATCCCACATTTTCCCACCTATTTGCAGACGCAATGTGGCTTACAATATTACATCAAGGCAGGCGCCAATCAAAAGTAGATAAACAATCGGTTACATACAGAGAAACAAGTGTAACCTATAGGATATAATCAATTCAGTGAATCAAAAAAACGGCCAAATTTCAAGTAATTAGTGATGCATTGGAGTTCCTATTGTTGATTATTATGGTAAGCCTTGATTAAGTCGTGTAAGTTGTTTATCAAGCCATATCACCTTGGGCGAATTCTCTTCGTAACATAGTAACATAGTAGATGACGGCAGAAAAAGACCTGCAGGGTCCATCCAGTCTGCCCAACAAGACAACTCATATTTGCTGCTTTTTGTGTATACCCTACTTTGATTTGTACCTGTGCTCTTCAGGGCACAGACCGTATAAGTCTGCCCAGCACTATCCCCGCCTCCCAACCACCAGCCCTGCCTCCCAACCACCAGCCCCCGCACAGACCGTACAAGTCTGCCCAGCACTATCCCCGCCTCCCAACCACCAGTCCCGCCTCCCACCACTGGCTCTGGCACAGACCGTATAAGTCTGCCCAGCACTATCCCCGCCTCCCAACCACCAACCCCGCCTCCCGATCTCGACTAAGCTCCTGAGGATCCATTCCTTCGGCACAGGATTCCTTTATGTTTATCCCACGCATAAACATGGATAGTAAGTCCTGATGAAGGGCCCTTTTACTAAGGCGCAGTAGGGCCTAACGCAGACCTACCGTGTAGAACAAGGGCACTATCGTGGGATGCGCTGAGGTGTCCCATGGTAGTTTGGCCATCAGCGTGCGCTACTCCCGCGGTAAAAAGCTCTTTTATATTTTTTGCTGTGGGAGGCATGTCTGGGGCAGAGGGGAGGCATGCCTGCACTAATCAGGTAGCATGGACACATTACCATGCACTACCCGATTAGCGTAAGAGCCCTTATGACCTCTTATATAGGTGGCAGTAAGGGCTCCCAGCAGTAATGGCCATGTGCTAATGGGGAAATTAGCACACAGCCATTAAAAAAAAATGTGTGCACAGCACCGGCCATGAATACATAAGACATAAGCATCGCCAAACTGGGTCAGACCAAAGGTCCATCTAGCCCAGAACCCTGTCTCCGACAGTGGCCAATCCAGGTCACAATCACCCAACAACATCCACGGAGCAAACCATTTTGTACTGCTTGTCCCAGGAATAGTGGATTTTTCCCTACGTCCATTTAATAACATTCTATGGCCTTTTCCTTCAGGAAGCCGTCCAAACCTTTCTTAAACTCTGCTAAGCTAACCGCCTTAACCACATTCTCCGGCAACGAATTCCAGAGATGAATTACGCGCTGAGTAAAGAAAAATTTTCTCTTATTTGTTTTAAACGTACTGCACTCCAGCTTCATCGCATGCCCCCTTGTCCTAGTATTTTTGGAAAGCGTGAACAGACGCTCCATATCTGTCTTTTCCACTCCACTCATTATTTTATAGACCTCTATCATATCACTCCTGAGCCGCCTTTTCTCCAAGCTGAAGAGCCTCAGCCGCTTTAGCCTTTCCTCATAGGGAAGTCGTCCCATCCCCTTAATCATCTTTGTCGCCCTTCTCTGCATCTTTTCTAATTCCACTATATCTTTTTTGAGGTGCGGTGACCAGAATTGACCAGAATTGAACACAGTGGCCTTATAATATCCTCATTTTTGTTTTCCATCCCTTTCCTAATAATACCTAACATTCTATTTGCTTTCTTAGCCGCAGCAGCACACTAAGCAGAAGGTATCAACGTATCATCAATGATGACTCCCAGGTCCCTTTCTTGTTCCGTGACTCCTAACGCTGAACCTTGCATGACGTAGCTATAGTCTGGGTTCCTCTTTCCCCACACGCATCACTTTGCACTTGCTCACATTAAACATCATCTGCCATTTAGACGCCCAGTCTCCCAAATAAATAAGTAAACAGTCTGTGACTACAGGTTAACAATGACTCCTATGTTAAACAAAGACAACAATTGCATATTTTACCTCATCTTAGTAGCTTCCTCCTTAAGGGGCCCTTTTTTTCAAAGGTGCATAAGAGCCTATGCGAGTGCAGCATGCGTCAAATTGGCGTTACCACCTGGCTAACACGTGCGCCCGGTGGTAATTCCGATTTTGGCATGTGCCAAAAACCTGCGGTGGAAAATAAGTTTCTATTTTCTACCGCAGGGATGTTGCTTGCGGTAATGTTTGCTCACTGGACAAATCTCTCTTGTCGTCCCCCTTCTCCTCCACTGCTAACTCCAGGCTTCGTCCCTTTTCCCTCGCGGCACCTTATGCCTGGAATAGACTTCCCGGACCTATAAGTCTAGCTCCATCTCTACCTATTTTCAAATCTATGACGAGAGGTGCGGTAGCCATGTTAGTCCACTCTTAAAGGTTATCAATAGAAATCAAATAAAAAAAATCAAATAGAAATCAATAAAAAAGGTATCATCTTATTTTCTTTTCCATGTTTTATTTTGTTTGATTTCTATTAACAAATCTATGCTGAAAACCCACCTTTTCACCGCTGCTTTTGGCTCCTAGCCACTACTCAATTGCCTCCTCCCTTTTTCCTTCTCACCTAGTACTTACCTCGCCCTTAATTGTCTTGTCTGTCTGTATTTTTAGATCGTAAGCTCTATAGAGCAGGGACTGTCTCTCTATGTCAGGTGTTCAGCGCTGCGTGCGTCTGGTAGCGCTATACAAATGTTAATAATAATAATAATATTAATAATTTGCAGTTGGCACACGCTGGACGGTTACCCCGTGGGCAACACATGAGCTCATACTGCTACATCAATGGGTAGCATTAAGGGCCCAGGCCACAAATAGACACATGCTGGTTTTCATTTTGCCGCACGTCTGTTTCCTGCCCCCCCCCCCCCCCAAATAAACTTTTTTTCCAGATGCTGTGGAGATATGGTCCAGCGTGTGTCCAATACACACGCCCACACTACCGCAGGCCACATTTTGGTGTGCCTTTGTGAAAGGGCCCCTAAATGTTTTGACAACGTTAGGTAGAAATATGGGTTTTAAACCTGGTTGACCTGATTTGACAGCTGTTTTGATATCTAATTTCTGAAGAGTCCTACCACTGGCCCAGAATGGGAGAAGCATTTCAGATAACAGGCCTTGAAGGTGTGATGCTGAATTGTGGCCAGTTGATAAAAACACAGTTGTACTATGTAGGTAAAGCTTTAAGTACTGTGTGTAACTTAAAGGAAAGAAAGAAGCCGAGGCCTGCTGAGATAAAAACAACGCTGTGGTTTCAAGGCTACACAATACTGACGCAGGAATGAAAAGAACACACAGCTTTGGAAATGATCTCATATTCCGGCTTTGGTTATTTCTCCCACTAGAAGCATCAGAGTGCTGGAAATATGCCTCATGCGAGCTCATCTGGGCAGGGTGTCCCAGTGGAGAATGAGTAAGAAAAAGGCCATTGCCTTCTTGTCCCTGGATCACATTGTTTGGCGTAACTGTGAAAACAAACAGAAGCAAAGAGATGTCCTGCTGAGACTGATGTTAGCCTGAATAGCTTTATGTAGCTGTAAGGAGCAATCTTCCATGCAGGCCAGATGATTCATGGTCCCCTACTGTTATCTTCATGAAAAAGTAGCTTTAGGTCACTTTGCAAATCGGGTTTACCAATTCAAAACTTATCTACTATGGCCTATATACTTTCCAGGAAATTAAAACAAAGCAATATTTATTTCTCAATATTATTTTTTTGATCTTGATATCCAATTTTGGAAATAAATTTAAAAATAGTACATGAATAAATTAAAAGAACTTTACCCAAACTTTCATTTAAAAGCATTTTTTGCATCATTAAACTCTGGAATAATCGATTGTAAGTTATTATGCCGCTGGTAAATTTTTTGTTTTGTATTTTATTGACTTATGAACTTTTATTGATGTATTGTCTTATTATTATCGTGCATTTACTCTGGTTTCTATAAAGGGTACCCAATTATCGGGACCCAAATTGGGGCACGATCCTGAAATGCACATACAATCTAATTATTAACTAGCTAACTGACTTCAATAATTGAATGATAACAATCAATTATTGATGTTAATTGGCACCAATTAGGGATTGTACGCATCTGGCTGCACACTATTCTATAAGCCCGGGTCCCCAACTCACTTAGCATGCAACCCAAGAGGGGGTGTGGCTATGGGAGGGGCTTGGGTGGGTCAGAGACATAAGTATTGGCACACTGGGACAGTCCAAAGGTCCATCAAGCCCAGGATGTGTCTGGAGAGATGATGTTGCAGGTCAGTACCAAACACGTTGCAACAACGAGGAAATCCACACATGACTAATGTTACCACAACTGACTCTGCCTTAGTACTAGCTGCCGGGCAAATCAGAGGGAACCAACAACACTGTGTTGTAGGATGGAGAAAGTGTATGTGCCCACAGATGGAACCACAAGGCGGAGACCACACTTCAAAGGAAGCAATATTTATTCAGGCTGGGCTGCCTTGTCAGAGCAGGGGGAGGATCCCCCCTTAATTCTAATTCTGGCATAGGGTTAAGGCGGTAGAAACGCCTCTCATCGAGAGGGTAGTTCTCTGATCATGAGGGGGGAATAACAATGAACTCATTTAAGTGTAATTAAATGAGCTCTGCGGTATTCCTTGACATGCTCGTTTGTCACGCTAGAGCCCTCTGATCATTCTGCGCAGGTAAATACGGGTGCTAGTAGCCTCTAGCACCCACATTTACCTTTTATCATCTCTCTTTTAGGGAGCAGCTCAAGCTGCTCCCAAGGTGCAACAGGAGATGACACAGTAGCTGCATTGGCACAGGAAATGACCCATCAGCAGGAACTCTGGACCAGAAGCTAAGGGTCATAGAAGAGTGCAATTTGAGGATGGAGTATACCCTAAGGCAGATGCTTGGTTCCCTTAGGGATATGATATCTGCCTTAGAGTGCACTGGCACCATCCAGATTCCCTCTTCTCATAACCCTTCTATTGCCATTACCCTGTTCCTGAGGGAGCCCAGCACCGGGATACACGACAGACTTGACCGACCTCCCAACAAGAAACACATCCGAATCAACACGAATGTGCATAAATCTCCACTACCCAAGCTGCAAAGGACTCAAATACAAATCAACTTACGCATCCAATTTTTCATACATCAGCACACAACTGTGGAACACACTACCAAAAGACTTGAAAACCACATACGACCACTTACACTTCAGAAAATCACTTTTAAGACCCACCTGTTTAAAAAGTCATACCCTACCGACCCAACATAAACACCTGAACTCAGCGACACAACACCACCAAAGTTCATAATGGCCATCACACAACTCTTCCATTGTGTGATTCCTTTATGTGGTCCTACATCATGAACCTTATCCTCCCACAACATCACCTTGTATTTGTTTGCTCCGGAGTCTGTAAATAGATCTCCGGCACTATGTAAGCCACATTGAGCCTACAAATAGGTGGGAAAATGTGGGATACAAATGTAACAAACAAACAAATAAATAATGTTAGTAGTCATGGGGGATACCTGAAACTGAGTTTCAGAAAAAGAGTAAGCAATATAAACTAACCACATGCTCACAGCTCAAAGCTACAAGGAGGAAAAAAACCTAAAGTTTAGGATTTGCCTTTAGGTTGGAAAGTTGGCCAAAAAAAGGTAAGTTGTTAGTAAATAATATTTTATTCATATCTGTAGTTGGAAGGTTGGAAAGTTAGCCTCAAAAAAGGTAAGTTGTCAATAAGTAATATTTTATTCGTAGCTGTAGTTGGAATGTAAAAATTTCTTTTGAATGTAACAATTTCTTTTGAATAGGATAAATTTTTCTCCAAAGCTGAACACCCAAAACTTTGACAATAGTAAAAATGCAGTGCTAGTTCAGCTGAACTTTATGATTTTTTTTTAATTTACAGAAATTTGCACCCTTTGAACCCTTGAACTCAGCAGAATATCAGATAAGTATTGCTATGTTATTCTCTATAACTTTCAATTTTATCCAAATTTATACTAGAATAACCCCCCCCCCCCTCCTTGGTCATACGAATTGATTCTTTGTGTAAATGTATTTTCTTTTAGGTTCCTGTACTTCTCACTCTGCAGCAGGTTAGTATATCACTTTGTTGTCCTTCTTGTGTTTTAAACTTGTTCCTAGTGTTGGTGTTTGATCACTTAGCTGTAATCTTTCTTGGCTGGAACACTTTGGTCTTTCTTGTACGTTGGAGCTCAGAATCAGCGGTGGCGATCTTTGCACAACATTGATGATTCCTTCGCCCAGCCAGGCTGCAGAGCTCACTTGACTTAAACAACTCGAAAGTAACAAATCCCTGCCTCACCTGTTTAAGCAGGATACCTCGTAGGGACTTATGTTAAGGTTATACAATAAGGTTTGTTAGCTGACACATGTAGTCAATGTATTCATTGTATTCATAGGTTATTATCGGCTGCTAGATATTGGAAATATTGGAAATAGTTGGCTTCATTGAGCCGGAATGTGATGTTCAAATGTTACATGTCTTTTCTTCTAATAATAAAGATATTTTCAAAAATAACTGTGGCCTATATAGCTGTAGGCAAACTAAATAATAATTTTTATAGCCCTAAACTTCTAGGACCTATCCTGCTGACACTTTTCCCTATCACTAATTGTGTTCTTTTCCTGGCTTCTTCTGGAATCCACACAAATCTCAAATTCCACTCACTTTCACCAAACCAACATTAGTACCCCTGTACCAATCACTTCTCTCAGCACACAATAACATAAACACTATTAACAGTGGCGTAGGAAGGGGGGGGCGGTGGGGCGGTCCGCCCCTGGTGCACACCGGTGGGGGGGTGTCGGCGCCGCTGGTTACCTACTCTCTCTGCCCCGGAACAGGTTACTTCCTGTTCCGGGGCAGAGAGAGCAGGGAACCAACGGAGCCGACGCAGCTCCCAGCGACGACGTGCACTCGGCGGGGCGGAGCGTCAGTGGTAATAATGCACTCCGGAGGGGGGTGCGCATGCCGAGGGGGGGGGTGTCAGCCGCCCTCGCTACGCCACTGACTATTAAAAAAAAAAAAAAAGAAAAACACACAAAAAACCCCAATCCAAAACCAATTACTCTTGTCTAAGCTGTATCTCTGTTTGCCCACACAGAACTGACATTCTCAGCCACTCCTATTAAATACCATGCAAAAGCACTCTCCCACCATTAATATCATGTCACACCATACCATTTAAGACCAATTTCTTTCCTCACAGTCACCAATTCAAGGCCTTACACACACTAAAGAATCAGGAACCCTTCAGCACGTCTGCATCTTCCAACTACTGAAGACCCATCTTTTTGACAAAATATATCACAAGGATCAAAACACATAAATTCCTTATATATAGTTAGAAATGTCTCATAATATTTCCTTTTGCATTCTCATTTTACGTACCTTCACCACATATGAAACCCCTCACTTATAGCTAGAAATGTCATGTCTCATGAAGTTATCCTCAATTTGCTATCCTATAGTTCTTATTGTCTCATAATGTTATCTTCACTTTGTCTTCTCATAATTCCTCACCATGTAACCCATAATCAAATTGTAACAAATTGTATTTCCTTCATTCACGATGTATTGTAAGCTACACTGAGCCTGCAAAGAGGTGGGAAAATGTGGGATACAAATGCAATAAATAAATAAATAAATAAACTTCTAGGGCTCTTCTGAGTCACTCACAGATAATGTTGCTAAGGAAACCCTGGCTTGGCTGTAACACCTGACCAACATTAACCAACTTTTAGAGCTAAAAGCTGGGGGTTTTTTTTCCTGTTCCTCATGGAACGCTGCTTAAGCCTTCTAATCTCCATTTTGGTTTTAAAACTTCCCATAGGAAATAATGAGAAAATTACATTTGTACAAAATGTTATGGGCAAATCAAAGTCAAACAAGTCCAAATTTACTGTGCCACCCACTGATCTATGCTTTTAGTTTTTAGATTGACCTTTTCTTAAGGACATCTCCCATATTTTCTTAATAAACTTAATTTAAATTTCACAAATTCTGATCTGACGAAGAAGGGCAACCTTTGAAAGCTAATCAAGAAATGTATTAAGTTATGTCCAATAAAAAAGGTAGCATCTTATTTTCTTTTCCATGTTTTATTTTGTTTGTTTTCTATTGATAACTTTTAAGAGTGGACTAACACAGCTACCACACCTCTCTACAAATTCCACTGAAAACACTCAAGAAAATTAATAATAATTCTTCTACATGTCCTCTGTCGAGAATTTTCCAAAGAGACCCATCCTAGACCTTAAAATCACCCCAAACTTCAACCTCAGGTTTTCTTCACTTAAAATATATTTTAAAAAACCCCACCCCACTAATTCACCTAAAGAGGTTCTCAGAGACCTGCAACTAAAAATAAAACTCAAAAAAAGTTAACCACTTACGTGCCAGCATACCCGACACAGAAAACGCATTATGATGTCAGCTATGTATCCACTTGTGTTAGGGACCCAGAGAAGCTCAGTTTTACTTCGATTCAGGCAAAGTTTGTTGTGTTTAGCCCATTCTTGAATTGATGTTAGACAGGTAATCAGTTTATTTAGGGCTGTAGGTAAATCAGATTCAATGGGTATGAGTAGTTGCATATCATCCGCGTAGATGTACAACTGAGTTTCCATTGACCAAATCAGCTCAGCTAGTGGCTTGAGGTAGATATTGAACAGAATAAGTGACAGTATCGATCTTTGTGGTACCCCACAGGTCAGTGCCCATGGTGGCGATGAGTTGCTGTCTGATAAATAGGATCTGAACCAAGCAAGTACTGTTCCATTGATACCTGTTTCTGTCAGTCATGCTAGCATGATATCATGATCCACAATGTCAAAAGCTGCTCAGAAATCTAGCAGTCATAACACTGAGGTGAATCCTCTGTCTCGGTTTCTGTGAAGATCATCTAGTAGGGATACGAGGACCGTTTCTGTTTCCTTACCGGGTCTGAAACCAGATTGACATGGATCTAGCCAGTTTCTCTCTTCTAGCCAGTCATTACGTTGAACACAGACTGTTTGTTGTACGTGTCCCTAGAAATGGGATGTTGGAAACTGGCCAGTAACTTTCAAGTTTGTCCTGGTCAAGGTTGTTTTTCTTTAGCAAAGGGTGAACCACTGCCCTTTTTAATGCTGTTGGAAGTTGCCCATTAGAAATAGAGGCGTTCAAAAATTTTTGTGGTGCCTTCTACGAGGCCCATGCTTGCCTGCTACACTATCATTGATGGGCAGGGGTCGAGGGAGCAGGTAGTCAGCCAAAGGTTTCTTAGGATTTTGTCAAGGCTCTCCTCTGTCATTGGGTTAAAAGTGTCCCATCTGTCTCTGTCAGGAGGGGGCGAGTTTGTGCACTTTTGGTTAACTGACTAGAGACAGGGTGGAATTGCCTGTGCATCCTGGCGGAGACTTTTAATTTTGTTGGCAAAGTATACAGCAAAATCATTGCAGTTCAGTTTAGGTTGGACAGGCTGGTTCTGTTGTGGAGGTTGCAGTAGGCTGTTTACTATACTGAACAACTGCTTGGTTGAATTGGCAGCCTGTGCAATGCATTGAGAGAAATATTGTTTTTTTTGGTTTTCTGTTAAGGCTTGGCGGTACTTTGTCATGTGCTTCCTACAGTTTAGCCTGTCTTCATCCAGGTGAGATTTACACCATCTCCTTTCCAGTTTCCGTCCTTCGCGTTTAAGGATCTGAAGTTTATCGTTTATTCATTTACTAGACCGTCACTTATTACAAAGGTAAATCAGAACAGTTTACAATATAAAATAACATTAAAATAATATTAAAACAGTAGATAAACGTACTCTGAAATCCATTTGTGATAGGAAAGCACTACAAAAAGACAACACACATGCAGATTAGTAAAAACATAAAGCTAATGAACTTTTTTTTCTTAGTTTATCCTTTATTTATATTTTAAATGTTTGATTCAACTGACTCTCGAAAAAGATATGTTTTTAAAATTTTACGAAAATGAGTATAAGAATCCTCAAGCTTAAGTTCTTTAGGAAGACAATTCCAAAGAGACAGAGCTACAAAGAAAAATGCCAATGTCCGTGTTGATTCCCATCTAGCTTTAGATGGAGAAGGAATTACAAGTCTATTATCTGTCAACGACCCGAAGTGTCTGGAGAAAACCAAGGTGGGCATTTGTTCATGGAGCATAAGACCTTTTTTTAGTGGTGCTGTTTTCTCTAAGGTCTTGGCTAAGTGTGTTTTCCAAATGTCAACCTGTTCTGACACTGTAGCTATCTTTTCATCCACATAGTCCAAGGCTTCTAGGAAATTCTCAAAAGTCAGCTTTTTTTTTTTTTTTTGTCTCTGATCTCCTTCCAAACTCTGGGAGGTGCCATTTGTTTCAGGTGGTCACTTAGGGAAAATTAAATTAGAAAATGGTCTGACTATGATAGGGATGTTATTTCAATACTGTTATCAGAATTCTGGGATGTGTCAACCCCTTTGTAGAATACCAGATCTAGTATGTGACACTTTTCATGGGTTGGAGAATTGATCACCTATGTGAATCCTAGTTCTGTCATTGTGTCCAGAAAGGCAGCTTTGGTGGTATCTGGGGTTTTGATGTGTAGACTGAAATCTCCCATGATCACCAGCCTATGGTAATTCAGGGTCACTTGAGTAATCAGGTCTAGGAATTCTTGTATTGGTTTCTCCTCTTCAAGCTGGATTAGAAGAGATTCTGATTCATGTAGCTGGGGGATGGAGATTCTGCACAGTTTGATTGTATCCCGAATCAAGACTGCTACCCAGTGTGTTTTTTCTAGCAAAAAAAGGTGCCGGTACTCCAATGCTAGGCCACCCTTCAGAGGTGGGATGATCACTGAGGGACCTATCCCACAATAGCCAGGCCCCCTGCAAACAGTCACAGACTCTATGACAAGGCAGAATTGGTGTGTAGAGCCTGAGCTCTTTCATTAACATTTGAAGACCATGGGTCAATTTTAGCAGACAATGGAAAAGGTGCCGGTACTCAGTACCCCCAGGTGCCGGTACTCAGTACCCCCAAGTACCCCCTCAAAAAAAGCCCTGCTGCTACCCCTCCACCACATCTTCCTGGTCTTGGTTGATGTTGCATGTTGAAATCTGTTGGGCATAGTTCACTCAGTGGTAAACCTCCACTTTTATCTAGCCAGGTTTCATTTATTCCTAGGATGTCAAGATGCTGGTCATGAGGATTTCTTTGCAAATCCTATACCATTCTCATAGCTTTTCTTTGCACCGCTTCGATTCTTTTTACATCTTTAGCAAGATGCGGCCTCCAAAACTGAACACAATACTCCAGGTGGGGCCTCACCAACGACTTGTATAGGGGCATCAACACCTCCTTTCTTCTGCTGGTCACACCTCTCTCTATACAGCCTAGCAACCTTCTGGCTATGGCCACCACCTTGTCACACTGTTTCGTCGCCTTCAGAATTGGACACTGTCAGTTGTATATGCTTCACATGCCCATTCTCTAATTTCCCATGTCATGGACACCTTTACACATTGCATATATGCCCTATGATATTATATTCCCAGCAGCACAGCATAAACAGTGGCTGCAGATGTCAGGAACAATATGATGCCATGTAAGGGAGTTTCCTGACAGACCTTTGTGGTTTATCCCAATAACAACATGTAACACCGCATTCCTATGGGTACAAAAGACATCCAAGTACAGGTGCCGCTATTAGAGCATAAACCGGACACTAATGAAATACCTCTGGAGCCCTGAGCTCACGTAAGTTCCCCAGTTCCATGCCCGCAGGGCAGAATAGGTTACCTTATTGAGTGCTAGACCTCAAAGCCCATGCACTTGACCCAAGCCACGGTACCACTCCATCCTTTAACTACACACCCTCCATATAGGGGCTGCCAACTAGCTCCCAATTCTCCCCACAGGGTTGATCCGCTCCTGGGCTTACCACAATGCAAGCAGGGACTTGTAGGCTGCCTTTTCTTAGGGAATCCAATGGGGAAATCAGAACAAGTCCCTGCACGCAATGGGGTAAGGCTAGGACTAGATCAACGCTGTCCAGCAAATCTAGATCTAGTTGGCAACCCTACCTCTATACTCCTTGAACTCTGCTCCAGGGACAGGCAATGTGTGAGGATACCACAAGCAATATTATAGGCAGGGCTTTTTTTGAGGGGGTACTGAGTACCGGCACCTTTTCCATTGTCTGCTGAAATTGACCCATGGACCCCAAGTTTTAATGAAAGAGCTCAGGCTCTACACACCAATTCTGCCTTGTCCTAGATTCTGTGACTGGTTGCAGGGGGCCCGGCTATTGTGGGGTGGGTCCCCTCAGTGATCACCCCACCCCTGAAGGGTGGCCTGGCATTTGAGTACCGGCACCTTTTTTTGCTAGAAAAACACACTGATTCTAGGTGTGTAGTAGAAACGTTTGATGCGTTAGTGACACTTACCAATTCGAGAGGAATGTCACGGATTTTAACCTGGTTTAACTTCTTCAGCCTAGGTAGTTTGGTTGGTTTGTTTTTACGTTAACTTTTCTATTTTCCTTTTGAGTCTCTCTTACGTGATGATTCTTGGTGGAATCGTGTCTTGTAGGTAGTCTTGGATTTGTGTCTTTAAAGCTAATTTTTGTCACATCTCTCTGTTTGCGTCTTGGTGTTGTAAACTGTTCTGATATTCACCCGCAGAGCAGTATATCAAATCTTGAAAATAAATAACGAAAATAAACATCATGTAGTCAATGAAATTCCTCATTCGATATCTAATGTAATAAAAGTGATGACATGGCATTATGGCTTGCTTTAAAACTCTATCACTTGAATATGTATAAAGCATTGATTTAGCTAAACTTTCATCTTGCCAGATTCTCTCTCTTTTTACGGCAGAAAAGATGATCTATAAAAATAGATTTCTTCATCAAACTTCTCTAGCTTAAAAAAAACAAAAGAATGTGCTTTTGCTTGACTTCCCCGAGGCCTGTTGTGTTTCAACAGGGAAACAAAGTACTGATTAGGGCAAAATCTCTGTGAGAAAATATGTTTTTGATCCTGCTGATAGTCAGTTACGAGTGATAACACTGTTAAATGTAGTACCCAATAAATTCCAGAAAACAACACAATAAATGTATGTTAACAATAATGTTTGGTGATAAGTTAAATGCAGAGAACTTGGAACGTAGCGCATTAGTTTCAACCACAGGCCTCCTGTCCTGTGCGTCAGGTTTCTATTATTAAATTTGTTCTCTACACCTGGCGTATATTAGTCTGTAATACAAACTCGATAGGTTCTGGGAGAGGCCATTAAAAGGGCTTAATCCTATATAATAATTCTCACCTCCAACAGGATGTGCCTGGGACCGTGCCTGCTGGAAGTGGTCTGCTAGGCAGGCACGCACTGACCTCAGTGACATCAGTGACAGACAATTTGGCAAAGCAAAACAATCTGAGTGCTGGCCATTAGGACACAGGGTTGATAGGAGAGTTTTAAAAGACTGAAGGAACCGAAAGTGTTAAATGGGGGGAGGGGGGGAGTTCTGAACGACTGAAAGACATGAACATTTGGGAAAGGAAAACAATCTGAGTGCTGCTGGCCATTAGGACACAGGGTTGATAGGAGAGTTTTAAAAGACTGAAGGAACCGAAAGTGTTAAATGGGGGGAGCGGGGGAGTTCTGAACGACTGAAAGACATGAACATTTGGGAAAGGAAAACAATCTGAGTGCTGGCCATTAGGACACAGGGTACATAGGAGAGTTTTAAAAGACTGAAGGAACCAAAAGTGTTCAGGGGGGGGGGGGGGGGGGGCAAGTTCTGAATGAATGAAAGAAATGACAAATTTACGAGAGGAACACAATCTGAATGCCGGGCATTTGTACCCAGGGTAAATAGGACACTTTTTTTAAAAAATGAAGGACGTGAAAGTATTACATCTTAGGGGAGGGGTGAGGAGGAAAGCGGTGGGGTATCCGGATACTGGGCGTTAGGGCCACGGGGGTACATAGACTTTTGAAAGCCTTAAGGAACCCAAAGTGTGGGAAGGAGGAGGAAAAGGAGGGGAGGGAACGGGGTGAGGGGCATTAGGAACAGGGGAGGGGGTCCTGTCACACACTCTCATTCTCACACACACACTGTCACACAGACAGTCTCACTCTGTCACACACCCGCACATTCACTCTGGCTCTCTCTCTCAAACATACACACTCCCAGGAAAACCTTGCTAGCGCCCGTTTCATTCGTTCCAGAAATGGGCCTTTTTTACTAGTATAAAATAAGGCGCAGGTTTAGGGCAAGGAAAGTGATCATTACATATTTTTCGTTTTCAGAAATAGAAACATAGAAACATGACAGCAGATAAAGGCAGTGGCGTTCCCAGCCTGGATGGCACCCGGGGCGGATTGCCGATGCGCCCCCCTCCCGGGTGCAGCGCCCCCCCCCTTGCCTGCGACATGACACCTTCCCCCCCAAGGCAAAATGACAGCCCCCCCGGGTGCACGCCGCTGGGGGGGGGGGTGCCACGGCGTGCACCTGTGGGCTCCGACTTCGCTAACTTCGCTCCTTTGCTGCAGCTCCCTCTGCCCCGGAACAGGAAGTAACCGGGGCAGAGGGAGCTGCAGCGAACGAGCGAAGTTAGCGAAGTCGGAGCCCACAGGCGCGTGCCGTGGCACCCCCCAGCGGCGTGCACCCAGGGCGGACCGCCCCCACCGCCCCCCTCTTGGTACGCCACTGGATAAAGGCCATATGGCCCATCCAGTCTGCCCATCTTTTGTAACCCCAAACTCTTCCTGTTCCTAAGCAATCCCACATGCTTATCCCACGCCTTTTAAAATTTTGACACAGTCCTCGACTCCACAACCTCCACTGCAGTGGCGTAGCCACAGGTGGGCCAGGGCCCACCCACTTAGGGCTCAGGCCCACCCAACAGTAGCACACGTTTGGTGGTAGGTGGTGGGGATCTCAAGCTCAGCTACCTGAAGACTTCCCCTTGATGGTAACGAAAACAGTACTCTCCATGATACCTGCTCATGCTCTGTTTTCTGCACATGCCTGCTACAGACTGAAAAGGTGGAAAGAAGCGTTTTCCTGCCGGCTGAGATTTTAGTTTGGTGGTGGTTGGATGGGGGGGAGGGGAGAACACTTGGTGCCCACCCACTTCTTGCCTAGGCCCACCCAAAATCTGTAGTCTGGCTACGCCCCTGCTCCACTGGGAGGTCATTCCACGCTTCCACCACCCTTTCTGTGAAATAATACTTTCTTAGATTACTCCTAAGCCTATTCCCGCTTAACTTCATCGTATGCCCCCTCGTTCCAGAGCTTTGCTTCAGTTGAAAAAGGCTCACCTCCTGTACACAAATGCCTTTGAAATATTTAAACGTCTCTATCATGTCTCCTCTCTCCCACCTCTCTTCCAGCGTATACATGTTTATTTATTTATTGCATTTGTATCCCACATTTTCCCACCTTTTTGCGGGTTCAGTGTGTCTTACAGTAAGAAATGAATGATGGAAGTACAATTTGTTACAGATTGGTTATGGATTACATTGTGCAGAATTATGCGAGACAATCGAAGTGTCGTTAAGGAGTGCAACAATGGAACACAAACATTGAACATTAGAAGGAGGCAATGGGAGCTTAAAGGGCAATACTAAGGCATAAAGACATAAGGTATACATATTTCTGTGAGTAAAGGTATGAGTGATGTGGGATTAAGGGGGATGAGAGTTCAGAAGTGGATTTATAGTGCATTAATAAACAGTAAATATGGACTTTATGTGTTTTGGTTCTTTCCATAAATTTTTTCAAAAAGATGGGTCTTCAATAATCTGCGGAAGGAAGCTTGCTCGTGGATGATTCTTAAGTTGCGCGGCAGTGCATTCCAAAACTGCGTGCTCATGTGAGAAAAGGTTGACGCGTGTAGCGTCTTGCATTTCAAGCCCTTGCAATTGGGGAAGTGGAGGTTGAGGAAGGTTCGGGATGATCTTTTGGCGTTTCTGGGTGGTAAGTCTATTAGCTCAGACATGTATGCTGGGGCTTCGCCGTGGATGATTTTGTGGACTAATGTGCATACTTTAAAAGTGACGCGTTCCTTGAGTGGAAGCCAGTGCAGTTTCTCTCGTAATGGTTTTGCACTTTCATATTTTGGCTTTCCAGATATGAAAATATGAAGTTCATAAGCCTGTCCCTATGTTTTTTGTGTTCAAGTAACCTGAAAGTCGAGGAGAGTAAAAGCCATTTAGAAGGTGATTTTGTAACAGGGTGCCTACTTCAGTAGGCCAGCTGGATGTCTACTGAGAAGCTAGTTCATAAAGACATATGGGGCTCATTTTCAAAAGAGAAAAACATCTGAAAAAAAAGGCATAAAGTGGGCATTTGGATATATTTCTTCTCAAAACATCCAAATCTCTATTTTCAAAACCTTGTTTTTCAGACATTTATCTATGCAGTTCATCTGAAGTGCGTTCAAATCCCAAGAGGGTGGCCCTGCAGCCATAAGGGTTATTGTGTTGTACAGTTGGGTATAGTAGGTTTTTGGTGGGGTTTGGAAGGGTTAAGTACATAAGTACATAAGTATTGCCATACTGGGACAGACCGAAGGTCCATCAAGCCCAGCATCGTGTTTCCAACAGTGGCCAATCCAGGTCACAAATACCCAGCAAGATCCCAAAAATGTACAAAACATTTTATCCTGCTTATCCCAGAAATAGTGGATCTTCCCCAAGTCCATTTAATAACGGTCTATGGACTTTTCCTTTAGGAAGCCGTCCAAACCTTTTTTTAAACTCCGCTAAGCTAACCGCCTTTACCACATTCTCTGGCAACAAATTCCAGAGTTTAATTACTCGTTGAGTGAAGAAACATTTTATCCCCATATAAGGGGCTAATGGTGAGATGTGTACCTGGGACCTCTTATGTGAAGTCCACTGCAGCGCCCCCTAGGGTGCCCCTCTGCTCTGTTGGAATGTCTGGCCAGTCTACTAAGAATGTTGATACCCCCATACATCTCAATGGCTTGATTTTTCACTTGGACATTTTTCTTTTTTTTTTTTTGGAAAATGGACCAAAAAGATAGACGTACAGAGCACAAAAACATCTAGCATGTAGCCATTTTTGAAACCAAAAGAGGGATGTTTTGTTATTTTGAAAATGACTACATTTGCCACTTGGATTCTGGACGTTTTGAACAAAATGTCCAAAGTCAGACCTAGAAGTTATATCGAAAATGCCTCTCCACATGAGGGGAGTCATGATAGAGGTATATAAAATAATGAGTGGAGTGGAACAGGTGGATGTGAAGCGTCTGTTCACGCTTTCCAAAAATACTAGGACTAGGGGGCATGCGATGAAACTACAGTGTAGTAAATTTAAAACAAGTAGGAGAAACTTTTTCTTCACCCAACGTGTAATTAAACTCTGGAATTCATTGCCGGAGAACGTGGTGAAGGTGGTTAGCTTGGCAGAGTTTAAAAAGGGGTTAGACGGTTTCCTAAAGGGCAAGTCCATAAACCACTACTAAATGGACTTGGAAAAAATCCACAATTCTGGGAATAAGATGAATAGAATGTTTGTACGTTTGGGAAGCTCGCCAGGTGCCCTTGGCCTGGATTGGCCGCTGTCATGGACAGGATGCTGGGCTCGATGGACCCTTGGTCTTTTCCCAGTGTGGCATTACTTATGTACTTATAAAAAAACTTCTATAAGTGCTAAAAATTGTGCCTATTTTGTAAGTGCAGATGTTTACACCTACAAGCATGTAAATTTGCATATTTTGGTGTAGATTCACTAAATGCACCCAAAGTTAGATGCCAGGGTGATATGCGCTAAGTGCGAATTCTATAATGAAACATAGAAATATAGAAAAAATGTAGGCAGATAAAGACCGTGGAGGCATATTTTCAAAGCACTTTGGGAGGCTAAGTTCCATAGGTTTCTATGGAACTTTGGGAGGCTAAGTGCTTTGAAAATGAGGCCTGAATCCAACCTGCCCATCCATGCCATCTATTCTTCCTGTCACTCCCTTAGAGAAGTAGTAGTAGTAGTAGTAGATCCTACGTACTTTCCCAAGCTCTCTTGAATTCAGATACTGTTTTCATTTCCACCAGTTTCATTGGGAGGCTGTTCCATGAATTCATCACCTTTTCTTTGAAGAAATAGTGTCTCATGTTTACTTCTGAATCTATCCGCTTTCACCTTCATCCAATGTCCCCTCATTCCACAGCCTCCTTTCAATTGAAAGAGACTCACCTCCTATGTATTTATGCCGCATAAGTATTTAAATGTCTCTGTCATATCTTGCCTCTCCCGCCTTTCTTGCAAAGTATCGAGATCTTTGGGACTAATATTCAGACTATGGGAAAGAGCTGGGCTTGCTCCCACAGTCAGCAACAAACTTGGAAATTAAATGTTGGGGCTGTAACCCCCTGAAGCGCAGTCTTACCAAGGGGGGCGGGCGGGAGGACCGCTCTGCCGCGAGTGCAGTCGCTGGGAGCTGCGTCGGCTCCGTTGGTTCCCCTGCTCTCTCTGCCCCGGAACAGGAAGTAACCTGTTCCGGGGCAGAGAGAGCAGTGAACAAGCGGAGATGACACCCCCCCAGCGGCGTGCACCCGGGGTGGACCGCCCCACCGCTCCCCCCTTCCTACGCCACTGGTGGTAAGCCCAACATGGGCTTACTGCTCGCTAAAAAGGAAGTACCGCCGGGCTACCACAGCAGCCCAGTGGTAGCTCCCACCCCCAGCACACCATCATATCTGGCGCTACCAAATTTTTAGTTTTGTAGCGCTGGTGTGTACCTGGCGGTAATTGGGCAGTGCGGATGAGTTAGCACAGGAGCACTGACCAATAACCAAATGGCTGGCGGTAAGGGGTCCCCCCAAAATGACTGCGCGGCAAGTGCTTCACTTGCTACACGGCCAGGGACTGTCCGTTTTGTTAAACTGTACAGCGCTGCGTAACCCTAGTAGCGCTCTAGAAATGTTAAGTAGTAGTAGTATTGCCTGTGTGCCTAGTGGACTCAACAGCATGTTTATGGATGGCTTTAACCCAAGTCCCTGAGGAAAGATTTTCTGAAACCCGCGGTGTTGAGCGTTTTCAGGGGAAGCCAGCTGATGGGCCAAATATAGAGACCTGAGAAGAGTGAAGCCTTTTATTGGTTCACGTTTTGATCTATTTAATGTATGATTAGAACTTATCACATAGGCAATAGCGCTTTACAAAAAAACCCAAGAGTAGCCCGACGAAAGACGTGCTATACCACTTGGCATAAACCAGTACTGCCTGAGAATTCTTATTTTTCCTGATGAATCCAAGTGGACACAAATGCGAAGAAAGACGTTTCTTGAATTAAGACAAGATGTGATATTATTGCAGGCCAAGTTTCAATTGCGCTTCCCGTGCAAATGCGTTGTAATATATGGGGACAAGAAATTTATTTTCTATGAGGTTGACCAACTTTCTGATTTTATAAAGGCCAGGAGGCAATCTGGGCATTCCTCATAGTTTAAAGGGATTGTATAAATAAGAAGCCTAAATTTTTGTTTTGCTAATTTTGCTAATTTCCAACTCCTCTTGGGTTATTCTCTAGGACATCTTGGGTCTCAGTAAGTGGACTAATTCAGAGCTTTGAGTCAGCTGATGTATGTATTTGAAAATGACTTTTTGAAACTACATAGTAACTTTAGTAACATAGTAGATGACGGCAGAAAAAGACCTGCACGGTCCATCCAGTCTGCCCAACAAGATAACTCATATTTGCTGCTTTTTGTGTATACCCTACTTTGATTTGTACCTGTGCTCTTCAGGGCACAGACCGTAGAAGTCTGCCCAGCACTATCCCCGCCTCCCAACCACCAGCCCCGCCTCCCAACCACCGGCTCTGGCACAGACCGTATAAGTCTGCCCAGCACTATCCCCACCTCCCAACCACCAGCCCCGCCTCCCGATCTTGACTAAGCTCCTGAGGATCCATTCCTTCGGCACAGTGTATCATATGCCCTGTAATATTTCCTCAAAGATATGTATCTTTGTAAACCATATGTTTAAAAGGAATAAATAAATAATTTAAAAAAAAAAACAGTATAGCCTGAAAAAGTGGATATTTGACTGAGGGCACTCTTAAAATATTAAATATTATATAGTAAACACTAATTTTAGACGATAGCTGGACTTCGTGATTTATGCCTAAGTTACAGCAAGTCGTCCTGGTTCCAGAATATGAATTTGATTGGTTGTTACCAGAGACTGTGGGATTTAATTTATTAGACACCAGAGTTAGCTCATTTTAGTACGCATTAGCAATTAGCAGTAACACAGCTTAATACAAGGGACCCTTTAATGAGGAAAGCAGGCTATTAAAATATTTGGAAATAGTAGCATCTTCCCACAAAGAAAAGAATACAATTAAATAATGACTGGAAGGTAAACTGTGCAGAAAGCTAACGATGTTTAAGGGTGTGCTTACAAAACCAAGCCGAAATAGATATTTTAAAAGCTAAGTCCGTTGAGAATTCATTTAAAATGAAAACATTTCTTGACTCAAGTGTTTCTTGATATTTAAATACAAATGCTAAGATGCCAAAGATAAAAGCACTTACTTTTTACTCTTTAAGTTTCATAATACAAAACAAGTGACTTCATTACATTGACCTACGAGAAATCCAACATTCCTAAAGAGCTTCTTACAAAGGTTACTTGAAAGACGAGGATTAAAGAATACACGCCGAAGGGTGTATATCTCTTTCTACAGAGGATGATACCATCTTGCCTTTGGATAAAGGAATGAAACAGAGAAACACAGTATCGATAGGAAAATGCCCAATTACTCAATACTCTGCCCATCTCGCATAATGCACAGCACAAAGGGAGACCCATCTGACCCTGCATCTTTATTGTCAGCCTCTAAATATACAGACAAGTGAATTTTGCCCGGCTGTGGAGAGAAGTCCCTCTTGGACCTGGTTTCGCTTTTGGCTCACATTGTCTTGTCACACATCAGGTTGTCTGTAACTCAGTTTGGATCACATTAAATTTGAGGAAAGGGGGGAGTAGGAGGAGTGGGCTGTTCAACAACACCAGTAGGCGACGTAAGTTAGGAACAATCTCTTTATTAAAATACTAGTAAAAAAGGCCCGTTTCTGACACAAATGAAACTGGCGCTAGCAAGGTTTTCTTCGGAGTGTGTATGTTTGAGAGAGTGTATGTGAGAGAGTGATGTGTGAGAGAGAGAGTGAATGTGCGAGTGTGTCTGTGAGAGATTGTGTCTGTGAGAATGAGAGTGTGTGCAAGTGCATATGTGAGACACAGTGTGAGAGAGAGAGAGAGAGAGAGAGAGAGAGAGAGAGAGAGTGTGTTTCATACAGATAGTGTGTACGAGATAGAGAGTGTGTGTGAGACACAGACTCTCTGTGAGACTGAGTGTATGAGACCAAGAGAGTGTGTGAGTGACTGTGTGACACATAGAGAGTGTGGGAGACAGTGTGTGAGAGTGAGAGAGAGAGAAAGACATTGACTGTGAGAGAGTGAGAGTGTGTGTGAGAGAGAGTGTGTGTGTGACAGAGATACCTCCCCCCCCCCCTCTCTGGTGTCAGGCCCCTCCTCTCTCTCTGGTGTCTGAGCGTTACTATGCAGGACGCTGAGCTCTGGCTGTGCTTCAAGGAACTGACCAATCCTATTTAATAGAATGCACCTCCAACATTCTGAAGCCGAGAAACCTCGTGTGGTTGGTCACTTCTGCTTGTGACGAACCCGGAAGTACGTGATGTCAATTCAGGAGATGGATACAGAGAGCAGGAATGCCTCAGCCATGCAGTCAGCTTCAGAATGTTGGAGGTGTGTTTTATTATATAGGATACACTTGACTCGACACAGCTGTGTTTCGGCGCAAAAAGCGCCTTCCTCAGGAGTCTTGTGATACCAATGTTAAGCACAAATAGAATGAAAACAAGGCATCTGCTACAATGATAATCCACTGCCAATGCAGGAAAAAGGCTCAGTGTATTCAAAAACACTTCCGTGAAGTCAAAAGAGACGTGTTCACAGTATGTCCGTTTTATAAGAGGAAAAAGCGCGCTTTTTCCCCTTATAAACGGACATACGCTGAGCCTTTTTCTTGCATTGGCAGTGGATTATCATTGTAGCAGATGCCTTGTTTTCATTCTATTTGGGCTTAACGTTGGTATATCTATATATCACAAGACTCCTGAGGAAGGCGCTTTTGGCGCCGAAACACGGCTGTGTCAAGTCGAGTATATATTTTAATAAAGAGATTGTTCCTAACTTACGTCGCCTACTGGTGATGTTGAACAGCCCACTCCTCCTACTCTCCCCTTTCCTCAAACTCTATTTTTCGTAGTTTTGCTCACATTAAATTTGGTCAGAGTTGATGAATGGCTTGAATTTTTTTTACTCCCCTGGGTAGTAAGCCTGTACAATGTAGGGGGATGTACAACAGGTTGATCTGGGGCATTGAGCAGCTCTTCTGCCAATCTAAGGGGTCCTTTTACTAAGGTGCGCCGAAAAATGGCCAGTGCTGGCGTAGACGCGTGTATTGGACGTACCCAGGTCCATTTTTCAGTGCACCTGCAAAAAAGACCTCTCTCTTTTTTTTGGCGGAAAATAAAAATTGGTGTGGCTCCATTTTGAGCCTGAGACCTTACTGCCACCCATTGACCTAGCAGTAAGGTCTCAAATGTTAACTGGGTGATAATGGAATACGTGCGTACAATGCCGATTACTGCCTGGTTATAACTGCGCGCCGGAAAATTTCCAGCGTGCTTAGTGGATGCACGTAAGAAATGAAATTACCCATCCTGCTCTCACGGTAGCCGGGCGTTGAGTTCAAAATTGATGCACATAGGACACGTCTACGCACCTACGCAGCTTAGTAAAAGGGCCCCTCAGGCTTTTGGCATCAAAGGTAGCATAACATAGTAGATGACGACAGAGACAGACCTGCACGGTCCATCCAGCCTGCCTAACAAGATAAACTCATATGTGCTTCCTTTTGTGTATACCTGACCTTGATTAGTATCTGCCATCCTCACGGCACAGACCGTAAAAGTCTGCCCAGCACTAGCCCCCCCCCCCCCCCCACACCGGCTCTGCCACCCAATCTCCGCTAAAGATATCAAATGAGTATCCAAATTAGAATTCCAATTATTTGGGGAATCACCATTGAGCCAGGGCTGTTCATGGTTGCTGGTGTGAATGGATCAGAACATATTAAGATTCTTTTGCTTATCGCTTTGATGAAAAGCAGTCACACAACTTCTTCCTGCTCTGTCCCCTCTCTACAGCAGTCTCTCAAAGCATATACCCTTAAACTGTCCTTCTATGTTAAATTGTACAGCGCTGCGTAACCCTAGTAGCGCTTTAGAAATGTCAAGTAGTAGTAGTAGTAAACTGCAGGTGAAATGCGTTGATTCCTTATGCAAATATGTTCATTAAAGCAGATGGTGACAATATTCACTAAGGGCTCCTTTTACTAAGCTGCGGTAAAAGGGGGTCTGCATTAGCTTCAGGGCATGTTTTTGCCGTGCGCTGAGGCCCCCTTTTACCACAGTGGGTAAAAGGCTGCCTTTATTTCCCGAAATGGCTGTGTTGTAACAAGCACTCGGTTCAAATTATCCCTATATACCAGGGGCGTAGCCAGACTTCGGCGGGAGGGGGGTCCAGAGCCCGAGGTGAGGGGGCACATTTTAGCCCCCCCCCCCCGGTGCCGCCACCACCAACTTTGCCTCCCCCTGCCAATGATCCTCTCGATCCCCCGTCCTGCCGCCAACCCGCCGTCGCCTGCCTTTGCAGGACGTCAGACTCACAGAACGAAGCCTTGCAGATCAGCTGATCGTTGTACGTGCAGGACGTCAGAAACAGAAGGAAGCCTTTTGCGGGAAGAAGAGGACCTCGGCTGGCGGGGGTTGGGGTCCCCCGCCAGCAAAGGTAGGTGATGGCGGGTTGGCAGCGGGAGGAGGGGTCGAGAGTGTCGTCGGCAGGGGGGCTCCAGGGCCAAATCTACGGGGGCTCAGGCCCCCCCAAGCCCCACGTAGCTACGCCACTGCTTTATACTAGTATACCTCAAGCGGATGCCTTGAAGGTTTTATCAGATTGTCTTCACCCTCATGTCCTCAGCTTATTCCCTCTGATTTTTTTGGGTACAGCTGAGTCAAATTGCCGTGGGTTACCATTATTTATTTATTTTATTTGTTGCATTTGTATCCCACATTTTCCCCACCTATTTGCAGTCTCAATGTGGCTTACATAGCACCGTGAGGCGATCGCCTTTCCGGTATGACAAATACAGAGTGATATTAGGGTATAATAGAGTGCGTGTGTGACAGACACATAAGGGAATAGAAAGGAGGAAGCGTTATGTTAAGTCCAGTTCAAGTATTAGTATCGATGTGTTGCAGGATGCAGGCGTTTAAGTCGGGTCGTTAGGGTATACCTTTTTGAACAAGATAGCCTTTTCGCGGCGTTGGGTAGTGCGTTCCAAAGTTGCATGCTTATGTAGGAGAAGCTGGATGCATAGGTTGGTTTGTATTTGAGACCTTTTCAGCTTGGGTGGTGAAGGTTTAGCAATGAGCGTGTTGATCTTAGTACATAAGTAAACATAGTAAACATACTAGATGACGGCAGAAAAAGACCTGCACGGTCCATCTACTCTGCCCAACAAGATAAACTCATATGTGCTACTTCTTGTGTATACCTTACTTTGATTTGTATCTGCCATTTTCAGGACACAGACCGTAGAAGTCTTGCCCAGAACTAGCCCCATTTTCAGGACACAGACCGTAGACGTCTTGCCCAGAACTAGCCCCACCACCCAAACACCAGCCCTGCCTCCCAATCTCGGCTAAGCTTCTGAGGATCCATTCCTTCTGCACAGGATTCCTTTATGTTTATCCCATGCGTGCTTTGAATTCCGTTACCGTTTTCATCTCCACCACCTCCCACGGGAGGGCATTCCAAGTATCTACCACTCTCTCCGTGAAAAAATACTTCCTGACATTTTTCTTGTCTGCCCCCCTTCACTCTCATATCATGTCCTCTCGTTCTACCGCCCTCCCATCTCCGGAAAAGGTTCTTTGCGGATTAATACCTTTCAAATATTTGAATGTCTGTATCATATCACCCCTGTTTCTCCTTTCCTCCAGGGTATACATGTTCAGGTTTGCAAGTCTCTCCTCATACGTCTTGTAACGCAAATCCCATACCATTCTCGTAGCTTTTCTTTGCATCGCTTCCATTTTTTTTACATCCTTAGCAAGGTACGGCCTCCAGAACTGAACACAATACTCCAGGTGGGGCCTCACCAACGACTTATACAGGGGCATCAACACCTCTTTTCTTCTGCTGGTCACACCTCTCTCTATACAGCCTAGCAAACTTCTGGCTAAGTACCGCCATACTGGGAAAAGTCCAAGGGTCCATCGAGCCCAGCATCCTGCCTTTTTTACAGGTTCACTGAAAAATAGATAGGCGTGCACCCAAAACCCATGCCTACGCTACCGCAAGCCATTTTTCAGCGTGCCTTTGTAAAAGGACCCCATAATGTATTTAGGGCACTATTCGGGGGGGGGGGGGGGGGGGGGGGCAAATTGAATCGAATATGAATGTTCGGAACAGCCCTATGAGTGATGGTGTCACAATCAAGCTCTAGAGAACTCAGAATAGACATTGTACCATGCTTCATCTGCTTAAAGGCGGCTTCACCTGGTATAGAACTAAAAAGAACCAGAAAAGACCCCTAGAAAAAATGCCAAAAAGAAGTGGTAGGGGACAATGATGTTTCACAGATAAATCAGGACAACAGGGGTATGGTCCTTTCAAAATGTCTATTGCGAAACCACCACATATTCTCTCAGGTGATGCAACACGGAACCGTGTTTTGGTGGAATGACCGCCTGCCTCAGGGGTCATAAGGTCTGGTTCTTCAAGGTTCTACGTTGTCCCCGCCTTCCTTCCGTCCCCAGAATGGCTGAAGGCCTCATGATCCAACTTCGCCGGGATCGATCTTCTCCCAAAGGACCACGCAGAACCCTGGAGAATCAGATCTTATGATCCCCTGAGGCAGGTGGTCATTCCGCCAAAACACAGTTCCCTGACGGGTCACCTAAGAGTATATGTGCTGTTTTTCGAAATAAACATTTTAAAAGGGCCATACTCTTGGCATCCTGATTTATCTATGAAGGATCATTGTCCACCCCTACTACTCTTTTTGCTTTCTCACCTGGTATAAAGCAATGACAGCTTCAAGTTCCAGTGTTATTTATATTTATTTATTTAGATCATTTATACCCTGCCTTTTGCCACGGTTGCGCAGCCTCAAAGCGGCTTACAGTGAACTAGTGAAATAAATACAATTACATTAGAATAATTGGGAACATAAAACAGGGAAGAAGGGAGGGAAAGGGGAGAGAAACTAAGATGGTCGGCAGAAATCCAGGCGAGTCAGGAGGGATGGTGGAGATCCAGGCAGGTCAAAGGGCTCGAACACGTCCAGGCAAGGCGATCCTCGAACGGACACAGAGAAAAACAGGAGCAAAACGCAGCCAGGAGTTGACGAAAGCTGGAGCCAGGCAACACAACACCTGCAACGGGGGCAACGACGCTGGATCCAAGATGGCAGTTCAAACGGTCCTCCACTGCAGCACCAACCGTCAGGGCGCTAGCAAGGAACGCATCTGCAGCCAATGTCCGTTTCAGCACTGCCTCGTACAGAATATGCTTTTTAAGTGTTGGCTAGTGAGAAATGTAATTCCATCTCTTTTTAAAAAAAAATTAGTTTCACAGTGGTCTATAAGGTTTGTATTCTTTTTTTTTTATCTAATTAGGTTACTGCTGAGCTAATAAAGAATAGTTTTCTTCTCCGAGCACCACAGTGGATCCTTAACAGTCAAACAAACTGTTATTGCTCTACCCCTCCCCTCCCCCACACCTCATAGTGCTGTTACTGTAGATTAGAAGTCGATCAGTTGTAAGAGTGCTGAAATAAATGTTAGTCATACACGATTGACAAAATGGCCTAAATTATGTCATCCATCAAAGATGGCCGCTGCAATTCGTCACCTATCTTCTCATCAATCAAATCACGTCTCACAAGGCAAAGGAGCAATTTACCAACCGCCAATGTGGCAGACGTTGGAGAGATTTGCTCCCTCGTGTATGCAATGATTATTTATACTCCCTGGGAAAAATGACAATAGGGGGCTTGAGGAGGTGGCAGAGGAGAACTGGAGAGTGTTTGGCTCACTTCATTACTAATTACGAGGCGTGGGATGCGACACGTGGTTCCCATTCCTGAATGCTTAATCTGGGGACAGGTGACTACGTCAATGTCATTTGCAAACCTTGATTCATTCCGCTGCTTAACTCTGGTATAGCTTTATCTTCTGCTTTACGAACTGTGCAGACTATACTGGTTAATGTCCATTTTTTAATCTTGTCTGGATTTACCAATTAACCATTTAAAAAAAAAGTCTTCTAGCACTGGCCTCAGACTCTGTGCACACGCTTGCTTTCTTGTGTTGGTTCACATAGCAAGTAGATTTATTTTTTTATTTATTTTTGTTACATTTGTACCCCGCGCGTTCCCACTCATGGCAGGCTCAATGCGGCTTACATGGGGCAATGGAGGGTTAAGTGACTTGCCCAGAGTCACAAGGAGCTGCCTGTGCCTGAAGTGGGAATCAAACCCAGTTCCCCAGGACCAAAGTCCACCACCCTAACCACTAGGCCACTCCTCCACTGTTGCTACTATTTAAAGTCGGCCCTTGCAGATCACCAATGTGGCCGCGCAGGCTTCTGCTTCTGCACGTACGTGCAGGACGTCAGACTCACAGAAACAGAAGCCTGCGCAGCCTTCTACATGGAATGTTGCTAGTGGAATAGCAACATTCCATGTAGAATCTCCAATAGTATCTATTTTATTTTTGTTACATTTGTACCCTGCGCTTTCCCACTCATGGCAGGCTCAGTGCAGCTTACATGGGGCAATGGAGGGTTAAGTGACTTGTCCAGAGTCACAAGGAGCTGCCTTTGCCTGAAGTGGGAATCAAACTCAGTTTCCCAGGACCAGAGTCCACCACTCCTCCACTCCCTTTGGTTGGCTGTACCATTGCCACATGTGACTCCTCGTTAAGTGGTATTTATATGCTGTGAGCGATTCTGTTCTGATTACAGTTAATTCGATCTGCGAGGTTCTTGTATCATATTACTTCCCAGCGATGCATGTGTATACAGGGTAGCTTTTTCTTGTTGCTTGGCTTCTTTATTCCTGGTTGATGTGCCCTTGTGCTGCCGAGACTAGTGGATATTTGTAATGTTCACTATTAACTTCAGTGGTAAAACTCAGTGGATGGCTGATGGCAATTTTAAATGGTGATAGGGCTGCCATATAGTACCTCTGTGAGCAGCTACAACCCCTCCTCCAAGCCAGGACATACAGGAATAATCCAGTGCCAGTCCACCTTAAGGTTACAGCAGTGGCGTACCAAGGGGGGGGGGGGCGGTCCGCCCCGGGTGCACGCCGCTGGGGGGGGTGCCGCGCACCTGTCGGCTCTTTGTTTTCATGCTCCCTTTGCCCCGGAACAGGTTACTTTCTGTTCTGGGGCAGAGGGAGCATGAAAACGAAGAGCCGGCAGGCACGCGGCACCCCCCCCCCCCTCAGCGGCGTGCACCCGGGGGGGGGGGTCTTTCACCGGGGGATCGGGGGTTCTTTCGCGGGGGGGGCGTCATGCTGTTCCGGGGGGGGGGGGGCGCTGCACCCGGGGGGGGGGGGGGGTGCATCGGCGATCCGCCCCGGGTGTCAGCCCCCCTAGGAACGCCACTGGGTTGAGGCATCTAAATCTATTTTTGAGCTGGCCAAAGGTCTATTCAATTATGGTCCAGGTGGTCTTATGGCTCATATTGGTTTGCTCCTCTGCCTTATTTTGTGGGTGGATATTGGGAGTCGTGAGCCAGGTTCACTGGGGGCAGCCTCTGTCACCTGTTGGGGGAGCAGGAATCACAGACAGGGGTTTGTATTGGCTGGTATGGGCACCTTGTGGAGTTCGGGTTAGAGGGGGCATCTTGAAGGAGGGAGTGTGGTGAAGTTAGGAGGGGGAGTGGGTATGGGGTAGAATCCCTATAATGCTTACCTAGTATAATACACAATCCTCACACTGAAATACCAAGTAGAGGAAAAACAGAAAAGGCCTCAGCCAGTCCAGACCATACTCCGTTCTTTCAGGTCTTCAATATGTGAGAGCAAAAGGGTGAGCAATGCTCTCTGTAAAATTAACCCATAAGTAATTTTTACCGCAAGTCCCTGAAGCAGCCTACGAAACACTGGCCACCGTCGGACAAGGAGCGAAGAACTGCGGGTTAAGTTAAATACATTTTATCTTCAAAGGGTGAATAAAACAATATAAAATATATGTTTAAAATAAAATTAAAAAGAAGATTACACAAGAGATTTTTTTATGCCGATGATAGACACTGGAGGCCCATTTAAACACCTGAAAGAATGGATTATGGTCTGGGCCGGCTGAGGCTTTTTCCTCCTTGTGTTTTTCCTCTACTTGGTATTTCAGTGTGTGGACTATTTTGATGTGAACTCCACTACCTTCTTTTTATAAAAATTACTTCTTACCTAGTAGCCACCCGCTGTTGATCACCCCTCGGTCAAACCTGTGGTAGATTCCTGAATGCTGTAGTATATACGTATCATGGTAGGACCCTGGGTACCGAGCATACACATCTAAAATCTCGCCTTGGTCATTGCACACCACCTGTATGTTAATGGAATGATAGGATTTTCTATTCCTATACCTGTCCTCGTGTCTCCGAGGGGGTCTGAGTGCAATGTGTGAGCAGTTGATGAGGTCTGTAACTGAGGGGAAGCTGTCTATGGAGCAGAACTGAGCCATGTTGTTCCAGGGGAGGTAGGGTGAGGAAGGCATCAAGGAAGTGGGCAAGACAGATGGCAGGCTGGGTGAGGCCTGAATTGACTGCTAGCACTGACTGAAAAGTGCCAGGTGCAGAAAGGTGAGGAAGGCTGTAACCCAGTGGCGTTCCTTAGGGAGGCTGACACCCGGGGCGGATCGCCGATGCGCCCCGCCCCCGGGTGCAGCGCGACGCCGCCCCCGGTGAAAGAACCCCCGGTCCCCCGGTGAATCCCCCCCCGGGTGCACGCCGCTCGGGGGGGGGGGGGGGCGCCGCGTGCCTGTTGGCTCTTCATTTTCATGCTCCCTCGAAGAGCCGACAGGTGCACGGCACCCCCCCCCCCAGTGGCGTGCACCCGGGGCGGACCGTCCCCACCGCTCCCCCCTTGGTACGCCACTGCCTCAACCATTCCAGAGGGGAGCTCCTGTACACCCCAGGCAAAGTAGCCAAAATCTTCATGGCCTGCTGCATGTTTCACACCTTTACACAGCAAAGAGGACAGCCCCTGCCAGAGGATACACAGCAGCAGCAATTCCAAGAGAATGACAACATTTCCCCCCCCCCCTCCGCCCACAGAACTGTCTAGGGACTACACCAGATGGGGGTCCATGCCAGACAAAGACTCATACAGAGGCATTTTCCATAAAGGTAACTGGAGTATTTATTTGTGCTCACCATATCCTATATATAAATCACCACCACCACTATCCCGACCCTGACCCCCAAAGTGAAGCCTCATCTTCACCCCCTCCTCCTGCATCAACATGTTACACACACCCCACTGCCACCCTCCTCCCTCCCACACACTCCTTCCGCCCCGCAACAAGCATCACCACAGCATGGAATTTAGGTGCAGGGGCGTAGCCATGGGTGGGCCTGGGTGGGCACAGGCCCACCCACTTAAGCCCAAGGCCCACCCAGGAATGGTGCACCCCGACCACCCATGATCCCTTTCCTCCACTCCCACCTTGTCGTCCCACAGATCCAACACCTTTTTTTTCCCTCCCTGTTTCTGCCGGTGCTTTCAGCTTGCAGGATTGGTGCTACCCAGCGGCGATTCACAGATACACAGACAGGCTCCAGCGTTCGTTGTGCCGCATCACGCGGCGCCCTCACTGATGCAACAGCGCAACTTCCTATTTAGGACGGGGCGTGGAAGAGGGAACGCTGGAACTACAGTGCAAAGAGGTGCCGGACCTGAGACTGGAGGCGGGGAAGGGAGAAAAGTGCTGGACTGGTTGGGGGGGCACAAGAGGGATGGGAGAAAAGTGTTGGATGAACTGAGAGGGGTGCGAGAAATAGAAATGTTGCACATAAGGGTGAAGGAGAAGGAGAGATGCTGCATGGGGGGGGGGGGGGGGGGAGAGAGAAATGTTGGACCTGGGGCACAAAGGAGGGGGAGAGAGAGAAATGGACATGGCAAAAGAAGGGCATGTTTGCTGCATGGGAGGGAGGGAGGGGAAGAGAGAAGTTGGCTCTGGGGTACAAGGGAGGGGGATAGAGAGATGTAGGACATGATGAGAGGGTAGGAAGAGATGCATAGGTGGAGAGGGGGAGAGAAGTAGATGGATCCAGGAGCAGATGAAAATGATGGAGAGATGCCAGACAATGAGATTGAGGGAAGAGAGAAGGAGATATGCTGGACCATGGGGAACAGGACAGGAGGGAAGAGAGAACGGACAGGATATATCAGGCTACAATGGTGGGGATGGAAGAAAGAGAGAGCAGATGCTGGGCTAGAAAGGTGGAGGGAGGAAGGCGCTGGGAATGGTGGAACCATGTGGGAGAGGAGAAGGGTGGCAAGAAAATGGATGAGAGGATAGTGATTACAGAGGATAGAAATATGGTCATGGAGAATAGATTAAAGATGGAAGGGAATGGAAGCCTGGGGAAGGAGTGAGATGGGGAATGAGAGAGCTAGTGGGTGACAGAAGAAGATAGAAATCTGATAGGTAGCTGAAAAGTAAAAAGGGAGGAGAAAGAGGGTGAAATTTGAGTTGACAGAGGCAGAAAAGAAAAAAACGAGAGGACAGAACTAAAAAGGAATGACCATTATATCAGAGGTAGGTGTAGTGAGGGAATAGACAGCAGAGAGAAGACAAATGTACAGCAGCCGCTCGAAGGAGAATTAGTAGATGACAGACAGGAAATGGAAAAATAAAACATCCAGACAACAAAGGTAGAAAAAAGCATTTTATTTTGAATGTTTTAAATGGAATATATTAGCTTTCGGAAATGTGCATAGCAATGGTCTTTGCATTGTGTTCAGTAGAAAGGAAATGCATTTCTGTTGTTAAGTTTAACTCCTTGGGGTTCTCAATTCAATTTTTGTGGAAATATTTTAATTTCTAATTTGTGATCCCTTGGTCTGTATTTGGTGAAGGTCTGTCGGTGTGATTAGTATTGGCAGGTGGGGAAATTGGAGGGGAGGCAGGGAGGAGAGGGGATCAGAGAAAGTGCCCTCCTTTATTTTCTGGCCTGGGCCATAGCATGTCTAACATTGGCCCTGACCCTTGCTTTATAACTGGTGGGGAACCCCAAGCATCCCCAGCTGGGAACCTCCTCCGAGGGCAGCCAGAATTCCCTTCTGCCAGACTCTCCAGTCAGTGACAGCATCCTTGAGCCACCGACTACTAAGTTCGCATGTGGTGCTGGCATTAGTGGCTTAGGGACATTGCTGCTGCCTGCCGAGCTTGGTGGAGGGGAATTCTGGCTGCCTTCGGAGAAAGTCTTCAGCTAACAGAGCTTAAGGATCCTCATTAGCTAAAGTATTTATATTTTGAGGTGGAGGTATGGCAGGGCAGAGATAATTTTGTGCCCACCCACTTTAGGCTCAGGCCCACCCAAAATTGGCTGTCTGGCTACGCCACTGTTTAGGTGGCTTACAGATTTACCTACTACTACTACTACTTATCATTTCTATAGCGCTACAAGGCATACGCAGTGCTGTACACCATACACAAAGACAGTCCTTGCTCAAAGAGCTTACAATCTAGATAAGACAGGTAAACAGACAGAACAATTAAGGATAAGGGCATAAAGAGGTGAGGATAAAGGACAGGGCAAGTGAGTTAAGAGTCAAAAGCAGTGGTAAAGAGGTGGGTTTTTAGCCTGGATTTGAAAACGGCCAAAGATGGGGCTAGACGTATAGGCTCGGGAAGTCTATTCCAGGAATGAGGTGCAGCGAGATAAAAGGAACGGAGTCTTGAATTAACAGTAGAGGAGAAAGGGACAGATAAGAGAGATTCATCTACAGAACGGAGTACTCGAGGGGGGACGTAGGGGGGAGACAAGAGTGGAGAGGTACTGGGGAGCGGCAGAGTGAATGCACTTATAGGTCAATAGGAGAAGTTTGAATTGAATACGGAAATGGATAGGGAGCCAGTGAAGTGACTTAAGGAGGGGGCTAATGTGAGCATAGCAACTTTGGTGACTTTTTACCTCATCCTTCCCCTCCCCCTCCTATCACTAACATATCTAAAAAAATGTCTTGCCCCTCTATTTTACCATATTGACTATTTTTTTCTTCCATTTGCATCTTTGCTTTCCTGACTACTCTACCAGCTTCTCTTAGCTTTTCCAGATATTGTCCCCAGTCTTCCCCTTTCTGCGATCTCTTGTAGTTTATAAATGCTAACCTATTTTTCCTTACCTTTTCAGCTACTACTTTTGAGAACCAAAGAGGCCTTCTTTTCCTCTTTTTTTTTAAAATTTATTTTCCTTTCTTTCAAAAAGGTTTGTTGCCCTTACAATAGTTCCTTTCAGTTTTGCCCACTGCTTTCCAACTTCTTCCAGATGTTCCCATCCAGACAGCAATTCCTTGAGCTAACCCCCCCATCTGAACAAAGTTAATTTTTTTGTCTGACGTCTAGAACCTTCACTTTTGAATGAATCCTCTCCACACCTATCTTCATATTAAACCCCACCATCTGGTGATCATTGGATGCCAGGTGGTCACCTACTATAACATCAGAAACACTCTCTCTGTTAGTAAACAGTAAGTCCAGTATGGCCCTTTCTCACGTGGGTTCCATTACCCTCTGCTGGAATAGTTCCCCCTGTAGAGAACTGTGATGGAAAATATTAAGGATTGCTTTTCAGTCTTGCTTTGATTGATAATATATTTTTAAAATCTTCTGTCTTCGACCAAAAGTGACTTTCCTTGTGTATCTCAAAGAACAGGCTGGAATGTAAAGAACATCTCAAGAACAATGTATGAGATAAGGCACATCTCAAGAACAGGTTGGAATGTCTCTGAAGTCAGCTTGTCCAGGAAGGAGGCGGGGTATGCTTGAGGTTCGGGAGATAAGCCACCTGGCCAGTGGTTTGTTTACTTAAACCGAGAGCATGTGACTGAATACTCATGTACATTCCTGGATAAGTTTTAGCTTAATAAAAAGGGGGCTTGTTGCAGCAGAGCTTTGGGGCTCATTCTGTGGATGGACGTATCGTGCAGAAAAAGACTTGTTCCTGGTCATATGGAGACTTCGGGCTTTCGCTGCAACGGGCCTCCCAGCTGATGAGATAAGGGCCTGAGATTCCTGACCAGTGATGTTGTGTGTATATATATATAGCTTTCTTTTAGTTAGATGGTTAGATCAGTGTGCATATCTCCTAATCTGACTTAGTCAGTGTATATATTTCTTAATCATTGTGATGCAGTAACAATAATGACTTATACACTCTCCATTTAAAGTACTAATAAAGAGTTTCATTTACCCAATACGAATCCAAAAGAATCTGTAGTATTTTATTCTGTGAGCAGTCTGTGGTGATCAAGTGAGCAGGCTGCAATACCAAAGCAACACAAGAATCCTGGATCTCCCTGCTTCTAACAGACCCCGCAATAGAGATACCCCAATCAACATCTTGCATATTAAATTCATGTGCAGCACCATATATGGACGTGTTGTATGCAGAGGGAACATCCTTCCATTGCAGAGAACGTTTTGTCGACACAGGGACCACTACCGTTTTTGCATGTTTTCTGGACTGTATTTCCAGTTGGCAGAGATGACTATCTCAGAACGTCTATGTCTTTGCAGTACATCCTTTTATTGGCCGTTTTTATAATGTATTTTTGACTATCAGAAACCATCTATTTACCTCTTTCATTATGGTCTTAGCTTTTTAGACACTTTTTGATAGACGTTATTTTTTTCTTTTGGATATCATATTGAAAATGCTACAGCTAATATAATAAATCCCAATTTGTAAGAAAAAAATTGAAAGACTCACCCCCCAGATTCTATATATGGTGCCCAGATTTGGGTGCACTCCCAAGCTGAATGCGCGAGTTAATTGGCTAATGAGCTCTTAACCATCAATAGTTCGACGTTAGCCATTATTGTGTTAATTGGCACCAATTAGGATTTGCTGTGTGCTATTCTATAATGCTGGGCACCTAAATCCCATAGCATGTAACCCAAAAGGGGTTGTGCCCATGGGAGGGTCATGAGCAGGTCAGGAGCATTCCAGAAAAGTTGGGTGCCTTGTTACAGAATAATGGGTCTCCATGCTCAACTTGGGTGCCAAGTTTTGCATCAGGTTTCAGTAGGCGCAACTCTGACACCCAGTGTTACGTGCTATTCTATAAAGGGCAATAGTAGTTAATGCCAATCTTTTTCCAGTGCCGATTTTTGAGCACCATTTATAGAATTTCCCCCTTAGCTTTGACGTGTCCAGCTCAATTTCTCCGACAAAAAGAGTAGTGTTACCAACACGACACTTCCAAATGAAACAGGAGACTGATGTAGGTGCAACAGGAATCTTTATTCTGTACGAGACCCGACATGGCACTGTCGGCACAACTGCTGTGTTGCTTTTCGTCCCTTTGTATGAAGGATTGTTTACCCTTGGTGATCATGTCTTTTTCGAGATTGTGATTGTTTTCTTGGTTCATACACAACCTCATCATTGTATGTTAACTTTGCAATTATTCTCGAAGACTCCTGAAGCAGGCACTATTGCCAAAACACGGTGCAGTGTCAGGTCTGTTATAGAATAAAGATTCCTGTTACACTTATGTCAGTCTCTTGTCTCATTTGGAAGTGTCAAGTTGGCTACATTACTCTTTTTATTGGATTTGTGATTGTAGCGTTTTGCAGTCCTCCGCTTCTGTGGTTTACCTTCCAGCTCAATTTCTCAGCATCACCATATCTGTATCGGCATCGGGGAGCTCAAAAAGGTCGAGTAAAGATTGTCTTGTTATAGAACCACATTATTTTGGCATTTCTTGGCTTGATCCAGAATCTAGCCCCATATTCCCATTCAACCATTGTTCATGACAACCACAGTGACATATGGATCTTCTCCTCGCTTTGGCAGCCGGCACACTGAACTCCGCAATCCACCTCAGCATTTCTCCTTTCTTCAGCAGCTAGCGGGATGTGCTCCACGAAACTCCCTGGGCCTCGTCCTTTCTTCAGCGGTGGATGGAAAAGGGATCCATCAGTCACTCCATGCTGTACGTCTTGGTTGTTGCTCTCTCGGTACACATGACCACCAGCTAGGAACTGCTGGCAAACAAGTTTTGAAAATCTGCTTGCAGCCTTTGACATGCTCAGCACCTGGAGGTTTCTGATTAGTCTTCAGAGCCTTAAACTGTGGTAAATTTGTTTTTCATGATTATAGTTCGTAATTATGAAAAGCAAATTTGCTGCAGTTCATAAAAGCTTCCTGGCTGGTGACCTGGCGAGACCCAGCAGAGCTTCAGCACTGAATAAAACAACCATTTTGGTTCTTCCGAGGATATTGACAGTTTTATTCTCCGCTGTTTTTGGCTTCAACTTAATAACACAAATATCTTTTATTACGTGCAGAAACAGATGTGAAATGCACACAAACATCTGGCATCCAAATGTTTCAAGGCTGCAGCCTGCAAAAGAGGTATTATTTATCTTCTCGCTTAGCTGCCAGAGCTGGCCAAATTATACACAATGTTGATTGGAATTAGCAGATGTGCATCCTTGCAAGGCAGACGAAAGAATGGTGAACGGCCACACCTCTTCTGAAATCTGCCGCCTCGGTCTTTCCCTCTGAAGAATACAACTTTGGAAAACATTCTGTAGCACTTGGATCCCAGGCAGGAAACAAGATTAATTGTATTGCTTTGTCATTTCAGCATAAGTGTATCTAAAGGTTCCAGTCTACACAAGTAAAGCCTCGGTTTAGCAGCACTGAAACGTGATTTTAGGTCAGTTATACATATTAACATAGAAGTTGTTGTCAGATAAGGGCCCTCTCAGCTCACCCGGTCTGCCCAGTTTTCCCCATCTGCTTGCTTTATTTATTCATTGATTTCTTGCGTTCGCTAAATGCTAGAGACGCCCATCTATTCCTATGGGCATCTCTAGTGTTTAGTGTGCACTAAAAACGCTAGCACGCCTTTGTAAAAGGACTCCTTAGAATTCTTTAATTACAATTTTAATTATGCTCATCCAAGAATACTTGAAAGATAAGATTACAAATTATACATAAACTAGTAAAAAAAGGACCGTTTCTGACACAAATGAAACGGGCGCAAGGTTTTCCTCGGCTCCCTTGCAGCCACCCATGTCCAGCGACCCTCCTCTCCCCCTGCGCCCACTGCAGCCACCCATGTCCAGCGACCCTCCTCTCCCCTGCCCCCCCTGCAGCCACCCATGTCCAGCGATCCTCCTCTCTCCCCTGCCACCCCTCCTGACACCCATGTCCAGCGACCCTTCTCTGGACATGGATCAGCTGTGAGGCATGTTTTCTCCCCCCCCCCCCCAAGTTCTGAAGTTGACATCATAATGGCTATGGTGATGTCAGCCTGATCTATGGAGCCTAGCAGACCAACTCGGAATGAGCCACGGTCCCAGGCAAGTCAGAACGTTGGAGGTGAGAATTATTTTTTTTCCTCAGGCATTTCCTGAGTGAAGGGTAGATGGCAGTTGTTGTGGAGAGGCTGGTACTATTTATTTATTCACTGTTAATTATTAATTTTTCATTGTTGAATGTTAATTGATTAATTTTATTTATTTATTTGTTACATTTGTATCCCACATTTCCCCACCTATTTGCAGGCTCAATGTGGCTTACATAGTTCCGTAATGGCGTTAGCTAGTCTGGTATGAACAAATAAAAGGTGATATTGTGGTAGACTATGATTAATTTTCTCAGAGTGTTCTGGTGATGTATCATATATCTGTTTTTTTCCTTTCTTCTACATCCAGGTTCAATTCTCTCTTCCTTCCTCCGCTGTACTCCCAGGTCCATTATCTCTCTCTCTTTCCTCACCCCAGATCCATTCTCTCTCTCTCTTTCCCAACCCCTCCCCCCCCCCCCCCCCCCCCCCCCCCCCCCCCCCCCCCCAAGTCCAACACCTCTCTCTTTTTCTTCATTCCGTCCACCCTATCCACCCCGGGTCCATTATCTCTCTCTCTCTCTCCCTCCCCTCCTCTCGAAGGCCAACACCTCTCCCTCTCTCTTCTCCCTTCTTTTCCCTCCCCCACCCTTCTCTCCTTCAATTGGCATCTCTCCCTATTTCTCCCTCCCCCATGCACAGACCAGCATCTCCCCCTCACCTTTTGATCTTGCTTGCAGTTCTCTCTCCCTCCCCTTTGTCTTTCCAAGGTTCTCTCTCAATTCCCTCCATAATCACAATTTTAATTATGCTCATCAAAGAATACTTGAAAGATAAGATTACAAATTATACATAAATAGAAGGCATGGGTTTTTTTTCCCCCTCAGGCATTTCCTGAGTGAAGGGTAGATTCCAAAGCGTAATTAAACTCTGGAATTCATTGCCGGAGAATGTGGTGAAGGCGGTTAGCTTGGAAGAGTTTAAAAAGGGTATGGACGGTTTCCTAAAGGACAAGTCCATAGACCGCTACTAAATGGACTTGGAAAAATCCACAATTCCAGGAATAACTTGTATAGAGTGTTTGTACGTTTGGGAGGCTGCCAGGTGCCCTTGACTTGGATTGGCCGCTGTCGGGGACAGGGTGCTGGGCTTGATGGGCTTTTGGTCTTTTCCCAGTGTGGCATTACTTATGTTCTTATGGAGAGGCTGGTACTATTTATTTATTCACTGTTAATTATTAATTTTTCATTGTTGAATGTTAATTGATTAATTTTCTCAGAGTGTTTCTGGTGATGTATCAAGATATCTGTTTTTTTTTCTTTTTGGAAGCGAAGGTATGAAGATTATTTCTTTACAATCTGTGTATAGCAGACTATCTGAAATTCTAAAATGTGTACAACTCAGATGTCTAATCGAACAGGATATCCTCTCCCCACCCCCGATTCTGTGAAGGTTGCCAAAAATTGCAAGCACAAATTTATGCATGTTCCCGATTTGTGCATGGAATTTAATTGAATAACAAGCCAATTAGTGCCCGTAATTTGCTTTTTTAACAAGCAATTATTGTCACAAATTAGATTTTAATTGGGATCAACATGCATAAAGATAGGCACAGGATCTGTGCCTAAAATTTACATGCGTTCCAAAAAAGGGGGCACAGAAATGGTAGGGTCATGGGTGTTTTGGGGTGGAACAGGGGCATGGCTTTGATTTACAAACGTAATTACAGAATAATAGTGCTCTGCGCCTAAATTTTTGCACAACTGTCCACTTAATCTTGTGTTCTATAAATTGTGCCAAACTTTGGGCGTGGCTTCTAGAATACCACTTAAGTGAGATTTTTTCAGCACCAATTTTTTTTAGGTACCATTTATAGAATTTACCTTATGTGTAAAATATTAAGGGGGAAAGTTATCAAGGTATGATAAAAGAGGAACGCTTACTCCAACTTGATTTACCATGGGAGTTGCCAACCTGAAATATCTCTGTACTGCAGCTTGCTGACTCCTGTGGTAAAGGGACTAGCGCTGCCTGCACATTACCTTTCATGCGGCGTTAGTCTATCAGGCTAGAAGTATTAAGCGTGCCCAGTATTTCCCATTGGAGGCTGTACATTAACAGTTGCATTAGCAGGTTGCAGTTTATTTATTTAGGAGGTGTTAAGCGGTCTCACACTAACAGCACATTAGTCAGCTAACTAGCACTAAATGCAGAATGTTAATTGCTGTACACTCTCTATGCTCACTCTCCACCCATGCCCCGCCTAGTTCTACCCTAATTAAAAAAAACCTCCCTTAATGCATGACATTGCATGGTAACCTTAAAAATACTGCTACCCCTCTAGACATTGAACAGGTACTGCAGCTTTGGAGGGGACCTGAGCCCAAAATGGGGGGCCCATACCTCCAAGGCCCCTCCCCTATGGTTATGCCCAATATCTTCCTTTCCTCCACCTCCAGGTCCAATTCTCTCTTCCTTCCTCCACTGTATCTCTCTCTCTCTCACTTTCCTCTTTCCCAAACCCTCCCCCTAAGTCCAACACCTCTCTCTTTTTCTTCCTTCCCTCCACCCTCTTCACCCCAGGTCCATTATCTCTCTCTCCCTCCCTCCTTCTCTCCAAGTCCAACATCTTTCCCTCTCTCTTCTCCCTCCTCTTCCCTCCCTCCACCCTTCTCTCCCTCAATTGGCATCTCTTCCTACTTCCTCCTTCCCCCCCTCTGTGCACAGACCAGCATCTTCCCCTCCCCTTTTGGCCCTGCCTGAAGTTCTTTCTCTCTCCTCTCTGCCTGTCCAAGTTTTTCTCTCTCAATTCCCTCCATTCCTCCCGCCTGCCCAAGGTTCTCTCTCAGTTCCATCCCTGTCTCCCCCACCAAAGGTTTTCTTAATTCCTTTCCTCCCTCACCTACCTGAGGTTCTCTTTCAATTCCCTCTCTCCCTCAACTGACTGAGGTTCTCTCTCAATTCCTTCCCTCCCTCTCTCCCTTATTCCCTCCCCTCAGGTTATCTCCCCTGACATTCTCCCTCAATTCCCTCTCCCCTGCCCAAGGTTCTCTCTCAATTCCTACTACTACTACTTAACATTTCTAAAGCGCTACTAGGGTTACGCAGCGCTGTACAGTTTAACAAAGAAGGACAGTCCCTGCTCAAAGGAGCTTACAATCTAAAGGACAAAATGTCAAGCTGGGTAGTCTAGATTTCCTGAGTAGAGGTAAAAGGTTAGGTGCCGAAGGCGACATTGAAGAAGCGGGCTTTGAGCAAGGATTTGAAGGTTCTCTCTCAATTCCTTTCCTCCTCCACCCACCTGAGGTTCTCTTTCAATTCCTTCCCTCCCTCCCCCCCCCCCCAGAGGTTCTCTCTCAATTCCTTCCCTCTCTCAACCTTCTCTCTCTCCCTTCCTCCCCCACAAGTATATATCCCCTAAGGTTTTCTCTCAATTCCCTCTCCCCCACCCAAGGTTGTCTCTCGATTCCCCCCATCTACGGTTCTCTCTTGATTCTGTCCCTCCCCCCACCTGCCCGCATGCACACACACACGCATGGTCGATCTGACATCTCGCCCTCCCCTCCTCTCCTGGACCATGAGTGGCTCTTTCTCCCCTCCTCTTCCCTTCCCTCCCAACCTGGTTTACCTTTTTAGTAAGTCTTTGGCACTGCAGCCCAAGGGCAGTCATACTGATAGGCTGCCTGTGGCCTGCACCAGGCCTTTCTCTCTGACCCACCCTGCACCCTTCTGATACAAGATCCTGTTTTCAGAAGGGAGCGGGACAGGTCAGAGGGAGGCAGCCTATCAGTATGGCTGCCACTGGACTGCAGGGCAGAAGACTTACTGAAAAGGTAAACGGGGTTGGGAGGAGAGAGAGAGAGAGAGCTGCCGGACGTCTGGGAGGGGAGGCAGGGATGCCAGACCAACTGTGCATGCATGTGGGTGGGGGAGGGAGGCAGGCAGGTTAATTATTAATCGTGATAAAATTTTAAAATCGCGATTAATAATTAACACGTTATTTGCAGTGTTAATCACAATTGACGTGCAGCCCTAATAAGATCCCCTGATTAAAGGATCTTAATGTATGTGTCAGTTGGTACAGATTGAATGATGAAGGGATACACTGAGGTGCATCACGGCTCTGAGCTCTAAAGATTAAAGTGAGAATCTAAATCCTGATATACACATGGGGTGGAATTCATTCATTGATGCCCAAAGTTAGGTGCTGGGATAATCTGCGTTATGCTATTATTCTATAGAGCACCCTTTATCGAAAACTAGCTTAGCATGCATTCGCCCCTGGATTCTATGTAAGGCATGGTGAGTAGTGTGCATTAAATTGGATGAACGCCCAATTTACGCGCACAACTTAATTGAGTAATGAGTCAATCAGTGATAATTGGTCAACCAAATATCATCACTAATTGGCAATAACTGGAATTTACTCGTGCTTCTTTTTAGGCATGTTTTAAAAAGAGGTGCAATTAAATCCCAACACATGTGGCTGAAAAGGGGGCGTGGCCACGGGAGGAGTGTGGACGTGTCGGGGACAATACTCAAATTTACATGCATGGTTATAGTATTCAGGGGAACGCGCCTAAATTTAGACAAGGGTATGCACGCCAGATTTTCAATGGCGTAAATGGCCACGCCTAAATGTCAGCACGTTCCCTGGCCTTAAACGCTATTCTAGAAACCGCGCCTAACTTTAGGCATGGTTTGTAGAGTAGCGCTAAGTGCTTTTTCTGGACACGTCTAGATTTTAGACACTATTTACAGAATCTGGCCCTTTGGACTTAACTTTGGGCACCAGCCCTTACACCTGCCATAACCTGTCAAAAATAAGGGCTCTCTCTATATATCTCGAATGTAACCCAAACAACAGCTATATGTCCAAAACAAACAAAAAAGAAATTGCTGTTGTGATCAAAACATCATTGCAATTGTGTGAATTTGGATCTTCAGAGGAAAACTTCCACTTAAGCCTTCGGCTTTGAAATGTATCAATGGAAGTAGGTGAAACGCCTCATCTCTTCATTAATCCAAACAATATTTTAAACATCTTTTTCTTCTTTTGTTACATTTGGGACAATGGAGGGTTAAGTGACTTGCCCAGAGTCTGTGCCTGAAGTGGGAATTGAACTCAGTTCCTCAGGACCAAAGTCCACCACCCTAACCACTAGGCCACTCCTCCACTGTTGCTACTATTTGAGATTCTACATGGAATGTTGCTATTCCACTAGCAACATTCCATGTAGAAGTCGGCCCTTGCAGATCACCAATGTGGCCGCACAGGCTTCTACATGGAATGTTGCTAGTGAAATAGCAACATTCCATGTAGAATCTCCAATAGTATCTATTTTATTTTTGTTACATTTGTACCCTGCGCTTTCCCACTCATGGCAGGCTCAATGCGGCTTACATGGGGCAATGGAGGGTTAAGTGACTTGCCCAGAGTCACAAGGAGCTGCCTGTGCCTGAAGTGGGAATTGAACTCAGTTCCTCAGGACCAAAGTCCACCACCCTAACCACTAGGCCACTCCTCCACTGCTGCTACTATTTGAAATTCTACATGGAATGTTGCTACTACTGGAGATTCTACATGGAATGTTGCTATTCCACTAGCAACATTCCATGTAGAAGTCGGCCCTTAAGCAACATTCCATGTAGAAGTCGGCCCTTGCAGATCACCAATGTGGCCGCGCAGGCTTCTGCTTCTGTGAGTCTGACGTCCTGCATCCTGCATGTATGTTGTTGTAAGGAAGCTTTCTGCCAATGATGATGAGCAGATCTGTTAGATCGTTGTAGCTGTATAAGTCATTTGTACTTGGAGCTCTTTGAGGCTTTTCCTTCCAAATTTTTTGTTTTATTGTTTTTATTTATTGATTTATTAACAGCTGTTTCAGATATCTTTTCTTATGTAAGTGGGACATTTTTTTGGTAATTTTGAATATTTTGTGTTTCTACACCATTTTGATTTTTTTGTAAGAGGGCTGGGGACTGAAAAGGGGGGCAGGTGGATGAAGGGGGGGGGCTGAAGCTGGGGGATGAAAACAGGGGCAAGTTAGAGAAGAGGACTGGGGCTGGAGCTTGTAAAAAGGCAAGAGCCATGCGGTAGTCGGACGGTAACGCCATTTTGGCCCGCGTTGGGAGCGCGTAGACTCTTACGCGGCTTAGTAAAAGGACCTCTTTATTGCTAAACCATCTAAAGATATAACGTCTCAATCATCACAACCTTTGGCCCAGGTCTTTCAAATTCATTCCAAGCTAAATCCATATGTAGATCTGCTGAGTATGAGCCTAGGCTGGGAAATTTGGTGCCTATAGACCAAATCTGGGATACGTTTCACCCTATTACTACTGGGAAGGTTCATAGGATATAGTGGAATTAGAAAAGGTGCAGAGAAGGGCGATGAAAATGATAAAGGGGATGGGATGACTTCCCTATGAGGAAAGGCTAAAGCGGCTAGGTCTCTTCAGCTTGGAGAAAAAGGCGGCTGAGGGGAGATATAATACAGGTCTATAAAATAATGAATGGAGTTGAACGGGTAGATGTGAAGCGTCTGTTCACGCTTTCGAAAAATACTAGGACTAGGGGGCATGTGATGAAGCTACAATGTAGTAAATGTTAAACAAATCAGAGAAAAAGTTTCTTCACTCAACGTGTAATTAAACTCTGGAATTCGTTGCCACAGAATGTGGTAAAGGCGGTTAGCTTAGCGGAGTTTAAAAAAGGTTTGGACGGCTTCCTAAAGGAAAAGTCCATAGTTATTAAATGGACTTGGGGAAAATCCACTATGTCTGGGCTAAGCAGTATAAAATGTTTTGTACGTATTTGGGATCTTGCTGAGTATTTGTGACCTGGATTGGCCACTGTTGGAAACAGGGCCATGATGGGCTCGATGGACCTTTGGTCCTTCCCAGTATGGCAATACGTATGTACTTATGTCTGCTTCACAATGTTCTATGCATGTACCTGCTTATATTGTAAAACAGGCCTATATATCACAAATCTGCATTATAGTTGGTGCACGTATTTATACACATGTGTACAACAACGCAATTTTAGAAACGACTTCAAATATACACAAAACCTTTCCAGAATGACATCTTTCAAGTCCAGTTCCCTATCTGACATTTGAAACCAACAATGTTGACCTTACTATCTCCTAGACATGGCCGGCTTAAGAGGTGGGTCAGTGAGGTACTGGCTTAGGGTGCCTCAATTTAAGGGGAACCAAAAGCTTGCTACACTGGCTTACCCCTTCAAAGTGACAGGAGCAAGTTCCTTTCCTCATGCTGCTGTGTTCTTCCTTCGCCCCAAGCCATATGGCCGATTTCGACTATGAGAAGAGGTGTTTCCTGTTTCTCATGAGGAACCATTGAAAAAAATAAGAAAGACATGGAATATAAATCTGGAAATTAAACTTGAAAATTCAAGCCCAGGTCTGAGTGTGTTCCAGAATCCTGACAGGATTTCTTGGATTTAAACACATTCCGATGTCATTACAGGGCTCCTCCATCACCCGCTAGGAGATGGGAGTACAGTCTTCTCCCGGGATTGGGAAGGGATTCCCTGGATCGTAAGTAACACAGATGGAACCATGCTTGTGGTTGGGACTTTTCATTTCCCTGTGGCCCTCTTCTTGCGATGACATTAATTCACAGCCCTCTATTTGAAAAGGAGTTGAGTAGGCTGAAAAATATTATATCCACAGCCACCAGAAAAGCAGCTCTCGATAAAGCAAATCTAACTTTTTTTTTTTTTTTTTTTTTGCCTTACACAGAAAGCCAGGTTTGATAACATCTGAATTCTGTTTGTGGTTTGCACACTCTCCCCAATGGAGCAATGAGCTCATTTTTCACTGGCCAAGTTCAAATGTCTTCGTTCCTGGACTTCTTCCAGCTGACTCGTACGCTATCAAGCGTGCTCGGATCTCGAGATCTGCAGCCTCTATTTCCACACCTTCCAAGTGACCTACTTTCAAGACAGAGACTTATTTTTTGGCTTTGCATTTCGTGTTGGATTACTCACATTTTCACATCTGAGCTCCAGGAGCATTACATATAGATGCAGTAAGCATTTCTCTGCCCAAGAGGGTTTACAATGGAAGGGCTAGAAATATTAACACGTGTTAATCTATTAAGCCATGTCACCGTACATTAATGCACATTTAATGGGAGATATGTGCACTGTTATTAAATAGGTTTTCATTGGTAATAATGGAGCTCATTTTTGAAAGAGGAAAACATCTAAAAAGTGGCATAAAGCAGCATTTGGATGTCTTCCCCACAAAAACGTCCAAATCAATATTTCCAAAACCAATTTTTAGACGACTTTCTATGAAGTCCTTAAGAAGTGCGTTCAAAACACAAGGGTGTGTGTCAGGGGTGTATTAAAGGTGGGATTTGGGCTCCTCCTACAGTAAAATTGTTTGGGTTTGCATGTTGAATAGTATTAATAGGCATTCCACTTTAGCCATCCAAGCATGGCTCACAGATTTTTTTTTTTTTTTTTTTTTTTTTGCAGACCCTGGTTTGAATAACGTTGATCACTTGTGGTAAAACACTTGATTAGATTGCTTAACTTTTTCCTTTCTGCAGCTATTTTAGTTTTTTTGGTCTGATTTTATCGCCCTGTTTGCCTCGGGGGTTATTTGCATGTTCTGTAAGGTGTTGTGTTTGGGGGGTTTTTTTGTCACTCATTTGAATGAAAAGACTTTCTTCTTTAGGACAGAAACTACAGTCTCCTCACGTTCGTTCAGTCCAAAGACCTTTTTTGTGCCTTTCGGCCACTTTTTTCATATATATTGACCATGTTTACCATGGAGTGGAGGAGTGGCCTAGTGGTTAGGGTGGTGGACTTTCGACTGAGGAACTGAGTTTGATTCCCACTTCAGGCACAGGCAGCTCCTTGTGACTCTGGCAAGTCACTTAATCCTCCACTGCCCCATGTAAGCCGCATTGAGCCTGCCATGAGTGGGAAAGCGCAGGGTACAAATGTAAGAAAAATAAATATTGGAGCTTCTACATGGAATGTTGCTATTCCACTAGCAACATTCCATGTAGAAGGCTGCGCAGGCTTCTGTTTCTGTGAGTCTGACGTCCTGCACGTATGTGCAGGACGTCAGACTCACAGAAGCAGAAGCCTGCGCGGCCACTTTGGTGATCTGCAAGGGCCGACTTCTACATGGAATGTTGCTAGTGGAATAGCAAAAACAAAAAAGGAGGTAAAAACCCTCACGATACCGTGAGATACAAAGCAAAAAGTGAGGAGAGTGGATGAGGATACCAAAAAATTGAATTTATTTGCATTAAAAAAAATTTTTTTTTAAATTAACAGATTATACACGGAGTAGACCCGACACGGCCGTGTTTCGGCCCTAAGGCCTGCCTCAGGGGTCTTTGCAACCTAAGTTGAACAATAAGACAAATGGAGAATATTACTATAAATAGAGAATATTATTACAAATATACCATAAACATGTATATAATAACTAAAACAAGAAATGTTGGCTCAATGTGTGGCATAAATGAATAGACGAACAGACAGAAGATTATCAATGAATCATTCTAGTAACATAACATTTAAATGTTAAAAAACAAGCATATATGTAATATTTTAAATGGAGGAGTGGCCTAGTGGTTAGGGTGGTGGACTTTGGTCCTGAGGAACTGAGTTTGAGAGTTCGATTCCCACTTCAGGCACAGGCAGCTCCTTGTGACTCTGGCAAATCACTTAACCCTCCATTGCCGCATTGTGCCTGCCATGAGTGGGAAAGCACAGGGTACAAATGTAACAACAATAAAAAAATTATCCTTAATGCTATCCCCAATCTTTTTCTCTCCATCTATTCCTCTCCATATTCCTACGCCCACCTCCTAACGCCCATTTCCTTCTGCACCTCATTCCTCCTATGTTCAATTTACTTATCCATTAACCCCACTAATATTGCGTTTACTACAAATTGTATATTCTCTTTACGACTTTGTAATTCTTCGTATTGTTACTATGTAAGCCACATGTGTGGGAAAGCGTGGGGTACAAATGTAATAAATAAAAACCCTAATGGCTTGATTTTGTGCGTTTTGCACTTGGACTTTTTTTTTTTTTTAATGGACCATAAAACAAAATGTCCAAATCACAAAACCTTGTTTAAAACTGCGTTTTTGAAAAAAAAAAAAAAAGATAGACGTTTTTCTTTTTTGAAAATGACCTTCTTTTCTATTCAGATTTTGGATGTTAAAGTCGGACTTAAACGTCATATCGAAAATGCCCCTCAATGGGACCGTGCGTTAAATAATGCATGTACATTTCATGATCATGTGTTAGTGTCAAATCGTGTTAGTAAATCTAGCCCTAAGCTTTGTACAGACAAGGGTATTCATTTCCATTTCAATCCACAAGGGCTACAATCCCATCTTGGCTTTAGGAGATTCGAAATTCATATACATGAGCTACAGTTGTATGAAGCTGGTCCGAAAACCTTAATAGCATAATTTGATACCCCTGGTTGTTCAATGTCAGACTATTCCAATCTAGAATTTAACCCCATTGTATGCCAATCGTTTAGATCTGCTTCCTTCGTGAAATCACAATTAGACATTTGCGCATCCAATGTTTCAGCCTGTCCTGAAAAGGAGATAGTTTGTCAGCTGAATTAGGAAATGCAACAGGACAAAATATGAACAGAATCAGGTCCATCTGGTATCTACAGCAATTATTGACTTAGATCAAGCAACAAACAAACTTTTAGGTAAATATTACTACTATTAATTATTTCTATAGCACTACAAAACGTACCTGACGCTGTACCAAACATGTAAGAGACTGTTCCTGCTTGGCAGAGCTTACTATCTAATCAGGAGAGACAAACGGGACAAATAAGGGCTAAGAGAGTTTCATTTATTGTGGAATGATTAAAACAATATGAGTATTAACAAGTTACCTTGTATCTTGATTGTTAATTGTGGACTAAGTAACCCAGACATATTTTGAAAATCCATGAGTATGTAATGGATGAATAATATTTTCCTAGGCAATTTCTGATTTCCTACATTTATTTTATGTAAATGTAATATTATTTGAAACTTATAAATAAAAAAAGAAAAAACAATGTGAGTATTAAGTAGGTGTATATGGCATTTTAGTGGAAGTCCTCGTTGATAGATCTTCCTGTCGATTTTTCTAACCTCTCCATTCATTTCTCTCTCTCTCCCTTGTCAACATCTCCTCTTTATCTTTCTCTCTGCTTCCTTCCTAATTTTTTCACCCACCGGGTAGTTTTTGACAATTTTCCTCAGTCATCCCTAAAACGCCTACAAGCAGGTCAGAATACAGCGATCAGGTTACATAAGTACATAGGTATTGTCATACTGGGAAAGACAAAGGTCCATCGAGCCCAGCATCCTGTTTCCAACAGTGGCCAATCCAGGTCACAAATACCCGGCAAGATCCCAAAAAAGTACAAAGAATTTTATACTGCTTATCCCAGAAATAGTGGATTTTCCCCAAGTCCATTTTAATAACGGTCTATGGACTTTTCCTTTAGGAAGCCGTCCAAACCTTTTTTAAACTCCGCTAAGCTAACCGCCTTTACCACATTCTCTGGCAATGAATTCCAGAGTTTAATTACACGTTGAGTGAAGAAACATTTTCTCCAATTCATTTTAAATTTATTACATTGTAGCTTCATCGCATGGCCCCTAGTCCTAGTATTTTTGGAAAGTGTAAACAGACGCTTCATATCTACCCGTTCAACTCCACTCATTATTTTATAGACCTCTATCATACTACTACTACTACTACTATTTAACATTTCTAAAGCGCTACTAGGGTTACGCAGCGCTGTACAATTTAACATAGAAGGACAGTCCCTGCTCAAAGAGCTTACAATCTAATGGACAAGTGTACGGTCAGTCAAGTGGGGGGCAGTCAAATTGGGGCAGTCTAGATTTCCTGAAAGGTATAAAGGTTAGGTGCCGAAAGCAACATTGAAGAGGTGGGCTTTGAGCAAGGATTTGAAGTTGGGTAGGGAGGGGGCTTGGCGTAAGGGCTCAGGAAGTTTATTCCAGGCATAGGGTGAGGCGAGGCAGAATGGGCGGAGCCTGGAGTTGGCGGTGGTGGAGAAGGGTACTGAGAGGAGGGATTTGTCCTGTGAGCGGAGGTTTCGGGTGGGAACGTAAGGGGAGATGAGGGTAGAGTGGTAATGAGGGGCTGCAGACTGAGTGCATTTGTAGGTGAGAAGGAGAAGCTTGAACTGTATGCGGTATCTGATCGGAAGACTGTGAAGTGACCTGAGGAGCAGTGGCGTACCAAGGGGGGGGGGCGGTCCGCCCCGGGTGCCAGTGGGTGGGGGGTGCTCCACTCCCGCCGCCTCCCGTGGCCGTTCCCGCGGCGCCACACATTAAAAAAACGGCGAAGCAGCGTCGCAGGCAGCGCCTCGCGCCCTGCTTGTAAAAAAAAATCAAATCTCCTTCCTTCTCCTCCTCGTCTTGACGTCGACTCGGGCCTTCCCATCAATTTGATTGGAAGGCCCGAGTCGACGTCAAGACGAGGAGAAGGAAGGAGATTGGTTTTTTTTTTTACAAGCAGGGCACGAGGCGCTGCCTGCGATGCTGCTTCGCCGGTTTTAACGGGACTGAGGTGGGGAAGGAGAGGGGCGAAAGGGACTCGGGTGGGGGTGTTCAGAGGGGAGAAGGGGACTGGGGTGGGGGTCTCAGACAGGGGAGGGGAGAAGGGACTGGGGTGGGGATCTCAGAGGGGAGAAGAGGAGGGGAGAAGGGGACTGGGGTGGGGGTGTTCAGAGGGGAAAAGGGGAGGGGAGAAGGGGACTGGGGTGGGGGTCTCAGACAGGGGGAGGGGAGAAGGGGACTGGGGTGGGGGTGTTCAGAGGGGAGAAGGGGATTGGGGTGGGGATCTCAGACAGGGGAGGGGAGAAGGGGACTGGGGTGGGGATCTCAGAGGGGAGAAGGGGAGGGGAGAAGGGGACTGGGGTGGGGGTGTTCAGAGGAGAGAAGGGGACTGGGGTGGGGGTCTCAGACAGGGGAGGGAAGAAGGGGACTGTGGTGGGGGTCTCAGACAGAAGGGGAGGGGAGAAGGGGACTGGGGTGGGGGTGTTCAGAGGGGAGAAGGGGGCTGGAACTGGGGGCTGAAAAAAGGGGCAGAGAGAGAGAGAGGGGACAGATCCTAGATGGAAGGGGGAGCGAGAGGGAGGGCAGACCCTGGATGGATGGGAGAGGGAGGGCAAATGGTGGATTGAAGGGGCAGAGAGAAAGGGCAGGCAGTGGATGGAAGGGACGGCAGAGAGGGCTGACACTGGATGGCAGAGAGAGAGAGAGAGAGAGAGAGAGTGAAGACAGATGCTGGATGGAAGGAAGACGGTGAAAAGAAGATGAGGAAAGCAGAAACCAGAGACAACAAACTGTAAATAAAATATATTTTTTTATTTTTTTTGCTTTAGGATAAAGTATTGTAGATACTGTATGTTAAATGTTTATAATAGAACATGTAAATAAGGTAATCTTTTTATTGGACTAATTTTAATACATTTTGACTAAATTTCGGAGAACAAAACCCCCTTCCTCAGGTCAGGATAGGATACTGTAACAGCACTATACTGTACTGACCCGAGGACGGAGGTTTTGGCCTCTGAAAGCTAAATGTATTAGTCCAATAAAATGGTATTATTTTACTTTCTATATTTGTTTTATTTCTATTTGTTAATTTGTAAAGTGGTGATTGGTACTTGTTAGTTTTTTTCAAATTTACATCTGCTGTCTTTATATTTTGCACAGTACTAGGGGACAGTTTCTGTTTCTGTGGTGTTGCATTGTATGTAGAGTCTGGCATTGGGGGTTCAGTTTAATTTTTGTCTAAATAGAAAGTTTATGATTACTTATTCTATAGTGGATTAGGGTGTATCTGTGTTTGTGAAAAAGACATGGCTTTCAGTTGGCATTGACTGTGCAGGATCTACGATCTGTACTATTCTGTCTGGTTTCGTTTTACAATAGGTGAATTGATGTTCTAGTGCTCACTGTAGTGTTTAAGATGCTTTCCTTTTCCTTGTGTGACTCGTAGAAATGACTGCTTATGGTATGGTAGAATTGCTCTATAGGTCCTGAGTGTTTTGTATTCTCGGCATGCCTAGTACTGGATTTGGGGGGGGGGGGGGGTGTTAAAAAATGACCGGCCCCGGGTGTCAACTACCCTAGGTACGCCACTGCTGAGGAGAGGGGTGATATGAGTATATCGGTTCAGGTGGAATATAAGACGTGCAGCAGAATTCTGAACGGATTGAAGGGGGGATAGGTGGCTAAGTGGGAGGCCAATGAGGAGTAGGTTGCAGTAGTCAAGGCGAGAGGTAATGAGAGCGTGGATGAGAGTTCAGGTGGTGTGCTCAGAGAGGAGAGGGCGAATTTTGCTGATGTTAAAGAGGAAGAAGTGACAGGTCTTGGCCGTCTGCTGGATATGCGCAGAGAAGGAGAGGGAGGAGTCGAAGATGACTCCGAGGTTGCGGGCGGATGAGATGGGAAGGATGAGGGTGTTATCAACTGAGATGGAGAGCGGAGGAAGAGGAGAAGAGGGTTTTGGTGGAAAGACGATAAGCTCAGTCTTGGCCATGTTCAGTTTCAGGTGGCGGTTGGACATCCATGCAGCAATGTCGGATAAGCAGGCCGATACCTTGGCCTGGGTCTCCACGGTGATGTCTGGTGTGGAGAGATACAGCTGGGTGTCATCAGCATAAAGATGATACTATCATATCTCCCCTCAGCCGCTTTAGCCTTTCCTCATAGGGAAGTTGTTCCATCCCCTTTATCATTTCCGTCGCCCTTCTCTGCTCAAAACATTGACCGCAGTTCACCTCTTCTTTACCAGTATCCTTGGTTTCCAGTATGATTTCATTTTCAACTGACGATCCTGGTCCTTCATATTGGTTCTCCCCTTCCTATCTGGCCACATTTATTTCTCCTTTTTGCCCTTCCTCACATCTCCACTCATCTTCTGAATGGCTTCTTTTTCTTGCCTCCTTGTCCCTTACACATTTGGATTGTTCGTGAGGCTCCGCATTCTTTTTTTCTGAATCCAACATTGTGAAACTCTTTACCTTTGGTGCCTCAATCAGAACTGTCTATTTCAATGTGCATTTTCCCTGGAATAGTGGGCCACAATTAGACCTGCGGGGCTCAGAGTAGTCATCCGATTTTTTTTGGTTTGCTTTGTTTTGTCTATCTCAGAGCCGCTGAGGTGGGGCAGGAGGGCAAAATTCCCCGGGTTGGCCTCCAAGGGAGGGGCTGGAGGCACAGGCATGTTTCTTCCTGCCTGCCTCCTTCTGGGACGGTTCTGTCTGTCTCTCTCTCAAGGAGGCTGGTCTCTCTCCTGCTCCTGCTGCCTGCAGCCCAGGACCCGTATGATAGCATTAACGCGATATCGCATTAATGCAATCAACTGGGTCCTGGGGGCAAGCAGCAGGAGCAGGAGAGGAGGACAGCAGCAGTCACAGGAAGGTAAGGGAAAGGGAAACGAGACTTGATATACTGCCTTTCTGAGGTTTTTGCAACTACATTGAAAGCGGTTTACATATATTCAGGTACTTATTTTGTACCAGGGGCAATGGAGGGTTAAGTGACTTGCCCAGAGTCACAAGGAGCTGCAGTGGGAATTGAACCCAGTTCCCCAGAATCAGAGTCCGCTGCACTAACCACTAGGCTACTCCTCCATTACATGTAGAAGCCTGCCCTTGCAGATCAGCAATGCAGCTGCGCAGGCTTCTGTTTCTGTGAGTCTGACATCAGACTCACAGAAACAGAAGCCTGCGCGGCTGCGTTGCTGATCTGCAAGGGCAGGCTTCTACATGGAATGTTCCTAGTGGAATAGCAACATTCCATGTAGAATCTCAAATAGGGAAAGGGAAATGGGACTTGATATACCGCCTTTCTGTGGTATTTTGCAACTACATTCAAAGCGGTTTACATATGTACAGGTACTTTCTTTGTACCAGGGGCAATGGAGGGTTAAGTGACTTGCCCAGAGTCACAAGGAGCTACAGTGGGAATTGAACCCAGTTCCCCAGGATCAAAGTCCACTGCACTAACCACTAGGCTACTCCTCCACTAGCAACATTCCATCTAGAATCTCAAATAGTAGCAACATTCCACGTAGAAACATTCCAGAATCTCAAATAGTAGCAACAGCAACATTCCATGTACAATTTAGAATCTCAAATAGGGAAAGGGAAATGGGACTTGATATATCGCCTTTCTGAGGTTTTTGCAACTACATTCAAAGCGGTTTACATATATTCAGGTACTTATTTTGTACCAGGGGCAATGGAGGGTTAAGTGACTTGCCCAGAGTCAAAAGGAGCTGCAGTGGGAATTGAACTCAGTTCTCCAGGATCGAAGTCCATTGCACTAACCACTAGGCTACTCCTCCACTCATTCCACCAATAAGAGCCAACCTCATCAGTGATGTCACAATGGGTTGATTGCCCGATACTTGGCTCACTTCTGATATTGTGATGTCATAAGGGAAAGGGGGAAAGGGAAATGGGACTTGACATACCGCCTTTCTGAGGTTTTTGCAACTACATTCAAAGCGGTTTACATATATTCAGGTACTTATTTTGTACCAGGGGCAATGGAGGGTTAAGTGACTTGCCCAGAGTCACAAGGAGCTGCAGTGGGAATGGAACTCAATTCCCCAGGATCAAAGTCCGCTGCACTAACCACTAGGCTACTCCTCCACTAGCACCATTCCATCTAGAAGCCTGCCCTTGCAGATCACCAATGCGGCCGCGCAGGCTTCTGCAACACACGCACCTTGAATGAGTACGCCACTGTTGTGGCAACACTACTACTACTACTATTTAGCGGAATTACGAAATTCTCCATAACAAACTTTCCTCTCTTCCTCTTTCTCTCTCACACTTCTCACATTTCCCTTTCTCCCCGTTCCCTCTTGTGTGCTGTCTTCTTCATTGCTGAGTAATATTAGGGAACCTCAGGAAGCAGAAGCGCTTGCTTTGGCCCTGTTCCCGAAGCTGATGCCGAAGGTGTTGTTTGTGGACACGGAGCACATCAAATATAGAACAGTGAAGTGACTCCCAGGTCAACTGTCTACTTTTTGGCTTAATCCAAACAAAACACTCAGAAACAGTATTTGAGAACGTGTTACTCCATAAAATGTTGTAAAACTGGCAGGAAAGTTTAACCATTAAAAACAAAAAAATTCACTACATGCAGAAACAAAGGTCAATACAGAGTCCCCCAAATTCCACAAAAGTCGTTAAAAATTGTTTTTGCAAATGTGGGCATGCACCCAATTTGCACTTGCAATTTAATTGAATAACGAGCTAATTAGCACCGATATTTGGCTTTTTAACAATATATTGGTACTAATTAGTTTTATTTGCTTTATACCTGCGTAAATTTAGGGATCTGTGCCTAAATTTTCCATACAAAATCAAAAAGCGGGTGCGGAAATGGGAGGTTGTTATAGAAAAATGGGGATATGCACCTAACTTAAGGGCCCAGTTTACGAAGGCGCGTTAGCATTTTAACTCGCCTACAATTAGCGTGTGCTCTAAATGTGTAGACGCCTATAGGGATATTGTAGGTGTGTACATGATTAACGCTCCTACATGGTTAACGCACGTTAAAAATGTTAACGCGTCTATAACACGGCTTAGTAAGCAGGGTCCTAAGGCACAACGGTTTCCACCATGTTTCAGTTGGTGCACGATTCCAACGCGCGCTAGCGCTATGGTATAAACTGTGCTTAATTTTAAGGGTGGTTTATACAATAGTGCTTTTGCAGCCATATATAGAATTGAGTGGAGGAGTGGCCTAGTGGTTAGAGCACTGGTCTTACAATCCAGAGGTGGCCGGTTCAAATCCCACTGCTGTTCCTTGTTAGGGTTACCATATTTTGTCCCCCCAAAAGGAGGACACATGCCCCGCCCCCACCACACACCCCGCCTTGCCCCCCTTTCACACCGCACCCCCTTTCATACCCTCGCTCCGCCCCCTGTCACATTTTCCCCTCCCCCCTGTCACACACCCTGTCACCCCCCCTCCCCGTCACCCCCCTCCCCTTACCTTACTAATGCCCTGGTAGTCTAGTGACTTCTTCGGGGCAGGAAAGAGACCCCTCTTTCCTGCCTGGAGCACTGCCCTGCATGCATCCTTCCTGTTGGTGATCTCGGCACCGATTCAAAATGGCCACCGAGAGTTGAAGTCTTGCGAGGCTACTTCAACTCTCGGCGGCTATTTTGAATCGGCGCCGAGATCACCAACAGGAAGGATGCATGCAGGGCAGCACTCCAGGCAGGAAAGAGGGGGCTCTTTCCTGCCCCGAAGGCGGAAGAGGTCACTAGATCACCAGGGCAGTAGTAACTAAGGGGAGGGGAGGCTAGCAATCTGCCCGTTTGTCTAGAAATCCAGACAAACGGGCAGATTAGCAAAACCTGCACGACGCCTAAATTAGGCACAGATCAGGTGTATTCTATAATAATGCGCATAGATTTTAGAAACGCCTACGCCCCACCCATGGTCACACCCCCTTTTGAACTATGCAACTTAGAATTTAGGCATAGCATGTCATAGAATACACTTAGTGAGTTGTGCACGTAAATCTCAATGAATGCCAATTAGTGCTGATAATTGCTTGTTAACATCCAATTAACAGCACTGATTAGATAGTTAATTAAGTTATGGAGTGGAGGAGTGACCTAATGGTTAGTGCAGTGGGTGCATGGGAACAAGAATTAGGGATGTCCACTGACAAACTAAACTGGCAAGAAATATTTATTTATTTATTTATTATTTATTTGTTACATTTGTATCTCACATTTTCCCACCTATTTGCAGGCTCAATGTGGCTTACATAGTACCGTGAAGGCGTTCGCCAACTCCGGTAGAGAAACAAATACAGAGTGATGTTGTGGTCGAATAAGGTTCAATGTGTTGCCGACACATTGGGGAATCGTAGAGAGGAAGAGTTTTGTAATGTTATTACGAGCTTTGGTTTAGTTGTGTCGCAGGGTTCAGGCACTTAAGCTGGGTCGGTGGGGTATGCCTTCTTGAACAGGTTGGTCTTTAGTGATTTCCAGAAGTCTAGGTGGTCTTACCTTGTTTTCACGGCTTTTGGTAGTGGTTAAATATGGTTAAAATCTATCAGACCAACAATGTCTGAGTCCATTACTCAATCATTATTTTTTATACTACACAAAGCTAATTGAATGCCCTCAAATTTGGCCAACCTCTGTAATATACCTCATACCTCTACATCTAGCAACTGCTGGTACTGTCATCGAGAAACAGAAGATCTGTCACACCTTATCATCCATTGTCCGAATGTACATTCTTTCTGGAAAGGGATTTGGGAAAGAACAACCAATGTTATATACCGTTAGTAAACACACCTGCTATTTGGTATGGAATAGTCATACTCAAATCCTCACACCCTGATCTCTTAGGGGCTCTTTTACTAAGACGCATGGACGCCTGAGTGCGTATAATGCGGGTCAAAGTTAAACTACTGCCCGGCTACCGCATGCCCTGGGCGGAAATTCTAATTTTGATGTGTGTCCAAAACAAGCGACGGAAAATCATTTCTATTTTCTACCAAGTGGCTCTAACCAGGTGGGAATCGGCAGCGTATGCGTGCTGACGATTACCGCCCGGTTAATGCATGAGACCTTACCGCTTAGTCAATGGGTGACCGTAAGGTCTCAGGCCCAAAATGGACGTCCGCTGATTTTTATTTTGCCGCACGTCCATTTTCGGCAAGAAAGGTCTTTTTTGAGGGTACGCTGAAAAATGGACCTGCGCGCGTCCAATACACGCGCCTACACCAGCACAGGCCATTTTTCGGACTATGCAACATAATAATTATTATTATTTGTTGCGTTTGTATCCCACATTTTCCCAGCTATTTGCAGGCTCAATGTGGCTTACAATGCTCCGTTATGGCATTCGCCATTCCAGAGTAAAAGATACAATTGGTGTTACATAGAGAACATGGATGATATAATAGAAATAAGCAAACATATCTACTATAATAAAATTCACCCTCAACGTTCTGAGGACACTGACGTCAGTGAAGCCAAGCCCTGACTTCCTTCAAAAAGGTTCGAAGGTTCGTGGTGGTGAAGCCACCAAAATCGCTCCGGGCCCTGGGTTGGGGTTGGCAGGGAGGGAGGCAGGGAGGCGGGGGGCGGGGGAGGAAATCGCTCCAGGCCCCGCCCTCGCGTCAAATGTCATGACATTGGGGGCGGAGCTATGGCAGAACAACGAAGGGGTTGGCCAGGGAGGGAGGGGGAAGTGTTGGCGACGAAAACCTTGCTAGCGCCCGTTTCATTTGCTCAGAAACGGGCCTCTGTTACTAGTATAGAAAGAAAACATTCAGAATATAAGTAAAGTGGTGATGTGTTACAATTACAATTATTGATCGTTGTGGTATGCCTTGCTGAAGAGATAGGTCTTCAGAGATTTACGAAAGTTAATTAGTTCATAAGTTATTTTTAAGTTAAGTGGCAATGCATTCCACAACTGCGTGCACGCCGCTGGGGGGGGTGCCGTGTGCCGGTCAGCAGCGTCGTTCAGGAAGTAACCTGTTCCGGGGCAGAGGAAGCATGGAAACGAACGACGCTGACCGGCGCACGGCACCCCCCCCCTCAGCGGCGTGCACCCAGGAGGGGGGTTCTTTCGCTGGGGTGGGGGGGTGTCCCTTCGCCAGGGGAGGTTGCGCTGCACGGGGGGGGGGGGGGCGCTGCACCCGGGGGGGCGGGGTGCATCGGCGATCCGCCCCGGGTGTCAGCGCCCCTCGGAACGCCACTGCATGTAGGAAAAGCTGGATGCATGTGTTAGTCTGTATTTTAGTCCTTTACAGCTGGGGAAGGGTAGATTGCCGTCCATCTCATAGTTTTACACTGGAAAGACAACTGGAAACTACACTTTTAATGAATAGTGGGGCTTCTGTTTGTGGAACTAGAAAGTATGAAGTCTTAAATACACTTCGACTTCACAATATATCACACATTCAGATCACTTGGTCCCCTTTAGATGATTTTTGTAATAGTTCAGACTCCAAATTGTGACTGTCATCGCATTTGTAATCTATCATACAGTGATTAAGTTCCCTTCCCCTTTTTCCTTTTTTTTCCTACTTACTTCATGTTTATTTTCTATTAATCACTACAAAGTATAAAATCTGTATAACATTTCATTCAATCTTCTTGTAAAGTTACAATAATATTAGCACTATTTTTTTTCTCACCCTGCACAATATTTGTCCTTTTTATGCATTTTTTTAAAAACCCTAATAAAAAGATTTATTTATTTAAAAAAAGCAAGCCCTATTGAAAGGATAAAGGAAGAATAGAACAACTCCTTCCAAAAGACAGTTGACAGACACAAGCACTCAAAGAGTTCATAGCCTCTCCTTTGTCCATCTACTGAGATTTGTAGGTCGGCTGTCAGCTGGCCACATGGGTCACAGCCTGTTGATTTACCGAGATATGATCAGCTCCCACAAATTACAGGCGTAAGGGATCCCCTGACAACTTCAATATGACTAGGAATGAAAGCAATTACTTGTGACATGTGAAACCAGTGTGAGAGTGTAATTCTGTCACAGGATGACAAGGCATTATTAGCAGGGCAGGCCAGAGCTTGAACCAGGAGGGGGGCTACAACAGAGGCAGTGAAAGACAGAGGGGTTGTAGAGAACAGACCCTACCATGACAGCTTTCTACAAATAATGGGACCAGCATCAAGTGTGCCTGAATGCTAACACACAACTCCAGGCCTAGGAAAGCTCTTCTGCTTGAGCAGATAAAGCGGAGACTTTGACGGAGCAGCACTTCTCTGTTAGAAAACAATTTGTTGCAGGTTTCTTTAAAAAATATATAGATATACAGATGTGGACGTCATGAATTTTTGTCTGATTTCCAGTTTGTCTTAGAGCTTTTTCTAGGCTTTTGTTGAGTTCGTTTTCACACTTGTTTTTCTTACGTGTTTAGAACATATTGAAGCATGGAAATCGGGCTTATAACCCTTTCATTTACGCAGACGATGTCACAATATACAACCCTTACAAACATGATCTAACAGAAATCACCAATGAAATCAAACTCGGCATCATGAACTCATGGGCGAACACATTTCAACTGAAACTTAACTCAGAGAAAACACAATGTCTCATCCTCTCATCCCAATACAACACGTACAAACCCACCAACATAACCACCCCAGATTACACCCTCCCTATCTCAGACAGCCTGAAAATTCTCGGAGTTACAATCGACCGAAATCTCAAGCTAGAGAGCCAAGTGAAAGCTCCAACTAAGAAAATGTTCCACTCAATGTGGAAGCACAAACGAGTGAAACCTTTTTTCCCCCCGAGGGAATTATTTCGCAACTTGGTACAATCTATGGTACTAAGCCATCTAGATTACTGCAATGGAATCTACGCGGGATGCAAAGAACAAATCATAAAGAAACGCCAAACTTCTCAAAACACGGCAGCCAGTCTTATATTTGGAAAAACGAGATTCGAAAGCGCCAAACCCCTACGAGAAAAACTGCTCTGGCTCCCAATCAAAGAACGTATTGCGTTCAAAATCTGCACCCTGGTTCATAAAATCATCTACGGTGAAGCCCCGGGACACATGACAGACCTCATAGACTTACCAACCAGAAACACATCAAGATCAACATGAACATACCTAAATCTCCACCACCCAAGCTGCAAAGGTCTCAAATACAAATCAACCTATGCATCCAGCTTTTCCTATATAAGCACACAACTATGGAACGCATTACCAAAAGCCGTGAAAACAACGTATGACCACCTAAACTTCCGGAAATTACTAAAAACTAACCTGTTCACAAAGGCATACCCTAACGATCCAACTTAAATGCCTTAACCCTGCAACACAACGAAACCAAAGCTCGTACTGGGCATAACTTAACTCTTCCTCCTTACGATTCCCAAATGTGTCTGTCACACATGAACTTTACTCTACCACAACATCACTCTGTATTTGTTCATACCGGTATTGGAGATCGTCTTACGGTACTATGTAAGCCACATTGAGCCTGCAAAGAGGTGGGAAAATGTGGGATACAAATGTAACAAATAAATAAAATAAATAAATATACATTTGTAGGTTGATGCTTGCCAAATCGATCTTGTTTGCCGTTTTTAGAAGTCAGCTAAATGAACCAAATACACTCTAACAAATGCAGATCTCTGTGTAGATATTTAGAGGGCATTTTTAAATATTCTGCGTTCTCAGAGTGATGGAGGGAAAAAGAGAATTTAACTTCAGGCACAAATTTGAAGAGATTTCTGCAGGTGAACTTGCATTTCTCAGGAAAAAAAAGTCTTACAAATTGCTCACCCGCCTCTACAGGGAAGAGTGCTGATGGAGCTGGGGAAGAGCAGGTGAATTACATGCAGGTCGAAGAAATTCCCACGGCACTGGATGCTAATGAATTTTCAACGGGGGAACTGCGGAGATTAGTAAAGCTGCCTGAATTTTCTCCGTGTTGTATCAACCGCTGTCAGCCACAGCAACAGGCAGTGTGGCTCCCCCCAGACTCAAATGTAAATAGAAGAAACATAGACCGCCTTGAGTGAATTCCTTCAAAAAGGCGGTACATAAAGCCTAATAAATAAATAAATAATAAATAGAAACATGACCTCTAACTTACGTAACACTTCCCGTCTATCCTCCCCTACCCAATCTTTAAACAGCAAGAATTGTACTTGTCTTCATGAAACGACTATGCTTATCTTCTCTTACCAACATTTTTTTTTTTTGTTGTTGTTACATTTGTACCCCACGCTTTCCCACTCATGGCAGGCTCAATGTGGCTTACATGGGGCAATGGAGGGTTAAGTGACTTGCCCAGAGTCCCACTACCAACATTCCTTGTAGAGGTCGGCCCTTGTAGACCACCAATGTGGCCTAATGTGGACGCGCAGGCTTCTGCTTCTGTGAGTCTGACGTCCTGCACGTACGTGCAGGACGTCAGACTCACAGAAACAGAAGCCTGCGCAGCCTTCTACATGGAATGTTGCTAGTGGAATAGCAACATTCCATGTAGAATCTCCAATAGTAGCAACATTCCATGTAGAATCTCCAATAGTATCTATTTTAGTTTTCTTACATTTGTACCCTGCGCTTTCCCACTCATGGCAGGCTCAATGCGGCTTACATGGGGCAATGGAAGGTTAAATGACTTGCCCAGAGTCACAAGGAGCTGCCTGTGCCTGAGGTGGGAATCGAACTCAGTTCCTCAGGACCAAAGTCCACCACCCTAACCACTAGGCCACTCCTCCACTATAAGAAATGTACCTGCTAACACGAAATGATTATGTCATAACCACACCTGTAAGCCACTTTGAGCCTACAAATAGGTGGGAAAAGATAGGATACAAATGCAATAAATAAATAAATAAATAAAGGCCAAATGGCCCATCCAGTCTTCCCATCCTCAGGAACCACTAACTGCTCCTTTTCTTAAGGGATCCCACTTGCCTGTCCCACGCTTTCTTAAACTCTGACACAGTCCCTGCCTCCACCAGGAGGTCATTTCACGCATCCACCACCCTTTCCGTGAAAGAGTATTTTCTTAGATCCCTCCTAAGCCTATTTCCTCTTAACGTCATCCTATGCCCTCTCATTCCAGAGTTTGCCTTCATTTGAAAAAGGCTCTTCTCCTGTACATTAATGCAACGGAGGTATTTAAACGTCTCTATCATATCCCCTCTCTCCCGCCTCTCTTCCAGCGTATACATGTTGAGGTTCATAGCCCTGTCCCTATATGTTATATGATGGAGACCGCGTATCAGTTTTGTAGCCACCCTCCGGACCTACTCCATCTTTCTGTAGGTGCGGTCTCCAGAATTGCATGCAGTACTCTAAATGAGACCTCACCAGAGACTGGTCATCCCTCTCCTTATGCATCTGAGCATCCTTCTGGCTTTGACTGTCACTTTTTCTACCTGTCTGGCCACCTTAAGATCATCAGACGCAATCACTTCCAACTCCCGCTCTTCTTTCGTTCACCGAAGCACTTCACCCCCTATGTTGTACTGTTCCCTTGGATTCTTGTAACCCAAGTGCATGACCCTGCATGTCTTAGCATTAAATCTTAGTTGCCAATTATCGGACCATTCTTCAAGCTTCGCTAGATCCTTCCTCTCATGTTAACAAGACAAAGCACGTACACGTGGAGGGGCATAATCGAATGGCGCCGGCCAAATAGATGGCCGGTCATCTTCGGGGCCGGCTCCGCAAGGGGGCGGAGCCAACCGTATTTTTGAAATACGGTTGGGGCCGGCTAAATCGATTTCCAATCCTCGATATACAAACATTTTTTTCTTTTCTTTGCAAACACTTCATTTTAACAAATTGTTTGACGGTAAAATCACGTTAAATTATGCATATTTAGCACTTATCTTTCAAATACTGCAGGACACAGACGCCACCACCAACATGCAGCATGTTTCACAAGTGTTGCTTCAGGGTGTGGCCCGACCAAGCTATTAAAAAAAATATATATATTTTTTTAATTATTTTAAATCAATACCAAGCCTAACTGTGCTTAAGATATACTTAACAATACAATCCATACCTTAATAAATGATGGTTGCATGTAGCGCATCAACGTCTGCTTCATGGTATCTATAAAATGCTGATGCTTGATGTGCTTAAATTTGATCACTTGACCCATTAATACCAATGAATATGGCGTTAAGAGTGTTGCGCCCCAATATACGTTTACATAGCTGCAGACAGTGGTGTGCTGGAGCAGGCTCTCACAGGCTCGCAAGAGCCGGTTGTTAAGTTTTTAAGAATTTTGGGAGCCGGTTGTTAAAGTAGGGCCCTCCATGGCTACTTTAACAACTGGCTCCCAAAATGTGGGCTTGGGCCCCCTGCTGAATTCTCTTTTACTTTGCTGGTGGGGATGCTGAGCCCTGCCAGCCAAGTAAATAGACTGCTGCTGCTCCCCGCTCCTTGTTTCCAGCTCTGGGCAGCAGGCTGGGACTTCTCCAGCATGTGTGAGAAGTTTCAGCATGCTGCTCAGAGCAAGATGTTGGGAGTGGTGGCAGTCCATTTATTGACTGCCAGCAAAAGTATGCCTAGTGTGCCCGCACGAAGGGAGGAAGGAGAGGCAAGTGTTGCTACCCCACCCGCCCTTCCAACTGCAGAGCTGGCTATGTCTGGAGAAAGAGCCTGTTGTTAAAAATTTACTAGCACACCCCTGGCTGCAGATCAATCAAGTTCCAAGTTCAATCCCGCAGGAGTCACAGTATCCAATGAGAAAATCCACCATTGTTCTTTGTAATTTAATAGGCTGTCCACATCTCCCCCATCCCAAACTGACTCTGTCTTATCTATGACCCGCCACTCATAGTGGCTCTCAATCCAATGGCTCAGTATGGGAGCTGTCAAAGTGGCAGTGTTCAGGGCCGTGCCGACACGGTAAGCGAGGTAAGCATGGCAGGAGGACGCCATCCTCTGGGGGGCGCCCCGCCGCACCATGCTTACCTCGCCCTCTTCTCCCCAGATCCTTGTCCTTTTTTTTTTTTGTTTAAATTTACCTCTCCGGCGCGTGGCAGCGTAGCGTTAGTGAGGAGGCGGCGCTCCCCCGCCCCGATGTGTCAGTCTCTTCCCTTCGCTCGGTTCCGCCTTCTTCTGACATCAGAAATGACATCAGAAGAAGGCGGGACACTGAGCGAAGGGAAGAAGACACGTCGGGGCGGGGGAGCGCCGCCTCCTTCTTACTAACGCTACGCTGCCGCGCGCCGGAGAGGTAAATTTAAACAAAAAGGAAAAGGATCTGGGGAGAAGAGGGCGGGTAGTGTAGCGATCGTTTTCGGGGGGGGGCAAGCCGGCGGGGCCAACTGCAGGGGGGCGCCGCAGACCCTAGGCACAGCCCTGGCAGTGTTAATGTGTAATTTATGCTCATTCAAATGTAGTTGAACAGGTCGTATTGATTTTTCCACTTAAATTAACTTGCAGGGACATTGGATCAAATACACAACATTGTATTCGTATTAGATCTAGCAACAATGTTCCATGAGGATACTGGAACTTGCCAATCTATGCCCTCAGGGGTCCTTTTACTAAGGTGCACTGAAAAATGGCCTGCGCTGTTGTAGACGGGTGTATTGGATGCAAGCTGGTCCGTTTTCCAGCGCACCTGCAAAAAAGGCCAGAATGGACGTGTGGCAAAATGAAAATTGCGTGCGTCTATTTTGGGCCTGAGACCTTACCGCAACCCATTCACTTAGTGGCAAGGTCTCAGGCGTTAACTGTGTGGTAATTGTCAGCGCACATACAATGCCGATTACCGCCCGGTTATGGCCTTGTGCCAGAAAATTTCTGGCACACCTACTGGACGTGCGTAGAAATTGAAATTACCACCCGGGCTACGCAGTAGCCAGGCAGTAGTTCTAGTTCTAAACTGGTGCAAATTGGGCACATGTAGGCACCTACGTGGCTTAGGAAAAAGACCCCTCAATTGTTAACCAGTGCAATTTTATAAAACTGGAAGAAATATGGTCAAATTTAGTTAAACCAAAAATCAAATGAACTGCAGTGTTTTGTATAGTCTGAATTTTCCTACAGAGACCCTTGTTATAAAATAGATATATAAGATTACAATACTCTAACTGTGAGATTAACAGCACCTGTAAAAGTGGAGGAGTGGCCTAGTGGTAGGAGCACTGGTCTTGCAATCCAGAGATGGCTGGTTCAAATCCCACAGCTGCTCCTTGTGATCTTGGGCAAGTCACTTAACCCTCCATTGCCTCAGGTACAAACTTAGTTTGTGAGCCCTCCTGGGACAGAGAATTATCCAACGTACCTAAATGTAACTCACCTTGAGTTACTACTGAAAAAGGTGTGAGCAAAATCTAAATAAATAAAGATTCTAGAATTCTAAAGAATAACAAGATTCCATGCAGAATTTCAAAGTGTAGCAACATTCCATGTAGAACCCCAAAGAATAGGAGTGGAGGAGTGGCCTAGTGGTTAGAGCACCAGTCTTGCAATCCAGAGGTGGCCAGTTCAAATCCCACTGCTGCTCCTTGTGATCTTGGGCAAGTCACTTAACCCTCCATTGTCTCAGGTTCAAACTTAGATTGTGAGCCCTCCTGGGACAGAGAAATATCCAGAGTACCTAAATGTAACTCACCTTGAGTTATTACTGAAAAAGGTGTGAGCAAAATCTAAATAAATTGATCTGTTTTGAAATACTTCTGAACACAGTTCAGAAGTGACCTGATTAATACAAATTGTCTTAGGGATGTTCTCCATTTTAGTATCAAAACATTTGAATTTTGTTTTTTTCTTATTTCTTTATTTAATTTTAATTTATGACAAAAAAACATCCAGAGTGGAGGAGTAGCCTAGTGGTTAGTGCAGTGGACTTTGATCCTGGGGAACTGAGTTCAATTCCCGCTGCAGCTCCTTCTGACTCTGGGCAAGTCACTTAACCCTCCATTGCCCCTGGTACAAAATAAGTACCTGAATGTAGTTGCAAAAACCTCAGAAAGGTGGCATATCAAGTCCCATTTCCCTTTCCCAATTAACTAATAATGTTATGCAATCTTGAATTTTAGAAGAATCTATATCAGACATAGAATTAAATGGTTTTAAAACAGAAGTATCATTTGCATAAATATAATATAGGAAGTTGTTATTTTGCAACAAGTAGCCTAACGACCATAGAAAAACATTAAGGAGCGAAGGCGAAAGGGGTGATCCCTGTAGGACTCCATATATCTTTTTCTATGGTGAAAAGAAAGTATTCTTCACCTTAACCCAGTAAGAACGAGTCAAATCACTTCAACACATTCCCAGTGATACCTATTTCCTCAAGTACCTGCAAGAGGATATTATGATCCACCAGGTCAAATGCCACCGAAAGATCGAACTGGAGCAGCACTGCACATTTCCCTTCACTTAAAAGACATCTAACATTATCTAACAAAGAGCCAACCATTATTTCTGTGTTATGGTATAAGCCAATCATCAGAATTAAATGTGTAGCATGATGTTGTGTTGGATCAGATACATATATTTGACACTGCAGCAGAACTGGCTTTCATTCCAAAAGCCCTCTTCCCTCTCCCTTTGGGGAACATTAAAAGAACATTTAAAAGACATTTAAGAGACAAAAGGGTACTGTGCTTCAAAGAGAAATAAAACTCTCTCTGCCCTCCCACCTAAAAAGACTGAACAAAAGCATGACTAAGGTGGATACTTGAAGAATCACATAGACATCTCCACCAGCAGACAGATAGTCTGGAGAAGGCATAACTCCAGCTATTGATAACAAAGACTTCAGAGGGGAAACCATAAACAAGACATTTGATTGTCAAAGGTATACCTGCCCCTCCCATCAGCTTTCAGGCATGTGCAGAAAGGAAGGACTTGTAATGTGTATCTGCTCCAGAGACTGAGCAGGAAGCCTTTTCACATCAAAAGACCATTTGTCAGCAAGATCCAGACAGCAAGTCTCGTGATGTCATAAGACATGAGACCAAGACTCAGGGGTCGTGTGCAAACATGAGACCAGGACTCAGGGGTCGTGTGCAAAAAACCAGGAAGCCAGCAACCAGATGCACATGGCCTGCTTCCCTGCAAAATAAGAGTATAAAAGGACAAAAAGGAGACTCTCTTCTCTCTTCAAGACTCTCCCTCCAGGAGATTCTCTCTTCAGCACCAATCCAGATGCCTTGCTCCTGATCTGCAGTTCACCTGCCTCATGGCTCTTCAATGGACCACAAAATGCTTTGCAACAGACTGCTTTGTAAGTTATAACTTTTGATCTAGACCTGCTACTCTACTTTACCTTACTTAAGCACAGATTATCTGTAAAGATCTTTTAAAACCTACCTCTCGTGTGCAATTGTATATTAAATCAACCTTTTTGAAGCTAAAAATACGGTCTCTTTGTGTTCTGAGTATATGGTATCTTTTATATATACTTAATTTATTTAATTTATTGCAATTATCACCTTTGGTGATTGGTGGAGAAATTAATATCCTAAAACTTACAAATACAGCGCCTGCTCTTAAATTATAAACAGTAGCGAGTGCTCTAGAGCTCTTTCCCCCAAGATAAATCATTTCTTGTAACATCTGTACTAAAGGAGGGCCGAAATCCTGATTGAGTAGAATGTAGTACAGAAACCTAGTTAAGATACTGTTGTAATTGTAAAGTTACCAAACCTTCAATTAATTTAGTAAAAAAAAAAGGAATCGAGGCTACTGGTCTATCAAACATATAAACGGCGAGTGACCGACTCACTCGCAAATGCACAGTAGAGACTTCCCTCTCTGTCCCGCCCCCGCGTCAATACGTGATGACGAGGGCGGGACAGAGAGGGAAACTGTGCCGCCGAGGTTGATACCGCACCCGCCCACCCGAGGTCACCGCTACCATTACCCCCCCCCCCCACACACACACACACACACCCGGCCCTCTCTCCGCTACTAAACTTACACATCCATTCGCTGGAACGCAGCATGCACATCAGCTGAGCTGCCGTCGGCCTTCCTTCCCTGCCTGTGTCCCGCCCTCGCTGACGTTACGTCACAGGAGGGCGGGACACAGGCAGAGAAGGAAGGGCGGACGGCAGCTCAGCTGATGTGCGTGCTGCGTTCCGGCGAATGGATGTGTAAGTTTAGTAGCGGAGAGAGAGAGGGCCCGGGCCGGGTGGAGGGATAGTGGCGGCGACTCCGGGGGGGGGGGGGGGAATGGTAGCGGTGGCGACCTCGCGGGGAGGGAGGGGGAAGGAAGGAAGGAAAACCCCAATACCAGCCCGTTTTTACGGGCTCAACTGCTAGTAATTAGATATACCGTGTTTCCCCGAAAATAGGACATCCTCCGAAAGTAAGACCTAGTAGAGGTCTTGCTTAAATTTGAAAATATAAGGCATCCCCCGAAAATAAGACCTAGCAGGGGAGGCCTTATTTTTCGGGGAAACATCGGGGTCACCCCCCCACCTGAGATCGCCGGCTCCCCCCCTCGATCAGCGGCTCCCCCCGCCCTCAGTCACTCCCGGAACCAACCTCTTAACCACTTCCTTTCACCTTCGCACTCGCCGCAAGCAGCAGGGCTGGCCACTCCTTCCTTCCGTGTCCCGCCCTCGTCTGACGTTACGTTACGTCAGGCGAGGGCGGGACACGGAAGGAAGGAGTGGCCTGCCCTGCTGCTTGCGGTGAGTGCGAAGATGAATGGTGAAAGGAAGCATTTAAGAGGTTAGTTACTTCCGGGAGCGACTGAGGGCAGGGGGAGCCACCGATCGAGGAGGGGAGCCGGCGATCTCGGGGGGGGGGGGGGGGAGTGACCCCGATGTTTCCCCGAAAAATAAGGCCTCCCCTGAAAATAAGAGGTAGCAGGTCTTGGGGAGCAAAATTTAATATAAGACAGTGTCTTATTTTCGGGGAAACACGGTAGTAGAAATAGATTTATTTATTTATAACATTTATACCCCACATTTTCCCACACACTAGCAGGCTCAATGTGGCTAACATCAAACTGTAAAGGCAATTGCCAATCCGGTAAATAAACAAACGCATTATAGTATGGTAAACAGGAAGGATAGTAATTACAAGGGATGAGGGAAAAGAGGTAATAGAGTCCATGACGGTCCATTAATTAGTTGTATTCCAGGAATTATGGATTTAAGGCGGGTCCATTAGGGTAAGCCTTTCCAAATAAGCTGGTTTTAAGAGATTTTCTGGTCTGAAGAGATACTTTTAAATCCTTCAATATAGGAGTGACAATTATCTCTCCCAGGTCACAAGGGAATAAACCCAAAGATAACTGTTCCTGAATCCAGTTGTACAAAGGTACTTGAAAAAAGGAAGGATCGGCTTGCATCAAGTAGGGCAGATAGATGTCTAATGTACAATTTATTTATTTATTTTTCTGACACTTAAATCCCACATTATCCCAAACAAGTTTGAGTTCAATGCGGCTTACAATAAACAGTAAAGGATACATAACAAAGATTAATGCATAAGAAAGTAATTTGTTGTAAGAATCCAATTTTACAATACGGTATCATAAACATACTGGGTAACAATTTTAATATTTAGAAAATTTATTATGAATGAGAAATTGTACATGAAGCAAAGAGAAAGTTAATCATAAATAGAGTAATAACCAATTCAAGTAATAATTAGTTGTTTGAGATATGGTTGTTCTTTGGGAGGATTTGTTTGAATAGGAATGATTTGAGGATTTTGTGGAATCTACTATATTCCTGTATATTTCTTGTTTTGGGTGGTAAGGAGTTCCACCATTTGGTTCCTAAGTAGGTGAAATCTGCAGAGTGGACAGTTTTGTAGATCACTTTTTTGCAATTTGGGATAGTTTCTTGCCTCATATTTAGCGTTTCTTTGAGGTAAGACACGCTGTACTTACATAAGTACTACTACTACTAGTATTTACCATTTATATAGCGCTACAAAGCATACGCAGCGCTGCACAAACATAGAAGGAAGACAGTCCCTGCTGAAAGAGCTTACAATCTAATAGACAATAATAATAAAGCAAGCAAATCAATTAATCTGTAGAGGAAAGAGGAGAGGAGGGTAGGTAGAAGCGAGAGGTATAAGTGGTTACAAGTCAAAAGCAATGTTAATGAGGTGGGCTTTCAGTCTAGATTTAAAGGTGGCCAAGGATGGGGCAAGACGTAGGGGCTCAGGAAGTTTATTCCAGGCGTAGGGTGCAGTGAGACAGAAGGAGCGAAGTCTGGAGTTGGCAGTAGTGGAGAAGGGAACAGATAAGAAGGATTTATCCATGGATCGGAGCGCACGGGAAGGGGTGTAGGGAAGGACGAGTGTGGAGAGATACTGGGGACCAGCAGAGTGAATACATTTATAGGTTAGTAGAAGAAGTTTAAACAGGATGCGAAAACGGATAGGGAGCCATAAGTACATAAGTATTGCCATACTGGGAAAGACCAAAGGTCCATCAAGCCCAGCATCCTGTTTCCAACAGTGGCTAAGCAAGCCAAACCACCACAAGGGTGGAGGTACACGAAAAGTGTGTGCTCACTAAATCATGCATTAATTTTTATAAATTAGTGTTTTTCAACATTTGTGCCATATTATATAAAAAATTTTTCTTGAGACTTTTTTGAAATATTGGTGTATTTGTGGATAGGATGTGTGCAGGTATTGTTTGATACTAAACTTTATGCATTGATTTTCTGATATATGCATATACACCCTTTTTATACATATATATTCAAAACATATTCTTTAAGCCTGCCATGTTGCCATAAATAACTGAGCGTTTTCTGCTTTATCTATAGGATTACAATTGTAGCAGAAGCCTTGCTTTCATTCTCTTTGAGCTTAATATTCGTATATTTATATATCACAAGGTCAGTTTATCTATGATACTTAACTTATATGGTTACATCATATATATCATATATTATTTACTAATTGGTTGTAAGTGTGTTTTATTTATTTATTTCACTGTATTTTGAGTTTTTTCGTTATACTTCATTTTGATGTTTTTTCTGCTAATTTTTAGATGTCATCCTTCTTTGATTGGTAATATACAACACCTTTATCGTATGTTATATATAATCCAATATTTTTAATAATTTAAGTATTTATTATATATTTGAAAACTATATATGCATGTATGTTTGAGTATATGTATTTTTACATGTATGGATTTTATATGTATGTGTATGTATATGTATGTATATGTATATGTGTATATATATATATATGTATGTATATATGTATGTATGTATATATATGTATATGTGTATATATATTATAGCATTTCTGCAATACTAATAATAATTTTTTTACAAAAATTTTTTTATAAAAAATGTTTTTATTAATTTTTTTAATTCTACATGGAATTTATGTTTATCACACATTTAACGTTCTACATTTATTTTACTTTTGTTCTGCATGTTTGTTATATTACCATTGTTTGGTTTTATTTCATAGACTCCTGAAGAAGGCATCTGTAGCGCCGAAACACGGCTGTGTTGAGTCGAGTGTATAATTTAATAAAGAGATTGTTCCTATCTACGTCGCCTACTGGTGTTGTTCAAGAGCCTACTCCTCCTACTCCCCCTTTCCTCAGATCCAACAGTGGCCAATCCAGGTCACAAATACCTGGCAAGATCCAAAAAAGTACATAACATTTATACTGCTTACCCCAGAAATAGTGGATTTTCCCCAAGTCCATTTAATAACGGTCTATGGATTATTCCTTTAGGAAGCCATCCATACCTTTTTTAAACTCTGCTAAGCTAACCGCCTTTACCTCATTCTCTGGCAACGAATTCCAGAGTTTAATTACACATTGAGTGAAGAAAAATTTTCTCCCATTCGTTTTAAATTTACAACATTGTAGCGTCATCGCATGCCCCCTAGTCCTAGTATTTTTGGAAAGTTTGAACAGACACTTCACATCTACCCGTTCAACTCCACTCATTATTTTATAGACCTCTATCATATCTCCCCTCAGCCGCCTTTTCTCCAAGCTGAAGAGCCCTAGCCGCTTTAGCCTTTCCTCATAGGGAAGTCGTCCCATCCCCTTTATCATTTTCGTCGCCCTTCTCTGCACCTTTTCTAATTCCACTATATTTTTTTTGAGATGTGGAGACCAGAATTGAACACAATATTCAAGGGCGGGACATTGAGAGAGAAGTGGAAGGCTGAAGGCGAGCCTGCTCTATTCTGCTTCTTTTGCAGTCACGGCTTCAGTCAGGTAAAATGATTTTTATGTGCTGGCTGGGCCACAGGAAATCAAGGAGGGCTGTCGAGGGAGAAGAGGACGGTTAGGTCGGGCTGGGGACGTTGGAACCGGAACTTCGGATGACTGACGGCCGGGAAAATATTGGGGGTGCTCGAGCACCCACGGAGTCGGCGCCTATGTGACTCCCAATGTCCATCCCCAAAATGAGGCAGAGGAGCTGGGACCCTTGAAAGAGGGGGTGTCCCAGATGGGTACAAGAAACTAAGGCTGACCAAAGAGGAAGGTTTCTGCCAGTAAAGCATTAACTTTGACATGGAGGAATACTCCAAGTGGGAAACAGGGGATCTCAGCCTGGCAGTAGGCACAGGAAATATCAGTTTGGAGCCAAAGATGGTAGCCTGGAGAGTTACACTAGCAATATTCCATGTAGAAGTCGGCCCTTGCAGATCACCAATGTGGCTGCGCAGGCTTCTGCTTCTGTGAGTCTGACGTCCTGCACGTATGTGCAGGACGTCAGACTCACAGAAACAGAAGCCTGCGCAGCCTTCTACATGGAATGTTGCTAGTGGAATAGCAACATTCCATGTAGAATCTCCAATAGTAGCAACATTCTATGTAGAATCTCCAATAGTATCTATTTTATTTTTGTTACATTTGTACCCTGCGCTTTCCCACTCATGGCAGGCTCAATGCGGCTTCCATGGGGCAATGGAGGGTTAAGTGACTTGCCCAGAGTCACAAGGAGCTGCCTGTGCCTGAAGTGGGAATCAAACCCAGTTCCTCAGGACCAAAGTCCACCACCTTAACCACTAGGTTGTTGATAAGAAATGGCTTCCATAGTTCCTTTTCTAAAATAAGCCACATGGGTGAATAGACTGGGGTCCTTTTACCAAGCTGTGGAAAAAAGGGCCCTGCGCTAGCGGCGGTTCCTGGTTTTCCCATGCGCCAGAGCCATTTTTTTTCCTCAGCCAGTAAAAGCCTTCCCAAAACATGGCCATGCAGCGGGGAGCCCTTCCCGCCACCCATTAAGGTGGCGATAAGGGGTCCCACGCTAACCCAGCAGTGCCTGAATACCGCCAGGTTATCGTCGCACAAGCCGTTTCCGGGGGGGGGGGGGTCTTTTTCCCCTGGAAATGGTGCACGCTCAGGGTGAGATTACTGTCGGTGGCCGCGTTGGGCCAGCGGTAATCCCAGAAGAGCGAGTGGTAAGCCCGTGTTGGGCTTACCGCCGCACTGTAATAGGCCCCTAAGTCAGTTCTCATCCAATAACATGATTGTTGAGATATTAAGGATTTGTAGTATAAAAGAAAATCTGGGAACGCTATTCCTGCATGGTCTGTTGGTCTCTTTAAGGTTTCTAATGCAATCTTGGTTGTTTTTGAGTTCCAGAGGAATTGGGAAAACAGTTTATCTAATTGTTTTAAAAATTTATTTTGGGCATAAGCATCATTTTTACAGTTTCTAAGCGATCCCACCGGGATAAGTAAATGGGATTCTGTGAGTGAATGAGGTATCATTAGGAAAGGAATGGAAAGCAAAAATGAGGACGTTCTAATGCCTTTGTATCGTTCCATGGTGCGACTGCACCTCGAATACTGTGTGCAATTCTGCTCACCGCATCTCAAAAAAGATACAGTGGAATTAGAAAAGGTACAAAGAAGGGCGACAAAAATGATAAAGTTGATGGGAAAACTTCCGTATGAGGAAAGACTAAAGTGGCGAGGGCTCTTCAGCTTGGAGAAAAGATGGCTGAGGGGAGATGATAGAGGTCTATAAAATAATGAGTGGAGTAGAATGGGTAGACGTGAATTGCTTGTTTACTCTTTCCAAAAATACTAGAACTAGGGGGCACGCAATGAAGCTACAAAGTAGTAAATTTAAAATAAATCAGAGAAAATACTTCTTCATTCAACGTGTAATTAGACTCTGGAATTTATTGCCAGAGAATGTGGTAAAAGCAGTTAGCTTAGCGGGGTTTAAAAAAGGTTTGGATAGCTTCCTAAAAGAAAAGTCCATAAGCCGTTGTCAAGATGGACTTGGGGAAAATCCACTGCCTATTTCTAGGATAAGCAGCATAAGATTTCGGATCTTACCAGGTATTTGTGACCTGGATTGGCCACTGTTGGAAACAGGATGCTGGGCTTGATGGACCTTCGGTCTGTCCCAGTATGGCAATGCTTATGTTTTTATGTTCTTAATTGTATTGATGCATTTTTAAAAATTAAGGTCAATGGTGTCTCCTAAGTCAGTGCATAAATCTCAACCTAAATATCTAATATACTTTGAGGAATATGGGGAGATGTGGACAGCCTATTAAATTACTAAGAACAATGGTGGATTTTTTTTTCATTGGATACTGTGACTCCTGGGGGATTGAACTTGGAACTTGATTGGTCTGCAGCTATATAAATGTATATTGGGGTGTAATACTCTAACGCCATGTTCATTGGTATTCATGGGTCATGTGATTGAATTTTAGCACATCAAGCATCAGCATTTTATAGATACCATGAAGCAGACGTTGATGCGGTACATGCAACCATCATTTATTAAGGTATGGATTGTATTGTTAAGTATGTCTATCTTAAGCACAGTTAGGTTTGGTATTGATTTAAAGTAATTAAAAAACATATATTTTTAATAGCTTGGTTGGGCCACACCCTGAGGCAGCATTTGTGAAACATGCTGCATGTTGATGGTGGCTTCTGTGTCCTGCAGTATTGAGGCAATGTGAGGGGATGCATAAATGTTCAAGGGGATAACTTCTTTTTTGTGTGTGTTACTTTTATAGCCAGAGAATTTGGTGTATGTTTCCACTAGAGTACGGAAATTCATAATCGACTGTTGTGGGTTGGAGAAGAATAACATGATATCATCGGCATAGGCTGCTTCTTTTATTTCTAAAGAATTTACGTGGAGGGGCATAATCGAACGGGGGCGCCCATCTCTGGGGATGGCCCCGGGAAGGGGCGGAGCCAACCATATTATCGAACAAGATGGGCGTCCATCTTTCGTTTCGATAATACGGATGGGGCTGGCCAAATCTCAACGTTTAGGTCAACCTTAGAGATGGTCGACCTAAATGATGAGATCGCCGGACATAGAGATGGCCACCCTCGGTTTTCGCCGATAATGGAAACCGAAGCTGGCCATCGCACAACCGGCCAAACTCAAGCCATTTGGTTGTGGGAGAAGCCAGCATTTGTAGTGCACTGGTCACCCTCACATGCCAGGACACCAACCGGGCACCCTAGAGGGCACTGCAGTGGACCTCACAAATTGCTCCCAGGTGCATAGCTCCCTTACCTTGGGTGCTGAGCCTCCCCCCAAACCTGTACAACACTACCATAGCCCTTAAAGGGTAAAGGGGGGCATCTACATGTGGGTACAGTGGGTTTCTGATGGGTTTTGGAGGGCTCCCGTTTACCACCACAAGTGTAACAGGTGGGCGGGATGGGCCTGGGTCTGCCTGCCTGAAGTGCACTGCAGTACCCACTAAAAACTGCTCCAGGGACCTGCATAGTGCTGTGATGGAGCGGGGTATGACATTTGAGGCTGGCAAAAAATGTTTTTAAAATGGTTTTTTTGGGTGGGAGGGGGTTGGTGACCACTGGGGGAGTAAGGGGAGGTGATCCCCGATCCCCTCCGGTGGACATCTGCAGGGCCGGTCTTAGCAAGTGCGGGGCCCTATGCAGACCAATCTGATGGGGCCCCATCCTAGCCCCGCCCCCACCCTACCTCTGCTTCTACCCTAGCTCCAGGGCCGGCCACCCCTCCCTCTGAGCTCCAGGGCTGGGCTCTCCAGCTCCAAGGCCTCCCGGCCTCCCTCCCAGCTCCAAGGCCTCCCGGCCTCCCACCCAGCTCCAAGGCCGGTCTCTCTCTCTCTCTCTTTCTCTCTCTCTTCCTACCTCCCACCAGCTCCAAGGCCCCCCCTCCCTCTCCGCTCCAAGGCCTGTCTCTCTCTCTCTCTCTCTCTCTCTCTCCCTCCCACCCACCAGCTCCAAGGCCCCCCACCCAGCTCCCACCCAGCTCCAAGGCCCCCCTCCCTCTGAATGTTAAAAGTTACCTCGTCGTCGACGTCGGGTTACAGGCAGCGGCCGGCAGGTAGCAGCAGCAGTGAAAAGCATGCGAGCTGCAGGGTGGCGCTTCGGGAGACTTCCTTTCCCTCGCTCAGTTCTGGTCCCACCCTCGAGCTCTGTGAGGCTCTTTTTCCTTCTCCTTCAGATGGTGGATTGTTTAAGATATAGGCAATACCATTCATCGTATCATTTTCATTTCAGTGGGAAAAAGTGTATTGTGTAAACAGATTGTTTGAAAAGATTTTTCCACATCCTATGAGTTAATGTTTAGTGGAAATTAGCACAAAATTTGGCCATTTTACCCCTGCGGAAAAACAGCCTTTATGTGCAGGAATGATCCAAGTAAGGACCAGGGGCGTATCTGGGGTTCGGCGGTAGGGGGGGCGCCAGAGCAAGAGTGGGGGGGGCACATTATAGCCCCACCCCGCCGCCATTGCCACCCCCTGCCGCCATTGCCACCCCCCATGCCGCCAACACCTACCTTTGCTGGCGGGGGACCCCAACCCCCGCCAGCCGAGGTCCGCTTCCTCTAAAAATATTCCTTGAGCTGAGGTCTTTTAAGTTGTTCGTCCTCGTTCCCACTCCTCCGTGCTGCTGTTCAAACTGTGCGGATTCCAGTTTCGGAGTCTGTCTGACGTCGCAGGAAAGAGCCCCCTCTACATGGAATGTTGCTAGTGGAGGAGTAGCCTAGTGGTTAGTGCAGCGGACTTTGATCCTGGGGAACTGAGTTCAATTCCCACTGCAGCTCCTTGTGACTCTGGGCAAGTCACTTAACCCTCCATTGCCCCGGTACAAAATCAGTACCTGAATATATGTAAACCGCTTTGAATGTAGTTGCAAAAACCTCAGAAAGGCAGTATATCAAGTATATCATATTCATACAGTACTCCAGGAACCACAAGTTGCTCTAATAGACCTGACTTTTAACATTTCTAGAGCGCTACTAGGGTTACGCAGCGCTGTACAATTTAACAAAGTCCCTGCTCAAACAGCTGCCCTGGTGGTCTAGTGACCTCTTCAGGTGGCCATTTTGAATCCCGAGACCATCACAGCAACAGGATGCAGGGCAAGGGCAGCGCTCCGGACAGGAAAGAGGGGGCTCTTTCCTGCCCCGAAGAGGTCACTAGACCACCAGGGCAGTAGGTAGTAAGTAAGGGAAGGGGAGGCTAGGATAGACCCGCCCGCCCATTTGTCCAGAAATCCGGACAAACGAGCGAACTGGCAAAACCCGTCCGGATGCCTGGACATATCCTCAAAAAGAGGACATGTCTGGGTAAATCTGGATATATGGTAACCCTAGCCTGGGACCATCCAGGTCCACCCTTAGCTACACCCCTCTACTATCCTACTGTTGATGGATGGGTGTGTCTGGTTGAAACTCTGACTTAAGGACCTGGAACAAGCATGAGATCAAAGGAGTAGCCTAGTGGTTAGTGCAGATCCTGGGGAATTGGGTTCGATTCCCACTGCAGCTCCTTGTGATTGTGGGCAAGTCACTTAACCCTCCATTGCCCCAGGTACAAAATAAGTACCTGTATATATGTAAACTGCTTTGAATGTAGTTGCAAAAACCTCAGAAAGGTGGTATCTGAAGTTCGATTTCCCTTTCCCTATTTGAGATTCTACATGGAATGTTGCTACTATTGGAGATTCTAGATGGAATGTTGCTACTATTGAGATTCTGTTGCCACTATTTGAGATTCTACATGGAATGTTGCTATTCCACTAGCAACATTCCATGTAGAAGCCTGCCCTTGCAGATCAGCAATGCAGCCGAGCAGGCTTCTGTTTCTGTGAGTCTGACAGAAACAGAAGCCTGCGCGGCCGCAATGCTGATCTGCAAGGGCAGGCTTCTACATGGAATGTTGCTCGTGGAGGAATAGCCCAGTGGTTAGTGCAGTGGACTTTGATCCTGGGGAACTGAGTTCAATTCCCACTACAGCTCCTTCTGACTCTGGGCAAGTCACTTAACCCTCCATTGCCCCTGGTACAAAATAAGTACCTGAATATATGAAAAACCACTTTGAATGTAGTTGCAAAAACCTCAGAAAGGCGGTATATCAAGTCCCATTTCCCTATATATGACAACTTAAGGTGCACAGTAATTTGGCCACATGGCCAAATTACAAACACAACTTAATTGATTAACAGCAGCACTAATTGGCTTTAATTAGAATTTACGTGCACAAATTTCTAGGCGTATTCTATAACGCAGTGCGCATAAATTCTAATATGCACAGTTGAAAATGGGGCATGGGCGTGGAATGGGCAGGCTGTGGGCGTTTCAAAAAACTATGCGCACTATTATAGAATACACCTGATGTGCGCCTAACTTAGGCGCAGGTATTTAGGCCTGGCTTTAAGTGGCCTAAATGGGAGTGCCTAAATTTTAGTCAGAAGAACAGCGCATAAGCGTATCATATAAACCGTGCCAAACTTTAGGTGTAGTTTATAGAATCACGCTAACCGCGTGGTTTTATGGTACCGCTTTTTAAGTCGCTATATAGAGAATTTCCCCCAGTGTGTATACAGAGCTGCTCCGTGCACCCTTAACAGCCTGATATTTTCCTGAAACCCTGTTCTTCTGCTCAGAGATCCCACATGCTCAGTCATACAGGACTGCCACTCATACATATGCCTTGGCTATTATGCTCTCTCTTTGTATTTAATACCTGTACACAGAGAGAGGACCAGGCACATGCACGTAGACAGGCACAGAGGGATGTGCTGGCAGATGGATGGAGAGAACCCAGAAGCAGAGAGTAGGTGAAAGGGTATAAAAGGATTAGTTAGTAAATGTAAAAGGGTGGGAGGAGGTAGAGGGCAAAGAAGTATAAATAGGAACATAAGTACATAAGTATTGCCATACTGGGACAGACCAAAGGTCCATCAAGCCCAGCATCCTGTTTCCAACAGTGACCAATCCAGGTCACAAATACCTGGCAAGATCCCAAAAAAAGTACAAAACATTTTATGCTGCTTATTCCAGAAATAAGCAGTGGATTTCCCCCAAGTCCATCTTAACAACAGCTTAGGGACATTTCTTTTAGGAAGTTAGCCAAACCTTTTTAAAACCCTGCTAAGCTAACTGCTTTTACCACATTTTCTGGCAATGAATTCCAGAGTCAAATTACAGCTTGAATGAAGAAAATTTACTACTTTGTAGCTTCATTGTGTGCCCCCTAGTCCTGGTATTTTTGGAAAGAGTAAACAGACATTTCACGTCTACCCTTTCCACTCCACTCATTATTTTATGGACCTCTATCATATCTCCCCTCAGCCGTCTTTTCTCCAAGCTGAAGAGCCCTAGCCGCTTTAGCCTTTCCTCATAGGGAAGTCGCCGAATCCCATTTATCATTTTTGTAGCCCTTCTCTGCACCTTTTCTAATTCCACTGAATGAACACTATCTCTCAGGCTAATCTCCAGCACTAACCAGTAAGCCATACGCCAGGGTACCAGAAGGCGAGCTGTTTGAGGTTTAGATGTCATTGATGGAAGGTATAAATGCATGCACACATTTTTTGTGGCAAAGGTGCAAACTTACGATATTGTAAATACAGTATATGCCCTTGTATGTGTCCTGCACAGTACCTGTTCCCCACCCAGAACACATCTCCATGTGATGGCCTGTATGATGGTTTAATGGTTTATTTATGTCTCACCTTAAAGACGGATCACAATAAAACATACATCATTATACAATAATACCTCGGTTTTTGTTGACTTCGGTCATCGTCGGTTTCGGTTTTCGTCGATTTTTTTTCCGCAAAAAATTTGTCTCAGATTTCGTCGGCGTGCCCACGTGACCTCGCTGCTAATTTTGCAAAAACAAAGGGCGACCCATGCATTCTCCTGCTCATAAATAATTGTGTCGGTTTTGGATTTCGCCGATTGTTTTCCGACGGATTATCGACGAAAACCGAGGTATCACTGTACTTAAATTAAAGCGCAGTATCCTAGAAATAAAACAAAATCACAATTACACAACTGCTTCCATATACTTATCATGGCCCCTTCCATATGTCTCCCTTCAGCTCAGCATTGATTTATCACTTGCCAGGTGCCCTTGACCTGGATTGGCCACTGTCGGTGACAGGATGCTGGGCTAGATGGACCTTTGGTCTTTCCCAGTATGGCACTACTTATGTACTTATGTACTTATGTACTTATGTACTTTACAAATCCGCATCAGATTATGCTCCAAACACTTTTGAAAAATGACGGCATTTCAGATTTCTTTTTAAATGCTACTGTATCCATCATCAACTGATTCCATTCTACTGGACCTGCACGGAAAATGTATTCTTTCTCTTTGTTTTCTCAACGTGAACCCTAGAGAATTATCTTTTTTATTTGAACAGCCTACTATGTACACACATTTAACCATGTCTCTGACCTCATGTGCAGCTTTCCTCAAATCAGTCACCTTACTTTCTAATTCTTCCTACTTTCTTACTCATCTATATGTTACAACTTTGCCTTACCCTTCACTATCAATTAAAATATTCTATTACGTATTGTGTTGACATTGTAAGTAGTATACCATGCCATACTTTGTATTGTTAGTTGAATATTTTACTGCTTTAATTGCCTATTGCTCATGTTTGATCTATTCACTGCCTTGAGTGAATTCCTTCAAAAAGGCGGTAAATAAATCCTAATAAATAAATAAATACAAATTTTACTCCTCTTCATAAAAAGCAGCAAAAGCATTTTGTCTTTTCATGTTTTCCACTCCTTCCAGGGTGTCCACTCTTTTGCAAATCTAGGTCTCATCTGCAAAAAGGCAAACTTTATCTTTGAACTCTTCAGCAATATCACTCACAAATATACTGAATTGAATCAGCCCCAGAACTAATCCTTGAGGCACTCCACTGTTCACTTTTCTTTCCTCTGAGTAAATTCTGAGTGGAGGAGTGGCCTAGTGGTTAGGGTGGTGGACACTGGCCCTGGGGAACTGAGGAACTGAGTTCAATTCCCACTGCAGGCACAGGCAGCTCCTTGTGACTCTGGGCAAGTCACTTAACCCTCCATTGCCCCATGTAAGCCGCATTGAGCCTGCCATGAGTGGGAAAGCGCAGGGTACAAATGTAACAAAAATAAAATAGATACTATTGGAGATTCTACATGGAATGTTGCTACTACTGGAGATTCTACATGGAATGTTGCTATTCCACTAGCAACATTCCATGTAGAAGGCTGTGCAGGCTTCTGTTTCTGTGAGTCAGACTCACAGAAGAAGTAGAAGCCTGTGCGGCCACATTGGTGATCTGCAAGGGCCGACTTCTACATGGAATGTAGAATCTCAAATAGTAGCAACAGTGGAGGAGTGGCCTAGTAGTTAGGGTGGTGGACTTTGGTCCTGAGGAACTGAGTTTGATTCCCACTTCAGGCACAGGCAGCTCCTTGTGACTCTGGGCAACTCACTTAACCCTCCAATGCCCCAGGTACAAATATAAATACCTGCATATAATATGTAAGTCAAATTGAGCCTGCCATGAGTGGGAAAGCACAGGGTACAAATGTAACAAAAATAAATAAATAAAATTCCATTTACCACCACCCTCTGATGTCTATCAGTCAACTGGTGTCTAATCCAGTTCACCACTTTGGGTTCTAACTTCAGCCCATCAAAATTAGTCATGAGCCTTCTATAAGGAACCATGTGGGCTTTGATAGGAGTAGTCTACCCCCAAACACCCCCAGCACTAAATTTAGGGTGATCAGAGGGTATATTTTGCAGCACTGCCTGAGTAAATACTGCTGAATGTCCCTTTCCAACATGCTCAGCAATGATTTAAGTGGGCAGAAGCCTCTCCTGCCTTTTTAAATTATTTTGAATATTGGGTCCTTAATCTTTGAAAAATTAAATTCCCTTTTAGATATGTGTACATTTTATTTATTTATTTATTTATTTATTTATTTATTGCATTTGTATCCCACATTTTCCCACCTCTTTGCAGGCTCAATGTGGCTTACAATGTGTCGTTGTTAGTAGATAGTAGAATAGGAAATGTCTGTTAGTGTTAAATGAGAAGTAGTATCGCGTGACAATACGTAGTAAACATACTGTTAGTAAGTCGAGATCAAAATTCAAGCAAGTAGGAATGAGCAGGGGCATTGTTGGTGATAGGCATGGTTGCTTTGTGTTACATAAGTGTGTTGCCATACTAGGACAAATTGAAGGTCCATCAAAGCCCAGTATCCTGTTTCCAACAGTGGCCAATCCAGGTCACAAGTACCTGGCAAGATCCCAAAACAGAACTATACATTTTATGCTGCTTATCCTAGAAACAAGCAGTGGGTTTGCCCAAGTCCATTTTAATAATGGCTTATAGACTTTTCCTTTAGGAAGCTATCCAAACCTTTTTTAAACCCCGCTAAGCTAACTGCTTTTATTTATTTTCTGGCAATGAATTCCAGAGTTTAATTACACGCTGAGAGAAGAAATATTTTCTCTGATTTGTTTTAAATTTATTACTTTATAGCTTAATTGCATGCCCCCTAGTCCTAGTATTTTTGGAAAGAATAAACAAGCAATTCACGTCTACCCCTTCCACTCCACTCAGTTTTTTATATACCTCTATCGTATCTCCCCTCAGCCGTCTTTTCTCCAACCTGAAGAGCCCAAGCCGTTTCAGCCTTTCCTCATAGGGAAGTCGTCCCATTCCCTTTATCATTGCCGTCACCCTTCTCTGTACCTTTTCTAGTTCCACTATATCTTTATTGAGATGGGGCGACCAGAATTGCACACAGTATTCAAGGTGCGGTCGCACCATGGAGCGATACAAAGGCATTATAGCATCTTTGCTTTTATTTTTCCACATATGATCTGTTGTATCTAAATGGTGAGATTTTTGGCATCAGAGCTGGCCATGTAGGGCTTAGTTGATCAAGGTCTTTTCCCCTAGACCTACAGCGGGAACAGGTCCTAAATTTAACTGGCACGACCTTGTTAATGCAACACTAACCCTTTTAACAGACATTTTTAGTAAGTACTGTAGGTCCTATTGCAATAAGTGGCAATTGGACCTGTGGTAAACTAGGATTTTATGCAGGGTATTTATTAAGGTGTGGTGAATGTATTTATGGATGTTTACATAATTAAAAGGTATTAATATGGAAACTAATCTTTTTCAGAGACGGGGAAGTGGTAGAAGTAGACATCATGAGTTGAGGTTGCAGGATGGGAGACTTAGGAGCTATGTCAGGAAATACTTATGCCATGGAGAGGGAGGTGGATGCCTGGAACGCCGTCCTAGGGGAAGTTGTGAAGACCATAAAATTGGTCCATAAAATTATATATGGTGATGCTCCAGGATATATGTCTAACCTTATAGACCTGCCAATTAGAAACTCAATCAGATCATCACGTTCTTATTTAAATCTCCGCCACCCTAGTTGCAAAGGTCTCAAGTACAAATCAATTCATGGATCCAGCTTCTCATTTATAGGCAAAAGACTCTGGAATGTACTCCCCAAAACCCTGAGGACTACGTACGACCACCTCAACTTCCGGAAATTACTAAAGACTTGCCTGTTCGGAAGAGCATATCCTACTGACCCAACTTAATTACCTAAATCCAACAACACAAAGAAATCCATGTAGAAGGCTGCGCAGGCTTCTGTTTCTGTGAGTCTGATGTCCTGCACGTGCAGAAGCCTGCGCGGCCACATTGGTGATCTGCAAGGGCCGACTTCTACATGGAATGTTGCTAGTGGAATAGCAACATTCCGTGTAGAATCTCAAATAGTAGCAACAGTGGAGGAGTGGCCTAGTGGTTAGGGTGGTGGACTCTGGTCCTGGGGAACTGGGGAACTGAGTTTGATTCCCACTTCAGGCACAGGCAGCTCCTTGTGACTCTGGGCAATCACTTAACCCTCCATTGCCCCAGGTACAAATAAGTACCTGTATACAATATGTAAGCCGCATTGAGCCTGCCATGAGTGGGAAAGCGCGGGGTACAAATGTAACAAAAATAAAATAGATACTATTGGAGATTCTACATGGAATGTTGCTACTATTGGAGATTCTACATGGAATGTTGCTATTCCACTAGCAACATTCCATGTAGAAGCCTGCGCCGGCCACATTGGTGATCTGCAAGGGCCGACTTCTACATGGAATGTTGTTAGTGGAATAGCAACATTCCATGTAGAATCTCCAATAGTAGCAACAGTAGAGGAGTGGCCTAGTGGTTAGGGTGGTGGACTTTGGTCCTGAGGAACTGAGTTGGATTCCCACTTCAGGCACAGGCAGCTAAATTACCTAAATCCAACAACACAAAGAAATCCAAACTTGTATTGAACTTTATATTCGTTATATAACTTCCCATTTTATGATCCCTTGATGTGCCTGTCTTTATCTATTTCATTGTAAATAACTTCAATCTATATTTGTTTCTTCACCATAGGTGGCTATCGCCTCACAGCACTATGTAAGCCACATTGAGCCTGCAAATAGGTGGGAAAATGTGGGTTATAAATACATAAAATAAAGACAAAAATGGTGATGGAATTCAAGAGTGCATGGGATAAACACAGAAGATCGCTTTATAGAGAAAGGATGGAATCCATTTCAAGAAAACTTAAATGACCTCATAGCTGGAGTGAGCTATGAAGTCTGGTGGGTCCCATAAATGGCAAAAGACAGATCAGGATCAAGGATTGGACTGGGCCTGGAAGGCAACTTCAGTAGTTGGGAAGCAGGACCAGAGCTAGGCAGACTTCTACGGACTGCGCCCCAAAATTGGCAGGGAGAGACAGAGGTACAGGGGCTCATTGACGTATACTATGTTACCATGTTAATCAGTGATCATGTCGCTCCACCCTCCCATAGACCCCCTGGACTTATTTTGCAAAAAACAAATTTCCCAGCACTCACTCCCGCAAGACATGCGCATTGGGCTACTAAAGGAGCCAGCTAAACTTAAAGAAACTCCCCCTTCCTGCCAATGCATACTCACCAATCAATATCCCCCTCCTAATGTGTCTGCTCCAATCAATACCCCCTTCCATAAGACCCCACCACCACAATCAGTAACTCCTTCCCTAAGACCCGCCAATCAAACCTCCCCACCCTAAAGAGTCCCAACTTTCCTCAAAAGTGCCCCCACACTCAGTGACGTAGCTAGGACAGAAAAATGAAAATGGGCCTCCAATAACACTCTCTCCTAAAGTACTACTACTACTACTATTTAGCATTTCTATAGCGCTACAAGGCGTACGCAGCGCTGCACAAACATAGAAGAAAGACAGTCCCTGCTCAAAGAGCTATGTAATAAAAGTGAGCCAAGTATAGGACAATCAAGCCATTGTGACATCACTGATGAGGTTGGCTCTTATTGGTGGCCTGAGGCATTATGACATCACAACATTAGCTCTGGTTACAAGAGACTACTAACCTACTATTTATCACTTCTATAGCACTACAAGGCGTACGCAGCGCTGCACAAACATAGAAGAAAGACAGTCCCTGCTCAAAGAGCTTACAATCTAATAGACAAAAAATAAATAAAGTAAGCAAATCAAATCAATTAATGTGTACAGGAAGGAGGAGAGGAGGGTAGGTGGAGGCGAGTGGTTACAAATGGTTACGAGTCAAAAGCAATGTTAGAGGTGGGCTTTCAGTCTAGATTTAAAGGTGGCCAAGGATGGGGCAAGACATAGGGGCTCAGGAAGTTTATTTCAGGCGTGGGGTGCAGCGAGACAGAAGGCGCGAAGTCTGGAGTTGGCAGTAGTGGAGAAGGGAACAGATAAGGATTTATCCATGGAGCAGAGAGTGGGGAGGGAGAAAGGGGGCCGAGAAGGGGAAACTCGTTCAGAGCTCCGGTATACAAATCCTGCAAATAGCAAACACATTCTATATCTATATCAAATACCTGAGATAATAGAAGTAGAGATTCAAATATAAGATATCAGAGATCAACACTTCTAAAAGCTGACATATTAAAATTAATAAAAAAAAAAAAAAAATACATATTCTACCTTTGTTGTCTGAGCATTGCATTGGTCCCAGTGTCTCTTTTCTTAACTCTCTTTCCAGGGTCTTCGGTCCAGTACTGCCCCTCTCCCTATGCTCTCTCCATATGTAGTATCACTTCTCTGTATCCCTGTTCCTCCCCAAGTCCAGCTTCTCCCCTCTCTTTTCTTTTCCTCCTACAACCCATACACTGGGACTAGCATTTCTCCCCCTCTCTCCCCTGTCACCCCTGCCCCCCACTTCCTACAACGGGGCCAGCATATCTCCCTCTAGCACCCAGACACCCTTCCCCATGCTCTGGCATTTCTCTCTATTTCTATTGGTCCAGCATCTGTCTCTCTCTCTCTCCCCCCCTTTTTAGTCTGAGAGTCTCTCTCTCTCTCTCTCTCTCTCTCTCTCTCTCTCTCTTTCCTCCCCCAGCTCCAGCATTTCTTTTCTTCTCCCTCCCCCCCATGTAGGTCCTACATCTCTCTCTGCTGCTTCTCCCCCCCCCCCCCCCCCCACGTGGATCAAGCATCACCTTCTGTTCCTCCCCTTCTCTGCTCCCAGTGGTCCTCCAGAGTCCCAACATATGAACAGCAGAGGCAGCGATGCGAAAAGGCTGCCTGCAGCCAAGCCCCACAAAGGCCTTTCCGTTGCCCTGTTCTGCCTCCTGTAATATCACTTACTGTAGGCAGCCACAGCAGCAGAGGAAAGGCCCTGGTGGGGCCGGGTGCAGGCAACCTCTTCACATCACTGCCTCCTGCCTCTGCTGGTCACCCGGAGGACCACCAGGGCAAGAACAGAAGGAGATGCCAGACCAGCAAGAAGGGGAGAGGGGGAGGAGAAGGAAGGGAGAGAATGGTACCGGACACCATAGGTGGGACAGAGAGCAGAAGTTCTCCCTACCATTGGCAGCCCTGGACATTTTGCTGGGTTTGCTCTGTCCATCCTTCCATAGACCTCCTGAACCTACCTTGTAAAATCTCTGGGATCAGAGTAGGAACAATCCCCAGTTGCTCCTGCCCCTACTGGTGCCGAGTTCAAAATGGTGCCAGCGACTCCTAGCTGGTAGTCAATTCAAGCTATGTTATTCAAGTTACATAATAATGAGATATTTTTCATGCATTTGCATGCTTTGCATCTCATTACTGTACACCCTATGGTACCTTAAATTAACATGTGTTAAGGGGCAAAAAAAATGAGTGTTATGGCCATAACGCACCTTAGTAACTACCCCCTTAAGACGTCCTATTGTACTGAAAGTCCCACTTCACCTAATGTGGACTTTTCTTTTCCTCTAACCTCAGGGAACCAAGAAACCACTTATCTCCTACTTCACAGTCAGAAAATCTCCAAAATACCTTTTGGTTAAACAGTGCTCCACCTGACATCTCTCAACACTAGAGAAACTCTCCCTTCTTAGGAGATAAAAGTCTCTTCTCTCCCCCCCCCCCCCCTTTACTGAGACACCCCTAAGGAGCACAACCTTCCTGGCTCCTCCCACTGCTCCCTCAGGTTGATAAAATCTGACTCCTGGACTCCTCCTCTTCCACTGTGGCCTCTACTCTTGAAGAAAACAGAAGCAGCACCTCCCTCTGACATCACCACTTCAGATCCCTCGCACCCCATAGCCTGGAAAGTTCCACATGTATAAAATGAGGGAGGGAGAAGTAAGAAGTAAGTGTATCAGATTTCTTTTTGCTTCTGCCTCCCCCAAAGGCATTGGAAAAGGGTGGGAACACTGGGGTTATGGTCTGAACCAATCTTCTGCCCAACATATCAGCAACATGAGTGGGATAAACATAAAGGAATCCTGTTCAGAAGGAATGGATCCTCAGGAGCTTAGCCGAGATTGGGTGGCAGAACCGGTGGTGGGAGGCGGGGCTGGTGGTTGGGAGGCGGGGAATAGTGCTGGGCAGACTTATACGGTCTGTGCCAGAGCCGGTGGTGGGAGGTGGGACTGGTGGTTTGAAGGCAGGGATAGTTCTGGGCAGACTTATATGGTCTGTGCCAGAGCCGGTGGTGGGAGGCGGGGCTGGTGGTTTGGAGGCGGGGATAGTGCTGGGCAGACTTATACGGTCTGTGCCCTGAAGAGGACAGGTACAAATCAAGGTAGGGTATACACAAAAAATAGCACATATGAGTTTATCTTGTTGGGCAGACTAGATGGACTGCGCAGGTCTTTTTCTGCCGTCATCTACTATGTTACTATGTATGTTACTATTTTAACATATAGAACATATAAACCGGAATGCACTTCCCAGAGCCATAACCAGTCTGAGTGACTGCCTTCTCTTTCGCAAGGCACTAAAAATGCATCTGTTTGCACAAATATTTTCTGCAACACCTATGTAGGACTATAACCCCTGCAAGCATGCAAACGTGGATTCTGGTTGTTCCCATTCTTTTGTACCGTTCTATGTAAAGTGTCTTTTCTTTCTTGCACTTCTGCTCATCATTTCTAATTTTTTGTTTTTGTTTTGTTACATTAGTATCCCGCGCTTTCCCACTCATGGCAGGCTCAATGCGGCTTACATGGGGCAATGGAGGGTTACGTGACTTGCCCAGAGTCACATCACAAGGAGCTGCCTGTGCCTGAAGTGGGAATCGAACTCCGTTCCTCAGGACCAAAGTCCACCACCCTAACCACAAGGCCACTCCTCCTCCACTGTTGCTACTATTTGAGATTCTACATGGAATGTTGCCATGTAGAAGTCGGCCCTTGCAGATTACCAATGTGGCCGCGCAGGCTTCTGCTTCTGTGAGTCTGACGTCCAGACTCACAGAAACAGAAGCCTGCGCAGCCTTCTACATGGAATGTTGCTAGTGGAATAGCAACATTCCAAGTAGAATCTCCAATAGTAGCAACATTCCATGTAGAATCTCCAATAGTATCTATTTTATTTTTGTTACATTTGTACCCTGCGCTTTCCCACTCATGGCAGGCTCAATGCGGCTTACATGGGGCAAAGGAGGGTTAAGTGACTTGCCCAGAGTCACAAGGAGCTGCCTGTGCCTGAAGTGGGAATCGAACTCAGTTCCTCAGTCCACCACCCTAACCACTAGGCCACTCCTCCACTCCAATTTGTCTCTCATATCACCCAGAGATCTCTTACTCTCTGGTTTTGTAAGCCACATTGAGCCTGCATGTTTGTGGGGATAATGTGGGGTAGATTGATAAATAAATAAATAAATAAATAAATAAATACCTTCATAGACCATTAGGGGTCACTACATAACACTGCCTGCATAACTTTGGGCTCAGACACAGTTTCAGTCCTTTGAAAATATCTCTTCTATGATCTGTATGAATTGCCTATCCACTGTTCAGACAGAGAATTATATTTTTGCTGTACTAAAAGTTCTTTTGAAAATGTTTCTTCAGTGGCTCAGTGGAGCTGTGCTTATTTGAAATGTCTCAAAGAGAAACAAAATATGCCCTTGCAAAGACAAACCCGCTTTCTTGTTCTCCAAAACACCAAAGATTATTTCAAGAAAGGATTTCACCATAGGTACAGAATAGAGCTTTTTTTTTTTTTTTAGGAAGGATATTTACCTGACATGAAGACAGCAAGAAAAACATAGCGATGTGTAGCAAAACAAACACAACTGAATAATTCTGTTCAGGACATTTAGGCAGCTAAACAGACAATTAGGTCCATGTGTTTAAAAGTACAATATTCTGTTACAAAACATAGAGGTCCTTTTACTATGGTGTGCCGAAAAATGGCCTGCGCTGGTGTAGACGCATGTATTGGATGTGCGCAGGTCCATTTTTTAGCGCACCTGTGAAAAAGGCCTTTTTGTTTGCCCGAAAATGGATGTGCAGCAAAATGAAAATTGCCGCATGTCCATTTTTGGCCTGAGACCTTAAAGCCACCCATTCACTTAGCGGTAGGGTGTCATGTGTTAACTGTGCTGGGACAGCTGCTCTTTAACATATTTATAAATGACCTAGAGATGGGAGTAACTAGTGAGGTAATTAAATTTGCTGATGACACAAAGTTATTCAAAGTCGTTAAATCGCGGAAGGATTGTGAAAAATTACAAGCGGACCTTATGAGACTGGGCGTCTAAATGGCAGATGATGTTTAATGTGAGTAAGTGCAAAGTGATGCATGTGGGAAAGAGGAACCCGAATTATAGCTACGTCATGCAAGCTTCCACATTAGGAGTCACCGACCAAGAAAGGGATCTAGGTGTCGTCGTTGATGATACGTTGAAACCTTCTGCTCAGTGTGCTGCTGCGGCTAAGAAAGCAAACAGAATCTTAGGTATTATTAGGAAAGGAATGGAAAACAAAACTGAGGATGTTATAATGCCTTTGTATCGCTCCATGGTGCGGCCACAACTCGAATATTGTGTTCAATTCTGGTCGCCGCATCTCAAAAAAGATATAGTGGAATTAGAAAAGGTGCAGAGAAGGGCGACGAAAATGATAAAGGGGATGGGACGACTTCCCTATGAGGAAAGGCTAAAGTGGCTAGGGCTCTTCAGCTTGGAGAAAAGGCGGCTGAGGGGAGATATGATAGAGGTCTATAAAATAATGAGTGGAGTTGAACGGGTAGATGTGAAGCGTCTGTTTACGCTTTCCAAAAATACTAGGACTAGGGGGCATGCGATGAAGCTACAATGTAGTAAATGTAAAACGAATCAGAGAAAATGTTTCTTCACTCAACGTGTAATTAAACTCTGGAATTCGTTGCCAGCAAATGTGGTAAAGGCGGTTAGCTTAGCGGAGTTTAAAAAACGGTTTGGACGGCTTCTTAAAGGAAAAGTCCATAGACCGTTATTAAATGGACTTGTGGAAAATCCACTATTTCTGGGATAAGCAGTATAAAATGTTTTGTACATTTTTGGGATCTCGCCGGGTATTTGTGACCTGGATTGGCCACTGTTGGAAACAGGATGCTGGGCTCGGTGGACCTTTGGTCTTTCCCAGTATGGCAATACTTATGTAATTATGTAGTATTGCACGTAAAATGCTGATTGTTGCCCGGTTAGCGCTGTGTGCTGGAAACATTTCTGGCACGCATAGTGGATGCGCATAAAAAAATGAAATTACCACCCAGTACATGTGGTAGCCGGGTGGTAGTTCAAAATTGATGCAGGTAGGACGCGCCTACGTGGCTTAGTAAAAAAGGCCCCTCAGTAACATAGTAAGTGACGGCAGATAAAAACAGCCCATCAGTCTCATTCATTCTCTATCGTTATGTTCCAACTACAACACTTGCCATCAAATCCTATAAACTCATATCAGTGCTGAGTCTTTTATATTAAAAAAAAAGTATATTACTGCCAAACAACTGCAATGTGTATTTCTCATACCGGAAATGGCGATCGCCATCACAGTACTATGTAAGCCACATTGAGCCTGCAAATAGGTGGGAAAATGTGGGATACAAATGCAATAAAATAAATAAATTTGGCCCAGCACAGAACAGAAAAATGCATTTCACAAATTGACACATTCAGAAAAATCACAAGTATTATGGCTACATTCATTGTATGCAGATTATTTATCTATTAATTGCACTTTTATTCTGCCTACAGCTAAGCAGGTTTTAGAAATCAAGACATAGAAACACTATAATACAAATAATTCTCTGCTGGGCGTAATACAATGTACAGTCTCCCTCCGCTCCGCAAACTTAGGCTGTCCAAAGAACAGGAAGCACGCATACAAATAGATGTGCCTTCAAATACTTTTAAAACTGTAGAGCATTTGAGCATCGTTACAAATATGCAATTAATTTCTTCCACATCAAAGGCCCTGCAACTGAAAAAGCAGCTTCCCTGGTCTCAACATAATTCAGGCTACTCAACCCCCGAAACTGCTAACGGCTTTGTGCATTCTGATCTCAAAGCCGCAGCACCTGAGATAAATGCAGCCAAAGCAGCAGAGGTGATCCAGGGAAACGAAGAACACATGAGAGCTGAACAGAACAATTTTTGTTGGAGGGGGACCCAGCCATGGCCACGTTTTGGCTTTGTCTTTGTCAGGGGGTCACCAGATTCTTCCAAACAAACCCTGAGTGATTCAGCATCAGCGCACTCCAGGGGCGTAGCTAGGTGGGGCCACGGGAGCATGGGCCCCCACAGATTTAGTTTTGGTCCCCTCTACTTTCAACCCCCCCCCCCACTGACCCTCCCCGCCACTTTCAACCCCCCCCCCGCCACTGTCACAAGATACCTTTGCTGGTGGGGGTCCGCAACCTCCGCCAGCCTTAGTCTTCTTCAGCGCCATCTCTGGTGCATTCGCTGATCTGTGCTGTGAGTCCTGACGTCCAGGGCCGCTGAGAGATTGGGCCTGGGGCCCCGCCCCTGCCGCCCTCGCCACCCCACCCCCCCGAGATTGCTGCAGCCACTGCTCCCCCTCCACCCCCCCAAAGTCGCTGCCGCCACTCCCCCCTCCATCCACCACCGGGCCGGCCCGCCCTCGCAGAAGTTATGTCAGACGAGGGCGGGACACAGGGAGGGAAGGAGGGCCGAAGGGAGGCAGTCTGCTGCCTGCAGCGCTGCTTTCATGGAGGTGAGACTGTGATTTCAATGCAGGGGGCGACGATGGAGGGCGGGTGGGACTGCAGCACCAGGCCCCCCCCTTGGAGGGCCCGGGGAATTTTGTCCCCCCTTCCCCCCCTCTCGGTGGTTATGCTGACGTCCAGCACGTCCTGCATGCTCAGTTTCACTTAACGGAACATGCAGGACGTCAGGACTCACAGCACAGATCAGCGAACGTCCCGGAGACCGGTGCTGAAGAAGACTTCGGCTGGTGGGGGTTGGGGACCCCCCACCAGCAATGGTACCTTACGGCAGCGGGGGGTGTTGAAAGTGGTGGGGGGCGGCAGCAGCTGGGGGAGGCAGGCTAAAATGTGCCCTCCCCCACCTTGGGCTCTGGACCCCCCCCCCCCCCCCTCCTGCCCAGGTCTGGCTATGCCCCCGGCGCAGTCCAGTATCAAGTCACCTTTGCTGTTTTTGCCGCATGTGTGTTGCTGGAGAGGGCCTTCTCCTGTTTCTTCTGCTTACATCTGAGATAAATACCATGAAACCACCATATATGCAGACCAGGGGTTCCCAACCCAGTCCCCAGGACACATCAAGCTAGTCTGGTTTTCAAGATATCCACAATGAATATGCAGGAGAAAAATTTGAATGCACTGTCTCCATTGTATGCAAATCTAGCTTATATTCATTTTGTATATCTGCTGCACGTCTTATATTCCGCCCGAACCGATATACTCATATCACCCCTCTCCTCAGGTCGCTTCACTGGCTTCCAATCAGATACCGCATACAGTTCAAGCTTCTCCTTCTCACCTACAAATGCGCTCAGTCTGCAGCCCCTCATTACCTCTCTACCCTCATCTCCCCTTATGTCCCCGCCCGAAACCTCCGCTCACAGGACAAATCCCTCCTCTCAGTACCCTTCTCCACCACCGCCAACTCCAGGCTCCGCCCATTCTGCCTCACCTCACCCTATGCTTGGAATAAACTTCCTGAGCCCCTACTCCAAGCCCCCCTCCCTACCCATCTTCAAATCCTTGCTCAAAGCCCACCTCTTCAATGTTGCCTTCGGCACCTAACCTTTTTACCTTTCAGGAAATCTAGACTGCCCCAATTTGACTGCCCCTACTTGACTGACTGTACATTTGTCCTTTAGATTATCAATAGAAATCAAACAAAATAAAACATGGAAAAGAAAATAAGATGATACCTTTTTTATTGGACATAACTTAATACATTTCTTGATTAGCTTTCAAAGGTTGCCCTTCTTCCTCAGATCGGAAATAAGCAAATGTGCTAGCTGACAGTGTATATAAGTGAAAACATTCAAGCATAACTATGACAGTAAAATAGATACTATTGGAGATTCTACATGGAATGTTGCTACTATTGGAGATTCTACATGGAATGTTGCTATTCCACTAGCAACATTCCATGTAGAAGGCTGCGCAGGCTTCTGTTTCTGTGAGTCTGACGTCCTGCACGTATGTGCAGGACGTCAGACTCACAGAAGCAGAAGCCTGCGCAGCCACATTGGTGATCTACAAGGGCCGACTTCTACATGGAATGTTGCTAGTGGAATAGCAACATTCCATGTAGAATCTATAGAAATCAAACAAATTAAAACATGGAAAAGAAAATAAGATGATACCTTTTTTATTGGACATAACTTAATACATTTCTTGATTAGCTTTCGAAGGTTGCCCTTCTTCGTCAGATCGGACGAAGAAGGGCAACCTTCGAAAGCTAATCAAGAAATGTATTATGTCCAATAGAAAAGGTATCATCTTATTTTCTTTTCCATGTTTTATTTTGTTTGATTTCTGTTGATAACCTTAAGAGTGGACTAACACGGCTACCACAGTCCTTTAGATTGTAAGCTCTTTGAGCAGGGACTGTCCTTCTATGTTAAATTGTACAGCGCTGCGTAACCCTAGCAGTGCTGTAGAAATGTTAAATAGTAGTAGTAGTAATATCCTGAAAGCCTGACTGGCTTGGAGTGTCCTGAAGACAGGGTTGAGAACCTCTGATAGAGACTGATAAATAAAGTGACAAGATCTTTATGTTGAATTCGGTCGTGCCCTCAGCCGGTCTCACTGCTGCATTCTGAATGACTTGCAATGCCCGGCATCTTGAAGCCACCACCCCATATACAATAATCGATCTTTTGTCAATACAAAACTCTGAACAACAGTTCTACAATGACTAGGTGACAGCATTGATCTCACTTTACTCAGCACACAAAGCTAAAAGAAAAAAAAACCCCAAATCCACTACACGTCCAATTTGATGTTGCATAAATAACCTAGAATCTAACATCAAACCTAAACTCATATCTTGAACCTTTATAGAGAGACACCAGAGAAAGACACCCCACTGGGGAGCAATGGATCTGTCAACTCATCACCATAATCTATTTTGGTCAACTGCTTCAACAGAACTTCACCAGACTAAAATCATGAGCATAACTGAACTCTCTCGTGCATATTCGTTGGCCCTGGAGGCATCCCAGCCAGTCAGGCTTTCAGGATATCCACAATGAATATTCAGGAGAGATTTGCAAGCACTGACTCCACTGCATGCAAATCTCTCCCATGAATGTTCATGTGGATATCCTGAAAGCCTGACTGGCTGGGATGCCTCCAGGACCAGGCTCGGGAACCACTGCATTAGGGATATCCTGAAAACCCAGTCTGCTTGCAGCCCTTGAATACTAAATTTGAAAAAAAAAACCTGCTTTTAAACAATTTATTTTCTTGCCATAATCCACTAAAAGCTGGGCAGCAACCGCTGAGATTTAAAAATTGGCTAATTACAACTGCACTCACTTTTCTAGACAGGGAGGTGACAGCTATTCATAATGTGCACGGGCCAAAACTTTTCAGTTCATGTTCATTTCATTTAGCTTTTACGCCAACTTTTGGCTGTTTTTTCTTTCCAGTTCATTTCACACATTTGTTTTAATGCAAACATTTTTTTAGCACACAGGTTACAGTTTGTTTGTTTTTAACGCACAGTGATTGACTTAGCATGCATTAATTCATCAGTTAATGTGCATTACATCAATTTAGCACGCGCTAACATTTTTAAGGCACGCTACACCAGGACCCCGCCCACACTGCTAAGGACATATCCCAGCTGCCAGCCATACAACCTTGAATGCTTTCTAGCCAAGTCAGTTTACCATCTACATTCTCATCATCATGGCTATCTCTGCTTGAATGGTTTACCAGGGCCAGTCCGCACAATAGGCAAGACGAGACTGTTGCCTAGGGCAGCAGCTTCATTGCATCGCCAGACAGCAGCTGCACTCAAATCACTGCAGCCATTCAAAGTGAAAGAAACGACGAGGATACTTTTAACAAAAGGGTGGGGTGGGGGGCGAGGCAAGAACCACGGACGTTAACGAAGGGCAGGCGAGACTGAAGGTTTGCCTGGGCCCTGCAGTTGGTTTTTCCTTTGCACCTGCTGCAGACACTTTTTAAAATACGAAAGCCATCAGCGCAATGGGAGCAGAGAATGTCTGGACGAGGAGGCGGATTACGGCTGACTGTTATACCTAATTCTCATTTTTGATATATGAGCAACGAGACATTAGTAAAGAGGCCCCACTGAGTGCAGTGCTAGAAGGCTGAATATTCGCCATTGATTTTTCAAGATTAAGAGATAAGAGGGAAGAAGGGGGATAAATACACCTTCCGGATATAACATGCAGGATGGGGGAGGGGAGAGGAGGGAGCCTTCAGGGTCCCACCGTTTGAATGTAACAAATAAGGAAATCCCCCCCCCCCCCGAGTACTAAAACAAAAAGCCCCTCACTTTAGTCCTTAGCTTCCAGCACACGGGGGCAAAATTACACTTTGAGCGACCGGAGATAACCGGACAACGAGCTGCCTTGCAAAAAGGCAAACGAAACGTGATTGCTGTTCCCGTTTCATTTGCGAGGGATGTTTAATTAATATACTTAGAGCACCTCAGAGTCTTCCTTCCAATTTAAGCAATAGAAATGTCAGGAAAAAAAAAAAACAAATCTGAAAGAATTGCTTTGACCCCCCGGGTAGACGGGGCTGTTTAATCTGACTGTTCACCTCGCACTGCTGATATATTAACACATGTACTATAATAAATTTATGCCTAGATGGACCTTCTTTTCAATAGATTTCACAGAACAGTTGAAGGCAAAGTGACTATTAATGTTGACCACACAGCTAAGGGTCACAAAAAAATGCATTTCCCAATCTGGAATTTTTTTTTTAAATATAGAGAATTAATCTTCATTCACATACTGGTTTTTGTTTGTTTTTAATGGAGTAGTTGGTACTAATATTCATTCATTATCTATCTGTTGTGGCAAAAATCAGCTATAAAGTTTATTAGAAAAATCACATTTCTCAGAAGTAGCTCAACTCTTTTCATTCCGTAACAATCCAGAGAACATTTACACTTCTGTCGAAGTCCACCATGAAGGTGGAAGTGGCATTTAAGTGTGTTTTCCTGGAGTCCTTCCTACCAAGAAAGCTATGAAGCTGAGATTTTTTTTTAAACTTCATTATTTCACAATTAAAGTGATGCCATAAAACCCATGACAGTTACTGATTGTAATTTTCTCAATCATTGGGGAAAACACAAGGCATTTCCGACTGGCTTCCGTGAGAACAATTTGCTTAGGGAAACCCAAGTTTTAGAATTTTTTTTTTTTTTTTAATAATTAGACTTAACTCTTGAAATTGAAATACAGTTTTGACTGGTATTTTTAAATACAGTCTTAAGAAACGTCTGAAAATAAAATACCTGCTCCGTCTTTAAATAATGGTTTTCAAACGCTAATTATACTGTCTAATTTTAAATCATATGATGGGATGCTGTCAACCCTTTTTGTTGGTGTGGTGGGAAAAGTACATGGGAAAAACCAGAAAAGCTCTTTTAAAAGGGTTTTTGTCTGAAATAGTCGCCGGTGTCTCGTATGAACACGAAACTTGCTGCTCGTTTCTTGAAATGCATGTCAGCTGCTTGTGGTCGCCTGCTTGGCCTAGCTACCTGCCATAAAATAAAACATTTAGAACACTCCAGGCAGATAATCTATAAATACACAATAGTATTTTATTGGAAAATTTTCCCCTGTAAGCGCCGCAGAAATAAAGGTTAATAAATGCAAAAAATACTATGAGGGTAACGCTTTTTTTAAAAAATTGGATTAAAAATATGCCTCCTGCCTAACTTTCAAGAGCTGGCATTCCACGCCTCAGATCCAAACCAGGCTGCTGCTGCAGGCCCCTAAATTAACAGCGCTTGCAAGAAAAAACGCATTTTTCCAGAAAGTGAGACTAGAAATGTTCAAAGATTTACTTACAGGTGGTCTAGCCTTAGAACAGCTGGAAAACATTATCGATATAGTCGGATCGGGATCGTTTAGTGTGATGGAAAAGTTATAACGTTTTTTAAAAATTGTATACCGTGTCACGGAAATCTAAAATTTGAGTAGCAGTTATTGTCGGTTAACAGATTTTGAAGCACGTTCCCTTTTAAATCCATCAACTATTTAAACAAAAAATAAAAAAAAACCCTGGCTTTCTTAAATAGACAAGTTGTTACTTAAAGGCATTCGGGTCTTTCGTTTGTCGTTTAGCCGAACACGACACAGCGTTCAGTGAGGTCTCGGCCGCTAAATTCCGTCTAATTCCCGAACTCTTCTGCTTGGCTGAAAATCCCAAATCGCCCTGAAACCGCATTAGGCAAGAGCATGAATTGTTTACAAGCTGACTTTTACCGTGGCTTCATCAATCCTCAAACTACCCCATAATACGACTTCCTAAAATAAACCGATAAAGTACAGCTATGGTTTCTAATATTCCGGTGATGGGATAGACCAGAGGAGGCCTGAGGAGGGAACAAGCGCTTAGCTTCCTCGTCGTGTGACTCAATTAAAGCCCCACCGCACCAGAAAGAGCTGCAATTCATATATTAATAATGTTAATATTGCATTTGGAATTTCGGGCAAAGAAACAAACCTTGCATTCAACCAAACTCCCTGAGTAAGGGAATGCAACGCACAGCAGCTGCCTTCAGAAACATCTTTCCACAGATGTAAAAGGTGCTTCTAAAGTCCGCATCCCTGCAGGATATAAGGGAGACATTTTTATTCTCAATTTATTGCTGAGAATAGAAGCTGAAGGACCAGCTGTTTATTTCACCCTGGCATGAAATCGTCGGTGAATTACACACGTACATACACGCAGACCCTACGATTGAAACCTTTTTCTTTGGAAACTTTCTCTTCCGAAAATATAAAGAACTATATTTTGGGAATGACGTGGTTACTTCTACCAGAGAAACACGATCCTGTGAACAAATACGTCCTTTCCACTAGAACCTAAACCCTTCCAGTCCGCTGCAAAATACGGGACTTTATATTCACGGAGAGATTTCTTGTTGTACAAAGAATATCAATTCTATTTTGAATTAAAACCTGTTTTATTCCACCCCCACCTCCCTCTCTCCTGTGTGTGTGTGTGTGTGTGTTGTAAATTTGTTTTTTTTGTTTAGTAAATTCATGCAAGCCGTTGGAGATTTAATATCAGGATGAAATAAACGCTTGGACCTGTGTGATAACCTGTCTGCTAAGAATGCTGTCATTCTGGTTGCGCGATTAGTATCAATAAATACAGAACAAATGTCTCTATAACCCCGCAGGGCTGAGGAATCTAGCCATCCGTGAGCTTTTTCCGGGTATACCGTCCGAGCGATGCCCAGAAGACCCTGAAGCAGAAGCGCCCCATTCCCTGAGTCAAGGAGTTTCCTGTCATTGCTGGCTTCATTTCTCTGCCTGAAAATCAAAGTAATGCTACTAATTTCTGAAATATAACTCTCTTCGTGATGTGGTGATGCAGTTAATTGTCTCTCGGTAGGAAGCTAACTGTGTTCTTCCTAATCAAGCTTTAATGTGGACCATCCCTTTTGTGTGAACCGCAGAAACAGAGGACTGGAAGCCACAGCCCGTCCTCGGGGGGGGGGGGGGGGGGGGGGGGAGAGTATTTGAAAAAAAAAAAGCATGCAATGCATGCCCAAGGAAAGAATTTAGAGAATGCATTGCACCTCATTCGATTTTCAGTACTTTATTCTTTTTCATAAAATGAGATGTTTAAAGTTGCTGCCCTGCGTGTCTCTATTGCGAAATGCACCTACACTGTCAGTGACAACCTTTTGACTTGTTTTCTTTTCAAAAGCAGAAGACAACACACAAGGGACAGGACCGTCATGCAACCACTGCAGTTTAAGAGCAGTTAAACATAAATGGGCTTTACTGAGCCTGGCTGCATTCTTAAACCCACTATGAGTTTATGGTTTCATTCCCTAACGTTGACTTACAGACCTTTGCCATCTTTCTTTTGTATCGTGTATGTATATATATAAATTATGTTAACACCAGGCCTAGATTACTCTAATGAAATAGTTTGGGTTTGTTTGTTTTTTTTACCATATACTTTTTCGACCCCCATACAAATTTCTTCATTATACTCTACTGCCACCTACTGGCTAAAGGATGCCCTGCAGAGCTTTACTTGCCATCAAACAACATTTTTTTCCTAGCCCCTATACAGTACATTCCTTTCATCGGGCACTCTTCAGATGGAGCACCCTGAAGCCCACATCCTTGTCACATCCGTCCTTCTAAAGCCAACTATATACTGGAATTGAATTGTAAACAGATGCTGTCAAATGCCAGCATTATTTAATATTTTCTGAGAAGTGAGGCGGAGACAGCTGGGCAAAGAACTTGTCTGAGGCATCGGGCTATTTTTCCAAAGTATAAATGCACGGGAGGCGGACCTCGATCAATTAAAAGGAAGCTCTGGAAGGAGGGGTTGCAGGAAAAGGATAAAAGGTAGTTGACCCAGAAGCAACCTAAGGAAATATTTCTTTGCAGAAAGGGTGCTGGGTGCATGGAACAGCCTCTCGGTGGAGACAGGAGTGGTATCGGAATTCAAAAAAGTGTTGGGACCAGTACAGGACAGGGGCGTAGCCAGACTTCAGCAGGAGGGGGGGGGTACAGAGCCCGAGGTGAGGGGGCACATTTTAGCCCCTTCCCCCGGTGCTGCCGACCCCCCTCCCCGGCCGCCACTGCCGCCACCACCACCTTTGACCCCCCCGGCACCAACCCTTTTGACCCCTCTTCCTCCCACCGCCAACCCTCCTCCACTTCCGCCGTCGGGTACCTCTGCTGGCGGTGGTCCCCACCCCCCACCAGCCGAAGTCCTCTTCTCCGGCATGGCCGTGTTGCTGATCTGGAAGGCTTCTGTTTCTGTGAGTCTGACGTGCAGGACATCAGACTCACAGAAACAGAAACCTTGCAGATCAGCAACGTGGAAGAGGACTTCGGCTGGCGGGGGGGTTGGGGACCTCCGCCAGTAAAGGTACCCAACGGCGATGGCGGCAGGGGAGGGTTGGCGGCGGGAGGGGAGGGTCAAAGGGGTTGGTGGCAGGGGGGCCAGGGCCAAATCTATGGGGGCCCATGCCCCAGTGGCCCCAAGTAGCTACGCCCCCGGTACAGGAGATCTTTGAGGGAGAGGAAGAGATTGTTGGACTTTGTACTTGGTATAGATGGGCAGACTGGATAGGTCATTTGGGGTCTCTTTTACAAAGCGTTGGCAAGCCCAATGTGAGCTTACTGCACGCTAACTTGGAACTCGTGCCGGCGCAATGTGGTCACCAACGGTAGTTCTGCCTTAAGCATGTGCCACGTCTGGCATGCTGGAAATTTTTTTTGATAGTGTGGTGCTAAGCCGGCGGTAATTGGACATAGTCACACGCTGCCTGGTTACAACTGGATTACTGCGGGAGCCCTTACTGCAACCTCAAAGGTCATGTGGTAAGAGGAATCTCACCGCATTGCCATTTTTAGGGACTTTCTACCCTCTGTGGTAAAAATGGCCCTGGCACATAGGAAACACAGCCCTGCCGCTACCACAGGACCCTTTTCACCCACAGCTTAGTAAAAAGACCCCATCATTTTTATTGGCTGTCATTTTTTCTATGCAAATTCTACCTTTTAATGGCATTGCAAGTTGTAGCTGTAGCAAGCTAGAAGCCTTAAGGGATCAAAGCTGAAAGATTCTGTAATGGAAAACAAAAAATGAGGATGTTATAATGCCTTTGTATCGCTCCATGGTGCGACCGCACCTCAAATATTGTGTTCAATTCAGGTCACCGCATCTCAAAAAAGATACAGTGGAATTAGAAAAGGTGCAGAGAAGGGTGACGAAAATGATAAAGGGGATGGGACGACTTCCCTATGAGGCAAGGCTAAAGCGGCTAGGGTTCTTCAGCTTGGAGAAAAGGCGGCTGAGGGGAGATATGATAGAGGTCTATAGTGGAGTTGAACGGGTAGATATGAAGCGTCTGTTCACGCTTTCCAGAAATACTAGGACTAGGGGGCATGCGATGAAGCTACAATGTAGCAAATTTAAAACGAATCAGAGAAACATTTTCTTCACTCAATGTGTAATTAAACTCTGGAATTTGTTGCCAGAGAATGTGGTAAAGGCGGTTAGCTTAGTGGAGTTTAAAAAAGGTTTGGAAGGCTTCCTAAAGGAAAACTCCATAGACCGTTATTAAATGGACTTGGGAAAAATCCACTATTTCTGGGATAAATAATATAAAATGTTTTGTACTTTTTGGGGATCTTGCCGGGTATTTGTGACCTGGATTGGCCACTGTTGGAAGCAGGATGTTGGGCTCGATGGACCTTTGGTCTTTCCCGGTATGGCAATACTTATATACTTATGAAAAGTTGGCTCCTGTGTTTGAAGGCACTGATCCAGTTAACAGGTGCTATGGACCAGATGAGTGCTGGTGAACAGAATTTTCAGTGACACTAACCAGAGAACACGGCTGAATATTTCCTCCGACCACCTAGGACCTCTCTGGACAGTGTTAGGGCAGTCCACGGGAGAAGCATGGGCACAGCTGGTCATCCAAGTAGTGTCAATGTGAATAACTTTAGGACAGCAAAAAAACTGTGCAAATGTTATCCAGTTAGTGATCTGAATTGTTCCTAACTGGGTAGGACAACCAATCGGTGCTAATTTCCAGATTTTAGCATTGGCTGGTATCTGGATATCAATGCCAAATACCCAGTGATATTTTGAATCCATGTCAGTGGGGCATAAACAGCTCCCTCTGTGGTCCTTCTATCAGCTCCTGGAATTTCAAAAGTACCCATTTGCCTCTCCCCCAACCTGCTTCTCCTGTTGCCACCCACAGAAGGAGCAGAAAAGTTGTGCATTTTTTTTTTGATTTATTTTATTTTTGTTACATTTGTACCCTTTGCTTTCCCACTCATGGCAGCCTCAATGCAGTTTACATGGGGCAATGGAGGGTTAAGTGACTTACCCAGAGTCACAAGGAGCTGCCTGTGCCTGAAGTGGGAATCAAACTCAGTTCATCAGTTCCCCAGGACCAAAGTCCACCACCCTAACCACTAGGCCACTCCTCCACTGTTGCTACTATTTGAGATTCTACATCGATTGTTGCTATTCCACTAGCAACATTCCATGTAGAAGTCGGCCCTTACAGATCACCAATGTGGCTGCGCAGGCTTCTGTGAGTCTGACGTCCTGCACGTACGTGCAGGACGTCAGACTCACAGAAACAGAAGCCTGCGCAGCTTTCTACATGGAATGTTGCTAGTGGAATAGCAGCATTCCATGTAGAATCTCCAATAGTAGCAACATTCCATGTAGAATCTCCAATAGTATCTATTTTATTTTTGTTACATTTGTACCCCGCGCTTTCCCACTCATGGCAGGCTCAATGTGGCTTACATGGGGCAATGGAGGGTTGTGACTTGCCCAGAGTCACAAGGAGCTGCCTGTGCCTGAAGTGGGAATTGAACTCAGTTCCCCAGGACCAAGGTCCACCACCCTAACCACTAGGCCACTCCTCCACTGTTGCTACTATTTCAGATTCCACTAGCAACATTCCATGTAGAAGTCGGCCCTTGCAGGTCACCAATGTGGCCGCGCAGGCTTCTGCTTCTGTGAGTCTGACGTCCTGCACGTACGTGCAGGACGTCAGACTCACAGAAACAGAAGCCTGCGCAGCCTTCTACATGGAATGTTGCTAGTGGAATAGCAACATTCCATGTAGAATCTCCAATAGTAGCAACATTCCATGTAGAATCAACAATAGTATCTATTTTATTTTTGTTACATTTGTACCCTGCGCTTTCCCACTCATGGCAGGCTCAATGCGGCTTACATGGGGCAATGGAGGGTTAAGTGACTTGCTCAGAGTCACAAGGAGCTGCTATAAATATTTTTATTCGATTTTTAAAGATACATCAAACAAAAGAAAAAAAAAAAGAACAACATGTACTATAGTACAATATAATAAAAAACACAAAGCTGAGTTAAGCCGTAGATGAGAGAAAAAGGTCTAGAGTTTTCCATTTCTGAAGACCAATATTATGTCAAGGTATAGAGTTTATTGCGAATTGCTCATATTTTTTGTATAGTAAAATCCAGTTCCACCAAAGGACAATATTGACTTGAGAGTCATATTATTAGTTTTAATGCAACAGAAACTAAGAAGTCAGACAGTAATTTATCGCTCTCTGAAAATAAAAATGGAATGCAAGTGATCTTCCAGATTATATACTTGGGTAAAAAAAGATTCTTAAAACCCAAAAATCCTTTTTAGTTTATCCCAGACATCTGACCAGAAAAAGTTGTGCATTTTTAATGTACCAATTTGCACTGGTTAATTAAAAAAACCAAGTGTTCGTTTCTCTTTTGAAATTTTTGCATAAAGCAGGCACAAGTCCGAAACATCCCCTGCCCCATCCTGTAATTTGCAACTGCACAAGCAGTTTGAAAATGCAGGTGAGTAAGGTTTAATTTAAAAAAAAAAAAAGCACAATCTACCCCCCCAGGAAAGAAACTGAGGAACAGGGAAAAAAATATACAGAAACACAAATAATCCCCAGTTTAAAAGTGCCAAAGACCTGCTGATTCCCCAGTGGGGGAAGTATTTGCCCATCTGAATTGATTTTCTTACACCTATTGGTTTCGTTCCTGTCTCATTTTAATCCCTGCTATAATCTTTTGTTTACAAAGGTTTGGGCCAATGATTACGCTCAGGGTGTGGCTATTTCATTTTAAGCTATGTATTTATACTTTAAAATATGCACTTTTACCATCCATCCATCCAAATTACAGCAGCAGACTATTTCAAGATTATAATTAAATGTATATTTTGTCCGTCTCCTATAACTGAATTATAGCTTTGTGCCGAGCTGTCCAAGTCTGAAGGGAATAGACTGGGACACAGAAACAGAGCCATACTGTCCAGCACCCACCAGTGGGCCTCAGAAGCTATATAAATAGTTTATGTCTCCAATACTACTCTTTAATTATACATTTTATTTTAAGTGCTTCTGCTGCTGCCTCGTCACATAGGGGATTGAAAACACAATTAGGAGGCAGCACGGCAACTCTAGTTAAGTGCAAGGAGTACCATCCTTACCTTTTCCCTGTGCCACCACTGTTTTTGTTGAGCGTCTACTAGTGGTGACGCAATGGGAGGGTCATTCTGGACCTTGCTTCCAAACTATGCACGTATATTGAATGCTACTACTACTACTACTTATCATTTCTATAGTGCTACTAGACGTACGCAGCGCTGTACACTTGAACATGAAGAGACAGCTCGACAGAGCTTACAGTCTAATCAAGACAGACAAACAGGACAAATAAGAGATAAGGACAAAGAGTAGCAAGATTCAATACAGAATCCCAAAGAGTAGCAACATTCTGTGCAGAATCCCAAAGGTTAGCAACATTCCATGCAGAATCCCAAAGAGTAGCAAGATTCCAGAATCCCAAAAGTAGCAACATTCCATGCAGAATCCCAAAGAGTAGCAACATTCCGGAATCCCAAAGAGTAGCAACATTTTGGAATCCCAAAGAGTAGCAACATTCCGTGCAGAATCCCAAACAGTAGCAAGATTCCGGAATCCCAAACACTTCTACTACTTATCATTTCTAAAGCGCTACTAGACATACGCAGCGCTGTACACTTGAACATGAAGAGACAGTCCCTGCTTGACAGAGCTTACAATCTAATTAGGACAGACAAACAGGACAAAAGAGATAAGGACAAAGAGTAGCAAGATTCAATACAGAATCCCAAAGAGTAGCAACATTCTGTGCAGAATCCCAAAGGTTAGCAACATTCCATGCAGAATCCCAAAGAGTAGCAAGATTCCAGAATCCCAAAAGTAGCAACATTCCGTGCAGAATCCCAAAGAGTAGCAACATTCCGGAATCCCAAAGAGTAGCAACATTTTGGAATCCCAAAGAGTAGCAACATTCCGTGCAGAATCCCAAACAGTAGCAAGATTCCGGAATCCCAAACACTTCTACTACTTATCATTTCTAAAGCGCTACTAGACGTACGCAGCGCTGTACACTTGAACATGAAGAGACAGTCCCTGCTTGACAGAGCTTACAATCTAATTAGGACAGACAAACAGGACAAAAGAGATAAGGACAAAGAGTAGCAAGATTCAATACAGAATCCCAAAGAGTAGCAACATTCCATGCAGAATCCCAAAGAGTAGCAAGATTCCAGAATCCCAAAAGTAGCAACATTCCGTGCAGAATCCCAAAGAGTAGCAACATTCCGGAATCCCAAAGAGTAGCAACATTCTGTGCAGAATCCCAAAGACTACTACTACTTATCATTTCTAAAGTGCTACTAGGCATACGCAGCGCTGTACACTTGAACATGAAGAGACAGTCCCTGCTTGACAGAGCTTACAATCTAATTAGGACAGACAAACCGGACAAAAGAGATAAGGACAAAGAGTAGCAAGATTCAATACAGAATCCCAAAGAGTAGCAACATTCTGTGCAGAATCCCAAAGGTTAGCAACATTCTATGCAGAATTCCAAAGAGTAGCAAGATTCCAGAATCCCAAAAGTAGCAACATTCCGTGCAGAATCCCAAAGAGTAGCAACATTCCGGAATCCCAAAAAGTAGCAACATTCTGTGCAGAATCCCAAAGACTACTACTACTTATCATTTCTAAAGTGCTACTAGGCGTGCGCAGCGCTGTACACTTGAACATGAAGAGACAGTCCCTGCTTGACAGAGCTTACAATCTAATTAGGACAGACAAACCGGACAAAAGAGATAAGGACAAAGAGTAGCAAGATTCAATACAAAATCCCAAAGAGTAGCAACATTCTGTGCAGAATCCCAAAGGTTAGCAACATTCCATGCAGAATTCCAAAGAGTAGCAAGATTCCAGAATCCCAAAAGTAGCAACATTCCGTGCAGAATCCCAAAGAGTAGCAACATTCCGGAATCCCAAAGAGTAGCAACATTCTGTTCAGAATCCCAAAGACTACTACTACTTATCATTTCTAAAGTGCTACTAGGCGTACGCAGCGCTGTACACTTGAACATGAAGAGACAGTCCCTGCTTGATAGATCTTACAATCTAATTAGGACAGACAAACAGGACAAACAAGAGATAAGGACAAAGAGTAGCAAGATTCAATACAGAATCCCAAAGAGTAGCAACATTCTGTGCAGAATCCCAAAGGTTAGCAACATTCCATGCAGAATCCCAAAGAGTAGCAACATTTCGGAATCCCAAAGAGTAGCAACATTCTGGAATCCCAAAGAGTAGCAACATTCTGTGCAGAATCCCAAAGGTTAGCAACATTCCATGCAGAATCCCAAAGGTTAGCAACATTCCATGCAGAATCCCAAAGAGTAGCAAGATTCCAGAATCCCAAAAGTAGCAACATTCCGTGCAGAATCCCAAAGAGTAGCAACATTCCGGAATCCCAAAAAGTAGCAACATTCTGTGCAGAATCCCAAAGACTACTACTACTTATCATTTCTAAAGTGCTACTAGGCGTACGCAGCGCTGTACACTTGAACATGAAGAGACAGTCCCTGCTTGACAGAGCTTACAATCTAATTAGGACAGACAAACCGGACAAAAGAGATAAGGACAAAGAGTAGCAAGATTCAATACAGAATCCCAAAGAGTAGCAACATTCTGTGCAGAATCCCAAAGGTTAGCAACATTCCATGCAGAATTCCAAAGAGTAGCAAGATTCCAGAATCCCAAAAGTAGCAACATTCCGTGCAGAATCCCAAAGAGTAGCAACATTCCGGAATCCCAAAGAGTAGCAACATTCTGTTCAGAATCCCAAAGACTACTACTACTTATCATTTCTAAAGTGCTACTAGGCGTACGCAGCGCTGTACACTTGAACATGAAGAGACAGTCCCTGCTTGATAGATCTTACAATCTAATTAGGACAGACAAACAGGACAAACAAGAGATAAGGACAAAGAGTAGCAAGATTCAATACAGAATCCCAAAGAGTAGCAACATTCTGTGCAGAATCCCAAAGGTTAGCAACATTCCATGCAGAATCCCAAAGAGTAGCAACATTTCGGAATCCCAAAGAGTAGCAACATTCTGGAATCCCAAAGAGTAGCAACATTCTGTGCAGAATCCCAAAGGTTAGCAACATTCCATGCAGAATCCCAAAGAGTAGCAAGATTCCAGAATCCCAAAAGTAGCAACATTCCGTGCAGAATCCCAAAGAGTAGCAACATTCCGGAATCCCAAAGAGTAGCAACATTTTGGAATCCCAAAGAGTAGCAACATTCTGTGCAGAATCCCAAAGACTACTACTACTTATCATTTCTAGAGCGCTACTAGGCGTACTCAGCGCTGTTGAACATGAAGAGACAGTCCCTGCTCGACAGAGCTTACAATCTAATTAAGACAGACAAACAGGACAAACAAGAGATAAGGACAAAGAGAAGCAAGATTCCGGAATCCCAAAGAGTAGCAAGATTCCGGAATCCCAAAGTGTAGCAAGATTCCAGAATCCCAAAGAGTAGCAAGATTCCACGCAGAATCCCAACAGTAGCAAGATTCTGGAATCCCAAACACTACTACTTATCATTTCTCTAGCGCTACTAGACGTATGCAGCGCTGTACACTTGAACATGAAGAGACAGTCCCTGCTCGACAGAGCTTACAATCTAATTAGGACAGACAAACAGGACAAACAAGAGATAAGGGAATATTAAAGTGAGGATGATAAAATAAGGGTTCTGAACAAGTGAATAAGGGCTAGGAGTTAAAAGCAGCATAAAAAAGGTGGGCTTTTAGCTTAGATTTGAAGACGGCCAGAGATGGAGCTTGACGTACCGGCTCAGGAAGTCTATTCCAGGCATATGGTGCAGCAAGATAAAAGAAACGGAGTCTGGAGTTAGCAGTGGAGGAGAAGGGTGCAGATAAGAGAGATTTACCCAGTGAACGGAGTTCCCGGGGAGGAATGTAGGGAGAGATGAGAGTGGAGAGGTACTGAGGAGCTGCAGAGTGAATGCACTTATAGGTCAATAAGAGGAGTTTGAACTGTATGCGGAAACGGATAGGAAACCAGTGAAGTGAGGAGAGGGCTAATAGAGCATAACGACACTGGCGGAATATTAGTCGTGCAGCAGAATTTTGAACAGACTATTTCAAGATTATAATTACGTAATTATAATTATGTATTATTATAATGGATGATCTTAGTGTAGCAGGATGCCAAGGAAGCAATTCTAAAAAGGGCACCAAAAGTTGAGGGCCACAATGCGGGGCTCTAAGGGACATTTTACTGAGCAGTGGTAGAGTTCATGAGCGGGTAGCCAACCGACAAGCTGACGAACGGGAACAACGGACAGTTGCTCCCCATGCTTAGTAAAAGGGGCACTATGCCCAAATTCGATCATGGGATCTTGGTGCACAGATTACATTATACAATACTAGCATAAGTTGTGTTTATGCACCAACATCTAGTTGAACCCACTTATGCCATGTCTATGCTATGCCTAAATGGGACTTGATATACTGCCTTTCTGTGATTTTTTGCAACTACATTCAAGCCCAGAATACAGCAGCCAGACTCATCTTCGGAAAACCAAAATACGAAAGTGCAAAACCCTTACGTGAGAAACTGCACTGGCTCCCACTCAGGGAACGTATCACCTTTAAAGTATGTACCTTGGTCCACAAGATCATTCATGGTGAGGCCCCTGCATACATGTCTGACTTAATAGACCTGCCACCCAGAAATGCCAAAAGATCATCCCGAACTTTCCTCAATCTCCACTTCCCTAAGTGCAAAGGCATAAAATACAAAGCACTGCATGCCTCAACCTTCTCTTACACAAGCATGAAATTCTGGAATACACTACCATGCAACCTGAAAATGATTTATGAATTAACCCACTTCCGCAAACTATTGAAAACTCACCTCTTCGAGAAAAGCTATGGCAAGAATCAAAACATATGAAGTCCTTACGCAATAACAGAGATAGGGCAATACACTCTCTTCTGATCTCTCTTCCCCTTAATCTCACCACACTTAAAACCCTACCCACAGATGGAACTGTTATACCCTAATGTTCTCTCGCCATTGTTCTATCGCCGATCACTTCCCCATTGTTACATTCTACTGTTCCATTCCCAAACTATGTTTGACTTTGACTTGTTTTCCCCAAACATGTTGGACTTTGACTGTCTTCCCATAACTCTTCTCAATATAACCCATAACCATATTGTAACCAATGTAATTCCATGACTCACAATGTATTGTAAGCCACACTGAACCCGCAAATAGGTGGGAAAATGTGGGATACAAATGCAATAAATAAATAAATAAATAGTATATACAGGTACTTATTTGTACCTGGGGCAATGGAGGGTTAAGTGACTTGCTCAGAGTCAGAAGGAGCTGCAGTGGGAATTGAACCCAGTTCCCCAGGATCAAAGTCCACTGCTCTAACCACTAGCAACATTCCATCTAGAATCTCAAATAATAGCAACATTCCAGAATCTCAAATAGGGAAAGGGAAATTCGACTTGATATACTGCCTTTCTGTGGTTTTTGCAACTACATTCAAAGTGGTTTACATATATCAGAGGTGCTTATTTTGTACCAGGGGCATATCTGCGTGGGGCCTCAGGGGCCTGGGCCCCCGCAGATTTTGCCCTGGACCCCCCTACCGCCATCAACCCTCCCCCGCTGCCATTCTTACTTTTGCTGGCGGGGGACCCCAACCCCCGCCAGCCGAGGTCTGCTTCCACCTGCCGCTGCCGTAAAAACTTCTTCTTCAGCCGGCGGGGGACCCCAAACCCCCGCCAGCCGCCCCGCGGTGTTTAAAATTCATCTTCGGCCTCCGTGGCCGTGCTGCTGTGATAGGCGCTGTTGAAATCCACTTCGGAGTCTGACGTCGCAGCACGTACAACGACGTCAGACTCCGAAGTGGATTTCAACAGCGCCTATCACAGCAGCACGGCCACGGAGGCCGAAGATGAATTTTAAACACCGCGGGGCGGCTGGCGGGGGTTGGGGTCCCCCGCCAGCAAAAGTAAGAACGGCAGCGGGGGAGGGTTGGCTGCGGGAGGGGGGTAGAGAGAGTCATTGGTGGCGGTGGGGGCTCGGCGGTGGGGGCGGCGGGGGGGGGCTAAAATGTGCCCCCTCCCTCTGGCTCTGGCCCCCCCTACCGCCGGAGTCCAGATACGCCCCTGTTTTGTACCAGGGGCAATGGAGGGTTAAGTGACTTGCCTACAGTCAGAAGGAACTGCAGTGGGAATTGAACCCACTTCCCCAGGATCAAAGTCTGCTGCACTAACCACTAGGCTACTCCTCCACTAGCAACAGTCCATCCAGAATCTCAAATAGGGAAAGGGAAATTCGACTTGATATACTGGCTTTCTGTAAACCACTATATTCAAAGTGGTATTTAATACTGAAATAATGTTAAACGTTTAATCTTACTTTTCTGTACAATTTTTGGTTTGCTTGATTAATTTCTGAAATTGTTGATAAAACAAAAAAATTTAAAAAAAAGAAAAAAAAGAAAAAAGAAACTGATGTGTCACGCTCGAGGTAGGTGAGTCCTTAGGCTGCAGTCAAGTTTGTGCTACCCACCTGGCCCGAAGGCTAGGCAGGCCCCAACTGGCAGCAGGTGAATCTCACTCCGGCGGAGACAAGACCATGTCTGTGATCGAATCTAATTTATTACAAACTCATCTAGCATAGGCAACCTCTGATTATCAATGAGAGGAACTGTGTTAATCTTGTTCGGGGTTCCTGATTTGACTTTATTTCTGTTCCTGAAGGCAACTGAGAAACCAGATCTCTGAATGACTGGAATGGGGTGAACATGGGTACAATAAATGAAATACCTTGGTTGTCTTGCAAAGTGAGTGCTAAGATAGACTGGGCATCTCCCCCTCCCCCCCCCCCAAAAGAAATAGAAAATTGAGATTCAGAAGTATACATACCAGTTTATGTCACTTCAACAGACAATCATGGCAAAATAAACCAAATAGACTAACCACAGAGCAATTGGCTCTGAATATGAGAAACCCATAGTTACAATATTGAAATAATAAAATTAATAATATTAAAATTAATTCCAAAATAAAACGGGCAACTTATTTCAGAAGTATACAAATAAACTTTGATTAAATTATATCACAAATGATGCCCCAAAGTTGCCCACAAGGGGGTGCACTAAGGGGCAAGACACATCCCTTTGGCATACCTCTTCAGCAGCGCACTTCAAGAATTTGGAATGCATTTATCTTGGAAGCCAGGTGGAAGTGATATCATCAAGGGGTGGGGCTATGCCACGCTATCTGAAAGCTCTGCCAAGCAAGGAATTCCAATGAAAATGGGATATTCCGAATCTGAACTCCTTATACTTGACTGCTTAATCCACTATGTCAATCAAGATCTATATGTAATACCACTTGTATCTCTCACTCCCGAAATGGTGATTGAAATGACGGAACATTGAGCCTGCAAATAGGTGGGAAAATGTGGGATACAAATGCAATAAATAAATAAATAAATAAAATATGCTGAAACAAGGATGGCAAACACCATTTAACAGCTTCAAAGATGGTCAGATTATCCTGTTCAAGTTCCTTTATCTCGCAGTCGTCAATCAGAGGGATGTTCCAGTTTTGCTCAACTTCCCTCTAAGGATAGTTCCCTTAACGCGTCTCTCCAGACCGAAACCCATCGTGATGTCATCTGAGAAGCTTTCAACTACTCAGAATTGGTCCACTAATGATTGGTCACTGGAACTGTAGAGCTTCAGGTCATCTATAAACAGTAAGTGTGATATAACCTCTTGATCCTTGTTATCTTTAGGAATGAAGATAAACCACAGCCCAAAGAATAATAATACTCAGTGGATTAAGTGCCAAACAAAACAGAAGTGGCAACAGGGAGTCTCGTTGAAATATATCTTGCTGGGTTTTGATATTAGGAATGGCAAAGTGTCCATCTGCATATTGCAGGTAATGTATGATTTGCCACATTTTCATGGTGAACCTGATGTATTTGGTTTATTTTGTATATTCCTTTGTTATTAACCCAGTACTCTAACTACTAGGCTACTCCACCTTCAGCTGGGGGACAGACTGCAAAGCAAGGATATGTGCAGGTTAGCGACTCACACAGTACATTTTGCTGGAATAAAATGCAATATTTTACTGCAGTCTGTCTTGTAAAAATGGAGCCTTAAGTTTGGACCACAACTAACAAAGGAGGAAGAAGCAAAAGACCAACGGCATGAGCGCCATTGTCTTGGTTTCCAGATAGTTTAGTAGGAAACTCATGTTTGAAAAAAAGGATGTTGCCAGGTAGAAAAAATTTTCCCCACACAAAACCAGCCCCAAACCTTCACAAAACCCACACAAAGTCAAACCCCACCTCCGACATCATCAACCCCGCCCCTGATGTCTTTAACCCCGCCTCCGACGTCTTTAACCCCACCTCCGACGTTCCTCCGACATCATTAACCCCACCTCCGACGTTCCTCCGACGTCATTAACCCTGCCCCGACGTAGCCTCCGACGTCATTAACCCCGCCCCCACGTAACCTCAATGTCATTAACCCCGCCCCCGATGTCATTAACCCCGCCTCTGCGGGGCTTCTATTGGTCCAATTTGGTCCAAACCCGCACTGCGGTCGTGAAAAAGCAGCCCAATTTCCCACAGCCCGTAGCTGTCAAAATTTCCCCGCAGCCGTTCGCGGAAAGCCGCCCAATTGGCAACATTGCGAGCAGTTCATAGCTATTATAGGAGTGCCAACTGACTCTAACCTTGGTTTTACCCCCCACTGCATGCAGGGACTTGTAGTCTTGTTTTCCTTAGGGAAATCAGAACTACTGCAAATTCAACTACAAGTCCCTGCATGCAATGGGACTGTATCAACACGGAGCCAGTGGACCTCCCTACACTCCTACTCATAAGAGTTGGGCTCCTATTGTGGCAAATTTGACAATACATTAGTGCAGAACTTGCCCACCCCAGTGTGTTTTCCTTTGTGTACATGAAGCTGCCCTGGGATCCTATTAGTAATGGCTGTATCTTACAGACTGAATGATTGATGCAAAAAAAGCTGTTTTGCTTTTCTTGGCTGAGCAAAGCGTTTTGTCTTTTTCAGAACATCTGGGCAGTGAACTAGAGGCAAGCTGGAAATGTCTCCAGCCACACCTGCAGAATTCATTTCAGAACAATACACATGGGAGGTCATTGAGAATCCGACTTTCAATGCCCCTCACTTCCATTTTATTTTAAACTGACAGTTCAGCTCATTTTTTATGAATTGCAGTCCCCCGTGCAGGAGTTTCTGGGTATGAACCCAAGCAGAACACACTCACAAGCAACATGTGACCTCCAGAAATGTCAGAGTATCAGATATATTTAATTGTAAAAATGTCTACGCTGCTCCCAAAGAAAGGAGACCGAAAAAGCCTGAGATTGTAAAACAGAAGTTGAGCATACAGCGAAAACCCCAACACCCAGTCCCTTTTCTTCTTTAAATAAACCACCCTCATGCAGCTGGTGCTTGTCAGGGTTTTCATAAACCTGATCACCACATTTTCCAAGTTTCAAGTTTATTCACATTTTCTATCCCGCAAATTGAAAAACCGTCTAAGTGGTGTACAGCAAGTAACATAGTAACATACATAGTAGATGAAGGCAGAAAAAGACCTGCACGGTCCATCCAGTCTGCCCAACAAGATAAACTCACATGTGCTACTTTTTGTGTATACCTTACCTTGATTTGTACCTGTCCTCTTCAGGGCACAGACCGTATAAGTCTGCCCAGCACTATCCCCGCCTCCCAACCACCAGCCCCGCCTCCCACCACCGGTTCTGGCACAGACCGTATAAGTCTGCCCAGCACTATCCCCGCCTCCAAACCACCAGTCCCACCTCCCACCACCGGCTCTGGCACAGACCGTATAAGTCTGCCCAGCACCATCTCCGTCTCCCGCCACCGGCTTTGCCACCCAATCTCGTCTAAGCTCCTTAGGATCCATTCCTTCTGAGCAGGGTTCCTTTATGTTTATCCCACGCATGTTTGAATTCCGTTACCATTTTCGTTTCTACCACCTCCCGGGGGAGGGCATTCCAAGCATCCACTACTCTCTCCGTGGAAAAATACTTCCTGACATTTTTCTTGAGTCTGCCCCCCTTCAATCTCATTTAATGTCCTCTCGTTCTACTGCCTTCGCATCTCCGGAAAAGGTTAGTTTGCAGATTAATACCTTTCAAATATTTGATTGTCTGTATCATATCACCCCTGTTTCTCCTTTCCTCCAGAGTATACATGTTCAGGTCCGCAAGTCTCTCCTCATACGTCTTGTAACACAAATCCCATACCATTCTCGTAGCTTTTCTTTGCACCGCTTCAATTCTTTTTACATCCTTAACAAGATACGGCCTCCAGAACTGAACACAATACTCCAGGTGGGGCCTCACCAATGACTTATACAGGGGCATCAACACCCCCTTTCTTCTGCTGGTCACACCTCTCTCTATACAGCCTAACAACCTTCTCGCTAGGGCCACCGCCTTGTCACACTGTTTCGTCGCCTTCAAATCCTCAGATACTATCACCCCAAGATCCCTCTCCCTGTCTGTACATATCAGACTCTCACCACCTTACACATACGTCTCCCGTGGATTTCTACTCCCTAAGTGCATCACTTTGCATTTCTTCGCATTGAATTTTAATTGCCAAACCTTAGACCATTCTTCTAGCTTCCGTAGGTCCTTTTTCATGTTTTCCACTCCCTCCGGGGTGTCCACTCTGTTACAGATCTTAGTATCATCCGCAAATAGGCAAACTTTACCTTCTAACTCTTTGGCAATGTCACTCACAAATATATTGAACAGAATCGGCCCCAGCACCGATCCCTGAGGCACTCCACTACTCACCTTTCCATCAACCGAGCAAATTCCATTCACCACCACCCTCTGGGTGGGGAAAGAAAGCACAAAGTCAACAGAAAGTAAAGACTTTCTTTATGAGCCACATGCCACAGTGGCATCGTGCAGACAGAGCCTTAGGGGGGTCCTTTTACAAAGGTGGGCTAAAAAGTGGCCCACGGCAGTTTGGGTGCATGTTTTTGGCGCATGATGGACCTTTATTGTACTGCGTCTGGAAAAAATTTTTTTTTTTTTTAATGGGCCGGAAAATGGACGTGCGATAGAATGAAAACCAGCACGCATTCATCGTTGGCCTGCGATCTTACCACCACCCATTGACTTAGCGGTAAGATCTCATGCTCTACCCAGGTAGTAAGCGTGCAGCGTGCACCAACGTCCATTTACCACCGGGTAAGTACCCCACTGTAGAAAATAGAAAATATTTTCTACCGCTTGTTTCAGCATGGGCCAACTTTGGAATTCTCGCTTATACTGGGGAATATCTTTTCAACCCAGAGTACACTGTCCGCCTTATTTTCGAAAGAGAAAGACCCGCATATTTCGACCCAAATCAGGAGATGGGCGTCTTTCTCCCGTGGGCGCCCAAATCGGTATAATCGAAAGCCGATTTTGGGCGTCTTCAACTGCAATCTGTCGCGGAAACGGCCAAAGTTGACAGGGGCGTATCGGAGGCGTGGTGAAGGCGGGACTGGGGTGTGTTTATCGGCCGAAGAGAGATGGGTGTCCTCGGCCGATAATCGAAAAAAGAAAGGCGTTTTTAGCGCGAATTTGGGTCACTTTTTTTGCAACCATTTTTTTCACGAACAAGTCCCAAAAAAGTGCCCTAAATAACCAGATGACCACCGGAGGGAATCGGGGATGACCACCCCTGACTCCCCCAGTGGTCACTAACCCCCTCCCACCCCCAAAAAAACAACTTTAAATACTTTTTTTCCCAGCCTGTATGCCAGCCTCAAATGTCATACCCAGCTCCATCACAGCAGTATGCAGGTCCCTGGAGCAGTTGTTAGTGCGTACAGTGGACTTCAGGCAGGTGGACCCAGGCCCACCCCCACCCCCCCTACCTGTCACACTTGTGGTGGTAAATGGGAGCGCTCCAAACCGCCCTTAACACCCACTGTACCCACATCTAGGTGCCCCCCTTCAGCCATAAGTGCTATGGTAATGGTGAAGAGTTGTGGGCAGTGGGTTTGGGGGGGATTTGGGGGGCTCAGCACCCAAGGGATGGGAGCTATAGACTTTGGAGGTATTTTAATTTTTTTAAAATTGTTACAAGTGCCCCCTAGGGTGCCCGGTTGGTGTCCTGGCATGTGAGGGGGGCCAGTGCACTACGAATCCTGGCCCCTCCCACGACCAAATGCCTTGGATTTGTTCGTTTTTGAGCTGGGCGCCTTCGGTTTCCATTATCGCTGAAAAATGAAACCGCCCAGCTCAAATCCACACAAATCCGATGCATTTGCCCGGCACCAACCGTATTATTGAAACAAAAGATGGACGCCCATCTTTTTCGAAAATACAGTCTGTCCCGCCCCTTCGCGGACCCGTCCTCGGAGATAGGCGCCCATGAAGATGGGTGTTTGCGTTCGATTATGCCCCTCAGAGTGATCTAACAGAGTTGAACTGGAATATTATTCCAAAACCTAATACTTTGGAAATCAGAAGAATGTTCTCTCACAAGTTTACAGTTAACATTCTTCATAGATGGAAAATTTAACAACAATCTCTTCTCGCTTCTCAAATTAAGTCTATTGTTTGAGAACATCAAAAGTTGCTAAATAGTAGTGAATGGCCGACAAAATCAAAAGCTGAGCAGAGGCCAAGTTAAACTAGGATTACAGTGTTGCTTTGCTCCAGGTGAGTTCAGAGCAGTGTAAGCATGACCAAGAGGGAGGTTTCATAGTAACATAGTAGATGACGGCAGAAAAAGACCTGCACGGTCCATCCAGTCTGCCCAACAAGATAAACTCACATGTGCTACTTTTTGTGTAAAACTGACCTTGATTTGTACCTGACCTTTTCAAGTCTGCCCAGCACTATCCCCGCCTCCCAACCACCAACCCCGCCTCCCACCACCGGCTCTGGCACAGACCGCATAAGTCTGCCCAGCACTATCCCCGCCTCCAAACCACCAGTCCCGCCTCCCACCACCGGCTCTGGCACAGACCGTATAAGTCTGCCCAGCACTATCCCCGCCTCCAAACCACCAGTCCCGCCTCCCACCACCGGCTCTGGCACAGACCGTATAAGTCTGCCCAGCACCATAATGGTGATGGAAATCTGTTCGTAGAGAATGACACAGGGACAAAGTTTGTCCACATCCCCCATGGGTTCTGTCTCCTTCCCCACCCCATCCCCTCTGTCTCTGTCCCTGTCCTGTCCCCGCAGGCCCTGTCTCCATCCCTGCCCCATCCCCGTAGGTTCTGTCCCCATTTGCAGAAGCTTGAACATTTAAATCTTTTTATTAAAGTATAAAAAGGAGCAATATGCTGTGCAACTGTTGTTTATATATCACAAACAGAAAACAATAATAACAACGAGCAACTATAATAACCACCCTCCCCACCCACCCTCTACCCTTCCAACCCCAACAATAGCTAACTTCCTCTACCCCAAGGAATCCTAATCCACCCTGTTAAAATGTCCAGGGGTACAAAATACAACCCGTTCTGTATGCCCTAGCGGGGGAGAAATGTGCCCTATGAAGCACTGTTATGATTTTGTAATCCGCGGAAGAATAAGTCATCAACAATCTCAGGATTTAGTCTAGCTCTCCTGCAGTGGCATTCCTAGGGGGGCTGACACCCGGGGTGGATCGCCGATACACCCCGCCACCCGGGTGCAGCGCCCCCCTGGACGCAGCGCGACCCCCCCTGCTGAAAGGACACCCCCCCTTGTGAAAGAACCCCCCCCCGGGTGCACGCCGCTGGGGGGTGCCGCGCACGCCTGTCCTTCGTTCGTTCCATGCTCCCTCTGTTCAGGGGCAGAGGGAGCATGGAACGAACAAAGGACAGGCGCGCGGCACCCCCCCCCCCCAGCAGCATGCACCTGGGGTGGACCGCCCCCCACCGCCCCCCCCCCTTGGTACGCCACTGCTCTCCTGTCTTCCACAGTCCCTCCTGCAGTAGAAGATGTTTTCTTAGAAGATGTGCTGGTAGCAGGAATGTACAGGATCCTCCATGCGAATTTTGCTAGTTGTGGCCAGCATGTTTATCCAAAAAAATCAAACTATCATCGTCTGCATCACTCAAATATAAACAACAGCCCAGTTCATTAACGGGCTTCAAAGTAGAAAACGACATGACAACAAAGTTTGTCCCTGTCCCCACGGACTCTGTCCCCATCCTCGCCCCGTCCCTGTCCCCACCCCATCCTTTTGAGATCTGTTGCTGCCCCATCCCCATGGGCTCTGTCCCCTTCCCTGTCCTCGCAGTTACCGTGGGTCCTCATTCCCGTGTCATTCTCTACCCATCTGGTAAGGATGTAGAGAACTGGTGTTGTCTAGGAAAGTTCTCAGCTGATCTGCAATCACTTTTTAAAATGATTTTTGATAGGAAGGAAGATATACTATTGGACGGTAGTTAGTTACGGTTATGGTCTTTTAGTCTAAAGCCATAGGCGTAGTTTGACTGTTTCATTGGCGGGGGGGGGGGGGGGGGGGGGGGGGGGGGGGGGCAAAGAATGGGCGGAGCATATTAGCATATCATTTGCATATATACATATGCAAATGAATATGCTAATATGGAGGAAGGAATTGAAATTTACAGACAAAATATCACAGATGCACATTTCAAAAAGCTGACACATTTCGATTAATAAATTATGAATAAAATACTTTTATCTACCTTTGTTGTCTGATCATTTAGTTTTTATATTCGCTTTGGTCCCAGTGTCTTCTGTTTTATGCAGTGTCTTCTTTCCAGTAGGCTTCCCTCTGCTCCCCATCCTCCCAGTCCCATCCATCTTCTGCTCCTTCCCTCTGCTGTGCCTGACCTCTCCCAATCCCATCCATCTCCTGGTCCATCCCTCTGCGCCCCACCCCTCCCAGTCCCATCCATCTCTTGCTCCTTCCCTCTGCTCCCCACCCCTCCCAGTCCCATCCATCTTCTGTTCCTTCCCTCTGCTCACCATCCCTCCGTCCCATCCATCTTCTGCTCCTTCCCTCTGCTGTGCCTGACCTCTCTCAATCCCATCCAACTCCTGGTCCATCTCTCTGCTCCCCACCCCTCCCAGTCCCATCCATCTCTTGCTCCTTCCCTCTGCTCCCCACCCCTCCCAGTTCCATCCATCTTCTGTTCCTTCCCTCTGCTCACCATCCCTCCATCCCATCCATCTTCTGCTCCTTCCCTCTGCTGTGCCTGACCTCTCCCAATCCCATCCATCTCCTGGTCCATCCCTCTGCTCCCCACCCCTCCCAGTCCCAACCATCTCTTGCTCCTTCCCTCTGCTCCCCACCCCTCCCAGTCCCAACCATCTCTTGCTCCTTCCCTCTGCTCCCCACCCCTCCCAGTCCCATCCATCTTCTGTTCCTTCCCTCTGCTCACCATCCCTCCGTCCCATCCATCTTCTGCTCCTTCCCTCTGCTGTGCCTGACCTCTCCTAATCCCATCCATCTCCTGGTCCATCCCTCTGCTCCCCACCCCTCCCAGTCCCATCCATCTCTTGCTCCTTCCCTCTGCTTCCCACCCCTCCCAGTCCCAACCATCTCTTGCTCCTTCCCTCTGCTCCCCACCCCTCCCAGTCCCATCCATCTTCTGTTCCTTCCCTCTGCTCACAATCCCTCCGTCCCATCCATCTTCTGCTCCTTCCCTCTGCTGTGCCTGACCTCTCCCAATCCCATCCATCTCCTGGTCCATCCCTCTGCTCCCCACCCCTCCCAGTCCCTTCCATCTCTTGCTCCTTCCCTCTGCTCCCCACCCCTCCCAGTCCCAACCATCTCTTGCTCCTTCCCTCTGCTCCCCACCCCTCCCAGTCCCATCCATCTTCTGTTTCTTCCCTCTGCTGTGCCTGACCTCTCCAAATCCCATCCATCTCCTGGTCCATCCCTCTGCTCCCCACCCCTCCCAGTCCCATCCATCTCTTGCTCCTTCCCTCTGCTCCCCACCCCTCCCATTACCATCCATCTCTTGCTCCTTCCCTCTGCTCCCCACCCCTCCCAGTACCATCCATCTTCCCTCTGCTCCCCACCCCTCCCAGTTCCATCCATCTTCCTTCTACTGCCCCCCCCCCCGTGAGGTCCAAGATCGTGACTCCGTTTACCTCCTCTCTTCCTCCCTCCCTCCGGCGCAGGCAACAGTCTTCAGCTTTTTCAGCGTTCCTGGCAGCGGTAGCGATGTACACGCTGCCTTCGGTCTGCCCCGGAAGCCTTCTCTTCAAGTTCCTGTTCCCACCTATGCAGGAACAGGAACTTGAAGAGAAGGCTTTGGGGCAGAGCCGAAGGCAGCGTGTACATTGCTACCGCTGCCAGGAACGCTGAAAAAGACTGCTGCCTGCGCCGGAGGGAGGGAGGAAGAGAGAGGGGTAGACGGACACGCTCCTCTCCGTCCGCTTGGCTTCCCTGCCCTCTCTGTCTGCGTCCCGCCTTCCTCTGACGTCAGAGGAAGGCAGGACGCAGACAGAGAGGGCAGGGAAGCCAAGCGGATGGAGAGGAGCGCGTGCCTGCATGTGTTTTTTTGTTTTTTTAACTAATGGCGCGGCGGCGCCTCGTCGTCATTTGGGGGGGCATTGCTCCCCCTCGCCCCCCCCAGTCTACGCCTATGTCTAAGGCAGATTTAAGACAGTTTCCAGGCAAGGGGGACAATATCAGACTCCAGTGAAGAGATCACCATAATGTGAATGTATGGGAGGAAGAGTGGTTCAAACCTTACTAGTTGTGTTGAGGGACTAGGATCATGTGGAGCAGTTGTAATGTTAACGTGTACCAGAATATGTTGGATATTGTTATATTCTTTCCTCTGTTAGGCCTGTTCCTAAGGGCTAGGCCTAAGGCCTGTACTTTGCTCAGTTTGGTTCTCACATGTAACACACAGTACTGCTTTCTCAGGAGCTGAGAACAGACACTTCAGGGATACACATTTTGCTGACTTTGCTGGAGCTGAGACTAGGCTTTTCATATAAACTGGACATAATGATGTAACCTTGGGACACAGTGAGCCTAGAATGTTTCAGTTTTTGGGTGAGGGGACACAAGGGTATTGTTCTATGTACTTTTTGATCTCTGACTAACTGCACGCAGAACTGATAAGTAATTAGCCAATGGCTACCGACTTTGCACGTGAACTCCCATCAGGAGAGACTGATAGAATACAGGAACAATCCATATATGGTATAAGGCTACCTAATGGTTCTAGTTTATGAGAAATCACATGATTTGGGAGAAACAGAACTTATGACAGTATATATGTGATTACTGAGAGGTGTGAGCTGAGCAGATTTTGTTAGACAGTTTTTGCGTCTCGCTTTTCTGTGATAACCTGCTCCAGAGAGAGAATAATTTATTTTGTATCTGACTTAGGGACATACCAATAAAGATTTATTGCTGGTTACGCCAAAACACCTAAGTCTGTTTCTCTCTCTTATTTTTCCCAGCCCCCGAGGCTGAGGTATTTCCCTCCTCCCACAGGACAAGGGAGGAAGGGAATAATAATATACAATATCCACAACCAAATGGAACTCGAGGACATGTGAGGAAAGTGGCAGCTTCAACTAGTTTCTAACCAAGCCGGAGCAGAGTGCAAATCCACACACCCCATGGCAGTTTGAAACTCTGTCTTCTTAAAGACAGAGGCAGCCCTACCACTAGGTAGACTAGGCATCCGCCTCGGAGAGTAGCAATATAGTGTCAGCATAGCTGGCAAAGACTTCGGCAAGAAAGGCCTTTAAAGCCACTGCAACCAATGGGCATGCACACAGATCTCAAAGGCCCATTGTGACCGAAGCATTAAAGGGCTACCCCCACCACTGTCTTTGCCAACTGTGCCAGCACTGTAATATAGCAATATAGTAGATGACAGCAGATGAAGACCTGCATGGTCCATCCAGTCTGCCCAACAAGATAAATTCATAGGATATGGTATGTTACAATATAACGCATGCAGTCTTGATCGTTATCTGACCTTGCTGTTTTTGCAGTATAGACTGAAGAAACCTGCCCATCTTATTCCCCAACTATTGGGTTGCTGTCGATGCCCACCTCAACCCATCCAGTTCTGTTTAGTCATAATTGGGGCACAAACTGTAGAAGTCTGCCTAACTTAACTTAACTTTCTGTAAGCCACATTGCGCCTGCATGAGTGGGAAAATGTGGGATATAAGCAACCCATAAATAAATATAAAACTCACCCTCAACGTTCTGAAGACAGTGACGTCAGTGAAGCCAAGCCCTGACTTCCTTCAAAAAGGTTTGAAGGTTCGTGGTGGTGAAGCCACCAAAATCGCTCCAGGCCCCGCCCTCAAGGGTGGAGCAATGGCAGAACAACCAAGAGGGAGGCGGGGGGGGGGGGGGTGGGAAATCGCTACGGGCCCCGCCCTCATGTCAAACGTCATGACGTTGAGGGCGGAACAATGCCACAACAACGAAGGGGTTGGCAGGGGGGGTGTTGCCGACGAAAACCTTGCTAGCGCCCGTTTCATTTGCTCAGAAACGGGCCTCTTTTACTAGTAAATAAATAAATAAACATTGGCTTTATTCCCCAACTACTAGAGTTGCCATTGACGCCCCACCATAGACCATTGATCGCCTGAAGCATGTATTTGTTTTGGGCTCCTGCAGAGGTAGGGTAGTTGGGATGGCAACAGTGATAGCAGGGGGAGGGGGAGGAGGAGAGAAGGAAATGCTAGGCACCTTGGTGAGGGGAAGAGTGGCTTGTGCTCCTCTCCAATCTTTTTCTCTCTGGTCGGCCAACCTAGCCTAGAAGACATCCTCTCCTCTCAAGGCCTAGTTGGCTATGTAGAGAGGCAGCTCCCCTTTCTGCTCATAAGCATCCCAGAACATCCTAGATTGAATGGCAGCCCTTGCCCAGACCTGGAAAAGGACTCCAAGAAGACAAAAAAAACGCGTAGGGGGTCCTTTTACTAAGCTGTGGTAAAAGGGGGCCTGCACTAGCGTAAGCACGTGTTTTTGAAGCACGCTGAGGCCCCTTTTTACCGCAGTGGGTAAAAGGCTGTCTTTTTTTCTGGAAACGAAATAGCCATGCGTAGGGTTACCATATGTCCTATAGGACGGCCCGCCCGCCAGCCTGCCCGTTTGTCCAGAAATCCGGACAGATTGCTAACCTCCCCTCCCCTTACTTACTACTGCCCTGGTGGTCTAGTGACCTCTTCCGCCTTCGGGGCAGGAAAGAGCCCCCTCTTTCCTGCCTGGAGTGCTGCCCTGCATGCATCCTTGCTGTTGCTGATCTCGGCGCTGATTCAAAATGGCTGCCGAGAGTTGACGTTACCTCGCAAGACTTCAACTCTCGGCAGCCATTTTGAATCGGTGCCGAGATCAGGAACAGGAAGGATGCATGCAGGCCAGCGCTCCGGGCAGGAAAGAGGGGGCTCTTTCCTGCCCCAAAGAGGTCACTAGACCACCAGGGCAGAAGTAAGGTAAGGGGAGGGGGGTGACGGGGTATGTGACGGGGGAGGGGAAAATGTGAAAGGGGGCGGAGCGAGGGCGTGAAAGGGGGGGCGGGGTGGGGTGGGGTGTGAAAGGGGGCGGGGCAGGCAGGTGTTAGGGGCGGGGTATGTATCCCCCTTTTGGGGGGGACAAAATATGGTAACCCTACCCTAATAGCAACAGTTTCCTGGTATGAGTTTCAACATTAGTGATTTGGGGGTGTCTTTTCTCTTTGGGCACCTTCATATCTTTTTGTTCCACCTTCATTGCTTTTTCTTCCGCAAAGTGATGCATGTGGGTAAGAGGTTCCGCGTTAGGAGTTACGGATCAAGAAAGGGATCTGGGTGTCGTCGTCGATGATACGCTGAAACCTTCTGCTCAGTGTGCTGCTGCGGCTAGGAAAGCGAATAGAATGTTGGGTGTTATTAGGAAGGGTATGGAGTCCAGGTGTGCGGATGTTATAATGCCGTTGTATCGCTCCATGGTGCGACCGCACCTGGAGTATTGTGTTCAGTACTGGTCTCCGTATCTCAAAAAAGATATAGTAGAATTGGAAAAGGTACAGCGAAGGGCGACGAAAATGATAGTGGGGATGGGACGACTTTCCTATGAAGAGAGGCTGAGAAGACTAGAGCTTTTCAGCTTGGAGAAGAGACGGCTGAGGGGAGATATGATAGAAGTGTATAAAATAATGAGTGGAATGGATCGGGGTGGATGTGAAGCGACTGTTCACGCTATCCAAAAATACTAGGACTAGAGGGCATGAGTTGAAGCTACAGTGTGGTAAATTTAAAACGAATCGGAGAAAATTTTTCTTCACCCAACGTGTAATTAGACTCTGGAATTCGTTGCCGGAGAACGTGGTACGGGCGGTTAGCTTGACGGAGTTTAAAAAGGGGTTAGATAGATTCCTAAAGGACAAGTCCATAGACCGCTATTAAATGGACTTGGAAAAATTCCGCATTTTTAGGTATAACTTGTCTGGAATGTTTTTACGTTTGGGGAGCGTGCCAGGTGCCCTTGACCTGGATTGGTCACTGTCGGTGACAGGATGCTGGGCTAGATGGACCTTTGGTCTTTCCCAGTATGGCACTACTTATGTACTTATGTACTTATGTACTCAGTTCTATTTTCAGGGACATCACAGTGCAGGAGCAAAAGAATTTTGTAGGGGCAACACTTGTGAGGACGGATTCTTCTGTGCCACATAACGTAGTCTGCCTGAGCCTACCGTGAACCATCTATTCTTAGATGGTTTTAGTAGAGTGCAAAAAACCCATTCTACATCACATTACTCTTCAGGCTATGTCTCGAGAGTGCACCATTTCTGGCGCTACGGAAAATAATTCTGTAATTTCTAATGCAGCGCTAACCCAGTGGTAATCGCTATATGACTGGTGTAGTACCGTGAGCTGCCATGAGAGGCTGCGGCAGCCATTTTAATTTAGGGGCCGCAAGGGGCAGCAGAGAGGGGCCTGCGCTCCTGCCCCCAATGACCACCATGGACCACCAGGGCTACATGTAGGCCCGAGGAAGGGCCTACCTGGACTGCTGGGGGCTGGGGTTGGGTGTTTCATGCCGGAGGCTGTGGGGAGGGGGAAGGAAAGAGAGTCATTGTGGGGGACAGGTGGGGGCTCAGGGGCTTTTTTTTAAACATAAGAAAAAAAAAAGTTATGCAGCCCTGGCCTGATATTCAGCTGGGACCACCTAACTCTTATGCGGGATCGGCTGAATATCAGCGGGCCCACAAAAGCTGCAGCAGCTTGCCCACCCCAAACTAATTAGTCCCCGATATTCAGTGCCGGTGCCTGGACATGGCCTGGCACTGAATATCGGGGTGTAATTTAGCTGGCAATGATCAGTGTTTAAGAAAACGCTGACCACCGCTGGCTGAATATTTTGGAGTGTGAAACTTCCATGGGGGTCAAACAAGACCCTTCCTAGAAAAAGCACCCTGAGCAGGCCTGGCACAGGAAGCACTAGCAGCGCTGCAGAGATCCAGGTCCCACGTATCTCCCGTGGTACTTTATTAGCACAAGCCTGGCAGAGGTGCAACGGGAAGGAGGGTGCAAAACTGTGTTGCAGGGCCATGGCGGATGGGAAGGGAGAGGGAGCTGGCCCTGCATACAGTGCAGGTGCAGTTCAGACTGGGGAGGCAGCTGAGCCTGACGACAACAACAAAGTAACAGCCAATCAACTGCTCTTCTGGGCAGGTGTAGAGGGCGGGGACTAGGCTTTCCATGTGATGTCAGACCCTGGCTTGCATCTGATTGGGCCCGAACTTCCAGTCCCCAAAACAGCTGAGGTGGGACCGGAAGTTCGACCCAATCTATAGAGGGACTGAAAATACTCTTGGAAATTTGTACTTTATTACTAACCCCACCGACCCAACATAAAAATACCTGGTCACTTGCGACACAGTGTAACCAAAGACCGCAACGGGCATTACCTGACTCTTCTTCCCCACTTTCCCCCTCTAAGTCCCCCCCCAACTGCACTTACCATACATGTACCTCATTCTTCCACAATATCACTTTCCAGCTTATAATCGAACGAGAATAACGCCCAAGTTCCGACCTAAATCGGGAGATGGGCGTTCTTCTCACAAAAACAAATAAAGCGGTATAATCGAAAGCCGAACTTTGGACGCTTTCAACTGCACTCCGTCGCGGATGCGGACAAAGTGGACGGGGGCGTATCGAAGGCGTGTCGAAGGCGGAACTGGGGCGTGGTTATCGGGCGAACAGAGATGGGCGCCCTTCGCCGATACTGGAACAGTTTTGAGCTAGAATTTAGGACACTTTTCCTGGACCCTGTTTTTTGACGAATAAGGCCCCCAAAAGTGCCCTAAATGACCAGATGACCCCCAGAGGGAGTCGGGGATGACCTCCCCTGACTCCCCCAGTGGTCACTAACCCCCTCCCACCACAACAAATGATGTTTCACAACTTTTTACTTTCACCCTCAAATGTCATACCCTCCTCCCAAGCAGCAGTATGCAGGTCCCTGGAGCAGTTGTTAGGGGGTGCAGTGGACGTCAGGCAGGTGGACCCAGGCCCATCCCCCCCCCTACCTGTTACAATTGTGCTGCTTAGTGCTACTAGTCGTCCAACCCCCCCAAACCCACTGTACCCACATGTAGGTGTCCCCCTTCACCCCTTAGGGCTATAGTAATGGTGTAGACTTGTGGGCAGTGGGTTTTGAGGGGGATTTGGGGGGCTCAACACCCAAGGGAAGGGTGCTATGCACCTGGGAGCTCTTTTACCTTTTATTTGGTTTTTGTAAAAGTGCCCCCTAGGGTGCCCGGTTGGTGTCCTGGCATGTGAGGGGGACCAGTGCACTATGAATCCTGGCCCCTCCCACGAACAAATGCCTTGGATTTATTCGTTTTTGAGCTGGGCGATTTCATATTCCATTATCGCTGAAAAGCAAAAACGCCCAGCTCACACCTTGACGAATAAAACATGGGCGTCTTTTTCTTTTAAAAAATACGATCCGCCCCGCCCCTTCACGGACCCGTTCTCGGAGATAGGCGTTTCTGTTCCATTATGCCCCTCTTTGTATTCATTCATTCATACCAAGTATTTATTCAGACCGGAATCGGCTAACGCCGTTAACGGTTATATGTAAGCCACATTGAGCCTGCAAAAAGGTGGGGAAATGTGGGATACAAATGTAACAAACAATAATAATAATAACTCATTACAAGTAAAAACGCATTGCATAAAAAAATGTAACGCGTTACAAGTAAAAGTACTGCCAATTGTTCTTAAGTACTGTAACAAAGTACTTTGTTATTACCACCCACCTCTGAACAGGAGAATACGCGCAATTACTGAATGTAATGTCTTGAGTTACTGCTGGGAAAAGTGTGAGAAAAATCCCTTCCCCAAACAATTATCTTTGAGTGAAAAAGTCAGCAGTTTGGTTAAATTCCTCTTGCTGAACCTCCAAGAAGTTTGGTATTTAGGAAACGCCCAATTGATTCACCCTCGGAACTGTGAAATTGTATACACAGAGAACAGCCCATTGGGGCTAGAAAGCCTCCGCTCCCAAGGTGCCCAAGCCCCGCTCTTCTATTTATAATCTGTTCTCACCCTCTCTACAGGCCACTGCAGCGCATTTGTCAAAATCGTGCACTGTTGCTCTCTGATTTAGCTCATTAGCTCCCATTGTGCTGGGGAGAGGGCTGGCTTCGGATGAACACCAGACCTGCCACATCTTTTTTGTTTTTAATTTGTTTTTTTATTAATAGCACTCCACAGGCCTTGTGAAAACCTTATGTTTCCTGTCTTCGTTACTTCTTTGTTTTTGTTGAAATTCTTGACTTGGTTTGGGGAACATTGAGCCAAGCGTTGAGGTTAAGTTTGCTTTTACGTTTCTGGTTTTCCAAATACTTCTTTCTACTACTACTACTACTACTATTTAGCATTTCTATAGCGCTACAAGGCATACGCAGCGCTGCACAAACATAGATCTGTGAGAGATGTTCACCAAGGTATGTGCAGATTGCTGGGCCTATATCAGGGCCTCCGAGAGACTGAGCTGGGCCCGGGGCAGAATCGTCATCGCTGCCGCCCACCCCCCCCCAATCATCATTGTCATCGCCACTGCCCCCCAGGGTTGCCAGGTGGAAAATTTTTTTCCCACCCAAACGAGCCCAAATCCAGCCCAAAACCCGCCCAAACTCAAACCCCGCCCCTGACACCCCCACCCCCGCGTCATCACCCCCGTCCCCGCCGTCATCAACCCCGCCCCCGCCGTCATCGGCCCCGCCTCCCCCGTCATCGGCCCCGCCCAAAACGTCACTAACCCCGGCCAAAATGTCACTAACCCCGCCCCCCACGGCCGAAAAAAAATGCTCAAAATACCGCCCAAAAGACACAAAACAAGCCCAAAAAACCGCAACCCGCCGCGGGCAAAAATTTCCCGCGGCAGGTCGCGGAAAACCGCCCAATTGGGCGGTAAAACCGCCCACCTGGCAACACTGTTGCCCCCCCCCAGCCTACCCGCAGTACCGTGGCTGGCCCCGCCAGCTGCAGGCAGCGCGGCTCCTTCCTCTGCCCAGCATTGCCTGCCCCTGCGACTGCTTTCCTCAGGTCGCACATGCTCAGTCTCAAAACTGAGCATGTGCGGCCTGAGGGCCCAGCAGCTGCTAGGCAGGCAATGCAAGGGCAGGCCCGGCGCCGGAATTTTCTCTCTCCTGCTTCTGTCGGGACACGATTACCTGGGTCCCATCAGGAGCAGGAGAGAGAGAGAGAGAAACCCCTGCGCCGGGCCTGGGGAATTTTGTCCCCCCTGCCTCACCCTCTCAGCAGCTATGGATCCTGGTGGATCCACGCTGGATTTCCCTGAGAACTGGTTACAGAATACTCTGGATGTGGGCTGTGAGGAGTCTAAAGCATGAGTGGCTGAGGTGTGACTGACAGTGAGAAAGTGAGAAAACAATTCTTACGCGTGTTACTATATCTTATCTACAGTATCTATCTATCTATCTATCTATCTATCTATCTATCTATCTATCTATCTATCTATCTATCTATCTATCTATCTATCTATCTAATGACCCTACTTAACTTTTAAGCCCACCCACATGATTCCTGTCCTGACGATTATCACACCTTTGCAGGGTTGCCAGGTGTAAAATTTTTTTCCCACCCAAACCAGCCTAAATCCAGCCCAAAACCCGCCCAAACTCAAACCCCGCCCCTGACACCCCCACCCCCGCGTCATCACCCCGCCCCCGCCGTCATCAACCCCGCCCCCGCCGTCATCGACCTCGCCTCCCCCGTCATCGACCCCGCCTCCCCATCATCGGCCCCGCCCACAATGTCACTAACCCCGCCCAAAACGTCACTAACCCCGCCCCCCGCGGCCGAAAAACCGCCCAAAAAACCGCCCAAAAGTCCAAAAAGCAGCCCAAAAAACCGCAACCCACCGCGGGCAAAAATTTCCTGCGGCGGGTCGCGGAAAACCGCCCAATTGGGCAGTAAAACCGCCCACCTGGCAACACTGCACCTTTGACCGTATCTTCCAATCTCCTTATGACTATTCCTTAATCTTTTCCTCTCCATCCTTCCTACTCCTCCTTATCCCTCCCAATCTCTTTTCCTTTGCTCATCCTATCTTTGTTTTACCTCTCCATGTTCAATTTACATATCCTTTAAAAAAAAACCCTTATTACTATGTTTATTACAACTTGTAATACTCTCCTTCAGGGCTTGTAATTCTATTTGCTATGTAAGCTGCACTGAATCTGCAATGTGTGGGAAAGCGCGGGGTACAAATGTAATAAATAAATAAATATGTTCTATCTTTGCTCATACCCTAGGCCAGTGATTCCCAAACCTGGTCCTGGAGGCACCCCAACCAGTCAGGTTTTCAGGATACCCACAATGAATATTCATGAGAGAGATTTGCATGCACTGCCTCCACTGCCTGCAAATCTATCTCATGAATATTCATTGTGGATATCCTGAAAACCTGACTGGCTGGGGTGCCTCCAGGACCGGGTTTGAGAACCACTGCCCTAGGCTGTCTATGAAAAGGTTTTATTGTGTTATTATTATTAACATTGACATTGTAATGTAGCAGACTGTGCCATACTTTGTATTGTTATTTGAATATTTTTACTGCTGTAATTGTCCATTGCTTATATTTGACTTATTCTTGCTGTACACCGCCTGGAGTGAATTCCTTTAAAAAGGCGATAAATAAATCCTTAGAAAATAAATAAATAATTGTGAGCACATATTTTAATGCCTAGATTACTTCCTGATAGCAGGTATAGATGTTGTATAGCCCCTGTCTGGGGACTGCCAAAATCCGTCCCTTCATCTCTGAGCACTCTACCAGAACCCTTAGCCACACTCTTGTCACCTCTCGCCTGGATTATTGCAACCTGCTTCTCACCGGCCTCCCACTTAGCCATCTCTCTCCTCTTCAATCAGTCCAAAACTCTGCTGCGCGACTCATTTTACGCCAGAGTCGCTATGCTCACATTAGCCCTCTCCTCAAGTCACTTCACTGGCTCCCTATCCGTTTCCGCATTCAATTCAAACTTCTCTTGCTGACCTATAAGTGCATTCACTCTACCGCTCCCCAGTACCTCTCCACTCTTGTCTATCCCTACACCCCCCCCCCTCGTGTACTCCGCTCTGTAGATAAATCTCTCCTGTTTGTCCCCTTCTCCTCTACTGCTAATTCCAGATTCCGTTCTTTTTATCTCGCTGCACCTCACGCCTGGAATCGACTTCCTGAGCTTGAACGTCTAGCCCCGTCTTTGGCTGTTTTCAAGTCCAGGCTAAAAGCCCACCTCTTTGACACTGCTTTTGACTCCTAACTGCTACTTACTTGCCCTGTACCCCACCTCTTTATTTCCCTTACCTCTTAATTGTTCTGTCTGTTTACCTGTCTTACTTAAATTGTAAGCTCTTTGAGCAGGGACTGTCTTTTCTGTATGGTGTACAGTGCTGCAGTGGCGTTCCTAGGGGGGCTGACACCCGGGGCGGATCGCCAATGCGCCCCACCCCCCGGGTGCAGCGCAACACCCCCCCCCCGGCGAAAGAACTCCCCCGGGTACACGCCGCTGGGGGGAGGGGCGCACGCCTGTCCGCTTCATTTGTTTCCATGCTCCCTCTGCCCCGGAACAGGAAGTAAACTGTTCCGGGGCAGAGGGAGCACAGAACGTACGTAGCGGACAGGTGCACAGCCCCCCCCAGCAGCGTACACCCGGGGCAGGCCGCACCCACCGCCCCCTCCCCCTTGGTACGCCACTGCAGTGCTGCGTATGCCTTGTAGCGCTATAGAAGTGATAAGTAGTAGTAGACTGTCCTTATTTAATAGAGCACACTCAATTCCAGTTCAATAACTGTACCAATTAGTGACATTTACGATCAGAAGTGCACTGCAAGCTGTTCCATAAGATAACATGTAAGCGCTATGGTGTGTAGACTCGGGTGGAGGTATGGACGGACCATGGGTCTGGTGCCAACTTACATGCATAACTTACAGAATTCTATACTTGATGTGCACTGGTTTCTTCAAACCACCATCCTAACCACTAGGCCACTCCTCTACTCCACCTTCGGGTAGGTGGAGGCACAGGCAGCTCCTTGTGACTCTGGGCAAGTCACTTAACCCTCCATTGCCCCATGTAAGCCGCATTGAGCCTGCCATGAGTGGGAAAGCGCGGAGTACAAATGTAACAACAAAAAAAAAGAAGTGGCAGAATCTTCCTAGTTAGGTATTTATGCTGTTGTCTTGGCCTGGTTTATCGAGCAGAGATTATGTATTTGGTTAGGAGGACTCCTGATGCAGGCCTGCGTGCCGAAACACGGCCCCATGTTGGGTCCATCTCTACAGCACATTTTGACTTTTACTTCATTTTTTTTGGAACACAGTTTTATGGTTTCTTCTTTGCTTTTCTGATATCAAGTGGATGGTTTTCTTTGTGGGGTTTGTTTTTTGCACTTAGGTGCTCCACTTTGTGCCAGCCATTGACCTGGTGTAAACAAATATGCCTAAATGTAGGCACGTCAATGCCGACTTACGCCAGTATTCTATAACAGAAGACAACTGGTGCTCAACTTACCACATTGAGGCGCCTTTACTTGAGGCTCCAGGTTATACTCCCATAAGCCTTTAACCTCCTGATCTCTCACAGAGTCTTTCTTAGACCTGATGGTGGTTCTCTGGTGAGAAAAGGCTCAACCTTCAGAGCCTGAGCACAGAATATGTAAATATTACCTTCTATTAAACAAATAACAATCTGTGATGGGGTATATGCCCTGCTTACAGGGTGGTGGAGACCTCCAACCCATGGCCCACTCACACAGTTAAGATGAGGGTATTGGGACCCTGCTTGAGGCAGTAGTAGCTAGTCAGGGAAGGCTACGTGGGAGGTGGCAGGGGGGACTAACCATTCCCGAATTTTTTCTTATAATTCCCTGAGTATTGGGAGCAGGAAACAGATTCCCAGCTACATGAACATTAGCATATGATTTGCATAGGCAGATGAACTGAGGACCAGAGGAATGGGGGGAAGGACCCTGTTAAGCCCAAGAGGGAACAAGGGAGAGAATCTTGATGTACCCGATGTACCCCCAGACTGTAAAAGACAGAAGGTAGTTGGATTGTTGAGGGTCCTGGACCCACCCTAATTAAAAAGGGGGACTTTGCACAAGGCCTGCTCATAGAGGGTTGGAGATTAAGCTTTTCCTTTCTGAAGATGAGGGACCCTTTGGAGGATTATTGTGGATAGACCTATTGCTGGATTATTATTATTGTGAATGGAATTATTGTTGGACTACTGAGGATTATCATGAACTGACTTTTGGCTGAAGGAACTGGTCTATTGTGGGCTGTGGTGAACAGCACAGGTGATACTCAGCCTACAACTTTGGGTAGGCAGCAGCTGGTTGGTGGATACCTGGCTTATTTATTTATTTTTGTTACATTTGTACCCCGCGCTTTCCCACTCATGGCAGGCTCAATGCGGCTTACATGGGGCAATGGAGGGTTAAGTGACTTTCCCAGAGTCACAAGGAGCTGCCTGTGCCTGAAGTGGGAATCGAACTCAGTTCCTCAGTTCCCCAGGACCAAAGTCCACCACCCTAACCACTAGGCCACTCCTCCACTGTTGCTACTATTTGAGATTCTACATGGAATGTTGCGCTACTATTTGAGATTCTACATGGAATGTTGCTCTTCCACTAGCAACATTCCATGTAGAAGTCGGCCCTTGCAGATCACCAATGTGGCCGCGCAAGCTTCTACATGGAATGTTGTTAGTGGAATAGCAACATTCCATGTAGAATCTCAAAGAGTAGCAAGATTCCATGTAGAATCTCAAAGAGTAGCAACATTCCATGTAGAATCTCCAATGGTATCTATTTTATTTTTGTTACATTTATACCCTGCGCTTTCCCACTCATGGCAGGCTCAATGCGGCTTACATGGGGCAATGGAGGGTTAAGTGACTTGCCCAGAGTCACAAGTAGCTGCCTGTGCCTGAAGTGGGAATCCAACTCAGTTCCTCAGTTCCCCAGGAACTAAGTCCACCACCCTAACCACTAGGCCACTCCTCCACTCCACCTTCGGGTAGGTGGAGGCATCATACAATCTGATTTCTGGAGGTGATGTTTTACACTACTGCAGGCACAAGTTCCCCTGATCACATCTCAGCAAGCAGAGACTCAATAATTATGTTTCAGTGGTCTCTTCAGTTGCCGTCCCTTGAGTCCTAAATATGTCTTTTTTTGATTCTTGGATGCCCATGAATGAGAATCTCATCCTCCTAAGTAAATTCCCTTTCATCCTACCAAGATCCATTCTTTGTTCTTCCACTGGTTCCTCTTGCGTGACTACTTTCTGGGTAGCTGTATATCTCCTTCTTCTCCCATAGATACCATTTGAGTAATCAATGATCTCATACCCTTTCTTTTTTTTTCCCCCTGTGGAAAATGGGGTATCTCAGGCTGTAGAGCCAGTGGTCCTTTCTCTGCTACTTCTCTCTTGTCTGCAATGGAGAGGTAGGTGGGCATCGAAAATTCCTTTCTATGTCAACAGAATATATCTCTGGGAAGCTCTACTCTCAGGCCACACAGGTGTGGCTTTTCAGGTACCTCTGTGTCACCAGTAACTTATACTTTGAAACTTGAAGCAAAACTGGAGGAGGGGGAAGGACAAGAGGAGGGAGCTCCTGTACCTCCAAAATCCTAATCACTAGGGGTCTCTTGCTAATAAGGATATGCTACACAACCATATTAGCAACCTCTGAACTGGATAATTTAACAAAATGATCTATTCATATAATCTGCTCTACTTGGTATGTTCTGCTGTAGGGGCACTTTAGTCTAGCATGGATCCCAAAGGTGTCCAATATTTATTAGGAGTGGAAGAGTAGCTTGGTGTTTACAGCAGTAGGCTGCGAGCCAGGGTTCAAATCCCACTGAGGTTCAATGCAAGAGGGGGCTCTTTCCTGTCCCGAAGAGGTCACTAGACCAGCAGGGCAGTAGATAGTAAGTAAGGGAAGGGGAGGGGAGGTGACGGGGGGGGGGGGGGGGGGGGGGGAATGTGACACTGGGGGGCAGGGGAGGGGAATATGTGACCTAGGGGGAGGGGAATATGTGACAGGGGGCGGGGTGAGAGCGAGAAAGGGTGGGGATGAGAATGTGAAAGGGGCGTGATGTGAGCGGGACGGGGGCGGAGCAGGGGCGTGACATGTGTCCTCTTTTTCAGAGGACAAAATATGGTAACCCTTGTAAAAGGGCCCCATAGATTATAGGCCCTCTGAGGAGGGGGAATCACCTAACATACTCACATGTAACTCATGAGCTACTACTACCGAAAATGTGTGAGTTAAATCCAAATAAGTTAGGAGAGAGCAATGCAGGTTTTCAAAGACTAGAAATATGAATCCTAGCATGAGAAACAGTGTTAGCCCTTTAAGTGTAGTCTGGAAGTGTTTAGCAAAAGGTTCTCAAAATTGTATCTGAACTGTTATGTGGTAGAGTAAAAAAACGCCAGAATTTTTAGGGCGCTCACTCTTCTCAGTGAGATCTCTGTTATCAAATTCTGGTTACCTACTAGTTTGATCACTATATACACTGTGTCCGGAAAAAAAAAGTGAGCCCCCTAAACATTTTGCACTATCAACCTCGAATCTGCACCGAATTAATTAAAAATTTTACATGCACAAAGTGACATCGATTTGTGTCACCAACGCCAGATTATATAGGAATCCGTCCTCCCGTTTCAAAGATTCTTTTTACAAACTGCTGTCACATCTCAGTTTCTGACGTGACTTAATTACTTACTCGCCGACATAAGTACATAAGTACATAAGTAATGCCATACTGGGAAAAGACCAAGGGTCCATCGAGCCCAGCATCCTGTCCACGACAGCAGCCAATCCAGGCCAAGGGCACCTGGCGAGCTTCCCAAACGTACAAACATTCTATACAATCAAGCCATTGTGACATCACTAATGAGGTTGGCTCTTTATGGTGGAATGAGCCACTATGACATCACAATAGGTTAAATCACTGCTCTATGTAATAAAAGTGAGCCAAGTAGAGGACATAAGTACATAAGTAATGCCACACTGGGAAAAGACCAAGGGTCCATCGAGCCCAGCATCCTGTCCACGACAGCGGCCAATCCAGGCCAAGGGCACCTGGCGAGCTTCCCAAACGTACAAACATTCTATACAATCAAGCCATTGTGACATCACTAATGAGGTTGGCTCTTTATGGTGGAATGAGCCACTATGACATCACAATAGGTTAAATCACTGCTCTATGTAATAAAAGTGAGCCAAGTAGAGGACATAAGTACATAAGTAATGGCACACTGGGAAAAGACCAAGGGTCCATTGAGCCCAGCATCCTGTCCATGACAGCGGCCAATCCAGGCCAAGGGCACCTGGCGAGCTTCCCAAACGTACAAACATTCTATACATGTTATTCCTGGAATTGTGGATTTTTCCCAAGTCCGTTTAGTAGCGGTTTATGGTCATCCGTGATACCATGCGTATTGATAAACAAACAAAATGTTGTCAACAGAAGATCGAGTTTTAATTAAAATACTCAAGAGCTGAAAAAGGATACGGTGCTAAAAGATCAGATCGAAACTTTCGGACTGTTCAGGCCGACATTAACTGTGTTAGAAACTCTTAAGGTGGATTTCTACAAAACCACAAAACATTGTTTGAAATAGATGTCACTTTGTGCATGTAAAATTTGAATTAATTTGGTGCAGGTTATTGCAAAATGTTCAGGGCTCACTTTTTTTCCAGACACAGTGTAGTTTGCTCCTGTTGTCTGTGGTCCAGGCTGGACTAGAAGGTGTTAGCTCTGCTTAATCAGTATATTGCACAGCTTCCTTGGCCTCAGCCAAGGTTGCCAATTGGGCGGTTTTCCGCGACCCGCTGCGGGAAATTTTTGCCCACTGCGGGTCGTGGTTTTTTGGGCTGGTTTTGGGGTTTTCGGTGGTTTTTGTGTGGTTTTTTGGGCCGCTGGGGGCGTGGCTAGTGAGGTTTTAGGCGGGGCCAATGATGGAGGAGGTGGGGCCGATGACGGAAGAGGCGGGGTCGATGACGGCGGAGGCGGAGTCGATGACGGCGGGGGCGAGGTTGATGACGGCGGGGGTGTGGGTATGAACTTTTTGGGCGGGTTTCGGGGCCGAGTACCTGGCAACACTGGCCTGAGCTCTTGGCTGGTTCATGCAGACCTTCCTGGGGCCTGTTCCTGGCAATTGCACCTGGTTCTGTCTGACTGTTGCTGGTTTTACACCCAAAACACACCCCGTTCTAGTTCATTCTCGGTTTCTGCTTTGCAGCGCCAGTCCTCATTCTGTGTTTGTTCTTGCACTCTTTCTCATCTGGACTCCCTTACTCCCGACCTCAGCTTGGCTCTCGCCCTTCTTTGCATTTTGAATTTGTTTCTTGTTTGCTGCTTTACTGTGTCAGCTTGACTGTTCCCTTGAGTCATTCAGCATCCCTGGAAGTGAGTCAGTTGTGAACTCAGAAAAAAAGAGAGTTTGCTCCTGCTGGTTGTCCTATTTTTTCTCTCCAAGAGTAGAATGTTTTTAAAGGTTTAAAATGGTTTCCTTGGGACACAGGCATAGCCAGACTCGGTATTTTGGGTGGGCCCAGAGGTAAAGATGGGCGCTTCCACGTGCCCCCTCCCCCCCAATCACACCACACCACAATCATCTTCTCAGAGATATTTTTTAAGAACATAGAGGTTTTTTCACCTACCCCACATCTTCTCCCTCTTCTCTGCGACTCCCGGCATCTGCGCTCCTGTTTCTCAACTCCGTCCCTCCCCAATTTCAGTACAGGCGTCCTTGGTGCCTGCAGCGATTCATTCTCGCTGCTTGCGCCAGCTAGGGTTACCATATTTTGTTCCCCCAAAAGGAGGATACATGGCCCGCCCCTTTCACACCCCACCCAGCCCCTTTCACGCCCTCACTCCGCCTCTGTCAAATTTTCCCCTTCCCCCTGTCACACACCCCGTCACTCCCCCTCCCCGTCACCCCCTCCCCTTACCTTACTACTGCCCTGGTGGTCTAGTGACCTCTTCGGGCAGGAAAGAGCCCCCTCTTTCCTGCCCGGAGCGCTGCCCTGCATGCATCCTTCCTGTTCGTGATCTCGGCGCTGATTCAAAATGGCTGCCAAGAATTGAAGTCTCGCGAGGTCACCTCAACTCTCGGAGGCCATTTTGAATCGGCGCCAAGATCACGAAGAGGAAGGATCAGTGGTGTGCTGGAGCCGGCTCGCTCCAGCTCGCAAGATCCGGTTGTTAAATTTTGCTCGGACTTGTGAGCCGGTTGTTGGAAAGGGCGAGCCGGCTCTCCCTCCCTCCTCCCTTCGGATTTGGTCCCTCACTGACCCTACCTTGGCCATCGAATTCTTCGGGGCAGGCAGTGTTGCCTGCCCGCTGCCATCGCTGACTCTCCCCCGCTGCCTGTTCGCACTTTAACAATGGCCGCCGAGACTTCCAGAGGCAGCCTCGTGAGACTTCTGTAAGTCTCGGCGGCCATTTTGAAGCGTGATTGGGTGGCGGAGGAGAGTCAGCGATGGCAGCGGGCAGGCAACACTGCCTGCCCCGAAGAATTTAATGGCCAAGGCAGGGTCAGTGAGGGACGGGATCTGGAGGGAGGGAGGGAGGAAGCAGGAGAATTTGCTGAACAAGTCGGTAGGGGGTGGCAGGGGAGAGAAGGGAGCTGCTGGGCATGGGTGGATGGAGGAGAGAGAAGGGTCACTGGTGCATACAGGGCAGGGGAGAGGAGAGGAAAGGAGGGTCACTGCTGGACATGGGTGGATCATGGAGGGCAGGAGAGGGTCACTGCTGGACATGGGTGGATGGAGGGCAGGGGAGAGGAGGGTCTCTGGGTATGGGTGCATGCAGGGCAGGGGAGAGGAGGGTCACTGCTGGACATGGGTGGATAGAGGGCAGGGGAGAGAAGGGTCGCTGGACATGGGTGCATGCAGGGCAGGGGACAGAGAAGAAATGCTGGACATGGATGGAGGGGAGGGAAGAGTGAGGAAGGAGATGAGATGAGGGAAAAGGAAGAGAGGAGAAAACCTGCACATGGATGAAGAAAATAGGCAGAAGCTGAGGACCAGAAATGAAGAAGAAAGGAGGAAAGGAAAGAAATAAATGGAAAGGAAGCCCTGGAAACGGAGTTAAGAGGACAGATAGCAGCAGAATCGGATACTGGGCCAGCATGATCAGAAAAACAGTCACCAGACAACAAAGGTAGAAAAAAAATCATTTTATTTTCATTATAGCGTTTGGAATATGTTCACTTTGAGAATCAGGTGCTCAACATTAAAAGTTTATATTTATTTACTTATTTATGGCATTTTATCCCACATTAAACATGAATTAGAGTGGAACCTGGGATCATTTAATTTTTTTTTCCTGGAGAGAGTAATGCATTGTCCCCCCGGCTATAGCCAGCTTTGCAATTTTGGGGGGGGGGGGGGTGCAGAGGTGGATGGGGGGGGGGGGCGCCGAGGTGGACCGGGGAGAGAGCCTGTTGTTAAAAATTTACCAGCACACCACTGGGAAGGATGCATGCAGGGCAGCGCTCCGAGCAGGAAAGAGGGGGCTCTTTCCTGCCCCGTAGGTGGAAGAAGTCACTAGACCACCAGGGCAGTAGTAAGTAAGGGGAGGGGAGGCTAGCAATCTGCCCGTTTGTCCAGATTTCTGGACAAACAGGCAGGCTGGCGGGCGGGCCGTCAGCAGATTGGCAAAACCCGCCCGGTTGCCCGGACATGTCCTTAAAAAGAGGACATGTCCGGGTAAATCTGGACATATGGTAACCCTAGCGCCAGCTCCACAGCCTTCCATCTGCCATGTCCCGCCCTCGCTGATGTCATTGCCTGTTTCCTGTCTGTTGGAACGTGCCAGATGGAAGTCTACGGGACCAGCACAAGCAGCAAGAATGAAAAGAGCAGTGTGGCACTGCAGCTGGGTGGGCCTGAGCCAAGAATGGGTGGGCACCACCCATAGCTACATCACTACTATGGGAAGTAATAGTACCCACACAAATGTTGGAGTGTTCTGGGTGGGATACAGTACTGCCAGACAGTCAGAGAAAGTTTATGTCTGAGAATTCCAGGAACTAAATAAAAGGTGCACGTGTATCTGGGTGAATCGAAGAGGGTTTTAAACTAAAATCTTTGGGGATGGGTGAACAAACTCCCAGAGCCAGTGGTTGGGAGGAGGGGCTGGTGGTTGGGAGGCGGGGATAGTGCTGGGCAGACTTATACGGTCTGTGCCAGAGCCGGTGGTGGGAAGCGGGACTGGTGGTTGGGAGGCGAGGATAGTGCTGGGCAGACTTGTACGGTCTGTGCCAGAGCCGGTGGTTAAGAGGCAGGGCTGGTGGTTGGGAGGCGAGGATAGTGCTGGGCAGACTTATACGGTCTGTGCCCTGAAGAGCACAGGTACAAATCAAAGTAGGGTATACACAAAAAGCAGCAAATATGAGTTACCTTGTTGGGCAGACTGGATGGACCGTGCAGGTCTTTTTCTGCCGTCATCTACTATGTTACTATGTTAAACTCCCAGGTGAGTAAAAACCCCAGGAAAATAAAACATTAAGGCCCTCATTTTGCAAGCCTTATATAAGTTTAATCATGTTTAGGGTTCAGTGACCAGCTGCTACAGAGCAGCACTCCACTGGAGTGATTAGGATGGGCTGTCCCCCTTAATCCCTCAGAGGTTATTGCCACCCCCCCCCCCCCTGCCAAATGCCAAACAGCAAGGTTAACAGGTCACTGTGACAGCGTCAGGAACATAACCAATCATGTTTCTAAGATCATAGAAACTTAACCTAAACTTAAACTTAACATAACTGGTTCTTCTCTTTGCCACGTCCCACCCACAGGAAGTTGCATCAGAGGAAGCAGGACACAGCAGAGGGAAGACCCAGGGGCTGGCTAAAGGCAGCCTGCCACGCTGTTGTTGCTACTGCCGGTGACCGATGTAAATTTTACAAGACCATGGGGGAGTTAGAGAGGTGAGAGAGCAGAACAAGGAATCCTGTGCAGAAGGAATGGATCCTCAGAAGCTTAGCCGAAATTGGGTGGTGGAGCAGGTGGGGGGAAGAGGGGTTGGTGGTTGGGAGGCGAGGATAGTGGAGGGCAGACTTATACGGTCTGTGCCAGAGCCGGTGATGGGAGGCGGGACTGGTGGTTGGGAGGCGGGAAATACTGCTGGGCAGACTTGTACGGTCTGTGCCCTGAAAAAGGCAGGTACAAATCAAGGTAAGGTATACACATATGAGTTTATCTTGTTGGGCAGACTGGATGGACCGTGCAGGTCTTTTTCTGCCGTCATCTACTATGTTACTATGAACCGAACCCATGGGGAGTGGGAGGAGTAGTGGAGAGATTGGACCGGGGGAGGGGGGGGAGAGAGAAAAGGCTTAAGCTTAACCTGTAGATCAGTTGAGGTCAAAGGCTGGGTATTTTGGCATCCTTAATCACTGGTGCCCTGGGCCAGAGCCTCACCTGGTCCAATGGTTAAGCCAGCCCTGCAAAACAGTTTTATAAAATTACTTCCCTAATGGTTGCACAGACAACTGTTCTATCCATCATCTTGGCATGCAGTAGAGAGAAGATTTCATATTTAAGGATCCACTTTCCAAGAGTGGGACCATGCTGGAAAACAACCGTCACAAACTAACGTCCACAGTTTTTCCTTGATGCACCAAAGGTTGTTACCCCCTTTTTTCCCCCCTTTGAGAAAAGTGTTTAGTGCATCTGACCCTTAATGACATTGAGAGGATGTGAATTAGAAGTGTTTCTGGAGCTGCAAGTAACGAGTTGTGATTGATTGTAATTCGGGACAGCCTAAATGAAGTGCTTGTCTGGTCCCTTGGCTTTTCACCCTGCAGGTGTTCAGAAGCCTCCTCCAGCCAGAGCAATTGAGATTGTTTACTACTGAAAGGAGCTCAGGGCTCCATCTCTCCAACAGGAAATAGATTTCACTCTGAAATCTCATCTAAACAGACGGACGGACGGCATTCCAGCTTTAATGCAATAAATAGGAATCCAGAGAGTCTGGTCTTAGGAAGGAAAATATTAACCAAAGCTTTAATATATTCTGTGATTAGTCAGCTCCCAAGAGCCCTGCAATCTGGTGCTAAGAGGATGGATAGTAGAAAAGAGGGTGCGGTTAAGGCTGCTAAAGGGCATCTTTGTGTTTCAGGACAGCTTGATCCACTCCTGGTTTTATCATCCTGCCTGCATGGGCTTATAGCTTCCAAAAAAAAAAAAGGAAGAATACAGTCTATACCACATGTGCCAGCTCTGTGGGTGTTTCAGCACCCCCAATATTGACCGAACTCCTTGAATGTGTTCAGGGAGGGGTTATTTCCATTGGATTTAGCACCCCCAATCATTTAGAAAAGTTGGCTGCTATGGTCTATGCAAGCATGAGGGCTAAAGCCAGTCCACTAAGTCTGAATCCAGTTGAAAGCACTAAGTGTAAGAAGCGTGTATTTATGTGTAGTTTACTCTTTCCAAAAATACAAGGACTAGGGGGCACACAACAAAGCTACTAAGTAGCAAATTTAAAACAAATTGGAGAAAATATTTCTTCATTCAATGTATAATCAAACTCTGCAATTCACTGCGAGATAATGTGGTAAAAGCAGTTAGCTTAGCAGGGTTTAAAAAAAGGTTTGGGCACGTTCCTAAAAGAAGAGTCCATAAGCTATTGTTAAGATGGACTTGGGAAAATCCACTGCTTATTTCTAGGATAAGCAGCATAAAGTCTGTTTTACTGGTTTGGGATCTTGCCAGGTTCTTGTGACCTGGATTGGCCATTGTTGGAAACAGGATGCTGGGCTTGATGGACCTTTGGTCTGTCCCAGTGTGGCAACACTTATGTAATGTGTTTGGGATTCTGAATGGAATCTTACTACTCTTTGAGGTTCTAAATTGAATGTTGCTACACTTTGAAATTCTGCATGGAATCTTGTTATTCTTTAGAATTCTAGAATCTTGCTACTCTTTGGGGTTCTACATAGAATGTTGCTACTATTTAGGTTTCTGCCAGGTACTTGTGACCTGGATTGGCCACTGTTGGAAACAGGATGCTGGGCTTGATGGACCTTTGGTCTGTCTCAGTATGCCAACGCTTACGGTGAAGATGAGAGCGGCCACATTTTTCCTCTGTAAAAACACATAACTGCATATTTTACTTGTCCAGGTGTCTGTAATAAAATTACCCTGCAGATGGTTAACTTGAAAGCCAACCTTCTTTCGGCAACAAAGTCATTATACTGTCCATCAAATGCAATTTAGATTGCGACAAGCGTAATGAAGCATAAAGGTTTGTTTAGTCCTCTTTTTGGTAGATTCCCCTGTTCTTACAGACTTTGAGCCTACCCCAAAGTCATTACAGACTGGCCTGTCTCCACAGTATTACCGACTTTAGCTTTTGCAGGTAAATGAAATTCAGTTGCAGCGCGAGAGCTGGAAGGATTCTAGAGATAAGGCTCTGACAGTTCTTATTTAATTTCTAGTCCTTATGTTACTGTGGAGCTCATTTTCAAAAGAGAAAAATGTCCAAAAAGTGGCGTAAATCTGGACATTTTTTTCTCACAAAATGTCCAAACTGGTATTTTCAAAACCAATTTTTAGATGTTTTTCTATGAAGTCCATCAGAAGTGCGTTCAAATCACATGGGGGCATGTTAAGGGCGGGATCAGGGTGTTCCTAACACTTGGACGTTTTTCTGCCATAATGGAACAAAACAAAACCATCCAGGACTAAAACCATTATCCTGCTAAAAAATCATCCCGCACATTCCTTAATCTTCATTTCCCCAACTGTAAAGGTCTAAAATACAAACTAATGCACGCATCAACCTTTTCCTATATGAGCACGCAATTCTGGAACGCATTGCCACGTAACCTAAAAGCGACCTATGAACTGACCAGTGGCGTTCCTAGGGGGGTGGACACCCGGGGCGGCGCCCCCCCCCCCCTGGGTGCAACACCCCCCCCCCCCCCCCCCCGATGCGATACCTTATGTGTTTCTGCTTAATTCACTGGATATATCGTGCTGCTTTTTGCCCCTGGTTGCGCCTGTCATATAAAGTTATGTGATTTGTCATTCTGTTTGTCTCTTTATGTCTGTCTAAAATCTGTTCTGTACTTTCTTTTGATATAATGTTAGAAAAATGTCAGGAAGTATTTTTTCACGGAGAGAGTAGTGGATGCTTGGAATGCCCTCCCGCGGGAGGTGGTGGAAATGAAAACGGTAACGGAATTCAAACATGCGTGGGATAAGCATAAAGGAATCCTGTGCAGAAGGAAGGGATCCTCAGGAACTTAGTCGAGATCGGGAGGCGGGGCTGGTGGTTGGGAGGTGGGGATAGTGCTGGGCAGACTTATTCGGTCTGTGCCAGAGCCGGTGGTGGGAGGCGGGGCTGGTGGTTGGGAGGTGGGGATAGTGCTGGACAGACTTGTATGGTCTGTGCCAGAGCCGGTGGTTGGGAGGCGGGGCTGGTGGTTGGGAGGTGAGGATAGTGCTGGGCAGACTTATACGGTCTGTGCCAGAGCCGGTGGTGGGCAGCGGGACTGGTGGTTGGGAGGCGGGGATAGTGCTGGACAGACTTGTATGGTCTGTGCCAGAGCCGGTGGTTGGGAGGCGGGGCTGGTGGTTGGGAGGCGGGGATAGTGCTGGGCAGACTTATACGGTCTGTGCCCTGAAGAGCACAGGTACATATCAATGTAGGGTATACACGAAAAGCAGCAAATATGAGTTATCTTGTTGGGCAGGTCTTTTTCTGCCGTCATCTACTATGGTACTATGTTACTATGATGCAGCGCAGACCCCCCCGGGTGCAGCACCCCCCCCCCCCGATGCAGCGCAGAACCCCCCCCGGGTGCACGCCGCTGGGGGGGGGGTGCCGCAGTGCGCGCCTGCTCAGAGAGTTCCCTGACTTCGCGTGTTCGCTGGAGCTCCCTCTGACCTGGAACAGGAAGTAACCTGTTCCAGGGCAGAGGGAGCTGCAGTGAACGCGCATAGTCAGCGAACTCAGAGCAGGCGCGCGCCGCAGCACCCCCCAGCGGCGTGCACCTGGGACGGACCGCCCCCACCCCCCCCTTGGCACGCCACTGGAACTGACCAACTTCCGTAAACTACTAAAGACCCATCTCTTCGACAAGATATACCACAAAGACCAAAACATATGAAACTCCCACATGTAACCAGAAATGTTAATAATGCCTTCTGTTATATTACTATCATGTATTCCATTACCATGTAACCCAAAATCCTTCTGTAACATCAAATGTCTACTCTTTTCTCTATTCCACTATCCATGATGTATTGTAAGCCACATTGAGCCTGCAAAGAGGTGGGATAATGTGGGATACAAATGCAACAAATAAATAAATAAATAAATAAATAAACCAGGGCTTTTTTTTGTACCGGCACCTTTTTTCCCCCTGTCGAGTCCTGCACCCTTCCTCTCACTCCCCTACTTACTACTATGTCAGACTTGGCAGTGCGAACGGTGCAGGCAGCGATTGAGAGAGGCTGGCAGCATCAGAGCTTCCCTCTGCAGGTCCCGCTTATGTTGTTTCAACTTCCAGTTTCCACATAGGCGGGACTCGCAGAGGGAAGCGCCGATGCTGCCAGCCTCTCTCAATCGCTGCACCGTTCGCGCTGCTGAGTCCGACGCTGGCAGCCTTTCTATCGCTTCGCTGGCAGGCAGTGGAGAAGGAGGACGGCCTGGGAGAAGGAGGATGGGCTGGGGGAAGAAGTATCGCTGATCATGGGAGAGGGGAGGGCAGGGGAGAGAGGCGAATCGCTGGACATCATGGGAGGGGAGGGCAGGGAAGAGAGAATTGCTGGACATCAATGGGATAGGAGGAAAGGGCAGGGAAGAGAGAATTGCTGGACATCGGTGGGAGGGGAGGGCAGGGATGAGAGCATTGCTGGATATGGAGGGGAGAGAGGAGAATCACTGGACATGGATGAGAGGGGAGGGCAGGGAAGAGAGAATTGCTGGACATCGATGGAAGGGCAGGGGAGAGAGGAGAATTGCTGGACATGGATGGGAGGGGAGGGCAGGGGAGAGAGGAGAATCGCTGGACATGGATAGGAGGGGAGGGCAGGGGAGAGAGGAGAATCGCTGGACATGGATGGGAGGGGAGGGCAGGGGAGAGAAGAGAATCGCTGGACATGGATGGGAGGGGAGGGCAGGGGAGAGAAGAGAATCGCTGGACATGGATGGCAGGGGAGGACAGGCGGCAGAGAAGAATCGCTGGACATGGATGGCAGGGGAGGACGGGGCAGAGAAGAATCACTGGACATGGATAGAAGGAAAGGGCAGGGAAGAGAGATTCGCTGGACATGGATGGAAGGGGAGGGCAGGGGAGAGAGGAGAATCATTGGATGAGAGGGGAGGGAAGGAGACATGCTGGACATGGATGGAGGGAAGGGAAGAGAGGAAGGAGATGCAGATGGATGGGAGTGCAGGGAAGAGAGGAGAATTGTTGGCCATGGATGGATGGAGGGGTTGGCGGGTAAGGAGGAGAAATACTGGACTTGAATGGACGAGAGGGGAGAGGAGAATTGCTGGACATGGATGGTTAAGGGGAGGGAAGAGAGGAGAAATGCTGGAGATGGATGGAGGGAGATACGGGAGGCAGCAAGACAGTCTGCAGCTGCTCCGGGCAGGAAAGAGGGGGCTCTTTCCTGCCCCAAAGAGGTCACTAGACCACCAGGGCAGTACAGTAAGGTAAGAGTAGGGGAGGGGAGGATAGGACACCCTTAGGGGATGAGATGAGGGTTGATGTGGGGGTGTGAAAGGGGCAGGGCAGTATGTGATGGGTGGCATGGTGGTGGTTTGGCAGGGTGGGGTGTGGCGGGGAGCAGGGCATGTGTCCTCTTTTTTGGGGGAGCAAATATGGTAACCCTATACAGAGAGAGCAATCATTTTAGAAATATAGACATGGATAAAATGAAAGCCACAAGCCCAGCAGCTTCCACATGGAAGTATTAATTTTGCAACTTTCGCATGTAAGTGGCGACATTTCCACATATTAGCTGCCCCAGTTTGTAAACCTACACATGTAAATGCTACCAATTAAGCAGTGAGGCCACCATTTCAATTTTGTCTTAACTTTGGAGGAAGAAATCTACCACAGGGGAATAAGGAGGATGAGTCTCTTCACATAAAGCCCTGGGCAAAATAAGCACTTTTAATACATTTGTGCATGGCTCTAAACTGCTGTAAGATCCAAGCCTTGCTAAAATTATGGGGTGGATATCCACATGTAAATATTGTCTTTCTACAATTGCTATTTACACATGTATTTGATCTACATCTATAAGTGCTGATGTTCACTCCCGGAATGCTTTTAAAATGGAGTCCATAGGCACCTACCTGTCTAGCATCGATTTTGCAAAAATCACACCTACAGTGAAGGTGCGGACATTACACCTTGTCAAGAGTAGGTGTAAATGCTTGTGCATATAATACAAGAGATTGTATAAATTTTATAAAGTATATACGTACATTTTCACGCTGCCATTCAGCACACTTACCATGCATGTATATGTACCAGCTTGATGCAAATCTAATGCATGAAAATTACCTGCCACTATCCAGCTCATTTTCGAAAGAGATCGCCAGCCATCTTCCGACACAAATCGGGAGATGGCCGGCGATCTCCTGATCCCGGCCAAATCGGTATAATCGAAAGCCGATTTTGGCCTGCGCCAACTGCTTTTTGTCGCGGAGCCGGCCAACTTTCAAGGCAGGGTACAGAAGGCGGGGAGGGGGTGGGGGCGTGGTTACGAGATGGCCGGCTTCACCTCATAATGGAAAAAAGATGGCCGGCTCAGACGAGCATTTTGCTGGCTGCACTTGGTCCATATATTTTTAGGTCCAAGTCACAAAAAAGTGCCCCAATTGACCAGATGACCACCGGAGGGAATCGGGGATCACCTCCCCTTACTCCCCCAGTGGTCACCAACCCCCTCCCACCCAAAAAACAAAACATTTTTTTGCCAACCTGTATGCCAGCCTCAAATGTCATACCCAGCTCCCTGACAGCAGTATGCAGGTCCTTGGAGCAGTATTTAGTGGGTGCAGTGCACTTCAGGCAGGCGGACCCAGGCCCATCCCCCCCTACCTGTTCCACTTGTGGTGGTTAATGTTAAACCCTCCAAAACCCACTGTACCCACATGTAGATGCACCCCTTAGGGCTATGATAATGGTGTAGAGTTGTGGGGAGTGGGTTTTGGGGGGGGGGGATTTGGGGGGCTGATTACCCAAGGTAAGGGAGCTATGCACCTGGGAGCTATCTTTATTTATTTTTTTAGAAGTGCCCCCTAGGGTGCCCGGTTGGTGTCCTGGCATGTCAGGGGGACCAGTGCACTACAAATGCTGGCTCCTCCCATGACCAAATGCCTTGCATTTTGCCGGGTTTGAGATGGCCGGGCCCGGTTTCCATTATGACTGAAATCGGAACTTGGCCATCTCTAAATCCGGCGATCTCAACATTTGACCTAAATGTTGAGATTTAGCTGGCGCCAACTGTATTATCGAAGGAAAAGATGGCCGGCCATCTTTTTCGAAAATATGGTTGGCTCTGCCCATTTGCGGAGCCGGCCCCAAAGATGGCCGGCCATCTATTTGGCCGGCGCCGTTCGATTATGCCCCTCCACATGTTGCTTGACCCACTGCATCTGGAAGAGTTTGTAAAGGAACATGGTCATAATGAATTGGGCAGTATGGTAACAGGAACAGGGTGGGCCAGGAGCCCTGATAAAGCGAAGCCACACAGCGAGTTCAGGTGAACAAAAATATTTGATTAAAGGCTTTAGGCCTGTTCGGTTCACAGGTTAGGGAGAAAATAAACATAAAAACTAGTCCCTGGTTGTAAGAAACTCCTCTTGAGGCCTGCTCCTGCAGAGCCATAGCATGTACTACTGTCTCTCAGTACATAACGTTCACCGCCCAGCCTCCGGGCAGTTCAAGGACACAATTCTATAAGATCCAAGGTTGAAGTTGTCCAACCTGTCACAGTTGCAGTTCAAACGTATGTGATGGAGACATCCGTTCACAGCTTCGCTCTGGCCTCTTCAACTTGGCAGTGCCCTGACATTTTATACTTCCTGGACCACACCCTCCTGGCTCCGCCCCTCCTGTGTCACTTCCCCCCTGGGCAAGAATGTGTTTAAGGTGGTTCTGCCACTGTGAGGAAGCATCATTAAGAAAGACTGGTAGCTTCTTGTAGACTCCCTCACAGGTAGGTAGGGTGGGTAGATAGAGATAGATGGCTTAAAATGGAACTCTAGTGTTAATTCGTTGTTTCTGATAGAAATGAACTGTTTCTGTGGGCTTAAGTGTGGATTATTTCTTTCTTATTACCTATAATAATTCTAAATGTTTTCATATTTTCTTTGGGTCTTGATTCAACATGTAATGTTGGAAATTTTATTTTATTTTTTAATCATTTATTTATAATTTTTCATTTTACAAGGGTCACTTGAAAACAGTAATACAGAGATGACTGTACATTAATACAATATTAGAGGAAAACAATCTCAACTAGATAAATGGATTATGTACAATCTTTCTCTTTCTTAGACCACAAAATACATAGGGAGAGTGAAACAAGACAAGGAGATCAATTAAACGACAGTAAACAAAGAAAACGTGGTATTAAGCTGATTATTCCCAGTTATTATTATCTGAATCATTATTCCACATTGATCGTCTGGTTGGCTTCTTCAAACCCAAGACGGTGTATAGTCAATTAATTTCGTTGGAAACATACTTATTGTCCAATATTAGTGGAAATAATACACCTGATTTCATTTTTTCTCTTTTAAAACCAGAAATTATTTAACAATACAAACACTTGAATCTCTAGACCAATTCCCCCTGATTAAGGTAATCCCAGTTTCACAGGCTTCACTCCTTTTGAATTAATATACTAAGAGGAATCATGGAAATTTTATTTTTAAAAAAATCCTTCCACATCTGGGTAATGTACTGTGCATTTTTATTTTCTGCAAGGCGGGAGGTTGAAAATTTTAATGGCAATTGTTTTCCTGACCCCCCCCCCCCATTCCCCCCCCCCCCCCCCAGGGAACTGATCGGTGTAGTTATATCACCATGCAGTCTTTATTATCTGTTCATTTATGTGCAGTGATGCATAATTAGTGGTAGAAAAACTACAAATGAAACACAAACCGCCCCACCTTATTTACGTAGAACAAATACTGGACTTTCTCTGCGTCTTTCTCCATGTCTCATTACCAAGGAGTGTACGGGAATGTAGGCCACTCTCCTCGTTGCTGAGAAGGGCTTTCCATGCCATTATTAATGCATTCTATGCAGCACATCTGTTCCTGGCCACCAGCCAGACTATTTAATTCTATTAGCTACATCTCTGACACTAAGTGATAATCTGCACCAAGTTTATTCAACAGGCACTTTCAGTGTTTGCCAGGGAGCAAAAGAGAGCTTGATAAAATTATATACAACAGCAGCAGGGTTGTAGATCAGTTTCAAAGACTGGCCGCCAAGGAGTTCTGCTGTCTTTTGGATGCAGGCGTTCCAGTGTGGGGAAAGGATTCAGCTCTATTTATTATCTGAACATCTGCTTAGTTATAGGAAAAGGGAGCCTGAGGGGAAGGCTGGTTGGCGATCACAGGGAAGATCTTGTACCTTAGTGACAGCTTCACTTCAAGAAGGGTTAATATGACATACGATAACATAAGAATTGCCATCAAGCCCGGTATGCTGCTTCCAACAGAGGCAAGTATCCAGGTCAGAAGTACCTGTCAGAATCCCAAGAAGTGAAAAAGAGTCCATGCTACCGACCTCAGGATAAGGAGTGGCTATCCCAGGTCAGCTACTTTAATAACAGTTTGTGGACTTTTCTTCCAGGAACTTAGCCAAACCCAGCTATGCTAACTGCTCTTATCATGCTCTCTGGCAACGAGTTACAGAGCGTTCTCCTATTTCTTAAACACATTACTAAGCAACTTCGTGGCATGAAAGAGTAAATAACCGATTCACATTGATCTGTCGGCACGGAATAAAAGACAGCGTGGGTAATTCTCAAAATGTCACCTAAAGTCATCCCTACACTCCCAAATGCTTTGAACCAAGGGCTCCATTATACTCTGGAATTCATTGCCAGAGAATGTGGTAAAAGCAGTTAGTTTAGCGGGGTTTAAAAAAAGGTTTGGATAGCTTTCTAAAAGAAAAGTCCATAAGCCATTATTAAAATGGACTGGGGGAAAATCCACTGCTTATTTCTAGGATGAGCAACATAAAATGTATTGTACTGTTTTGGGATCTTGCCAGGTACTTGTGACCTGGATTGGTCACTGGTGGAAATAGGATACCGGGCTTCATGGACCTTCGGTCTGTCCCAGTATGGCAACAATTATGTACTAAAGCAAAGATTAATAGGGAGAGGGGACACCTTTGCCTAGGGCTTGGCAATCTTCTAAGATTTGGAGAAGCTCTGCCTTCCAGGGGGGGGGGGGGGGATTATTCTAAATGTTAGTTTTCATAATGATGGGGATGAGAGGAAGTTAGTATGGATGCTGTTTCAGATGCTTGCTTCAGAGTGTAGGAATTTGTGTTTTTCTGCACTGAATCATTCCTGTGCTTTTGGCTGTATCATCCCCCTAATTCTGTAAAAGTCGCCAAAACTTGTGTACACAAATTAATTGAATAACAAGCCAATTAGTGCCAATGATTGGCTTTTTAACAAGGAATTATTGGCACTAATTAGGTTTGTCATTTACGTGTGTAAATTTAGGTGTGGAATCCGCACCTAAAATTTACGCATGATCTGAAAAAGGGGCGTGGAAATGCGAGGGTCATGGGCGGAACAGGGGTGTTCTTAAAATTAACGTGCATTGTTATATAATAACGGAGATATATGCCTAATATAGTGTATTCTTTTAGGGTCAATTTATCCCTACCTAGGAAGAAATAAATCACCCAAGGCTACAGCAGTTTGCTCTTTATTAGATACCTTATCAAGTATTTGTATTATTAGCAGATCAGTGATATCTCACTGGGAATACAGAATATTGCTACACAAGAATTACTTCTATATCTGAGACTCCAAAGAATATACAAGCAATGAAATGCTTTTATTTATTATTCTCCAAATATATGTATAAGAGATTCAAGACTAGTTATGAGAAAGCAATTGGATTACCTGCCAATGCAGATACAATTGATTGGTTTCTCATGGGAGAGAGCAGCCCTACTTACACAAAGGTGCTGGCTATGATTGTCTCACTCCAAAGAAATAGGAAGTACACTCCTTTTTATATGCCCATTTAGGATACAGACAAAATGACCTTATTGGATATAATATATTGTAGTCACCACCTTAGTGACCATATATGGTACCTTTTACCGTACATGCTTGGCTTTTTTTTTTTAGCATTGATCGGAAAGTTCGGTCATCTTCTTGCAAGACCAGTCAGTTCTACATTTTTGACCATCTCTTCCTGGAAGTAACTGACTCTGCCCTGTTGGTAAACTGCACCATCCTTTTTATGAGGTTTTTGCACCCTAGCCCCTTCCTTATTTTGCTGCATGGTGTGTCCCAATCAGGGGCGTAGCTAGACTTCGTCGGGAGGGGGGTTCCAGATCCCGAGGTGAGGGAGCACATTTTAACCCCCCCCCCCCCCCCCCCCCCCGCTGCCTTTGCCGACACGCCCTGCTGCCGCCGGCACCACCACGAACAACTTTGACGCCCCCCCTGCCAACGACCCTCTCGACCCCCACCCGCCCCCGCCATCACCTACCTTTGCTGGCGGGGGACCCCAACCCCCGCCAGCCAAAGTCTTCTTCATTCATTTGGTTTCCGAGTCTGACGTCCTGCACGTACAACTTACAGGACGTCAGACTCACAGAAACAGAACGAAGCCTGTTAGTCGGACGTCCTGTACGTTGTACGTGCAGGATGTCAGACTTGGAAACCAAACGAAGGAAGAACACTTCGGCTGGCGAGGGTTGGGGTCCCCAGCCAGCAAAGGTAGAAGACGGCGATGGCGGGTTGACGGCCGGGGGGGGGGGGCTTGAGAGGGTCATCGGCAGGAGGGTCCAGGGCCAAATCTACGGGGGCCCAGGCCCCTGTGGCCCCATAGTAGCTACGCCACTGGTCCCAACAGCTCAGGAGTCTTACTGGAACTTCAGAGTTCAGATTACAGTTACCGGCCTATAAACATTTTCTGTCACTTTTAGATCCTGAACTAAAGTCAGGCTTTGAACCAAGGCTCTCAGTTATGATGATAATATTCAATAGGTATGCAAGGCACAATGGTGAGATAGATATAACAATTGATGTTTACGCTATGTTACATGGTTACGAAAGTAAATATATGACAAAATGCAATAAAAATTTTAAAGTAAAAAAAATATATATTCAATAGGTATGTACATTTCCCTGCAGCGACTCCAGGGTGTAAGTGCTATTCAAATAACCATGCCTAACTTCAAGTGCGGGCTATAGAATAGTGCTTTTTTCTGTGCCAATTTTTTTAGGGGCCATATATAGAATCTAGCCCATTATGTTTGCTAATACAAAGGAAAATCATTAAAAAATAAATTAAAAGAAAAGGTAACCTAAAGTCAGATACTGAGATGATATGCACTAGGTGCGAATTTTATAATTGTGTTATAGAATACTAGCACAAGCCCTCAGTTACACACCTAACTTTAGGTGTGAGCATTTACTCCCTACCTTAGATCCGCTCACTGGCCCCCTATTCCTCACTGAATCCTATATAATAAAACGCACCTCCAACATTCTGAAGCTGACTGCATGGCTGAGGCATTCCTGCTCTCTGTATCCATCTCCTGAATTGACATCACGTACTTCCGGGTTCGTCACAAGCACAAGTGACCAACCACACGAGGTTTCTCGGCTTCAGAATGTTGGAGGTGCATTCTATTAAATAGGATTGGTTAGTTCCTTGAGGCACAGTCAGAGCTCAGCGTCCTGCACAGTAACACTCAGACACCAGAGAGAGGGGGGGAGGCCTGACACCAGAGGGGGGGGGGGGGTATCTCTGTCACACACACACACTCTCTCTCACACACTTTCTCTCTCTCACAGTCAATGTCTTTCTCTCTCTCATGCACTCTATGTCTCACACTGTATCACATTCACTCTCTATGTGTCACACAGTCACTCACACACTCTCTTGGTCTCATACACTCAGTCTCACAGAGAGTCTGTGTCTCACACACTCTCTCTCTCTCGCACACACTGTATCTGTGTGATACACACTCTCTCTCTCTCTCTCTCTCTCTCTCTCTCACTGTGTCTCACATATGCACTTGCACACACTCTCATTCTCACACACACACACACACTCTCTCTCTCACACACAGTCATTCTCACATACACTCTCTCAAACATACACACTCCGAGGAAAACCTTGCTAGCGCCCGTTTCATTTGTGTCAGAAACGGGTCTGTTTTACTAGTTACCTATAAAATACTTCTGTTAATTTTCAAAACTCTTGCTGCCTCTGAACCTCTTTACCGCTTGAGATATCTCACTACTACTTCTACTACTTATCATTTCTATGTAGTTGCAAAAACCTCAGAAAGGCGATATATCAAGTCCCATTTCCATTCCATTCCGTTAGCGGGATAGAAAGACCTTAATAAACTTGAAACACTTACATTAGCTCAAATGCTGGTGTAAAGGCCTCATGCCTAGCTGATGCCAGTTATGGGCCTAACTGTTGGTTCTCTATAATTAGGGTTACCATACGTCCGGATTTACCCGGACATGTCCTCTTTTTGAGGACATGTCTGGGCAACCGGGCGGGTTTTTCCAATCTGCCCGTTTGTCCGGATTTCTGGACAAACGGGCAGGCTGGGGGGCGGACGGATTGCTAGCCTCCCCTCCCCTTACTTACTACTGCCATGGTGGTCTAATGACCTCTTCCACCTTCGGGTTAGGAAGGAGCCCCCTCTTTCCTGCCCGGAGCGCAGCCCTGCGTGCATCCTTCCTGTTCCTGATCTCGGCGCTGATTCAAAATGGCCACCAAGAGTTGAAGTGACCTCGCGAGACTTCAACTCTCGGCAGCCATTTTGAATCGGTGCCGAGATCAGGAACAGGAAGGATGCACGCAGGGCTGCGCTCCGGGCAGGAAAGAGGGGGCTCCTTCCTAACCCGAAGAGGTCACTAGACCACCAGGGCAGTAGTAAGGTAAGGGGAGCGGGGTGACGGGGAGGGGGAGTGATGGGGTGTGTGACAGGGGAAGGGGAAAAATTTGAGAGGGGGCGGAGTGAGGGCGTGAAAGGGGGCAGGTGGGTGTGAAAGGGGGCATGGCGGGGTGTGTGGTGGGGGCGGGGCATGTGTCCTCCTTTTGCGGGGGACAAAATATGGTAACCCTATCTATAATCCATATGCATGTGACAGCTACGCCCCTGACCCTCCCATGACTCTCCCAGGTCCACGCCCCCTTTCAGTTGTATGCTTTGGATTACGCTTACACAACTGGTAGAATCCTGACTAATACCCTGATGCTCAGAAGCAAACGCGAGCGCCAGAGGCCATTTATTGAGCGCAGAATGATCAGAGGCTATAGCACCGGAGACGATGAGCCTACCAAGGATTAGTGCAAATAGCGTGCTAATGTAGTTAAACGGAATGAGGTCATTTCCTATTCCCTGCCAATGCTCAGAGAACAGCGTGAACAAAACAAAGCCGCCTTACCGCTGCAAAAAATAACCCCAGTGTGGAGCAGGCATTAGGGTGTTTAACAAGAGGATTTCTCATGTTTTTTTTCTCTTTAAAATCTGCAAGTTTTTATATAATTTCAAAGTGGAAGGAAGCCCGTGCAAGCCCCTAAGCGCTGGTAGTAAGAAACGAATGTGCATGAGTCAGAGCAGGCTCAGAAGTGAAAGCAAACATTGGCAACCGCTTCCTGCATTTAAATATAAGCCTTCCAAGTTTTTAAAAAACACTGAAATGCTTATATTTAAAGATGCAGAAAACAGATGCCAATGTGTGCCTCACGATAGGGTTTGCCAGGCAGGGTCGCCGAGAGACTAGGCCAGGCCTGGGGCAAGGCCACCCCTCCCCCCCCCCCCCCCCCCGCCACAAGGCCGCCCCGCCTCCTCCGCCACTGCTGTCCTCCATCGCTCCCCCTGCCACTGCCGCTGCAGTCCCCGGTCTCACCTGCCTGCCTTCACGGCTCCGGGTCCCCTGCATTCAAAGCGGCAGTCGCAGATCGCCTCTCTTTGGGTCTTCCCTCCCTGTGTCCCGCCCTCGTCTGATGTAACTTCCGGTTTCCGCGAGGGCGGGACACAGGGAGGGAAGGCCCGAAGGGAGGCGATCTGTAACTGCCGCTTTGAATGCAGGAGGCCCGGAGCCGAAGAGGCAGGAGACTGGGAACTGCAGCGCCGGCGGCCTGACCCCAGCGCGGGGCCCCTTTGGAGGCCTGGGCCCGGGGAATTTTGCCCCCCCCCTCTCGGCGGCCCTGTTGCCAGGCGCATGCGCACAAGAGCTAAACTTACTGCAGAACACTTCTTCGCCTGCGCTAAGCACGTCCTCTCTCCTTGCTTGTGCTTTAACAGCATACATATATTTTGCGTAGCATTGGTGAGGTAGTTTTCTTTGCTGTTCCGGCGGTATTGTTTCTGCGCTGTTGGATTACCGTGGCGGTTCTGAGCATCGGGCTGTAAGAACGTTACATGTGTAACTGCAAAATGAGTGACAAACTAGCACCACTTAACATCAATTAAAGCTATTGGTTGTAAATGCCAGTTACCAGTCAATTCTTAAGTTGTGCTGGTAACTGATCCTATTTTATAACTTGCATGTGCAACTTTGCGTGCTGAGCTTAAAATTGTGAGGGACGTTTATAGAATTAGGAGGAACTTTCTTATGAATCAGACCTAGAGAATGCTAACACACACACACACATACACAAAACAATATTCTCTGTGTTTCTTTTCAATACAATCCCAGTTACTTAAAGGAGCCCCCACTTAACTTTAACTTTTTAACCGGCTGTGGATAAGGACAGACTAGAAGAAACTGATAAATCTAATCTAATCTAACCTAACTTGTGGTCCTTTAATCAGTTCTCTCAGGGTTGGATGATTGCAGTGGAACTCCCGCTATAAGTGTGTGTGTGGAGGGGAGGGGACTTCTTTATGGCGGTGGGCTGGGGGGGCAGGAGAGGGAGGGAGGGAGGGCACTTTGTATTGCCATACTGGGAAAGACCAAAGGTCCATTGAGCCCAGCATCCTGTTTCCAAGAGTGGCCAATCCAGGTCACAAATAACCGGCAAGATCCCAAAAATGTACAAAACATTTTATACTGCATATCCCAGAAATAGTGGATTTTCCCCAAGTCCATTTAATAACGGTCTCCGGACTTTTCCTTTAGGAAGCCGTCCAAACCCTTTAAAAACTCTGCTAAGCTAACCGCCTTTACCACATTTTCTGGCAACAAATTCCAGAGTTGAATTACACGTTGAGTGAAGAAATATTTTCTCCGATTCATTTTAAATTTACTACTTTGTAACTTCATCGCATGCCCCCTAGTCCTAGTATTTTTGGAAAGCGTGAACAGACGCTTCACATCTACCCGTTCAACTCCACTCATTATTTTACAGACCTCTATCATATCTCCTTTCAGCCGCTTTTTCTCCAAGCTGAAGAGCCCTAGCCGCTTTAGCCTTTCCTCATAGGGAAGTCGTCCCATCCCCTTTATCATTTTCGTCGCCCTTCTCTGCACCTTTTCTAATTCCACTATATCTTTTTTGAGATAGATAAATAGCCAGGGGCCCTGTTTACTAAGACGTATTAACGTTGTTAACGCACCTACAATTAGCGTGTGCATTACCCGTGTAGGTGCCTATGGGGATATTGCAGGCGCATACACAGTTAATGCATGTACATGGCTAACGCGCATTAAAGATGCTAACGCATCTAGAACGATGCTTAGTAAACAGGGTCCCAGGTTTTTAGACCTGTCTTAAATTTCTGATAAGAACCTTCTTGTCGATGTTACAAAGAAAAAGAAACTTACGAGACGATAAGTTGACATCCCCACCACCAGCCCCAGCGGAACGTCAGGCACTTTCGCTTTTTCTTTCCGTTATGTGCAACAAGAAAATTTAATCAATCAATCAATCAATCAATCAATCTAATTATGACGTTATATGCTATCAGAAGGGATTTCCTGTTGTGAGCCCAGTGTTCTAATGTGGCTGGATCTCCTGAAGAAGTTATAATGAAACACAGCCTGTGTTGAGATCTGTGGATATATATATGTATGAATGTGAAACTAAACATCACTGTGAAGGAAATTTGACATAAGGATCCGGTTTGAGTGGAGTCATTTGCTTCAGAGAATATTGACCCACCCCGAGGATATTGTGAATTTCTTCTTTTTTGGATTCTGTTTTCTGTTTATTAATGGACTAGTGACTGATACTCGTCTATGAACTGTAAGATGGAATACTTAACATTTCGTCGTCTGGAATGAAGATAAGATAAGTCATTTGACTTTTATGATGATGTACCTCTTAACAGGTTATGAAAGTTTGAAGAACTATATCGAGTATCATAAGTGTTAATACAGAACACAGTCCTTGTATCAGTAGTTTGTTAAATATTTACTAGTGATTATGTTTGATTTGAATAACGTAATGTGTTTGTAACAATATTTAGTACTGATTTTGATAAAAGGTGATTAGGTCATAATAGAGTCATAGAAATGTATAGGCGTATTAGCGTTTAATGTGCCTTAAATTTAAGCGCGCATTAGAAACACTAACGCACCTTAGTAAACGTACCCTTAAACATTTTTTAAAATCTCATACAAGATGTTGGAATCTGCATTGTTGGTCTTTCACTTCATAGCGTATAAAAGTTTTCCTAGATCAATAGACCTCTGCATTAATTGGGTGCTACTTATAGACTGGCTTACAGCACAGCTTTTAATTAACTGTTTCCGGATATAATCTCGCAAATGTTTTATATTCATCATTGTTTAATCCAGAACCCTAATGGTGAGCTGATTATGCAGATCAATACTGTTTACAAAAATGAAAGTGGACTGGCGGTGTTTGAACCTTAGCAGCAGTGGCATTGGTTATCAATAGCAAGAGCAGGTGGGGGTGTCGATACAAATCAAATTAAAATTCAGGAAACAGAAAAAAGATGAACCACTTTAGAAGAGGGAAGCGTTTGGTCTCTTCCATTCTTTGCTCTTGCACTGCAGACCTGGTATCCCTGTTTTCTCAGCCAGTTGGGTTCGCACTAATGAGCTTATTCAAGATCCGAGTTTCCAGAGCATAGGAATTCTGAACAAATGAACATGAAAACATCTTTTCCTGACATCAATCTCCTGCCAAAATTCCCTTCTGTACTTCGAGAAATACTTATAAATATGTAGACCCAGGAGCTGCATGATTAGTGGATTAAAGGATGCATGGAGCTGTACTACTCACTACTACTACTACTACTTATCATTTCTATAGCGCTAAAAGGCATACGCAGCGCTGTACACCATACATGAAACACAGTCCCTGCTCAAAGAGCTTACAATCTAGATAAGACAGGAAAACAGACAGAACAATTAAGGGTAAGGGAATAAAGAAAAAAGGATTTATTTATTTATTTAAGGATAAAGGACAGGGCAAGTGAGTAATGGTTAGGAGTCAAAAGCAGTGGTAAAGAGGTGGGCTTTAAGGCCCAGATGCATCAACCAAACGTTAAACAATCTAAAACGTTAAAGTTCTTAACGAATTTGAAAAAACGAAGAATGCACCAAAAACAAGTCGCACATGTTCGGTATGGTACTGAACAGTACAATGTATCAAAGATTCGTAATCCCCTTCGGTAATCGGGCCCCTAAAGCATGCGCAGAGCAGCCAAGCGTTATGCTGACTGCTCTGCGCATGCCACAAACGTAAAAAAAAAGAACCCCACAACACCAGTAAAAGGATGTTATAAGTGGTCGTATTTCAAATAATTTAGGTCTAACTTAGGGCCCTTATACCAAACTGCAGGAAAAGGTGTTTTTGAAGCACGCCAAGGCCCCCTTTTCCTGAAGCAGGTAAAAGAGTAGGTCTCTCTTTTCGACAGGAAATGGCCGTGCAGCAAGTAAAGCACGGTTTGGTTTGATATTACAGCTAAAGTGGAGAGCGGCCACTCAAAACTCAAAGTTCTGGATTTCAAGCGTGCTGACTTTAGTAAAATACCTGAGGAAGGAGATGATGGGCTGGGAGGAAATACGAGAAGTGGAAGGACAGTGGTCCAGGCTGAAAGAAGCTATAAATAAGGCCACGAACCTTTATGTAAGGAAAGTAAATAAAAGCAAGAGAAAAAGGAAACCGATATGGTTCTCCAAGCAAGTGGCTGAGAAAATAAAGGCTAAAGAGTTGGCGTTCCAGAAATACACAAAAACTAAAGAAAAGGAACACGAGGAGGAATACAGGATGAAACTGAAAGAAGCCAAGAGAGAGATACGTCTGGCGAAAGCACAAGCGGAAGAACAAATGGCTAGAAATGTAAGGAGAGGTGACAAAAATTTCTTCAGGTATATAAGTGAAAGGAGAATGACTAAAAAGGGAATTGTGAGACTAAAAGATACTGCGAACCGCTATGTGGATAATGATGAAGAAAAAGCAAATTTGCTAAGTAGATACTTTTGTTCTGTTTTCACAGAAGAAAATCCTGGAGAAGGACCGCGATGGACTTCAAAAAGTATAAATGAGATTGAAGTGGATAGAGCACCATTCACGGAAGAGATTGTGTATGAACAGCTTGAAAAGCTAAAGGTGGATAAAGCCATGGGACCAGATGGGATCCACCCCAGGATATTGAGGGAGCTCAGAGAGGTTCTGGCGGGTCCTCTTAAAGATTTGTTTAAGATATCCTTGCAGATGGGAGAGGTTCCGAAGGTTTGGAGAACGGCGGAGGTGGTCCCTCTTCACAAGAGTGGTGATACAGTAGGGAAGAAGCTGGAAACTACAGGCCGGTAAGCCTCACTTCGGTTATTGGAAAAGTAATGGAAGCCATGCTGAAGGAAAGGATAGTGAATTTCCTGGAAGCCAATAAGTTGCAAGATCCCAGACAACATGGTTTCACCAAAGGGAAATCGTGCCAAACGAATCTCATTGAGTTCTTTGATTGGGTGACAGGAGAATTGAATCAAGGACGAGCTATGGACGTAATCTACTTAGATTTCAGCAAAGCTTTTGACACGGTTCCCCACAGGAGGCTCTTAAATAAACTGGAAGGGCTGAAGATAGGACCCGAAGTGGTGAACTGGATTAGGAACTGGTTGTCGGACAGAAGCCAGAGGGTGGTGGTGAATGGAATTCGCTCGGAGGAGGGAAAGGTGAGTAGTGGTGTGCCTCAGGGATCGGTGCTGGGACCGATTCTGTTCAATATATTTGTGAGTGACATTGCCGAAGGGTTAGAAGGTAAAGTTTGCCTATTTGCGGATGATACTAAGATCTGCAACAGAGTGGACACCCGGGAGGGAGTGGAAAACATGAAAAAGGATCTGAGGAAGCTAGAAGAATGGTCTAAGGTTTGGCAATTAAAATTCAATGCGAAGAAATGCAAAGTGATGCACTTAGGGAATAGAAACCCTCGGGAGATGTATGTGTTAGGCGGGGAGAATCTGATAGGTACGGACGGGGAGAGGGATCTTGGGGTGATAGTATCTGAGGATCTGAAGGCGATGAAACAGTGTGACAAGGCGGTGGCTGTAGCTAGAAGGTTGTTAGGCTGTATAGAGAGAGGTGTGACCAGCAGAAGAAAGGAGGTGTTGATGCCCCTGTATAAGTCGTTGGTGAGGCCCCACCTAGAGTATTGTATTCAGTTTTGGAGGCCATACCTTGCGAAGGATGTAAAAAGAATTGAAGCGGTGCAAAGAAAAGCTACGAGAATGGTAAGGAATTTGCGTTACAAGATGTATGAGGAGAGACTTGATGACCTGAACATGTATACTCTGGAAGAAAGGAGAAACAGGGATGATATGATACAGACGTTCAAATATTTGAAAAGTATTAATCCGCAAACGAACCTTTTCCGGAGGTGCGAAGGCGGTAGAACGAGAGGACATGAAATAAGATTGAAGGGGGGCAGACTCAAGAAAAATGTCAGGAAGTATTTTTTCACGGAGAGAATAGTGGATGCTTGGAATGCCCTCCCGCGGGAGGTGGTGGAAATGAAAACGGTAACAGAATTCAAACACACGTGGGATAAACATAAAGGAATCCTATTCAGAAGGAATGGATCCTAAGGAGCTTAGCCGAGATTGGGTGGCAGAGCCAGCCGGTGGTGGAAGGCGAGGATAGTGCTGGGCAGACTTATACGGTCTGTGCCAGAGCCAGTGGTGGGAGGCGGGGCTGGTGGTTGGGAGGCGGGGATAGTGCTGGACAGACTTATACGGTCTGTGCCCTGAAGAGGACAGGTACAAATCAAAGTAGGGTATACACAAAACATAGTAACATAGTAACATAGTAGATGACGGCAGAAAAAGACCTGCACGGTCCATCTAGTCTGCCCACGATAAACTTACCTTGATTTGTACCTGTCTTTTTCAGGGCACAGACCGTATAAGTCTATCCAGCAGTATTTTCCGCCTCCCAACCACCAGTCCCGCCTCCCATCACCGGCTCTGGCACAGACCCTGTATAAGTCTGCCCTCCCCTAACCTAGCCTCTCAACCACCAACCCCTCTTCCCCCACCACCCAATTTCAGCACATATGAGTTTGTCTTGTTGGGCAGACTGGATGGACCATGCAGGTCATTTTCTGCCGTCATTTACTATGTTACTATGTTACTTGCCATGCAGTCATTAAGGGGAGGAGCCCTTACCATCACCCATTGAGGTGGCGGCAAGGGCTCCTGCGCTAACCCGACGGTTACATGGCAGCAAGCAGCAATGCCCAATTATCGCTGGGTACACACCGGGGCTACAAAAATGATTATTTTTTTGTAGTGCTGGATATGACGGCGCGCTGGGGGGTGGGAAATATCGCCAGGCCATCCTACGGCCCGCCCACCAGCCTGCCCGTTTGTCCAGAAATCCAGATTGCTAGCCTCCCCTCCCCTTACCTTACTACTGCCCTGGTGGTCTAGTGAGGTCTAGTCTCGCGAGGTCACTTTAACTCTCGGTGGCCATTTTGAATCGGCGCCAAGATCAACAACAGGAAGGATGCATGCAGGGCAGCTCTCCGGGCAGGAAAGAGGGGGCTCTTTCCTGCCCTGAAGAGGTCACTAGACCACCAGGGCAGTAGTAAGGTAAGGAGAGGGGGGTGACGGGGACGGGGTGTGTGACAGGGGGGAGGGGAAAATGTGACAGGGGCGGAGCGAGGGTGTGAAAGGGGGCAGTGTGGGGTGTGTGGTGGGGGCTGGGCATGTGTCCTCCTTTTTGGGGGACAAAATATGGTAACCCTAAGTTTAGCCCAGTGGTGTGCTGGAGCCGGCTCGCACCGGCTTGCAAGAGCCGTTTGTTAGTTTTTTAAAGAATTTTGGGAGCCGGTTGTTAAAGTAGCTACTTTAACAACTGGCTTCCAAAATTTGGGCTTGTTGTGCCTCCTCTTGGAATCCTCCTTCCCTGTGGCTCGCTCAGGCATTTCTCCCCACCCCACCCCCCACCCCCCCTCCCCATGCGATGCAGCATCTCTTCTTCTTGCAGCAATTAACTTTTTTAAAGCAGTGCCGGATCAGCACCGTCAGAAAAAGCAGGCTGCTTCAGCCAGTCCCCCCGAGGGCAGGACAGACTGAAGGAAGGCCCCCAGGTTTGGTGAAGCAGCCTGCTTTTATCTGACGGTGCCAGGTGCCGGTCCTGCCAGCACTGCTTACCAAAAGTTAATCGTGGCAAGAACAGGTGCTGCATCACGTGGGGAGCAAGGATGTTGGATAAAACAGGAGACAGGGTGTTGTAAAAAGTTGAAGCCAATTAGGTAAGCCTCTGTTTCCCCTTCCCTGCATAGCCATCATTCTGTGTACACTCAAAGCAAATGAGCCAATGAGCTGCTGCACCCATGTTGTCGTTCTTTGGTGGCATTTTTATTTAATTTCACTTATATTTTCAAACATGCCAGCTTCTGGAGCATACAGATGTACACAGAGGCGGTATAAGAATGGAATAATGTTTCATAGGTAGAGTAATAATTTGTTATAAATTGTAATCAGTGTACACCCTAGCAGTGTTATATTCGTGCAGAGATTTTTTTTCTCCTGGTAAAAAGGCCACTGAAATAGACATCATGTTATGAAAATCAGGTGCTCAACATTCAGAGTTTCCATCTATTTATTTACTTATATTTTTATATCACACATTAAACATGAATTAGGTTGAAACCTGGGCGCATTGAAAATCTTTGTTTTTTCCTGTGCCTACATCAAAAGAAAAAAGTGGCATGTGGGAACTTGCTCCTTTTGTGTTGTAGATTGCAGTGGTATATTATAAAAATGCACTTTCCTTTTTTTTATTACTACTATTTCACAGAGAGGTATTGAATAATGAGGGAAGGGCTTTCTTCATGCAGAAGTTCTGTCCGGTGTCAATCTAAATGTGCCAACATTGTCCAGTTCAGCACACTATGAGCTGAATTAATTATGTTAAGTGGAAAATAAATCTTTTGGCTCAGGCTACTTGCTATGTGAATAATCTATCATTGTTTCATTATTGCTATACCACATATTACATATTATGGGCATTTGCTTTAAACTTTGATTGTTTTAATTTGTTTATACAGACCTTACAAGCATATGGTGTTGCTTTTTAAACCCAAAGGTGAATCCTAAGGGTGGTTGAACAATTAGGTATAAACTGTGTTGTTTCTGATTTTACTTGCTTTGAAGTGTTTTGGGTCCTGCTGATCTGTACATCTGCTGTCTGAAATTTTGGAAGATGGAAATTAGAAAATAAAAATAAAATGTTGGATGTACTCTGTAGAAGTTGTTGTTTACTTTTGAAATAACATAGTAGATGACAGCAGAGAAAGACCTGGACTGTCCATCTAGTCTGCCCAACAAGATAACTCATATGTGCTACTTTTTGTGTATACCTGACCTTGATTTGTATCTGCCATTTTCAGGGCACAGACCGTAGAAGTCTGCCCAGCACTAGCCTCGCCCCCCCAACCACCAGCCCCGCCTCCCACCACTGGCTGTGCCACCCAATCTCGGCTAAACTTCCGAGGATCCATTCCTTCTGAACAGGATTCCCTTATGTTTATCCCACGCATTTTGAATTCCATTACCGTTTTCATCTCCACCACCTCCCGCAGGAGGGCATTCCTGACATTTTTCTTGAGTCTGCCCCCCCCCCAGTCATGTGATGTACTGCATGATTTGTGCTTAAAAGACTGCAGGAAGTTTAGGGGATTAGAAGGCATGTTAAAGTAGAGTATTCATGATACTTAATTGTGCTTTTGGAGAACAATTTGCCAGCCGTCTGCACTGGTGCAAAACCAGTGGGTGCTTGTTAGCTGTAGGCCTTAAAATAGTTTTCAAATGGAAAATACTTTGAAGATTGCCCAAAGAAGCGGTACCCACTAGGGCTGTACCGAATATTTGGGAGAAGTCCCGGCATGCTGCTCAGAGCCAGAAAGAAGCATCGGGGAATGGCAGCCGTCCATTTATTTGTCTGGTGGGGCTCGGCGTCCCATCCAGCAAAGGTATGCCTAGCATGCCCACCTGGGGGGGGGGGGGGGGGGGGGGGGGGGGGAGGTAGAGAAAAATAATTGCAGGGCTGGCTACACCCAGAGAGAGAGCCTGTTGTTAAAAAATTCCCGGCAAACAAAAAAAGCAAACACTGGGCCTTCAGGATTGAGAAAAATGTAGTCCTTTAATATCACAAATACCCGACGCGGGCCGTGTTTCGGCATACAACTGCCTGCATCAGGGGTCAATAAACTCCTATCGGTCAACTTGCAAACTGTGGCACAAGAGGTAATTGAAACAATCGGGGTAAAACTCAGTCAGATGTGCTGAAGAAGAGTCTCTGCCCAGCAGGTTGGGAGTCTGTTTCCAACTAGCCCCTGTCATCTAGCTTATATGGAGGGGCTGGGAGTAAATGCTGTCAGTACTTTTACATTGGTAAAAACCTGGTCATTTACAGTAGCTTGAAGGAGGAGTATGTAACAGGTATTGATTGCAAAGTCAGCTTACAGTTCTTACAAAACACATTGAACCCCAAAATGGAAAAATAAGGGGCAGGCTGCAGCCTGAGCCCACATACACAGGGACAAGAGGCTAGCCAATAGAAAAAGTCCCACAAGGCCTCTTGTGCTCACCTCGCCCTCTGCTGGCCAGAACTGGTAGCTGCTATGGACTGTCACCCATTCTAAACTTCAGCCAAGTCCGGTCCGGATCTTCCAGCCTGCCAGACTTGCTTTTCTTGTTTGTGCCTGAACAGCACCCGTAGCTGCCTTGTGATTCCTGCAGCTGAACCTCAGCTGCGGATGGGCTTTATTAATGACCTGGAAAACGTCTGTGTTTGCCTTTGCATCGCCTAAGGTTCCTGGTATGCTGGTGTGCGCTGTGCACTTCTGCCTAGTCCAGTTTATTGTCTGAGATTCTTGCCTGATTCTAGTCTAGTCTTTGTGTAGTTTATCTTGTACTGTTTTGCTTGTTTCCCAGTCTTGTTTCTTGTTAGTATTTCTCTGTCTAGTTCTTGGTTGTCTGTGTTTCTTGTTTAGTGGCTGGCTGGCAGCTTTCAGTTCTGTCTCTTATCTGTCTGTGTTTCCTTTCTTAGTGGCTGCTTTGCAGCTTTCAGTCCTGACCGTTAGCCTGTCCATTTCATGCCTAGTGTAGTATTGTCTGTCTGTGAGTCCTAGCCCAGTTTCCTGCTTTGCTGTCCATGTATATTCCTTTCCCCTCTGACCCTCAGTCCCTGTTCAGCCTAGTGGGTATCCAGTTCCTGCCCTGTCCGGTAAGTCCTGCCGGCCGCCTGCACCCAGGGTCTCAACTCCTGGGGAAGGGCGGTCAAGTGCAGGTGAAGTCTAGCTGTTCCTGTCAGAATTCTGTCTTGTCCCTGGTGTGGGGTGGATTTGCCTGCCACTGCTGCTCCTCGGCAGTGGCCCAAGGGCTCACAAACCTAGTTTCTGCCTTGAAAACCTAACACCATCTAGCTGTAGGATAGGCATAGCAGGGTTGTGACTGTACATACAGCCTTGTAAGAGAAACCGCTCTTTGCAAATCTCCTGTTGGGTCAGAGAAGATGTACTACTACTACTACTACTACTATTTAGCATTTCTATAGCGCTACAAGGCATACGCAGCGCTGTACAAACATAGAAGAAAGACAGTCCCTGCTCAAAGAGCTTACAATCTAATAGACAAAAAATAAATAAAGTAAGCAAATCAAATCAATTAATGTGAACGGGAAGGAAGAGAGGAGGGTAGGTGGAGGCGAGTGGTTACAAGTGGTTACGAGTCAAAAGCAATGTTAAAGAGGTGGGTTTTCAGTCTAGATTTAAAGGTGGCCAAGGATGGGGCAAGACGTAGGGGCTCAGGAAGTTTATTCCAGGCGTAGGGTGCAGCGAGACAGAAGGCGCGAAGTCTGGAGTTGGCAGTAGTGGAGAAGGGAACAGATAAGAAGGATTTATCCATGGAGCGGAGTGCACGGGAAGGGGTGTAGGGAAGGACGAGTGTGGAGAGATACTGGGGAGCAGCAGAGTGAATACATTTATAGGTTAGTAGAAGAAGTTTGAACAGGATGCGAAAATGGATAGGGAGCCAGTGAAGGGTCTTGAGGAGAGGGGTAGTATGAGTAAAGCGACCCTGGCGGAAGATGAGACGGGCAGCAGAGTTTTGAACCGACTGGAGAGGGGAGAGGTGACTAAGTGGGAGGTCAGCAAGAAGCAGATTGCAGTAGTCTAAACGAGAGGTGACAAGGGTGTGGATGAGGGTTTTGGTAGAGTGCTCGGAAAGAAAGGGGCGGATTTTACGGATGTTGTAAAGAAAGAAACGACAGGTCTTGGTGGTCTGCTGGATATAAGCAGAGAAGGAGAGAGAAGAGTCAAAGATGACCCCAATGTACCCATTAATGGTTGAGGTTGACTTGGAGCTATATGAGCTACTCTTTACTGACTGTGCTAAAGAAAAGACTATTGATGTAGAATTACCATTTGATGTAATTTCCAAATCAAGTTCCAGTTAATCCTTAAACCTCCTATAGTGTTGCATTGTTACTGGACTAGGGAGCTTCAGGGAACCAGACTGTGATCATCTACCTAAATACCCCAGCTACTATCCGGACCAGTGCCCAATCCTGTTTGTCTGAGAGAGTTGGGTGTGCATGAGAGTGCCCCTCTGTGCTGTGGGTTTGGGTCAACCTGGGTTATACACAGGAGGTGAGTCTCTTTCAATTGAAAGGAAGTTCTGGTCTACAGAAATTGCTGCTCATCTACCACGGCGTAGAGCAATCTTTCCATGTTTACTACTACTCCCGTGCACACTACTTGGAAAAGAGGGGAAAAATAACTGCCTGTCCCTTTAGTCTGACTTCCTGTATGGTGTTCCTTTAAGACCCAGAGCCCAGGAGGCTAGAAGTTTGGCTCCTTGTAACCAAAGAGGCTTTAAATCCCACCGCCAGAACAATATGTGGTAATGGGGGTGGGCCTGGAGCCCTGATAAATGGAGCTACAAACTGGGTTAAAGGTGAACACAAAACAGTATTTTATTAAGGTGCCAGGTAGGGTTAACCTGTTCGTTTCACAGGTGGGAGAAAAACACAAAAAAACTCAGTTTTTCGACTTAGGAACTTCCTTCTGTGGTCTGCCCATGTATTTTATTTCAGAAATACTCCCCTTGGGCAGGGCTTCCTCCCACCTGGGGACCTCCCAGTCACTCCCCCCAGTGACTCTTTACAGGGACTTACTCTGCTAGTAATCCCCAATTTAACAGGGGATTAAACAACTTTGAAAAGTTTTCTGTCATCTGCAAATTTGATAACCATCATTCTCATTTCCAGATCATTTATACACATATTAAAAAGCACCGGTCCCGGTACAGAACCTTATGGCACTCCACTGTTCACTTTCCTCCATTGAACAAAGAGGTCATTTACACCTAGTCTCTGTTTTATATATTGTAACAAGTTCCCAATCGATAAAAGAACTTTGCCTTCTATCCAAATAGCTTTTAATTTTCTCAAAAGTCTCTCATTGGGAACTTGGTCAAAAGCTTTTTGAGAATCTAGATACACTACATCAACTGACTTTATCCACATCTTTTATCAGAGTACATAGTAGTACATAGTAGATGACAGCAGAAAAAGACCTGCACGGTCCATCCAGTCTGCCCAACAAGATAAACTCATATGTGCTACTTTTTGTGTATACCTTACCTTGATTTGTACCAGTCCTCTTCAGGGCACAGACCGTAAAGGTCTGCCCAGCACTATCCCCGCCTCCCAACCACCAGCCCCTCCTCCCACCACCGGCTCTGGCACAGACCGTATAAGTCTACCCAGCACTATCCCCGCCTCCCAACTACCAGCCCCGCCTCCCACCACCGTCTCTGGCACAGACCGTATAAGTCTGCCCAGCACTATCCCCGCCTCCAAACCACCAGCCCCGCCTCCCACCACCAGCTCTGGCCTGTGCTACATTGTTACAATGCGAAACTGTGGATGGCTTCATATTTCCAGTAAAAACTGATGCACTTAACTTTTAAAACAACACAGTTGCAAAGTATATGCAAATATGGAATTTAAAACAAAAACATTCTTCCCATTTTTGGCTAATTGGCAGGAAAATTAATGATTGCGCTCTTGTTCTGAGCAGATGCTCTGTGGAGAAAGCCAGACACTGAGTTTTTCTACCCTCTCATTTTAAGCACATCAAGAAGGCAGCGGCATGTGGCAGGTCAAAAACAAAAAATCCTAAGAAAAAGCAGCTCTACAGATTGCAAAAGAACAATAAGCACTTCCTTTTGTTTTTTTTCCCCCCTTTGGTTTAATTTCTTTGCATCAGGTTTCATCCCACATTCTGCTGCAGTTCATAATTAGCAAGCAGGCCTCTGGGACCTAATTAACCAATTCAATTAACAAATCCAACAGAAATTGTAGAAGTCACCCTGACATTTGTCAGCCATTAGGAGGGACTTTATCCTGGCAGCGTCTGCCCACGTATTAAAAAATGATTAGCCCCTTTGCACCATACCTTTACCCTGGTGTCCACCTGGCGACTGGTGCAAACGTTTACCGGGGGGAAACACGGCAGAAGAGAGAAGGTAGTACGGGCCATCGTCGCAGGGAGTTTTGACCTTTGATTGAGCACATAATCAATAGGGTTTGCTTCAGCTCAGTGCGTATTTGCCCCTTCAGCCGTCTTTCCACTTCTCTGACCTTCAGAGAAACATTAGCCTGAGGAGCTGAGGGGGCTTCTGTTGCTCCAGGGGCTCCAGGCATGGTTTTTAAAAATGCCTTCAGAGGGAGAGGTCTTTTCTGTTTTGTCAATAGCTCTCTTTGCCTGCTTCACACAGCAGGGTTTTCTATACTTAGTTTTCTCTCTTAGTTCAAGGAAATCCTTTTTTGCTTCAAATTGCTTGTGTGTGTGTGTGTGTTAGAGAGGTAATATATAGAAACATGGAAATAAGGAAACATTGAAATATAATAGCAGATAAAGACCATGCAGCCTGTCCAAGCTACAAGCTCTACAATCCCTTCCTCTCCCTCTGGAGATCCTCTGTGCTTGTCCCTGGCCATCTTGAGTTCAGATGCTGTTCTCCTGTCCATCACCTCCGCTGTTCTATGCAACCCCAGGGGTGTAGCCACGGGTGGGCCTGGACGGGCCCAGGCCCAGCCACTTTTGCTCCAGGCCCGCCCAGCCTGCCCGCTCTCCCCGTCTGCGTGGTCTGCTCACTTTTACTGCCCTGAAGCGCCGTTCTCCCTCCAGCAGCACCGGCGATTCCCATAGCCAGCCTTCTGCCAGCGCACGTCGTTGGGGCCTCTTCTCAGGCACGTCCCGCCTACTCTGCAACTTCCTGCGTCCCACCTTTGCGGAAAACAGGAAGTTGCAGAGTAGGCGGGACGCGGCTGAGAAGAGGCTCTGATGACGCGCGCTGGCAGGAGGCTGGCTATGGGAATCGCCGGTGCTGGAGGGAGAACAGCGCTTCAGGTCAGTAAAAATGACAAGAACTGACCATGTGCAGGGGGCTGTCTGTCACGGGGGGGGGGGGGGGTAGCGGGTGGAGAGGAAATGCAAGGCCTGTGCCCACCCAGTCCACCTCCAGGCCCATCTAAAAATTAAACTCTGGCTACGCTACTGCAACCACCACCCTGTGACAGCCACTAAATTCAAGTCAGCCTCCTCTATTACAACCTCTAGATCTGAGTCTACATTTCTCATAATATGGGCTTTACTATAGACTATAAAGCTTTATAGATGTTATCCTTTATATATATATATGTATATATATATGTGTGTGTGTGTGTGTGTGTGTGTGTGTGTGTGTGTGTGTTAATGTTTTACTTAGCCACCCCCATTGACAACATCTGGAAGACATTTTGTACCTTCATTGATAGGTAGATACCATCTCTGCTCGGCGTCCTTTAGAAAAAGCATCCCATGGTTCAAGAAGATGAAATGCTTTTGTCCATACCATCAATGTAGCTAGGCATTGTCATGGTTGTGGCCGTGCCCATACTCACCTCTCATCCCAGTGACCAGGCCCTACGGCTGCTGTGGACTGCTTTTTTCCCGTTTCCCAATCCTGTTCCAGAAATCATTCCAGCCCTATTCTGATGTTCCTGCTGCCAAGCCTCGTTCTTAGTTGTGACATCATCAGTAAGGTCCTTTATAAGCACCTTGGAACTGTCTTGCTTTGCCTTTGCAACAGAGGTCTTTAGATGAGTTTTGGTCTGTGTGTGCTTGTTGCACTTCCAGCCTGCTCCTGCTTTGTCTCCGGTCAGTAATCTTGCTCCTGCTACAGCCCTGCTTTGTCTTTACCTTCAGTTCCTGCCTTGATTGTTCCACTCCTGCTTGTCCCAGTCCTGTCTGCCTTCAGTTTCAGTTCCAGCCCTGCCTGTCTTCAGCTTCAGTTCCAGTCCTGCTTATTCCAGTCTGGCTTGTTCCAGCCCTGCCTGCCTTCAGCTTCAGTTCCAGTCCTGCTTGTTCCAGACCTGCTTGTACCAGTCCTGTCTGATTCCAGCTTCGATCCTTGTCTGGGTGGTTCGCCTGCTGCTGCCGTTCACCAGCAGTGACCCAAGGGCTCACTACTCCTGAATCAGTGATAGGCATTCATTTTCAGAATTCAAGCTGAGGTTCTCTGCATGTTTCCTTATCCTTGACAGGGAGGATTGGAGAGAAAAGCACTTACACACATATCTGCTTCGACCTTCAAAACAGATTGTGAGCCCTCTAGGGATAGAGAAAGTACCTGCGTAATAATGTGTACAGTGCTGCGTACTTCTAATAGCACTATAGAAATGATTAGTAGTAGTAGCAGTAGTAACCTCTCTCCCAGATCCATAAAGTCACTCTCACTTACATAAGAGCATAAAAGTAGCCAAATGTGGGTCAGATCAATGGTCCATCTAGCTCAGTATCCTGTTTACAACAGTGGCCAATCCAGGTCACAAGTACCTGGCAGAAACCCAAATCATGACAACATTCCATGCTACAAATCCCAGGGCAAGCAGTTGCTTCCCCACGTCTGCCTCCGCGTTTTAATTATCCGTTTCACTGTTACAACCAAGGAAAATAAACTTGTACAGAAAAGTATTTATTTATTTATTTGTTGCATTTGTACCCCACATTTTCCCACCTATTTGCAGGCTCAATGTGGCTTACATAGTACCGTCAAAGGCGTTTGCCCAGTCGGTTGATAACAAGTACAAGGTTGGAATGTGATCGTATGAGGTATATGTGGAGGGTTGGGAAGGATGAAGATTGCGTGTTGTCCAGTACGATCAAAGTTATGCTGTGCTGCTGGGTGAAGAGGTTTACGTGGGGTCGTTGGGGTAGACCTTTTTGAAGAGGTTGGTTTTTAGTGATTTCCTGAAGTTCGGGTGTTCATGTGTTGTTTTCACAGCTTTTGGGAGGCCATTCCATAATTTTGCGCTTATATAGGAGAAACTGGATGCGTAAGTTGTTTTGTATTTCAGTTCTTTGCTATTTGGGTAGTGTAGGTTTAGGTAAGATCTTGATGATCTGACTTTGTTTCTTATTGGTAAGTCTATAAGATCTGTCATGTATCCTGGGACAACGCCGTATATGATTTTGTGGACTAAGGTGCAGATTTTGAAGATGATCCGTTCTTTGATTGGGAGCCAATGCAACTTTTCTCGAAGAGGTTTGGCACTTTCGAAACGTGTTTTGCCTGGCTGCTGTATTTTTATGACTCCCAACAGTAATAACAATAACGAAAAAAGAAAAAAAACTGCATTATAGATTGAAAATCAAACTCAAGTCCACATTATGTGATCCAAGATAGCAAACAATGGAGGATCTAATTTGAGAAAAGGAAGGCAATATACCTGACATGTTAACAGGATTCCCATATTTTTAAAATGAATTATACCCCCATGATGCATTTAGTTGCTAAAAAAAGCTGAAAGGTGAGAAGTTTCAAAAGAGATATATTTAACCAATTGGTACCTGAACTACACATTCACAAGGTTATCTTTAGAAGAAAGTAGCCCCCTATCTGAAGTACCCCTGGTTTCAACAATAGAAACTGCTGATCTCTGGAAACACCAGGAAAGATCTGGATTCTAAATCCCCCCAAAATCTTCTCATTATTTTTAAAGAACATTCTCATCAACCAGTTTTTATGGCGCCAACACCATCAAGAAACTCCAAACAGCCCAAAATACCGCCGCCAGACTCATATTTGGAAAATCAAAATATGAAAGTGCAAAACCCTTAAGAGAGAAACTCCACTGGCTCTCACTTAAGGAACGGACCACGTTCAAAATCTGCACGATCATACACAAAATCATCTACGGAGACGCCCCGACCTACATGCTAAACCTCGTGGACCTGCCGCCCAGAAATGCCAAAAGATGATCCCGAAAATTTCTTAATCTACACTTCCCCAGCTGTAAAGGACTAACATACAAACTTGTACACACGACCTTCTTCTCCTACATGAGTACGCAGCTGTGGAACGCACTACCAGCTAACCTGAAAACAATCTACGAAATATCCAACTTTCGTAAATCCCTGAAGACGTACCTCTTCAATAAGGCCTACAAAGAGGACCCATAGCTTAACTATACCACCTCAACAATCCACTAGAATCCGTAAATCATCTTTCTATACCTACTTTCTTAATACTTCTTTCCATCCTCAATCTCTTTGCATCAACAATTGTATCTGACATCCTGGAATGGCAATGCCATAACAGACCTCTGTAAGCCACATTGAGCCTGTAAATAGGTGGGAAAATGTGGGATACAAATGCAATAAATAAATAAATAAATAAATAAAATAAATGAATAAATAGTAGCCACCAAGGTTAACACCATAAGCCAAATCAGTGTCTGAAGATTCCAAAGCAGTAGAAACGTCCAAAGGTGGAACATTCAGAGCTGCATTCTGCCGATTAACCATGGCTTTCGTGGGTAAATAACATACTTGAGAGACGAGTGGGGTACTTTCTTCAGCAACTCCTAATATTTCTTTTATGTATCTTTTAAGCATGTCTCGAGGAGTAACAGCAGATACCTTAGGAAAATTAAGAAACCGAAGATTGTTACTCCTAATGGAATTTTCAAATGATTCTGCTTTCCTCCTCAAATTATACACATCTTTCACTATATTAGTCTGAAGATTATGAACATTCTCCAAATCTTTCTCCTGTTTCTTAACCTGCCCAATTAATGTTTTTAATCCAGTATCCGTTTAACGTCCCCTCCAAGTTGGTCACATCCTGGCCCAGGAAGCACACCAGGGCCTCCATTTGCCCCATGCTGGTCCAGCAGGCTGCTCACTGACCCACCACGGATCCCAGCTTTTTGCAGAAAAGAGTCCATCAAACCGACAGCAGACGGAACACGAGGTTGCTGAGAGGTCTCGTCAGCAGATGGGCCCTTTCTCTTCAGCATAGCAGAGGAAAAATGAGGAACACAGCAGAGAGACTTCACACATGTCAGGTACGTGCGGCCATCTTGGATCAAGTCACTCTCACTTTTGATACGTTTTAGGTGATGAAAAGTATTGGATAATAGTCAGTAGGCTTGATGAGTCTCGGCAACCTCTTCACAATGTCTCACACCGTGGTACCAGACAGATAGCAAATCTCTCAGGACATTGTATCTGGACAACAGATTGATGTGTACCCCTCTCAAAGGAGTCACCAACCACCACTATTTATTTTCTAGGCATGGTGGTTGCTGATCCTACATCTTTGAGGTGTGCATGTTTCAGCTCATCTTCAGATAGTTTCTCCCCTTCCACTTCTAGGGTTACATACCAGTTCAGCAGCTCAAGTGAAGGTGGAGATGGAATGTAAGTTTTACTGGCCTTGGTAACCTATATCCAGCTTCATCTTCCTCTTTGCTTGAAATGTTAGATACCTCAAGAGATGGCAACAGTAGTAATTGGGAAACAAAGCCAGTACTGGGCAGACTTTTATGGTCCGTGGCCTGATCATGGCTGGACAGATTAATAGAAACATAGAAAACATAGACAATAAGGGCCAAATGGCCCATCCAGTCTGCCCTTCCTCAGTAACCACTAACTCCTCCTTTCCTAAGAGATCCCACATGCCTGTCCCCTGCTTTCTTAAAAATTCAGACACAGTCCTTGTCTCCACAACCTCCACCGGGAGGCTAGTCCACATGTCCACCACCCTTTCTGTGAAAGAGAATTTTCTTAGGTTACTCCTGAGCCTATTTCCTCTTAACTTCATCCTTTGCCCTCTCATTGCAGAGTTTTAGCTTCAGAAGTTGGAGAACACGGCCAGTACTGGGCAGACTTCTAAGGTCTGTGCACCTGATTGTAGCTGGACAGATTTGGATGGGCTGGAGTGGAGCTTCGATGACAACTTCAGAAGGAGAACAAGGGCAGTGCCAAGCAGACTTCTACAGTCTATGCCCTGAAAATGGCGAGAGCAAATCCAAGATCAGGTATACATATGAAGTATTACATCATACCTTATGCTATGAGTTTATCTTGTTGGGCAGATTGGATGGACCATACAGGTCTTTATCTGCCGTCATCTACTATGTTACTACGTTACTACTAGAAACTCTGTATTTTACTCCTTTAGCCCCAATACTATGGAATGATCTTTCACCATATATTCGATCAGAACTCTTATTAGATTGCAATCACATGTCAAAATTTTTGATTTTGAATTAGCACACGTTATAGTGTAAGTTTAGCTGATGATGGGTTAAAAATGTACTGATTACCTGAGTAGTCACCTTGATTTTAATTTTGCCTTTTATAAATTTGATGTGGACTGCGTGCATATTATTCTTGATATGTCTGTAATATTTTTAAATGTGAATTGAGTGCAAACTTTCCTTTTATTATGGCATTCCTTTTCCCTTTCCATACCATGGATTTTAAATGTATACCGCTTTGACCTATTTAGGCTGTAGAACAAATTAGGAATAAGCAATGAACAACTGAAGCCAAGAATTTCTGCACAGTTTTCCAGCTAAAATATATTAAATCTACCCTCACAGAACGGGAACCATAATAAAAGCCTAATGAGATAATTAGTAACGTAGTACATATGAACATAAGAGTAGCCGTACTGGGTCAGACCATCTAGCCCAGTATCCTGTTCCAACAGTAGCCAAGTCAGGTCACTAGTATCTGGCAGAAACCCAAATCGTGGCGATATTCCATGTAGAACCCCAAAGAATAGCAAGATTCTGGAATCCTAAAGAGTGACAGGATTCCATATAGAATCCCAAAGAATTGCAAGATTCTGGAATCCTAAAGAGTGACAAGATTCCATGTAGAATCCCAAAGAACAGCAGGATTCTGGAATCCTAAAGAGTGACAAGATTCCATTCAGAATCTCAAAGAGTAGCAACATTCCATACTACAAATCCCAGGGCAAGAAGTTGCTTCCCATGTCTGCCTCAATAGCAGACTATGAACCTTTCCTCCAGGAATTTGTCCAAACATTTTTTTTAACCTAGATACGCTAACCGCTGTTACTACATCCTCCGGCAAAGAGTTCCAGAGCTTAACTATTTGTGTTAGTGGAGTCTATATCCAAGTTGTCCTTCTGTATGATCTGGTGGTGTTACTTCTTTGTAGTTGGGGGTTCCCCCTGCCTCATGATGGGACGTACACCACGTCAAACGTAAGTACACACAGAAAATCCAAGAAGTTATTTAACTTTCAAAAAGGAGATCATGACAAAATGAGGAAAATGGCAAAAAAAAACAACAACAACAATCTAGAGGAGCAGCTTCAAAGGTCAAAAATTTACATCAAGCATGGATGTTATTCAAAAACATCAGCCTGGAAGTCCAGACCAGATATGTTCCACATATTAAAAAAGAAAAAAAGGTGGAAGGAAGGCCAAACAACAGCTGGCATGGTTAAAACATGAGGTGAAGGAGCCTACTGGAGCTAAAAGAACTTCCTTCAGAAAATGGAAGAAGGATCCAACTGAACCCAAGGAGGAAGTAGGGGGTGACGCAATGACCTCCAGTGGGCCCTTTCGGGCACTAGGAAAACAAGGCATTGACAATCTAGATATGATAGAGGTCTATAAAATAATGAGTGGAGTTGAACGGGTAGATGTGAAGCGTCTGTTTACACTTTCCAAAAATACTAGGACTAGGGGGCATGCGATGAAGCTACAATGTAGTAAATTTAAAACAAATCGGAGAAAATCTTTCTTCACTCAACGTGTAATTAAACTCTGGAATTCGTTGCCAGAGAATGTGGTAAAGGCAGTTAGCTTAGCAGAGTGGGACCGTCCTTCTTTGTTTATTTTGTACAGCGCTGCGTAACCCTAGTAGCGCTCTAGAAATGTTAAGTAGTAGTAGTAGTAGTTTTTAAAAGGTTTGGACGGCTTCCTAAAGGAAAAGTCCATAGACCATTATTAAATGGACTTGGGGAAAATCCACTATTTCTGGGATAAGCAGTATAAAATGTTTTGTACTTTTTTGGGATCATGCCAGGTATTTGTGACCTGGATTGGCCACTGTTGGAAACAGGATGCTGAGCTTGATGGACCTTTGGTCTGTCCCAGTATGTCAATACTTATGTACTTGGGATTCTGAATGGAATCTTGCTACTCGTTGGGTTCTACATGGAATGTTGCTACACTTTGAAATTCTGCATGGAATCTTGTTATTCTTTAGAATTCTAGAATCTTGCTACTCTTTGGGGTTCTGGTGGAATGTTGCTACTATTTGGGTTTCTGCCAGGTTCTTATGACCTGGATTGGCCACTGTTGGAAACAGGATGCTGGCCTTGATGGACCTTTGGTCTTTCCCAGTATGGCAATACTTATGTAAAGCAAATGGCTGGGAGCATAAGGAATAGCTAAAGAAGATAAGTAGGAGAGAGTGGCCAAATGATAAGACACAGAATTTAAAAAAACGCAAGGCCCCTAAGAGAGAAACTGCACTGGCTACCACTCAAAGGAACGAATTGAGTTCAAGATCTGCACGACCGTACACAAAATCATTCACACAGACGCCCCACTCTACATGTTAAACCTAATAGACTTGCCACCCAGAAATGTAGATCAGCCCGCAAGTTCCTCCATTTGAACTTCCCCAGCTGTAAAGGAATTAAATACAAACAGGCATACGCTACTACCTTTGCATACAAAAGCACACAGATATGGACTACCCATGGCCCTGAAAACCACGGACAACCTAACCAGCTTTCGCAAATCTTTGAAGACACATCTCTTCAACAAGGCCTACCAAAGATATCCTTAATGAAACAAATCACTCCTTACACCACCCACATGCTTTAAAACACCCCTCACACAACCTTACCTAACACCTTCTAATTTATTCCTCTTCTACCTCCAGATTATTACCGACTGTATCTAAGATTATGTAATGAACTTTTCATATTAACACCCTGTAAGCCACATTGAGCCTGCAAAAAGGTGGGATAATGTGGGGTACAAATGCAATAAATAAAACTGTATGCAAAAATGAACCGGTAGCCAATGCAGCATCCGAAGCAAAGGGGTGACATGATCAGTCTTGCGAGCGCGACCAAAAAAATAATGAGCTGCAGTGTTTTGAAGGAACTGGAAGGTCTTTGATACCAATCACAGTGTCACATCAGGGGAAGAGCGACTGAAAGGAAAAGTCATTTTAGTTCTGAACCTTTCAGCTAATGTATCTTCCTCGACTCCAGCTCTCTAGGACTTTCCCTCTTCCTAAGAAAAAGAAAGGGGGGGAGGGGACTCACTTTTTTTTTCTTTGCCACCGAATAAGAGAATGCTTGAAAAAGAGAGAAAAAAAATCACCACACAACGCTGTATTCAAACAATACGCACGAGCAGGGGAATTCATTCAATTCTAACAACACACCCAAGGGAAATCAAGAGCAAAAGCTGGGAATTTCAACGAAGGGTGGGGTTTCCTTCTCTTGCACTTGAAGGTGTTGTGTTGTACTGAAAAGCAACTCTAGCAGAGTGCGTCTTTACATCCAAGCCTGCTTCCCTGGGAATCCGTCTCTCTCCATCATCTCTCCCTTGTCAATCACTGTAACTTTTATTCTTCACTATGTATACACATGCACATAATAAGGTTATTCAGGCTAGCTGGTTAGAAGATAACAAATCACTCTTTCCATCTATTTCTCTTTCCATAGAGTAAATTGATAAAAGGTGTCACCGTATTTTGCTCTATCATGTGAATTTAAAGAAGCCCACATTTCTGAAGCTGTACTGATTACATAAGAGCATAAGTACATAAGTAATGCCACACTGGGAAAAGACCAAAGGTCCATCGAGCCTAGCATCCTGTCCACGACAGCAGCCAATCCAGGCCAAGGGCACCTGGCGAGCTTCCCAAACGTACAAACATTCTATACAATCAAGCCATTGTGACATCACTAATGAGGTTGGCTCTTATTGGTGGAATGAGCCACTATGACATCACAATAGGTTAAATCACTGCTCTATGTAATAAAAGTGAGCCAAGTAGAGGACATAAGTACATAAGTAATGCCACACTGGGAAAAGACCAAGGGTCCATCGAGCCCAGCATCCTGTCCACGACAGCGGCCAATCCAGGCCAAGGGCACCTGGCGAGCTTCCCAAACGTACAAACATTCTATACATGTTATTCCTGGAATTGTGGATTTTTCCCGAGTCCATTTAGTGGCGGTCTATGGACTGTCCTTTAGGAAACAGTCTAACCCCTTTTTAAACTCTGCTAAGCTAACCGCCTTCACCACGTTCTCCGGCAACGAATTCCAGAGTTTAATTACGCGTTGGGTGAAGAAACATTTCCTCTGATTTCTTTTAAATTTACTACACTGTAGTTTCATCGCATGCCCATCTCCACTGTTACATCTGTAATTGTACAAATCTGTTTTAACTCTAATTGAATTTATTATCCATCTATGCATCTGTCTATTACATTGTGAGAAAGTCTTGGATGGGGGGGTGAACATCAAAGTAAATTTGGTCTATTTGGATGCTTCAAAAATTTTCCCTGTAAATTAATGGGCAAACAACTGATTTGCATGCACAAAAAAGTTCTTGCACACATAGAAGGTATGCATTTAAGACAAATATGAACAAAAAAAACCCACACACAAAAATTGCAAAAAGTTCATTTACTAAAGAAAACTCACCAAACTTTTTTTGGGTCGTAACACCCGTAGCCTTGGAGTCCTAGTTTGCTGGAAGATGTCATCCAAAACGAGGACATGGAATTCAACTCTGTCCCATATTTTATTCTCTTCTGCCCTCCCCAACCCAATAGAATGTTCCACACACTCATACAGTTAGGGAGAGAAGGCCACGTAGAGGTGAGAAAATATTCTTTTTATTACTTACCAAGCAAGAAAACAGACTATGATTCAGGGGCGTAGCCAGACACCCAATTTTGGGTGGGCCTGGGCCCAAGATGGGTGGGCAGAAGAACTATGTCCTGTCCCACAAGTGATTTGGTCTTTCTCTCTCTCTCTCTTGCCTGCATGCCATATGGTCTCTCAAGCATCCCCCCTCCCCTGCATACCTTTTAAATAGATTTTCACTGGCATTGAGAAGCAACTAATACACACTTCTCATGTTGGCCCCACAGCCTTCCTTGATGCAACTTCCTGTTTCCACGTAGGTGGGAATACATCAGAGAGAAGGCTGTGGGGTCGTTGCGAGCAGTATGTATCAGTTGCTTGTCGCTGCTGTTTACATGGTATGCAGGAGGGACAGCTGTTGGGAGTTTTCAGCTGATGTGGCTTGGGGATCCCTGCCAGCCACATGATAGGTGTGCTGCTACTGGGTGGGCCTGAGCCCAAAGTGGGTGGGCCTGTGCCCACCCAGGCCCACCCTTGGCTACGCCACTGCTATGATTCTTTTCTCAAGAGAGAGTTACAACGAAGCTGCACAGAGGTGCTATCTCTGAGTACTTCTCCAATGTGGTCTTGCTAGCTATCAATTTTTATACTTCTTCAATCATTCTACAGCTCAAACAGTTTGTTAGCATTAGTTTCGACCACTGATCAAGATTATTAGACAGGGCTAAAGCTGCATCATACTGATTAGCATGTTCCATTTCGCCAGCAACCATTTAGCTATGTTCCAGGCCTGATAATAGAAAAAAGTCCCCTTTACCACATTCTTTAGCAAACACCTTGCATAGAAAATTGCTTCATGTCCTTTCTGCAAGCCTGTCAGCAAGCCTGACACAACAGCTCATGAGCCTCTGGGTCACACAGAGGGTATGATTTTTAGGTCTGGCTGACAGCTTCAGGCCTCTGAACCTGTTTTTGGAAGGGCCTAGTTAGGTTCATTATATACACTATCCTCGGTATTTTGTTCTCCTGGACGATCATCGGTTGACCACACGTTCCTGTTTGGAGGTCTTTGGAATATACCATATAAGTTGGTGTAAGAGTTTAAATGAGACATCAACATTTTGGAAGACCAGACCATATGATTGGATGGGCCTGAGCCCAATGTGGGTGGGTATGAGAGTCCTTGCCCGGCATCCCTCCCTCCCCTCCTTCCCCAGGCAACCAGGCACCTCTCAACCCTCCCTCCCCCCCCCCCCCCACCTAAATTTCTGTACCTTTTAAAGCTTTATTTATTTGCTGACACTGAGCAGTGACTCATACCTGCTGTACACACCGGCCTCCAGCCTCCTCTCTGAGCTGGTCTTGCCTATGCAGAAACAGGAAATTGTGTCGGAATGAGTCACTGCTCACTGCCGACATAGAAATGAAGGATTTAAAAGTTAAGGGGGCCCCTCCGAAGGGACACCACCTTGTAAGTGGTGGAGGGGCTTCCGTGTTTCAATGACTCAGAGGGCTATGCTGAAGGGTTACCCATATCAGACAGGCCTCTGAGGAGAAACCAGACAAAGAGTGTCCCAAATTAGGGAGAGGGGAAAGATGGTGACCTGAAGCTCGTACACTCAACGGCCCAGCTGTCCTCTGAAGTTCAGTTTTTGTTCATTTGAAATTTCCCCTCTGCAATGCAGTTGCCTTAACAGAGGAAGGGGACAATGGGGGGTCAGCCGCCGATGACCAGCGTTTTGTCCCCTGTGCAGCAAGTGTGGGACCGCTGTGTGACGAGCTGCCCATAGATGACTGGGTTGATGAGTCCTTTGATTAGCGCCGACGAAGGAGCGTCAATGCTCTTGGACCTGGAAACAACTTCATCGCTCAAAAATCATTTAACCACCATGCCCAAAGGAGTGGAGGAGTGAGTCAGGAGTGTATGCTGAAACGGAAGTCGTTTACAGCTGAACCCGTGTCGGCGGTGCTACTCCTAAACCCTTAAAGAGTTATCAGCTTGGAGTTTTTGGCTCCCGTGGAGGTTGCATTGAATGTCATCTGGAGGGTGCTCCAGGACCTGACGGTGGTAGAGAATGACTTTGCTTCAGATATAGTCTTGTTAATGAGCCACAAGGATAATCTAATCAAATCCTTTGAGAATATACAGCAAATGAAGTTCTACTGAAGTAGGAAACGGTTAAGATTTGAAAATGATAAAAGACCAGAAACATTTGAACAAAATGAATATTGTTACAGATGATTAATATCGAGATTGTTGTTTTCCCAGAGTTCCGGGTATGACTCTTAATGTTTTTTTTCCTCTGAAATGATTCCTCTTAATATATTAATTCAAAAGGAGTGAAGCCTGTGAAGCTGGGATTACTTTAATCAGCGGGAATTGGATTGGAGATTCAAGGGTTTGTATTGTTAAACAATTTATGGTTTTAAAAGGGAAAAAAAATTAAATTAGGTGTATTACTTTCACTAATATTGAACAATAAGTATCTTTCCAATGAAATTGATGGACTATGCACCGTTATGGTCTTGAAGAAACCAACCAGATGATCAATGTGGAATAATGATTTAGATAAATAATAACTGGGGATAATCGGGTTAATACCACGTTTTCTTGGTTTACTGTTGTTTAATTGATCTCCTTGTCTTGTTTCACTCTCCCTATTTATTTTGGGGTCTAAAAAAGAGAAAGATTGTACATAATCCATTTATCTAGTTGAAATTGTTTTCTTCTAATATTGTATTAATGTACAATCATCTTTGTTTTACTGTTTTGCAAGTGATCCTTGTAAAATAAAAACATTATAAATAAATGATTAAATAAATTAAAAAAAAAAAAAAGTTAAGGGGGGGTTGGGGGGTTCAGTTGAGAGATGCCAGAACACCTGCAATGTAAGGGAGGGAAAGATGTCAGGAGTTTTCAGCTGGCAGGACTTAGCGTCATCAGAGATGTGCTCCTTCTAGGCGGGCCTGAGACTAAAGCAGGTGGAATTGTGCCCACCCAGGTCCACCCATGGCTATGTCATTTGTGTAACTTACAGAAGAGTTACACATGTCCCTGTGAAAACTACAAAGCCATGAGACAGGAGGCATGTTCTGTTGTGGAGTGGGAACTGGTTAAAATATAGAAAAGAGAGGGTAGGGTTAAATGGTCAATTCTCTCAGTGGAGGAAGGTGAACAATGGAGTGCCCCAGGGATCTGTACTGGGACTGGTGCTTTTTAATCTACTATAATAAAACTCACCCTCAACATTCTTAAGACAACGTTCTGAAGTCACTCAGTCACTCCCTGAAGGGTTCATGGATTCATGGTGGTGAAGCCACAACACTGACCATGTCTCTCTGCCCCGCCCTCGCATGACGGACCAATCAGAAAAAACACCCTCAACATTCTGAAACACAAAGGACCATCACAACACCGTTCCCAGGCAACACTAGGCAACATAAGACGGACCAATCAGAGGAAACTATGTGACAATAAGGGAGGAGCATTCCCCAGCAGAATGGCTCATTATCTGTGCAGCACGGAGAGCACAGAACCACTGCTGGAACGAGAGAAGAATATTCCTGCTGTGGGTATGTGCAAAAAAAGACCGGGGGGGGGGGGGGGGGGGGGTAAGAAATTTTTAAATGCCTAATGCCAGTACTGAAGAGTGCCAGAGGGCCTATAGCACAGACTATATTTGGGATCGCTTGACATGGAGTCAGAGGAGCCGGAAAACAACGTGCCCGTCACCATCTGGGACGTGGGCGAACAGGACAAGCTGGAAGGATTACCCGCGACCCAGCCAGCAGCAAACAGCGACCAAGGACAGCACAGCACATCCCCCAACCCCCAAGCAAAAAACAAAACAAAAAAAGACATACATCAATAACCTGCACACACACTGCACCCTCACACACTCACTCACACACACACAAAATAACTCTGTGACACATACACACACACACACAAAAAGCCACATGCTAGCGCCCGTTTCATTGGTTTCGGAAACGGGCCTTTTTTACTAGTATATTTATAAATGATCTGGAAATGGGAATGATGAGGGAAGGTGATCAAATTTGCAGATGATATGAAATTATTCCAAGCTATGAGGTCACATGCAGACTGCAGAAGGACCTTGGGAGGCTGGAAGACTGGGCAGATGAATATTTACATTTGGACAAATACAAAGTGATGCATGTTGGGAAGAATAACCGAAATTATGGCTACACGATGCCAGGTTCCACATTACGGGTGAAGGGGGGGTACCTACATTAGGAGTCATCACTGAGGAAAAGGATCATTGTGGACAAAAGGTTGAAATCTTATGCTCAATATGCGGCAGTGGCCAAAAAAGTAAACAGAATGTTAGGAATTATGAGGAAAGGAATAGAAATTAAAACATATAATATCATAATGTCACTCCATGATGGTGGAGACCACACCTTGAGTATTGTATGCAGTTCTGGTTGCCGCATCTCAAAAATGATATAGCGAAACTGGAAAAAGGTACAAAGAAGGGCAACCAAAATAATCAAGGGGATGGAAGGGCTCTTCTATGAGGAAAGGCTAGGGCTCTTTAGCTTGGAGAAAAGATGGCTGAGGGGGGATATGACAGAAGTCTACAAAGATTAGGGTTACACACCATAAAGTTACCTAGTAGCATATTTAAAAGAAATAGGAGACAATATTTTTTTCATTCAATGTATAGTTAAACTCTGTAATTCATTGCTGGAGCAAGTGGTAAAAGCAGTAAATGTAGGTGGGTTTTAACAAAAAGGTTTGGACAGGAAGCCAGTGAAGTGACTTGAGGAGAGGGCTAATATGAGCATAACGACCCTGGCGGAATATAAGTTGTGCGGCAGAATTTTGAACAGATTGAAGGGGAGAGAGATGGCTAAGTGGGAGACCTGTGAGAAGCAAGTTGCAATAGTCTAAGCGAGAGGTGATAAGAGTGTGGATGAGGGTTCTTGTAGTGTGCTCAGAAAGGAAAGGGCGAATTTTGCTGATATTATAGAGAAAGAAACGACACTTTGGAACTTTGCCGCTACCTTATACAATAGCGCCTAGTGCTCATAGGTACCTGCCAATTAACAGTGCCTTTGATGTGCATAAGTGATCCCTACATCTAGACCCTCCCTGTATGTGCCAGCAGGCAAATCTGTATTTCAATAAATCAGGGCCGCCGAGAGACACAGCCTGGGGCAGGGCCACCAACCACCGCCGCCACCGTTGTGCAGCTCATTCACCCCTCCCCCTGCAAATTCGGGCCGCCGCCGCTACCCCCTTACCTTCCTGAGTCACTCTGCTCCTCCCTCCGTCTGTCTTCTCCTGCTCCTGTGCGCCCAGACCTGGGTTATTGTGTTAACGCAATCATCCAGGTCCTGACACACAGGAGCAGGAGAGAGAGAGACCCGGAAGCAGGCAAGCAGGAAGAAGCTTCTGGTCCTTCGTGCTGGGCCTCCCCTTGGAGGCCGGGCCCAGGGAATCGACCCCCCCCCCGCCCCCCTTCCTCGGTGACCCTGCAATAAACATGGACCTGTTGACCTAATTCCACAGATTTCACTATGTATGTTGTTTATTAGAGTTACCTTAATACTTTGTTTACTGGATTAATTGCAAATTATTACCAATAATTATAAACTTCAAAATGGTGGCCAGGCCATCTCAGGACTGGCCGCGTACAGATTGCCATACGGCAATGATATTAAAGTTGCCCTGGGTGCCTCAAAGGTTGCCATGCAAAACTCCAAAATAATTTCATACATTTTTTAAATGAAAAGATGTTCTTTTCAGAGCTCCAAGCAGAGAACTGCCACGCTTGTTAGGATTAAGTGAATATTAACAAACCTCAGCTAGTTTCAGGAGACCACTGACAAAAGCGTATGAGGAAAGCTGTGCCCCAGGCCTTGAAGCTGTGAAATGTTCTCAGCGAAATGTTGAAAGTGTTTATTTTGAGAGCAGAAAAATCTGGGAATATGGTACCTGTCCAAACAGAACCTGAAGACATTTTCTTCTGTAGAGAAGGGGAAGCTTGACCTGTGGAAAAAAAAAAAAATAAGCTGCCCTTATTTTCTATCTCCAGTTTCCAAGCACAAATGGCCTTTGTAAATATAAGTGAAAAGGTGAGATGCAGGGACAAGTTTGTGTGTGCGTGGGGGGTGGGGTGGGGAGGGGGGGTTACGGATTTCTTATCACTATAGAATGCTCAGAGACCCCGCATTTAATCCTGTTTGACTTACTTTCATGAGGATGGGGTTTCAGCAGGTTTCCCAGGCCTATCCATGAGCTTTTTTTGATAGATGACATTATATGCAAAGGCTGAAGGAGAAACACCCTTTTAAGTAGCTTATATTTACCTCAGTCCATTGGAGCTGGAGTTGAGGAGAATAAGGGAAGTCCAGTCTTGTAAAGCAGTCAAGTGCCTGCTGCCCCAAGAATTCTCTGTCAGCAAGCATGAATTTCGTACTGTGAGAAATACGTAAAAGATGAACTACTACTACTACTACTTAACTTTTCTAGAGCGCTACTAGGGTTACGCAGCGCTGTACAGGACAGTCCCTGCTCAAAAGAGCTGACAATCTAATGGGCGAAATGAACTCAAACCAGGAGGATTTCAAGTCTGTTTTGAGCCTGATGGAATTTTTCTGTATTCCCAGGCGGTTTGGGAAAATCTGTCACGACTTTTACTTTTTTTTTTTTTTGCTGTTTTAATGATATTCGGTTTTATTTCATGGCATATATGTACATAAGTACATAAGTACATAAGTAATGCCACACTGGGAAAAGACCAAGGGTCCATCGAGCCCAGCATCCTGTCCACGACAGCGGCCAATCCAGGCCAAGGGCACCTGGCAAGCTTCCCAAATGTACAAATATTCTATACATGTTATTCCTAGAATTTTGGATTTTTCCAAGTCCGTTTAGTAGCCGTTTATGGACTTGTCCTTTAGGAAACCGTTCAACCCCTTTTAAAACTCTGCTAAGCTAACCGCCTTCACCACTTTCTCCGGCAACGAATTCCAGAGTTTAATTACACGTTGGGTGAAGAAAAGTTTTCTACGATTTGTTTTAAATTTACTACACTGTAGTTTCATCGCATGCCCCCTAGTCCTAGTATTTTTGGAAAGCGTGAACAGACGCTTCACATCCACCTGTTCCACTCCACTCATTATTTTATATACCTCTATCATGTCTCCACTCAGCCGTCTCTTCTCCAAGCTGTATAGCCCTAGCCTCCTTAGTCTTTCTTCATAGGGAAGTCGTCCCATCCCTGCTATCATTTTAGTCGCCCTTCGCTGCACCTTTTCCAATTCTACTATATCTTTCTTGAGATGCGGCAACCAGAATTGAACAGAATACTCAAGGTGCGGTCGCACCATGGAGCGATACAACAGCATTATAACATCCTCACACCTGTTTTCCATACCTTTCCTAATAATACCCAGCATCCTATTCGCTTTCCTAGCCGCAGCAGCACACTGAGCAGAAGGTTTCAGTGTATTATCAATGACAACACCCAGATCCCTTTCTTGGTCCATAACTCCTAACGTGGAACCTTGCATGATGTAGCTATAATTCGGGTTCTTTTCCCCCACATGCATCACCTTGCTCACATTACTTGATAGAGGTCTATAAATTAATGAGTGGAGTGGAACGGGTAGATGTGAATCCTTGTTTACTCTTTCCAAAAATACTAGGACTAGGGGGCATGCAATGAAGCTGCAAAGTAGTAAATTTAAAATGAATCGGAGAAAATATTTCTTCACTCAATGTGTAATTAAACTCTGCAATTCGGTGCCAGGGAATGTAGTAAAAGCAGTTACCTTAGCGGGGTTTTAAAAAGGTTTGGATGGCTTCCTAAAGGTAAAGTCCATAGATCATTATTAAAATGGACTTGGGGAAAAATTGACTGCTTATTTCTAGAATAAGCAGAATAAAATGTATTGTACTGTTTTGGGATCTTGCCAAGTACTTGTAACCTAGATTGGCCACTGTTGGAAACAGGATACTGGACTTGATGGGCCTTCAGTCTGTCCCAGTATGGCAATACTTATGTACTTATATGTACCTGTGAGGAGGTGAAGCTGAAAAGGCAATAAAATGACACTATCACTTTGAGAAGCGTGAAACCAAAGGGGAGGGGAGGGGAGGGGAGAGGAGATGTAAGAGCTGGCTGGTGGGGCAGTGGGAGGAGTATAGAGTGTCAATGCTCAGAAACGCGATTACCAAGGGGGAGGAAGTTGAGGGACATGGAGTTGGAAATGGAAAAGAAGCTTTAACTTTTGGTCAGCGGCCAGTTGCAAAGCTGACTCAGTTAAGTGCAGGTCCCCAAGGAGCCAACCTTGCTTAAGGCCAGCCCTGACAAGCATCAGTGCACTTTGAACCCTGGATTCCCTAGTTCTTAGTCTGCTGCACTAACCACTAGTCTACTTCTTCATGTGAGGTTTAGAAGTGATACCCAGACCGTGTACCTAGTTCACCGAGGGTAACGCCCCACCACCCACATCCACAAGGAGCTCCAAACTGAAAGGAGGACTCCTGATCCAGGTGAGCTCTTCCTCGGAGGGTCCAGGTGAAGCACATGGTTTCCATTGGAGCCGACTCTGTGGGTGCTGTGGGTGCTTGAGCACCCCCAATATTGAGAAAATTGCTTGTACGTGTCCAGGGAGGGGTTATTTTCATTGGGCTTAGCACCCCCAATAATTTTGAAAAGTTGGCTCCTCCCAACTACCTTGAGACCTCCAGTAGACAGTTGTAAAGTTTGGTCACATTGACTTCCCGGTGCTGTCAACCTAAATTACAGCAAGCTTCGCCAGGAGGCAACGCGCAACGTATGTTCATGTTTCCCACTAGCTAAGACTAATATTTTTCCACTCAGCCTATCCACCCAGGAATGATTACACATTTTATCGTCACCTGCTAAAAAGAAGATAAAGAAATAGCTTTACCTCGGGCTACATCTGTTTTAGAAATGTTTACCATAGTCCTCCAAACACAAACCAGCCATTAGATGTAGAAATTTGCATAAGGGGCTGCTTTTCGCTTAAGGCTAATTGTGAAATTACATGGAGGTTTGTATAGAGAGAATCAACCTCCTTGGTGGAAAGCTGGATGCCGCTGTTGAAGGAGAAGTCCTGTCTGCAGATCTTTCCTAATGAAGTCATTTGAATATTTTAAAAGGGGGCCTCTTGAGTGCAGAGCTTGAAGCTTTGCTATCTGGCCACAAATAGAAAACAGTGCAGACGGGGGTGAGGAGTCCAGACCATCCTCTCTTTAACCCTTGTTGACTCTTGTCATTTCTCTGCCTTTCTTTCCCTCTAGTGGTCGAGCTTGAATTCTGAAAGATATTAGCAAACTGCAAGTAAGAAAGGCTCCGGGGAAGGAGTTCATTTTTTTTCTCAGAGCCCGAACACATTGACTCTCTAATGCTGATTTGAATCGGTTAAGCACTTGGTGCTGTCTTGCTGACGGTATAATTTATTCTGCTTAGATTGCATTGGAAGAGCTTGCGATGAATGGCCACGTCACGTGTAGATGTCTGATGTGCATGCTAGAATAAAGCATTTCTAGCGAGTGCCATATCTTTAAATCAAGGCCTCAAAATATTATGATATGATATCAAGATGTAAGCGGGTTTTTGGTTCATTTTTCTTTCAATTTATTATCAAGCTTCTTTGCTAATAAACAAATTTTAATGTGCCTTAGAAAGGGAAATGGGACTTAATATATTGCCTTTCTGAGGTTTTTGCAACTACATTCAAAGTGGTTTACATATATTTGGGTACTTATTTTGTACCAGGGGCAATGGAGGGTTAAGTGACTTGCCCAGCGCCACAAGGAGCTACAGTGGGAATTGAACCCAGTACCCCAGGATCAACGTCCACTGCACTAACCACTAGGCTACTCCTCCACTAGCAACATTCCATGTATAAGCCTGCCCTTGCAGATCAGCAATGCGGCCGCACAGGCTTCTGTTTCTGTGAGTCTGACATCCTGCACATACGTACGTGCAGGACGTCAGACTCACAGAAACAGAAACAGAAGCCTGTGTGGCCGCATTGCTGATCTGCAAAGGCTTTCCAAATGGAATGTTGCTAGTGGAATAGCAACATTCCATCTAGAATCTCCAATAGTAGCAACATTGGGACTTGATATATCACTTTTCTGAGGTTTTTGCAACTACATTCAAAGCGGTTTACATATATTCAGGTTCTTATTTTGTACCAGGGGCAATGGAGGGTTAAGTGACTTGCCCAGAGTCACAAGGAGCTGCAGTAGGAATCGGAACTCAATTCCCCAGGATCAAAGTCCACTGCACTAACTACTAGGCTACTCCTCCACCAATAAGAGTCAACCTCATCAGTGATGTCACAATGGCTTGATTGTCTGATACTTGGCTCACTTCTGATATTGTGATGTCATAAGGGAAAGGGAAATGGGACTTGATATGCTGCCTTTCTGAGGTTTTTGCAACTACATTCAAAGCAGTTTACATATATTGAGGTACTTATTTTGTACCAGGGGCAATGGAGGGTTAAGTGACTTGCCCAGAGTCACAAGGAGCTGCAGTGGGAATTGAACTCAGTTCCCCAGGATCAAAGTCCACTGCACTAACCACTAGGCTACTGCTCCACTAGAATGTTTGAACACTTGATATCAAGATGATTTAACTAAAAAGAAAAAAAAAGTGATACCAAATATCTAAGTACAATTCTGCCAGAGCACACAAAAGTGGCACAGCTTGTAAATACAAAGGGAATGTTCACATGAGTCAAGCACGGGAGAGGCATGGGGCTGCCACATATGCACGAAACTTACAGAATACCAGTGGCATTCCTATATCGGCTGCCACCCAGGGCGGATCGCCGCTGCACACCCCCTGGCGCATCACCTCCACCCCCCAGCGCATCACCTCCATCCTCCCCCCACCCCCCCGGCGCATCACCTCCTAGGGGTGCAGGGAGCAGTCACGTGGCTGTCGGCTCTGCCGGTTCCCTGCCCCGGAACAGAAAGTAACGTCAGAGGGAGCAGGGAACTGATGCCGCCGACAACCTCCTCGCGGGCGCCCCCTGCACCCCATTGCAGCATGCACCCGGGGGTGGACTGCCCCCCACCGCCCCGCCCTTGGTATGCCACTGCAGAATACTGTAAGTTATACATGCCTTTAGCACATTTAGGTGTCCGCAGTTATACCAGGTCTATGCAATCCGAGTGCCCAGATGCTGCAAAAGAATAGGTTCTCACTGTACAACATTGGGGCGCCTAAAATGGGGTACCCAGTTAAAGAGTTGCTTCCGAACTCTTCAAGTACAAAACCTATTATGGATCCAACTTCTTCCTAGACAACCAACTCTGGAATGCCCTCCCCAGACCTATCCGATCAATCTGTGACTATCTACCCTTCCGGAAATCACTAAAAACCTATTTATTGAAGCAAGCCTACCCAAATGACCCAGACTGATCTCATGAACCCATCTACCTAACACTTAACCATGTGATAAAGACATTGACCCAAACTACATCTCCCAACGTACTCCCTTCTCCATTGCCTATCTCTCCCTACTCATCTCTTCTGTTCTATTTTTCTGATATATTCAACTTTTACTCTCTCTAACAATATTCTGTATTCCCTATTACTACGTAAGCTGCATTGAACCTGCTTTGAGTGGGAAAGCGCAGGATACAAGTGTAATAATAATCAAACATATAAATGGCAAGTGACCGACTCACCTGCAAATGCGCAGTAGAGACTTCCCTCTCTGTCCCGCAATCGCGTCAAGACGTGATGACATCAGAGGGTGGAACAGAGAGGGAAACGGAGTCGGACTGTCGGCCGCTGCCGCTTGGAAACGAACATCGCGCGCACCAACCTCCACCCTCCCCCCATCCCTGACGCCACTCCCGCCCCCCCCTCCGTATCGGGCCCCCTGCACTGATGTGTACAGCGCCTCTCACCTCCGTGTGGAAGCGCTTCAGGCAGCAGCAGAGCGATCTGCTGCTGCCTGCAGCGCTTTCACACGGAGGTGAGAGGCGCTGTCAGGTCAGTGCAGGGGGCCCGGCATGGAGGGGGGAGGGAGCGGCGGCGAGGAGGGTAGCTGGAAATCTCACCCGTTTTAACGGGCTTAACGGCTAGTAATACATAGATTAGGAGTAATTTCATAACAGGGTACCTACATGAAATGCCGAAAAAAAGCGCATGCTTCTCTAAAGGTAACATAAGTACATAGAACTGTTATCTCTAAGCTGAGCGAGCGTCCACCACCTGTAGTCCTGCCTGTGGGGGGCACTGTTTATCACATTTTCAATAGTGAGGAACAGGCAAACTCTGCAGGACTCCAGGGAACCTGTCTGTCTCTAGCCATTGAAAACACAATACAGTAATACCTCGGTTTTCGTTGACTTCGGCTCCCACTAAAGGAACGTATCATGTTCAAATTCTGCACCCTGGTCCACAAGATCATCCACGGTGATGCCCCAGCCTATATGTCAGACCTGATAGACCTACCACCCAGGAACGCAAAAAGATCCTCTCGCACATTCCTTAATTTGCATCCTCCCAAATGCAAGGGTCTGAAATACAAATCAATGCATGCATCTACCTTTTCCTATACGAGCACGCAACTTTGGAACGCGCTGCCACGCAACCTGAAAACGGTCTATGAATTGACAAATTTCCGCAAACTATTGAAAACCTATCTTTTCGACAAGATATATCACAAAGATCAGCATGTGAAACTGTATAATTCAACATGTGTAACTGTATAGTCTTAAAACTTCTAGACTGTCTTATAATGTGTCATAATGTCTTTCTGCTCTAACGCCCTCATCTATCTTACTACCATGTAACACAAGACCCTCTGTAAACCAAATGTATACTCAATGCTACTTCCAATATCCATGACGAAATGTAAGCCACATTGAGCCTGCAAAGAGGTGGGATAATGTGGGATACAAATGCCATAAAATAAATGAAATAAATAAATCATTGGTTTCGGTTTTCATCGATTTTTTTCCCGAAACATTTGTCTTGGATTTCGTCGGTTGCCTCAGATTTTGTCGGCGTGCCCACGTGACCTCGCTGCTAATTTTGCAAAAACGCATTCTCCTGCTCAGTGTGCCGCTGTTTCTCGTTGTGTGAGCATCACCCCGCGCGTCTAGCCAAACAATTCCATTGCTTTCCCATGTTTTTATTCATATGGAAATAATTGCCTCGGTTTTCATCGGTTTCGGATTTCACCGATTGTTTTTGGACAGATTATCGATGAAAACCGAGGTATCACTGTATTGAAGCACCACCCCCCACTGGCAGCAATAAGTTGGAGGACTCCCGCTCAGCTTAGAGGGAAATATGTATCTTTCTAAAATAGGGCTCAGAAGAGCACATATTTACTTGTACTCTGATCAAGGCACAAATTATGCATGTAGGTTATATGTATACATGTGTATTTTGTATGTATATTGCAACTTCACCCCAACTGTGCCGGAACTATGATCTGGGAATGGTTACATAAGTACATAAGTATTGCCATACTGGGACAGCCCAAAGGTCTATCAAGCCCGGCATCCTGTTTCCAACAGTGGCCAATCCAGGTCACAAAATAGTGGTTAGAGCACCGGTCTTGCAATCCAGAGGTGGCTGGTTCAAATCCCACTGCTGCTCCTTGTGATCTTGGGCAAGTCACTTAACCCTCCATTGCCTCAGGTACAAACTTAGATTGTGAGCCCTCCTGGGACAGAGAAATATCCAGAGTACCTGAACGTAACTCACCTTGAGCTACTACTGAAAAAGGTGTGAGCAAAATCTAAATAAATAAAATAAATTAATACCTGGCAGGATCCCAAAAAAGTTCAATACATTTTATGCTGCTTATCCCAGAAATAAGCAGTGGATTTTCCCCAAGTCCATTTTAATAATGGTCTATGGACATTTCCCTTAGGAAGCCGTCTAAACCTTTTTAAAACCCCACAAAACGTCACAAATGCCTAGCAAGATCCCAAAAAAGTACAAAACGTTTTATACTGCTTATCCAGAAATAGTGGATTTTCCCCAAGTCCATTTAATAATGGTCTATGGACTTTTCCTTTAAGAAGCCGTCCAAACCTTTTTTAAACTCCGCTAAGCTAACTGCCTTTACCACATTCTCTAGCAACAAATTCCAGAGTTTAATTACACGTTGAGTGAAGAAAAATTTTCTCCGACTTGTTTGAAATTTACTACTTTGTAGCTTCATCGCAAGCCCCCTAGTCCTAGTATTTTTGGAAAGAGTAAATAGACGTTTCACGTCTACCCTTTCCACTCCATCTATCATATCTCCCCTCAGCCGTCTTTTCTCCAAGCTGAAGAGCCCTAGCTGCTTCAGCCTTTCCTACGCACCATCTTGTCAGCATGCATCCTTGTGAATTCGGCCATTTGCCATGTGTAAAGCATGCTTTCTATGCAGAAATTACATTATATTTACCCCCTAAGGGTCTCTTTTATAAAGCCGCGGTACCGATTCCTGGTACAGCAAATGAGAGGAAGCCCATTCGGTTCCTACGGGCTTCCTCTCATTTGCCGCGTGGGAATCGCTAGCGCGGCTTTGTAAAAGAAGTCCTTAATTTTAAGAGAACTGGTTCCTCATGTGATGATGCCGGTTTGGATGTATTTCCTAAATTAGCGTTCCTTTTCAGCTGCAGCACGTATGGAGCCTTCATGTCCTGATACACAAATTGGACCTGCTCTTGAATTAAAGTTTTCTGAAGCTGCTAAAGTTACCCCTTTACTACTGAGTAAGGTAAACAACAGGGCCGGTCCTAGGGTCTCTGGTGCCCCCCTGCAGACTATCAGTTGGTGCCCCCGCCCCGCCTAGCATTTCCGCCCTCTTCTCCCCCCTAACATCCCCCTTTTTCTTCCTGCCACCCTGCGTGGTTTGTCTTTTTTAATTTAACTCCGTCCCAGCGGTCACGTGATTTCAAAGCCTTGCCCGTCTCTAGCCTTCCCTCCCTTCGTGAGTTTGTTCCCTCAGAGTCCCGCCCTCGAGGAAAGAGGAAATGACGTCAGAGGGCGGGACACTGAGGGACCGAACTCACGAAGGGAGGGAAGGCTAGAGGCGGGCAAGGCTTTGAAATGATGCGGCCGCTGGGACGGAGGTAAATAAAAGGTTTAAACCCCCAAGGGCGGAGTGGTATGGCAGCGCAGTGCCGCAGCGGCGCCATTGAAGGCAGGCGCCCCCCTGCGGTGCTTACCGGGTTTGACCGGCCCTGGTAAACAAGCTTTCAATTTGAAGACAGGAAAAACAAAAGAAAGCTGGTCAGAGACGGGCTTTTCCACTCAGTCATCAAAGGTAAATTGATTTCAAAACAGCTGTTACAAAACTCCAGTGGCTTCACTTGAGAAACGATCTCTGTTCTTTTATACACTTCTTATTAATACTGAGGTTTTTTGGATATAATTCCTGGACGTTTGTAGCTGACATGTTGTCAGTTGATAATATGGACTAAAATGATATGGTCAAATTTAGATGTATGGCCATTGTTCCTTATGATAACCATCACTGAAACATTTTGCTTGGAATGCTCTCCCGCGGGAGGTGGTGGAAATGAAAATGGTAACGGAATTCAAACATGCGTGGGATAAGCATAAAGGAATCCTGTGCCGAAGGAATGGATCCTCAGGAGCTTAGTCAAGATCGGGAGGCGGGGCTGGTGGTTGGGAGGCGGGGATAGTGCTGGGCAGACTTATACGGTCTGTGCCCTGAAGAGCACAGGTACAAATCAAAGTAGGGTATACACAAAAATTAGCATATATGAGTTATCTTGTTGGGCAGACTGGATGGACAGTACAGGTCTTTTTCTGCCATCATCTACTATGTTACTATATATGTTATCTTTGGCAATGATATCTGATGTTTTGTAATGTTTTGCATTAGCTTTATGTATGAATGAGAGTGAGAATGTGGTAAGCATGAATGAGTGTTGGTTTGAATGAAGTTTTTTTTAGAAATTTAGTGGACAACATTATTATTAATATTATTATTATTTATTGCATTTGTATCCCACATTTTCCCACCTCTTTGCAGGCTCAATGTGGCTTAAGTGTATTATTTTAATAAAGATTTATAATTAAACGCAACGGTTGTTTAAGAAAGAGTGTGTGTGTATATATATGTGTGTGGTGGACTTTGGTCCTGGGGAGCTGAGGAACTGAGTTTGATTCCCACTTCAGGCACAGGCAGCTCCTTGTGACTCTGGGCAAGTCACTTAACCCTCCATTGCCCCATGTAAGCCCCATTGAGCCTGCCATGAGTGGGAAAGCGCAGGGTACAAATGTAACAAAAATAAAATAGATACTATTGGAGATTCTACATGGAATGTTGCTACTTTTGGAGATTCTACATGGAATGTTGCTATTCCACTAGCAACATTCCATGTAGAAGGCTGCGCAGGCTTCTGTTTCTGTGAGTCTGACGTCCTGCACGTCAAACTCACAGAAGCAGAAGCCTGCGCGTCCACATTAGGCCATATTGGTGGTCTGCAAGGGCCGACCTCTACATGGAATGTTGGTAGTGGGACTCTGGGCAAGTCACTTAACCCTCCATTGCCCCATGTAAGCCACATTGAGCCTGCCATGAGTGGGAAAGCGCAGGGTACAAATGTAACAAAAATAAAATAGATACTATTGGAGATTCTACATGGAATGTTGCTACTATTGGAGATTCTGTTGCTACTATTGGAGATTCTACATGGAATGTTGCTACTATTGTGGAGATTCTACATGGAATGTTGCTACTATTGGAGATTCTACATGGAATGTTGCTAGTAATACACTAGTAACATTCCATGTAGAAGGCTGCGCAGGCTTCTGTTTCTGTGAGTCTGACGTCCTACACGTACGTGCAGGACATCAGACTCACAGCAGCAGAAGCCTGCGCGGCCACATTGGTGATCTGCAAGGACCGACTTCTACATGGAATGTTGCTAGTGGAATAGCAACATTCCATGTAGAATCTCAAATAGTAGCAACAGTGGAGGAGTGGCCTAGTGGTTAGGGTGGTGGACTTTGGTCCTGAGGAACTGAGTTCAATTCCCACTTCAGGCACAGGCAGCTCCTTGTGACTCTGGGCAAGTCACTTAACCCTCCATTGCCCCATGTAAGCCACATTGAGCCTGCCATGAATGGGAAAGTGTGGGGTACAAATGTAACAAAAAAAAAAAATATATATATATATCTACTATTCATGATGTATTGTAAGCCACATTGAGTCTGCAAAGAGGTGGGATACAAATAAATGTGGCAAAATTATAGTACAAACCACCATCTCTCCAATAAACAGAGAAGATGTGGTGGGCTAAACAATTTTTTAATACTTGACAAAGGGTTTCCAAATAATTTGAGTGAACGAACAAGGCAGTGTTCTGCGGAAAGCATGTGGGAGAACAGAATGCCTGTGGACTCCCACTGGCCGCCAGGGCATTGTATCCTCTTGGACCACACACATGCATGGTATGCAGGTCATTTGAGCCCTGAGTCAGCCTTGTGAATGAGCAGTAAACTCAACAGCATCACTGTAGCAGAAAGACCTTGCTCTCTGCTGGCTATTGAGTTCTATGGGAATGTGGCTCTTAAGTTGAATGTAGTAGGTGACAATTTAGGAATGAATGCTGAGGCCAGCAGGAGGATAAGTTGTGAAACCTTCCCCCACCCAGGTTGGTTGTGATGCAAATTGGAAGCTGTCTCAGGACAGGTGGGTAATATGGCCACTTGAGAACTTGAAAAAAAAAATAAGTGAAACAAAAAGCGGAAGAAAAAGCCACAAAGACTGCATTCATTTCATTACAAACAAGAGGAAGGAAGGAACAGCAAATTCATTAAGGCATCTCGGAAAATAAAGTCGGCCATCATGACAGATTAGGAATGTTGAATTGGTGGTGGGGGGAAAGGTCCGGGAGACGCTCCGAAGTCACCAGCTCAAGGATGGCAGACTAAAACCAAGCTATTCAAATTCTGCACCTTGAAACAATCACAAATCTGTTATTTTTTTTTTTTTTTTTTGGGGGGGGGGGGGGGGTTACAGAGAAAGCCTCACAGTGTCTTCCAAAGAGCATGCCTTCCCGCTGTGTCCATCGTTGTGTATCAGCCTTGCTTTGGAAGGTAATGTGGAGGGGCATTTTCAATAAAACACCTAAGTCTGATTTTGGATGTTTTGATACAAATGGACAAAAAAAACTGTCTATCTTTTTGGTTCAAAAATTACCTTTTTTTCCTAGCTATTTTGTACTCGGTGCATTTTTATTTTGGTGCCACTTTGGAAAATAAAACACCCAAGAGAAAAACGCTCAAAAAACAGCCATCGGGATTTCTTGAGGCCTCACAGGCTTCCCAGGTAACGTCTCATCATAAGCCCCTTATACTGTATGGTGAGCCCTCCAGGAGCAAAAACTACCAACTGTACCTCACTGAACTCACTCCAATAGCTCTCAAGCTTGCAGGTGTCACCTATATTAGAAACAGTAGGTATTTAGAGTATTTTTGAGGGATCACACGTTCCACCACGTGTACCAGTTAGAGTGGGATATGGGCCTGGGTCCCCTTCTCTATAGTCCACTGGACTGACCACTAGGCTACTCCTGGGACCTGCTTGCTGCTCTAATAGGAATGGCCATCATATCTGAAGCTGTCATAAAGCCTGGTATGCACTGTCACTATCACATCTAGGGGACTGGGAGAGGAGGTCAGTGACCACTGGGGGAGTAAGGGGGGTTTATGCCTTAATCTATCCAGGGCACCATTTGGTCACTTAGTAGTTTTGAAACCAGCGTACCAAAAAAAAGTGGCCAGTTCAAATCCCACTGCTGCTCCTTGTGATCTTGGGCAAGTCACTTAACCCTCCATTGCCTCAGGTACAAACTTAGATTGTGAGCCCTCCTGGGGCAGAGAAATATCCAGAGTACCTGAATGTAACTCACCTTGAGCTACTACTGAAAAAGGTGTGAGCAAAATATAAATACATGGAATGTTGCTACTATTGAAGATTCTACATGGAATGTTGCCACTTTTTGAGATTCTGGAATGTTGCTACTATTTGAGAATCTAGATGGAATGTTGCTAGTGGAGGAGTGGCCTAGTGGAGTGGAGGAGTGGCCTAGTAGTTAGAGTACCGGTCTTGCAATCCAGAGGTGTCCAGTTCAAATCCCACTGCTGCTCCTTGTGATCTTGGGCAAGTCACTTAACCCTCCATTGTCTCAGGTACAAACTTAGATTGTGAGCCCTCCTGGCACGGAGAAATATCCAGAGTACCTGAATGTAACTCACCTTGAGCTACTACTGAAAAAGGTGTGAGCAAAATCCAAAAAAAAAAATAAGTCCTTCTGTGCTACCCAAGTTATACCTGGTTTTTGGACAGCACAGTGAGACGTATCATTTATATACAGTGGGGCCGATATTCAGACCGCGGGAGGTAGCCGGGCTGCCTCCCACGGTCTGCTGAGCTGAGATATTCAAATGTCGGGCCATTTCCGGTGACTGGTATGGAGTATCTGGGTGTTTTTTTGGCTGATTTAAATTTAACCAGCCAAACTGGTAGATATCTATTTATTTATGGCATGTGTACCCCCATTATCCCAAACAAGTTCGGGTTCAACGTTACATTAAACTTTTAAAGCAAATTACAATAGGAAAACTATAACAAAAATACAAAACAATAATAGGTAAAAACATCCAAGCAGTAAGATGACTCATTTTGAAATAACAAATTAACTAAAAGAATAGCAATCACCAACAGAGAAGGGCGATGAAAATGATAAAGGGAATGGAACGACTTCCCTATGAGGAAAGGCTAAGGCGGTTAGGGCTCTTCAGCTTGTAGAAAAGGCAGCTGAGGGGTGATATGATAGAAGTCTACGAGATAATGAGCGGAGTAGAGCGGACAGATGTGAAGCGTTTGTTTACACTTTCTAACAACAACAAAACCAGGGGACACAAGATGAAGCTAGAATATGGTAGATTTAAAACAAACAGGAGAAAGTTTTTCTTTACTCAGCGTGTCGTTAGACTCTGGAACTTGTTGCCGAAGAGTGTGGTGACAGCAGCTGGCCTTACGGAGTTTAAGGGGGGTTTGGACAGATTCCTGAAGGAAAAGTCCATTGAACATTATTAAGAATTAGGGGGGGAGGGGTTTGCCAGGTTCTTGAAGCCTGGATTGGCCACTGTCAGAGACAGGATGCTGGGCTTGATGGACCTACTACTACTACTATTTGACATTTATAGAGCGCTACTAGGGTTACGCAGCGCTGTACAATAAACAAAGAATGACGGTCCCTGCTCAAAGGAGCTTACAATCTAGAGGACAAGACGGACAAGGAGAGCAGACAAGCAATAATTGGAGTAGACAATCAATAGTTGGAACAGTCTAGGTTACTAGGTACAATGTTAGGTTCCGAAAGCGACATTGAAGAGGTGGGTTTTGAGTAGAGATTTGAAGATGGACAGTGAGGGGGCTTGGCGTATGGGCACAGGGAGTCTATTCCAGGCATAGGGTGAGGTGAGGCAGAAAGGGCGGAGCCTGGAATTGGCGGTGGTGGAGAAGGGTACCGAGAGGAGGGATTTGCCTTGTGATCGGAGGTTACGGGTAGGGGCGTACGGGGAGATGAGGGTGGAGAGGTAGTGAGGGGATGCAGATTGAGAGCATTTGTAGGTTAAGAGGAGGAGCTTGAATTGTATGCGGTGTCTGATCGGAAGCCAGTGAAGAGACTTGAGGAGGGGGGGGTTGATGTGTGCATATCAGTTTTGGCGGAAGATAAGACTTGGTCTTTTCCAGATATGGCAGTGCTTATGTACTTATGTAACAGTGGTGAGGAATTCACTAAATAAGATTGCTTTGAACAATTTACGAAATTTCAAGTAGTCAGTAACATATCTGAGCGAGTTTGGGAGGGAGTTCCATTTCGCTTGGTATGTGAGTTTGCATCATGAATAGTTTTGTAATGAAGATATTTGCAATACGGAAAACGGAGGAGAAGATAGTCCAACGTCTTTTGAGCATTAGGTAAAGGGAATTCTAACAAGTAGTCAGGCAAAAGACCAAATAAAATCCGATAAACAAGGACACATAGTTTAAAGGTAACTCTTGCATTTACTAGAAGCCAGTGCAGTTTGATTAAAAGAGGAAATGACTTGGTGAATCGAGGGACTTTACATATGAGATGAGCCGCAGTATTCTGAGCTGTTTGAAGTTTAGGCCCGAGCAGTGCATTTTTTTCTAGCAAAAAAGGTGCCAGTACTCAAATGCTAAGCCACACTTCAGGGGCAGGGTGATCACTGAGGGACCCATCCCATAATAGCCAGGCCCCCTGCAACCAGTCACAGAATCTATGACGGCAGAATTGGTGTGTACAGCCTGAGCTCTTTCATTAAAGCTTGGGATCCATGCGTCAATTTTAGCAGACAATGGAAAAGGTGCTGGTACTCAGTACCCCCAAGTACCCCCTCAAAAAAAGCCCTGGGCCCGAGTAAACAGTATTATAGTCAGTGCTTTTTTTGTGTCGGTACATGCCGTATGGTGTAGCAGCACCTTTTTTCCCCTTCCCCACTCATCCCCCCCATCTCCCGCCTCTCTCCCGCAGCCACACAGCTGCTTTTCCAATGAGCAGCAGCAGTGCTAGGACACAAGGCTGCCGAGAGGGGGGGCAGGGGGGAGCAAAATTCCCCTTGCCCGGGCCTCCAAGGGGGGCCCGGCGCCGGGGTCAGGCCACCGGCGCTGCAGTCCTCGGTCTCACCTGCCTGCCTCCATGGCTCTGGGCCCCTTTCATTCAAAGCGGCAGTCGCAGATCGCGTCTCTTCTGGCCTTCCCTCCATGTGTCCCGCCCTCATCTGATGTAACTTCCAGTTTCCGTGAGGGCGGAACACAGGGAGGGAAGGCCAGAAGAGAGGCGATCTGTGACTGCCGCTTTGAATGAAAGGGGCCCGGAGCCGTGGAGGCGGGCAGGTGAGACCGCGGACTGCAGCGGCGGGGGGCAGCAGCAACGGGGGGGGGGGGGGGGGGAGGCGGAGCGGTCTTGTCCCGGGCCCGGCCTAGTCTCTCGGTGGCCCAGCTAGGACATGCGCTGTTGTCTCTGCTGATCCCCTGCCCTGGAACAGGAGTAGGGATGCGCATTTGTTTGCAACAGTATGAGAAAGGTCAACAACATATCCCATGTCTTTGCATGTCATTACTGAACAAAAACAAGCAGAAAAAACACAAAAAAATCATGTTTTATCACTTGCCGATAGTTGTGCACATTCTTTTGAGAGAGTGTTCTCCAGTGGAAAGAGAGTGCCCATTGCACATGTGCAAATTATTGTGCACACGCCAGTGGCATAGCCAGGAATTTTCAACAGGAGGTGCGTCTGTAGCCCGGCCAACAACAACTCTCGCAATTCCCTCACTCCACCCCCTCCCCCCCCCCCCCCCCCCCCGGTTTACAATCTGGTATCTCTCCCTTCCTTTCCCGGCCTGCAAAGCTTTCACAATTTTCTCTCCCCCCCCCCCCCCCCCCCACCCCCACCTTAAAATTACCTCCAGTTTTTGCCTGGGCAGTGCCAACGCCGACCATGGGCTGCCTACAGTCTGTACCTGGGCTTTCTCATTGAACCGACCCATCCTTCAGAAAAAAGGATGTTGCATCAGAATGGGCGGGACAATTCAGAGAGAAAGCCCCAGTGCAGGCTGCAAGCAGCCAATGAGTGCCGCTTCCATTGATGCTGCCCGGGCAAACACTGGAGGTGATTTTAAGACACAGGGGAGGGCAGGGAGAGGGAGGGAATTGCGAGAGGTTTGAGGGGCCAAGAAGGGAAGGGAGAGATGCTGGACCATGCGCGGAGGGCAGGAGGGAGGAGGGAGGGACCATTAAATCAAATCAATTCTTGTATACTGTTCATGTCCCCTTTCCAGGGTTCAGTGCGGTTTACATTCTAGGTGAGACAAAAGCTGATAATGTTAGTGTGAGGTATGAGAACGATTAGAGACCACTGATGTAATGCATGAGCCCAAAAACATTATAGGAAAGGATAATGGATGATACTAGGAGGTAGAAGCAGTGGCGTTACTAGGGTTGCTGACACCCGGGGCGGAACGCCGATGCGCCCCCCCCCCCGGGTGCAGCGCGACCCCCCGGTGAAATGAAGGACACCCCCCCCCCCCCCCCCGGGTGCATCTTTACCTGCTGTGGGGGTGCCGCGCGTCTGTCGGCAACACTCATTCCCTGCTCCCTCTGCCCCGGAGCAGGTTACTTCCTGTTCCGGGGCAGAGGGAGCAGGGAACGAGCGTTGCCGACAGACGCACGGCACCCCCCCCCCCCAGCGGCGAAACAACGGACACTTTTTCCTGGTGAAACAACACCCCCCCCCCCCCCCGGAGTGCATCTTTACCTGCTGGGGGGTGCTGCGCGCCTGTCGGCTTCACTCGTTCCCTGCTCCCTCTGCCCCGGAACAGGAAGTAATCCGTTCCGGGGCAGAGGGAGCAGGGAACGAGTGAAGTCGACAGACGCGTGGCACCCCCCCTAGCGGTGTGCACCCGGGGCGGACCGCCCCCACCGCCCCCCCTTGGTACGCCACTGGGTAGAAGTCAATGGATTGTTACGAAGCAGTCTTTGGGAAGAGAAAGGCTTTTAGCCTCTTCCTGAAGTGAAGGTAGCTGTTTTCTGTTCTGATGGCAAAAGGTAGACAGTTCCGTATTTTAACTCCAAGTACAGGGAAGAGAGAGTTGAAAATCTTCTGATTTTGAATTGTCTTTTGAAACGGTGACGCTAGCATCAATTGTTCTTCAGTCTGTTAGACTGGACCAAAAGTAGCGAAGTGGTCTTAGTCAGAAGTTCAGAGGAGAAACCCTGTAAGATTTGAAAAACTAAACAAGCAGCTTTGAACCTGAGTCTTTCTGCTATGGGAAGCCAGTGCAGTTTGTTAAGATGAGTTGAAACACTAGTATATCTCTTCAATCTGTATATTAGTCTTGCAGCTGTGTTCTGTATGATTTGCACTTTTTTCTGATATTGACACTTAATACCAAGAAATAGAACGTTACAGTAATTCAAGCGAGGTAGGACTAACATTTCGATTAGTAGTGTCAAGGCTTTTGGGTCGAAGAATGGTCTGACTAGACGTAGCTGTCTCATTTTGAATAATGTTTTCTTCCATAGCTGATGAATATGGGGAGAGAAGGTGAGTAAAAGAATCAAGCAAGACCCATAGTACTCTGGGTTCAGAACTGACTGTAAAGCTTTGACCACTGGACAAAGATATTGACGATGGGACCTCAACTCCCTGATTTCGGAACCACAGGACCTTGGTTTTTTCAGCATTCAATTTCAGTTTATTGGTCATGCCATTCGCTACAGATTGAGTTGTTTCTTTGTTTGATGCTGTCACTGGTAAGAGAAGCAGGATGTCATCCACGTAGGATAATGGTTGTTCATTAAGACTCAGGTGTATTGAGGCGAGGGATGACATAGAGAGATTGAACAGGAGCGGTGAGAGGGGAGATCCCTGAGGGACCTCGCAGTTAGGAGACCAGTGATTGGAAAGTTGGTTGTTTTAAGACATAAGCATCGCCACACTGGGTCAGATCAAAGGTCCATCTAGCCCAGCACCCTGTCTCCGACAGTGGCCCATCCAGGTCACAATCACCCGACAAGATCCACGGAGCAAAGCATTTTGTACTGCTTGTCCCAGGAATAGTGGATTTTTCCCCACATCCATTTAATAACATTCTATGGCCTTTTCCTTCAGGAAGCCATCCAAACCTTTCTTAAACTCTGCTAAGCTAGCCGCTTTAACCACATTCTCAGGCAACGAATTCCAGAGTCGAATTACGCGCTGAGTAAAGAAAAGTTTTTTCTCTTGTTTTAAACTTACTGCACTCCAGCTTCATCGCATGCCATCCTTGTCCTAGTATTTTTGGAAAGCGTGAACAGACGCTCCATATCTATCTTTTCCACTCCACCCATTATTTTATAGACCTCTAGAATAGCTTCGATTTGAAAGGTATTCACTGAATCATTTGAGCACAGTCCCTGTTATTCCCACCTGGTCCAAGCATTCGAGTACCAATGTGTGGTCAACCACATTGAATACCGCCAAAATATCGAATTGGAGAAGAATTACTTGGTATGCCAATCGACTGACAGGGGATGTGTACACAATTCACACACCTTGATTGGATATGCCACTGGCACATATGAACCACTGCAAACAAACCTTTTCCGGAGATGGGAAGGTAGTAGAACTAGAGGACATGAAAGGAGTCAAAGATGACGGCTCTGGCTCGAGGCTCCGCTGCAGTTTGAGCTGAAGTCTCTTTTGCCTTCGTTATATCACTTTTCAGATGCCCCACACAAAGAGAAAGGGGGTAGTAAAGGGTCTACCGCTATTGGCCCGAACACTTACCCCTGGTCAGCAAACACTCCAGCGGTTTGTCACGAGTACCCCAGCGGTAACCGGTGAGAGGGATCCCGCCTATGGAGCTGTCGGAGGAGCGACATCCCCATTAGGGATTGAGACATCTTTATCCCCACCGGCGCTTACCCCACCGCTTTGTCCTGCTATTCTTCGGGAACGTGTGGAGGTCTCAACGGAGCCGGAAGTCGGCGACCAGAGGGCCTCAGAGGGCGGTACACAATCCCAGGAAGCAGAGATTACGAACATGGAGCTTTCTTCTGCTCCCCAAGCGGTGACTCTACAAACTATCTGGACTGCTTTACAACAGTTAACGGCAGCAGTAACAAAAACGGCTCAAGAAACGTCTCTAATGGTTAGTAAATTTGACTCTTTAACATCTGCGCTTGAGAATGTTAAAACTGAATCGTTGGCCCAAAAATCTGAGATCTTAACTTTGAAATCTGTAGCGGAAACGTTGATAAAGGATAAAACCAGGACTTCTTTAAAGTTGGAACAAATAGAAAATTATAATAGACGGTTGAACTTGCGGTTTATACATTTCCCAATTGTATATGGAATTTCACCGATGGATCTCTGGAAAAAATACCTAATTGAAGTTTTGGCTTATCCTCAAACTGCGGTTCCACCGATTAATAAAATTTACTATTTACCTGAATCTAAACAAACTAAAGTGTCTCCAACAGATAATAACCAGGTCTCGAACCTTCAAGATATTTCAGCTTTCCTGGAAGATTCTATGACAGAGGTGTCCACTCGTAGGACGCTCCTAGTAACATTTGTATTCGAACAAGACTCAAATGCCTTATTAAGATTGTTCTTTAAGAATTCACATAAATTATTTTGTGGTCAAAAAATTTGGATCTTCCAGGATGTGACTAGATTAACATAGGAACGTAGGAAAGCTTTCCTAGCCTACAGAGAAGAAGTTAAAGCAATGGGGGCTACATTTTTGCTAGCTTACCCATGCAAATGTTGTATAAAATATTTGGGTTAACAAATACGTCTTTTTTGAATTAGACCAGCTTAAATTGTTTATTGAAAATAAAAGGTTGTCCAGGTAGGATGTGTTGAGTTATTAAGTGTAAGAATTGGTAGTTGGGGATATAGAGCCAGGCCATTTTCCTTTTTTATTTGATTCTATCATTTAATCTCCTCTTTTTTTCTTTCCCCTCCCCCACTAAGAATGGTGGTCTAAGGAAGCAATTGTTCAATATTATGTCTGTTTAATTTGCCTTTGAATCTATATAATTTTTATTTTACTGATAAACAATGTCGTTTCTAAATGTATGGCTGTATTACCATTTATAAGTGAGATCTTGTAAATTTTCAAAAAATAAATAAAGTATAAATAAATAGAGGACATGAATTGAGGATAAAGGGGGGCAGACTCAGGAGTAATGTCAGGAAGTATTTTTTCATAGAAAGGGTGGTAGATATGTGGAATGCCCTCCCGCTGGAGCTGGTGGAGATGAAAACAGTAATGGAATTCAAACATGTGTGGGATAAACACAAAGGAATCCTATTTAGAAGGAACGGATCCACGGAATCTTAGCGGAGATTGGCAGCTCCAGTAATTGGGAAGCAAAACCAGCGCTGGATTGACTTCTAGGTTCTGTGCCCTGATCGTAACTGAATAGATATGGGTGGGCTAGAGTGTACATTTTAAGGAGTTTCGACGTTAACTTCAGAACTTTTAGTACAAGAACAGTGCTGGGCAGACGTCTACGGTCTGTGCCCTGAGAATGACAAGGACAAATCAAACTCGGGTATAAAGTATCACATACCATGTAAAATGAGTTTATCTTGTTGGGCAGTGGATGGACCATACAGGTCTTTATCTGCCGTCATTTACTATGTTACTATGTTACTCTTTGGGGTTCTACATGGAATGTTGCTACTAATTGGGATTCCGGAATCTTGTAACTCTTTAGGATTCCAGAATCTTCAGAACGTTTAGGACAAGAAGAGTGCTGGGCAGACTTCTACGGTCTGTGCCCTGAGAATGGCAAGAACAAATCAAACTTGGGTATAAAGTATCACAAACCATGTAAAATGAGTTTATCTTGTTGGGCAGTGGATGGACCATACAGGTCTTTATCTGCCGTCATTTACTGTGTTACTATGTTACTGCGCAGTCTTTCAGAAAGAGCGTGCCCTCTTTGCAAAGAGTGTGGACTCGATGACTTTGCTTCTGTGATGAAAAAAAAAATGGGTTACTTGAAAATGAATAAAACGAACGTTCCCAGAAACAACATGAAATGAACATTTTCTGGCAGCCCCTCCCTAATCAGGAGTGCTGGGGAGACGCTGAGACAGCAGCTCCTCTTATTCAAACATAACCCTACATTGTTTCCTCCGCTTCCTCTCAATCTCTACTAATTGTATTTCTGTTTGTTTCACTAGTTTCTTATTCTCACTTAACTAAATGCACAGGGCTGTCAAAAAAAATGGCCTTCAACAACTTAGTAGACATAAATGCCCTCTAGTGGCAGACACTGGAGCTTGTTCATGATTTAAACTCTTGCCCTAGTTCAATTCAAATTCAATTCATTTCAAATCAGTTCTTCTACATCACTAATATCCCCTTTCCACACATTCTATTATGACAGACGAAGAAACTGTTAAAGCGTTTGCATGAGACAAAAGAACATTATAGGAAGAGTTGGATATGAGGAGACAGACGTTGTAATGGATTGTTATGAAACAATCTTTGGGACGAGAAAGGTTCAGTAGCTGCTGTAAATTATTGTGCTGGGCAGACTTGTACGGTCTGTGCCAGAGCCGGTGGTTGGGAGGCAGGGCTGGTGGTTGGGAGGTGAGGATAGTGCTGGGCAGACTTATATGGTCTGTGCCTGTGCCAGAGCCGGTGGTTGGGAGGAGGGGCTGGTGGTTGGGAGGTGAGGATAGTGCTGGGCAGACTTATATGGTCTGTGCCTGTGCCAGAGCCGGTGGTTGGGAGGAGGGGCTGGTGGTTGGGAGGCGGGGATAGTGCTGGGCAGACTTATACGGTCTGTGCCCTGAAGAGCACAGGTACAAATCAAAGTAGGGTATACACAAAAAGTAGCAAATATGAGTTATCTTGTTGGGCAGACTGGATGGACCGTGCAGATCGTTTTCTGCCGTCTTCTACTATGTTACTATGTTACTGTTGTTTTCATTTGGGGTAGCATCTCCAACGGGGTTAGTTTTGTGTATACCACAATAGGAACGAACCTCACCCCTGTGCCATGGTACATTGCTGATGTTCTAAGTCTCTCAGAGTCATTACTAATACTCATAAGTACATAAGTATTGCCATACTGGGTAAGACCAAAGGTCCATCAAGCCCAGCATCCTGTTTCCAACAGTGACCAGGTCACAAATACCTGGCAAGATCCCAAAAAAGTACAAAACATTTTATACTGCTTATCCCAGAAATAGTGGATTTTCCCCAAGTCCATTTAATAATGGTCTATGGACTTTTCTTTTAGGAAGCTGTCCAAACATTTTTTAAACTCCACTAAGCTAACCGCCTTTACCACATTCTCTGGCAACGAATTCCAGAGTTTAATTACACGTTGAGTGAAGAAACAATTTCTCCGATTCATTTTAAATTTACTACATTGTAGCTTCATCGCATGCCCCCTAGTCCTAGTATTTTTGGAAAGCGTAATCAGACGCTTCACATCTACCCGTTCAACTCCACTCATTATTTTATAGACCTCTATCATATCTCCCCTCAGCCACCTTTTCTCCAAACTGAAGAGCCCTAGCCGCTTTAGCCTTTCCTCATAGGGAAGTTGTCCCATCTCCTTTACCATTTTCATCGCCCTTCTCTGCACCTTTTCTAATTCCACTATATCTTTTTTGAGATGCAGCGACCAGAATTGAACACAATATTCGAGGTGCGGCCGCACCATGGAGCGATTCAAAGGCATTATAACATCCTCATTTTTGTTTTCCATTCCTTTCCTAATAATACCTAACATTCTATTTGCTTGCTTAGCCACCGCAGCACACTACTACTACTACTACTACTACTACTATTTATCATTTCTATAGTGCTACAAGGCATATGCAGCGCTGTACACCATACACAAAAAGACAGTCCCTTCTCTAAGAGCTTACAATCTAGATAAGGTAGGTAAACAGACAGAACAATTAAGGGTAGGGGAATAAATAGGCGAGGTAAAGGACAGGGCAAGTGAGTAGTGGTTAGGAGTCAATAGGTTTCAACGTATCATCAACGATGACACCTAGATCCCTTTCTTGGTCGGTGACTCCTAACGTGGAACCTTGCATGACGTATCTATAATTCGGGTTCCTCTTTCCCACATGCATCACTTTACACTTGCTCACATTAAACGTCATCTGCCATTTAGACGCCCAGTCTCCCAGTCTCGTAAGGTCCTCTTGTGATTTTTCACAATCCTCCCGTGATTTAACGACTTTGAGTAACTTTGTGTCATCAGCAAATTTAATTACCTCACTAGTTACTCCCATCTCTTGGTCAACACTTCCTAAGAAAAGCCTCTTTCTAGAGTTCCTTTAATATAATATGCACAAATACACTTGGAAATTCTTTTTAAATCAGACTGGAGGCACCCAATACAAGAGGGACAATTTCTGTATCCTTCCACCACATTTCCTGGTCTCCGATTGTATTTATTTATTTATTTATGAGGATTTATCTACTGCCTTTTTGAAGAAATTCACCGAAGCCATTGTACCACAAAAGCAATCTGGACATAGACAGCAGTGCCTATGGGGCTGATAAATATTTTTGTTTATTGCCTGCAGTGATCGCTTCGACTCCAGAGAGCTTGCTGGGCTCTGTGAGGTGGAAGTAGACTCATTGCTATCCACAGAATGGGGAGGTGGTCTCAGTGCACGGCAGCCGGAGATAACATGGAGCCATGCCACCTTGCCCTGCACCCATCTACAGATGGCTCCCAGCTATCGCAGGAGCCGCAAAGAGGCTACCGACATCATCGCGGCCTGACAGGACCCAGGAGGCCGACGGGAGTGGGCTGCAGCAGTCTTAAGCAGCCCCCTTGGAGCATAAACCTCCTTGTGAAGTTGAACGGGTAGATGTGAAGTGTCTGTTTACGCTTTCCAAAAATACTAGGACTAGGGGGCATGCGATGAAGCTATAATGTAGTAAATTTAAAACGAATTGGAGAAAATGTTTCTTAACTCAATGTGTAATTAAACTTTGGATACAGAGGCTTCCAGAAGGGAGGCCCAGAACCGAGGGATTGGGTGCTCCAGGACAGACTCCAAGCCCTGGGCAGGAGAAAAAGTCCCTCAAATCTTAGGAGATTTGCAATCTGTAGTATTTACCTAACCTGTGATTACAGTAATTGGAGCTGGGTCCACATGGAAGGTATATAGATTACAAGAGAAGTATTGAAGTGAGCCTGCTAGGAGCAGTCACTATGAGTGCAAGCAAGTGTGAGTTAATGAAGCTGGACTTCAGGATATCTGAGACAATGAAGTTTCTTTTTGTGTGAAATGAAGTTACACTTAAATCCTGTCTATGTTTTGCCTCTGTGTTCACAATAAAGACTTTTCTTTTGGTTTACCTTGTCTGCTGCCTGTGTCTGTGAAGGGTCCATGCCTGGCCTTGTCCACACTATCACAGGGGGCAACAGGAGATATGCGGGTCACTGGTATTCAAAAGAGGGGCACGGATAGCTACCCAGTTACCTCAGGACAGTCTTTTTCCTGTTCTAAGTTAACTGAATAGCTATCCATAGTGCTGATGAATATTGGTAGCGCCCAAGTAAATCCCAGCTCTGCCCTTCCCCTGCCCTCATATCACCCTGGCACTGCCCAGAAAGATAGACACAGCTGAAATTCAGCAGCACAATCCAGTTAGATTCTGCTGAATATCGGCACCGGGGCCTTTTCAGTGCTGGTTAACAGGGCCGCTGAGAGGGGGCAGGGAGGGGGGAGATTTCCCCGGGGCCCGATTTCAAGGGGGGCCCAACACCGGGGTCTGTCTCTCCTGCTCCTGATGGGCCCCGAGTGATCAGGTCCTGAAAAGAGCAGGAGAGAGACATTTCTGGCGCCGGGCCCCCCTCCAGTGCTGCTCTTCGCTGGCTTCTACTACCGTGCCGAGCTGCTGCTTTTCCCCCTCAGGCGCATGCTCGGTTTTGAAACCAAGCATGCGCGACGAGTGAAAAAAGCAGCCACAGGGGCAGGGCAGGCATGGAGTGAAGAGCAGCGCTGGATTCTTCCGCTGGTGGGGCCTCGGGATCCCCACCAGCCCCAAGGTACCTCAGTTGCAGCAACAGCGATCCTGGGTAGGGTTACCATATGTCTGGATTTACTCGGACATGTCCTCTTTTTGAGGACATGTCCGGCCAACCGGGCCGTTTATCCGGATTTCTGGACAAATGGTCAGGCTGGTCCTATAGGACAGACCACCCGCCAGCCTGCCCGTTTGTCCAGAAATCTGGACAAACGGGCAGATTGCTAGCCTCCCCTCCCCTTACTTACTACTGCCCTTGTGGTCTAGTGACCTCTTCTGCCTTTGGGGCAGGAAAGAGCCCCCTCTTTCCTGCCCGGAGCGCTGCCCTGCATGCATCCTTCGTGGTCTCGGCGCCGATTCAAAACGGCTGCTGAGAGTTGAAGTGACCTCACGAGACTTCAACTCTCGGCGGCCATTTTGAATTGGCGCCGAGACCACGAACAGGAAGAATGCATGCAGGGCAGCGCTTCGGGCAGGAAAGAGGGGGCTCTTTCCTGGCCCGAAAGGTCACTAGACCACCAGGGCAGTAGTAAGGTAAGGGGAGGGGGGTGACGGGGAGGGGGAGTGACGGGGTGTGTGACAGGGGGAGGGGAAATGTGAAGGGGCAGAGCGAGGGTGTGAAAGGGGGCGGGGCATGTGTCCTCCTTTTGGGGGGACAAAATATGGTAACCCTAATCCTGGGGGGGGGGGCAGAAGCAGCCCTGCCTTGGGCCCGGCTCAAGCTCTCAGTGGCCCTGCTGGTTAACCAGTTAGAAGCCTCTTTTTCCCAGTTAACTAGTGTGTAATATCAACCCCTATGCGGGTCTCTTCTTCAGCTCTCTGGTGTCAAAACCTTGTGGTCAGTGACACTTTTGAATCATTCTCGTTTTGGTTCAACATCCACAGGTTCCACCTCTCTGCTCCATTCATTTAGGATAAACATCTCTGGAGCTTCCCCACCCTGTTTTTCGGTTCAGAGATTTTGTAGACATATTTCATCTGGGACCTGTCTAGGGTCCCGAAATCTTGACACGTGCGCTTCCTGTTTTTGTTACTGGTCTTTGGATACTCATGGAAAACATTATTCTGAGCATGCAGGCACCAGGAAATGGAAGCAGAGACAGGTGTAAAATGTTCAGTGAATTTCTTGCCTTAAAACTCAGGAATTTGTCTTCAGAGGAATGTCTCCTCGCCTCTTCTCCGTGCCTCCTAATAGGTTTTGCTTGACCATGCTGAGCATGTCTCAGTGTCAAAAGATGATAAATGCAAGGTTTTCTTTTGTTCCCGTTTTTTTTTTTCTTTTCCACAGTCTCTCATGTCCAAAAAAGTCACCAGTGCCTTTGCAAAGTCAGCATCTTTTGCAGGGAAGTCAGCCGTCTGAAGCCATATTAGCAATCCCTTCATGCTTTCCATTCCATGAAATGGTGAGCTGTTATCTAACATTAAGACGAAGCTTATCTGATCTTAGAGCAAATTACCTGATGCTGGAAAGGGTAGACACCGCTGAAATAAAATATTCAGTTGCCGAGATAATTGCTAGATAATTATAAATAAGTCATGAGGTGAGGGTTCAAAAATGAACGTATTTGGCTCAAGCTTGTCTTTCAGTGCTCAGTCATTTTAGAATGCCTCTTGCTTCGAGATGTTTCCAGCCAGCTTAATTCATGAGAACAATGTTGTGCCACTGAGGGCAAAGTCATTATAATTTACATTGATATAATCTAATAGTCAATCATACTTGACTACTGTTTAAACTGTGGAAGTTCAGAGCTGAAAGTTAGAGAACAACCACAGCTAGTGCACCTCTATCTCCTAGATTCCGTATATGGCGCTCAAAATTGGACGTGCAAATTTGGGTATGTGCTCAGTTTGCGTGCGCAATTTAATTGAGTAATGAGCCAATTAGTGCTGATAATTGGTCACTAACAGTTATTGGTGTTAATTGCCAACAACTTGGATTTATGCCCTCCCCTCCATCCATCCTACTACTACTACTACTATTTAGCATTTCTATAGCGCTACAAGGCGTTCGCAGCGCTGCACAAACATAGAAGAAAGACAGTCCCTGCTCAAAGAGCTATGTAATAAAAGTGAGCCAAGTATAGGACAATCAAGCCATTGTGACATCACTGATGAGGTTGGCTCTTATTGGTGGCCTGAGGCATTATGACATCACAACATTAGCTCTGGTTACAAGAGACTATTAACCTACTATTTATCACTTCTATAGCACTACAAGGCGTACGCAGCGCTGCACAAACATAGAAGAAAGACAGTCCCTGCTCAAAGAGCTTACAATCTAATAGACAAAAAATAAAGCAAACAAATCAATTAATGTGTAGAGGAAAAAGGAGAGGAGGGTAGGTGGAGGCGAGTGGATACAAGTGGTTACGAGTCAAAAGCAATGTTAAAGAGGTGGGCTTTCAGTCTAGATTTAAAGGTGGCCAAGGATGGGGCAAGACGTAGGGGCTCAGGAAGTTTATTCCAGGCGTAGGGTGCAGCGAGACAGAAAGCGCGAAGTCTGGAGTTGGCAGTAGTGGAGAAGGGAACAGATAAGAAGGATTTATCCATGGAGCGGAGTGCACGGGAAGGGGTGTAGGGAAGGACGAGTGTGGAGAGATACTGGGGAGCAGCGGAGTGAATACATTTATAGGTTAGTAGAAGAAGTTTGAACAGGATGCGAAAACAGATAGGGAGCCAGTGAAGGGTCTTGAGGAGAGGGGTAGTATGAGTAAAGCGACCCTGGCGGAAGATGAGACGGGCAGCAGAGTTTTGAACCGACTAGAGAGGGGAGAGGTGACTAAGTGGAAGGCCAGCAAGAAGCTGATTGCAGTAGTCTAAACGAGAGGTGACAAGGGTGTGGATGAGGGTTTTGGTAGAGTGCTCGGAAAGAAAGGGGCGGATTTTACGGATGTTGTAAAGAAAGAAACGACAGGTCTTGGCGGTCTGCTGGATATGAGCAGAGAAGGAGAGAGAAGAGTCAAAGATGACCCCAAGGTTTCGAGCTTCCAGCAATTCTCCTCTCTCCTCTGCCCTCCCCTCCATCCATCCATGTCCAGCAATTCTCCTCTCTCCCCTGTCCTTCCCTCCTCTCCAGTGATCTTGTCTCTCCCCCTGCCCTCCCCTTCTCTCCATGTCCAGCGATCTGCTCTCTCCCCCTGCCCTCCCCGCCTCTCCATGTCCAGCGATCTGTTCTCTCCCCCTGCCCTGCCCTCTCCTCCCATCCATGTCCAGCGATTCTCCCTGCCCTCCCTCAGCTCCCCGACAGCCCTCCTATACGTTCCTTCCTGCCCCCCCCCCCACGCATTTAATCTTTTTACTCTCCGTGGCAGCGACGTCGGTGACGAAGAAGGCACTGCGGGCTCGCCTCTTCATACAGTGTCCTGCCCTCGCGGAAACAGGAAATGCATCATCGCAGAAGGCGGGACACTCACTGTGTGAAGAGGGAAGGGAGAAGCTGGAGCCGGAGGCGAGCCCGCAGTCCCTTCTTCATCACCGACGTCGCTGCCACGGAAAGTAAAAAGGTTAAAACACGCACGCGCCAGAGGAGGGGGGAGGAGGGAGGAACAGAGAGGAGGAGGGCTGCCGGTCGGGGAGCTGAGGGCTGGAAGGAAGGAGGGACCGCCAGAGAGCTGCCTGGCTGCAGTGCTGCGCCAGCCCTGAGCTTCTGGGGGCAGCAGCCAGGGAAAGGTCACGGTTGGGCTCCCCAAGCCTCTTATATGGGGCGTCTATGGACACTTGATACTGGTAACACATTGGCTTCCTCTGCTGCTTGGTCCAGTTCACTGTGTGCAGTTGCAAGATTAGGGGGCCCCTTGGCTCTTATCATGAGAGTGGCCCTATGTGGTAGAAGGAACCGATGTGCTATTAAGCGTGGTTCCTCTTGCAGACCATGCTGAGTGAGGAGTAGCAGTAAGGATGTGGCCATCATAGGGAGGTAAAAAAAATCAAGTACCGGTTGATACAGGAAGTCCTTTGCCACCCCCAGAATCTTGGAATTCTAGGTGATTACCCTAGTTCACCAAATGGAAGTGTCAGCCCTGTTCCTGGGCCCCCTCTATAGTTTCCTGACAGTTTCCTGACAGCAATTTTCCAGGTTTTCCAAGGAGTCGGATTGTTTTTTCGTAATCTTCTTTACTGGTTCACCAAAGCACTCACTGGATCTGTAGTGAAGACAGACTCCAAATTGTGGACGCTCTCTCCACACCTCAAGCCTGTTTGGCACTGGAAATATACCATCCTTCAGTTTAGGTGCTCCCAGCCTAGAATATAGAAACATGATGACAGATAAGAGCCAAATGGCCCATCCACATTAACCACCATCTCCTCCTTTCCCTAAGAGATCCCACGTGCCTGTCCCTCGCTTTCTTAAATTCAGACACAGTCCTTGTCTCCACCACCTCCACTGGGAGGCGATTCCAAGCGTCTACTACCCTTTCCGGAGACTATTGCTTCTTAACTTCATCCTATGCCCTCTCATTCCAGAGTTTTCCTTCTTTTGAAAGAGGCTCACCTCTTATGGTAGGGTTACCATATGGCTCCAGAAAAGCCAGACTGGATCAATGTGTCCTCCTTTTTCTGGAGCCATATGGTAAACCTAAACAGAGGTATTTAAATATCTCTATTATTATTATTACATTTGTATCCCACAATATCCCACCTTTTTGCAGGCTCAATGTGGCTTACATTTCATCGTGGATATTGGACATAGAAAAGAATGTACATTTGGATTTACAGCAAGTTTTGGTTACATGATGGTGAAATACATGATAGTGTTAGAGTCAAAGGCATTAGGTACAAGAAGGTATGGGAGCAAAAGACATAAAGAACATTCCTGGATATCTAGAAGAAGGTGGAGTTACGCATGTTGTTCTTTATGATATATTTTGTCGAAGAGATAAGTCTTCAGGAATTTGCAGAAAGTGGTCATTTCGTCGACCGATTTCAGGTTACGTGGCAGTGAGTTCCAGAGCTGTGTACTTGTGTAGGAAAAGGTTGATGCATGCATCGATCTGTATTTCAAGCCTTTGCATTTAGGAGGGTGAAGATTGAGGAATGTGCGGGAGGATTTTTTTGCATTTCTGGGTGGTAGTTCTATTAGATCCGACATGTAGGCTGGGGCGTCACCATGGATGATTTTATGGACCAAGGCGCAGAGTTTGAACGTGATGCGTTCTTTGAGTGGGAGCCAGTGTAGTTTTTCGCGGAGGGGTGTTGCGCTTTCGTATTTTGGTTTGCCGAATATAAGTCTGGCTGCCGTGTTCTGGGCTGTCTGGAGTTTTTTTGAGTATTTGCTCTTTGCAACCGGCGTAGAGTGAGTTACAATAGTCCAGGTGACTAAGTACCAGTGATTGTACCAGGTATCGGAAGACATTCCTTGGGAAAAATGGTCTGACTCGTTTTAGTTTCCACATTGAATGGAACATTTTTTTATCATATCCTCTCTCTCCCGCCTTTCTTCTAAAATTTGTAATGTAATTTAATGTGGCTCTTGTATCCCGCTAACTCCCACAGAAGTGGTTCAAAGCAGGTAACAAAAAAATAAAAAATGAAAAAAGTTAACACATACATTTCTTAAATAAAAACGTTTTCAAGTTTTTGCATAAAGAATAATAAGAACCCCCCAAAAAGTAATTCTCATGGAAGAGATGACTAAAAGAAGCCTCAAGATAAGGTACTGGTTGTGTGAAAAAGATGCCGTCCCTTCTAGTGAACAGGGCTGAGCACAAAGGTATCTCCCGCTATTGTCGTATCACCAAACCTCCACAATAATACAGTATATACATGTCTCGGAATGAGGGTACTGTTAATCGATTTTGAGATGAGGATCTTAAAAGTTCTCTGAGTAGAGTAAGGAGTTAGTAAGCGGGAAAGGTATGGGGGCTTGCCATAAACTTGGGTTTTGTTTACCAAGAGTATGGTTTTGTAGGTAATGAGATGGGGTAATGGTAAGCCAATGTGCTGCTTTCAGGAGAGGTGTTAGATGATCAAATTTGTTTGCCCCGTAGGCAGTGGTGTGCTGGAGCAGGCTCTCACAGCCTGCTCCAGCAAGAGCCGGTTGTTAAGGTTTTAAGAATTTTGGGAGCCGGTTGTTAAAGTAGGGCCCTCCATGGCTACTTTAACAACTGGCTCCCAAAATGTGGGCTTGGGCCCCATGCTGAATTCTCTTTTACTTTGCTGGTGGGGATGCTGAGCCCTGCCAGCCAAGTAAATAGATTGCTGCTGTTCCCTGCTCCTTGTTTCCAGCTCTGAGCAGCAGGCTAGGACTTCTCCAGCATGTGTGAGAAGTTTCAGCATGCTGCTCAGAGCAAGACCTTGGGAGTGGTGGCAGTCCATTTATTGGCTGCCAGCAAAGGTATGCCTAGTGTGCCCGCAAGTGGAGAGAGAGGCAAGTGTTGCTCCCTTCCCCCCCCCCCCCCCCCCCCCCCCCGCCCCCGGTCACCCTTGTTCCTTCCAACTGGAGAGCTGGCTACGTCCGGAGAAAGAGCCTGTTGTTAAAAATTTACCAGCACACCCCTGCCCGTAGGTCAACTTTATGGCTGTGTTCTGTATTAATTGTACCTGTTGAATGTTCCTTCTCCTGAGTCCTTTGTAAAGTGTGTTCAGTAATCTAATTGACGGATAATGAGAGAGCGAACTAATATACTTAGTGTTGGCAGGTATATCGGAGATTTAATTGACCTGATCTGTCAGAGCCTAAAGAAGCATTTCTTGCCCAGTTGTGCTTCCGTAAAAAAGTTAAGCTACTACTACTACTACTACTTAACATTTCTAGAGCGCTACTAGCTGTCAGTAACTATCTGGCAGGTTGTCAGTAAGAACCACTTTCAGAGGTTGGCAACCCTGTACTCAGCCCAAAGTTCCATCTCTGTTGACTATGTACTTAATAACCTCTGGACTTATACCACTGACCACCTCAACTTCCTGCGGTGGAGTTCCACACTGAGTTTACAATCCCATCCCGTAGTGTTCATGTTAAGGATTTCGGCCCTTTCCACGGCACTGTGGATTCCTGAGCTGCCATTCCTGGCATCAGGCCTCATCGTGGGAATATACAGTGTTTCGTGCCAAGGAATTACTGGCCTATTATTCATCACATGTCCAGGGCCGCCGAGAGACTGGGCCGGGCCCGGGGCAAGGCCGCCCCCCCCCCCAGAGGCCTTCCCTCCCTGTGTCCCACCCTCGCACAAGTTACATCAGACGAGGGCGGGACGCAGGGAGGGAAGGCCCGAAGGGAGGCAATCTGCAGACTGCCGCTGCTGCGCCTCTTTCACACGGAGCAAGGTCGAGGTGAGGCGCTATGATTTAAATTCAGGGGGGCCCGGGCCGGTGGTGGACGGAGGGGGGGCGAGTGGAGGGGACTGCGGCGCCGGGAATTTTGTCCCCCCCCAGCCCCCCCCTCTCAGCGGCCCTGCACGTGTCTAAACCTGCACCCATCCACCCGCTTGTCCAGACTCTGCAGACATGTTGCCACAGGGGTGCCTATAAGCAGTACGTTTATTTTCAAGCTTTGCCAGTTCCCCCCCCCCCCCCCCAAATTCCCTGCAAGTTAAAACAGCACCACGAAGTACAGAGCTTCTTTGGAAAAGAAAGAAACCCGGCAGTAGGCTTTGCTTATGAACATTACAGAACCCTATTTGTCACCGTTAATTTTCCATTATATGCTGTAATCCCTCAGGGTAACGGAGGAAGCTTCTACGAGCAGCTGTTGGTCCTTCTCTAAATGCCTGTTCCTCTCACAAGCATTCCATTCAGTTCACAAGGGCTCTTGAAAGGTTCAGGGTAGGACTCTCCCCCACGTGTAGGCATAAGAGGACAGTTCACAATTATCAGAAGGAGCCCTTTTCTCACAGTTTATAAGGTCCTCAAGGTGAGAGCCCCCAGAAGCAGCCCTTTAGAGCAGGGGCATAGCCAGACCTCGCGGTGGGAGAGGGCCAGAGCCCGAGGTGGGGGGGGCACAGTTTGGTCTGCTGCCCTGCCACTTCCCACGCAACCCTGCTGCTCCCCCCGCCGCCCTGCCGCTTCCCACCCAGTGCCGCAGCAATACCTTGGCTGGCGAGGGTCCCCAACCCATGCCAGCTGAAGCATTGTCCAGCGCCGGTCTCCGGCGCTGCCTGCCCTGCTCTGTCTTCCCTTCACGTCCTGCACACTTCTTTTAGTGAAACTGAGCATGCTCGGTTTCACTAAAAGGAATGTGCAGGACGTGAGGGGACGACAGGGCAGGCAACCGCAGGGATGCCAGAGACCAGCGCTGGACAACGCTTCAGCTGGCGGGGGTTGGGGACCCCTGCCAGCAAAACCAGGGGCCCATAGGAAATTTAAGGGGGGGGGCCAGGCCCCCATGGTCCCACATAGCTATGCCACTGCTTTAGAGCCCTTTTAACAGTTTATTTTATTTATTTTTGTTACATTTGTACCCTGCGCTTTCCCACTCATGGCAGGCTCAATGCGGCTTACATGGGGCAATGGAGGGTTAAGTGACTTGCCCAGAGTCACAAGGAGCTGCCTGCGCCTGAAGTGGGAATTGAACTCAGTTCCCCAGGACCAAAGTCTACCACCCTAACCACTAGGCCACTCCTCCACTGTTGCTACTATTTGAGATTCTACATGTAAAAGTCGGCCCTTGCAGATCACCAATGTGGCTGCACAGGCTTCTGCTTCTGTGAGTCTGACATCCTGCACGTACGTGCAGGACGTCAGACTCACAGAAACAGAAGCCTGCGTAGCCTTCTACATGGAATGTTGCTAGTGGAATAGCAACATTCCATGTAGAATCTCCAATAGTAGCAACATTCCATGTAGAAGTCGGCCCTTGCAGATCACCAATGTGGCCGCGCAGGCTTCTACATGGAATGTCGCTAGTGGAATAGCAACATTCCGTGTAGAATCTCCAATAGTATCTATTTTATTTTTGTTACATTTGTACCCTGCGCTTTCCCACTCATGGCAGGCTCAATGCAGCTTACATGGGGCAATGGAGGGTTAAGTGACTTGCCCAGAGTCACAAGGAGCTGCCTGTGCCTGAAGTGGGAATCGAACTCAGTTCCCCAAGACCAAAGTCCACCACCCTAACCACTAGGCCACTCCTCCACTGTTGCTACTATTTGAGATTCTACATGGAATGTTGCTATTCCACTAGCAACATTCCATGTAGAAGTCGGCCCTTGCAGATCACCAATGTGGCCGCGCAGGCTTCTGCGAGTCTGAAGGACGTCAGACTCACAGAAACAGAAGCCTGCGCAGCCTTCTACATGGAATGTTGCTAGTGGAATAGAACATTCCATGTAGAATCTCCAATAGTATCTATTTTATTTTTGTTGCATTTGTACCCTGCGCTTTCCCACTCATGGCAGGCTCAATGCGGCTTACATGGGGCAATGGAGGGTTAAGTGACTTGCCCAGAGTCACAAGGAGCTGCCTGTGCCTGAAGTGGGAATTGAACTCAGTTCCTCAGTTCCCCAGGACCAAAGTCCACCACCCTAACCACTCCTCCACTCCACATGTCTCCTGTTCACCAACAGTTTAACTAAGTAAGTTCATCAATGCAATCAAATAGTAGTAAAAAATCGCCTCTCCTTCTCCAGTTCACTTTAATAGCCCTGCAACAACCAGGGCTGGAAGATCACCTCCCAGGTCACAGCAAAACTCCTCCCAGTCCCACTTGGCCTTTAAGTGCTGGAGATCTCTGGATCTGTAGTTTCCCAATCCATTATCTGTTCCTCTGGAAGTTCTGGAGGCAGGTCGTTCCCCTCCTCCGAGAATTCCATGGATTCTCTTTCTTGTGAGCTGTCTTTCTCAGCTTCTTGGACTCTGGAGAGCTTTCAGGAAATCCTCCTTCTTCTCCCCACAGCTGTTTTCCTAGCCAAGGGTATTAAGCTTCTTCCCTCCTGCTCCCTCTAGTGGAAAGATGAGGAAAAGGGCCCACCTTTCCCCGAGCTACTTCCCACTCTTGATTTTCTGGCCTGCCTTTCTCCTCTAGTCTCCCAAGGGGTTCTGGGAGTTGTAGTTTCAGGGGGCTGCTGCCTCTTATTAGGGACTTGGTTACCGACCTTGTCACAATGCCTATGTTAAATAATAGGTTAATTGAGTTGGGGTTTTTGGTAAGCTCTTCCCTGCAGTTGTGATATACTTTGCTTCAGAAGCTTTCTTGCCTGCTCTAATTTGCCTTTTGACTAGTGCGGGTTCCTTCAATCCTTGTAAGCCACAGTTTCAATTTAAAATAGAAAAAGAAAGCTATTGAACCACTCATTTCTGGGTCACGTTTCACTTTTTAATTAAAGAAAATCATATTGATAAAAAGAGAGAGAGAAGTTACTACATTTTTTTAATTTTAGTTACATTTGTACGCTGCGCTTTCCCACTCATGGCAGGCTCAATGAAGGCTTACATGGGGCAATGGAGGGTTAAGTGACTTGCCCAGAGTCACAAGGAGCTGCCTGTGCCGGGAATCGAACTCAGTTCCTCAGGACCAAAGTCCACCACCCTAACCACTAGGCCACTCCTCCACTGTTGCTACTATTTGAGATTCTACATGGAATGTTGCTATTCCACTAGCAACATTCCATGTAGAAGTCGGCCTGCAGATCACCAATGTGGCTACACAGGCTTCTGCATGTGCAGGACATCAGACTCACAGAAACAGAAGCACAGAAGCCTGCGCAGCCATGTAGAATCTCCAATAGTATCTATTTTATTTTTGTTGCATTTGTACCCTGCGCTTTCCCACTCATGGCAGGCTCAATGCGGCTTACATGGGGCAATGGAGGGTTAAGTGACTTGCCCAGAGTCACAAGGAGCTGCCTGTGCCGGGAATCAAACTCAGTTCCTCAGTTCCCCAGGACCAAAGTCCACCACCCTAACCACTAGGCCACTCCTCATCACTCAGGAGAAAGGACTTTAAAAATCACAAAACTTTAAGGTAATCGTGTTTTCCCTTTCTCCTAACCTCTCTCTTTCTCCTTGGTGCCTGTTACATAGAGGATCATGATTTAGTGATTAAGTGGTTAACGATATAATAAACAGCCTTTCACCCCCTCTCCCTGGAAAAAACAAAATCTCATTTGTTGCATCCTTTGGACTCAGAAAATCCTCAAAAGAATTGCTTTTTTTCTGTATATCTCAGTCCAATATTGCTACCTGCTGGGATATTAACACTGCCTCTAAATAAATTGAAGTGGCCCTGGGCAAATGCAAGAATTTCCCTTTGATCCTAGCAGAGAGAATGAAGTCGAATGCTCAGTCAATCAATCAAAATTCATAACTCCCAGCTACCGTCAGCTGACAAGCGTCTATTATTTATTTTTAAAATCGTATATTTCATTATGGCAAAACACACCAGCCCTCTCGGGGTGGGGGGGAGGGAAGCAGGAGACTAAATTATTGATAGACCTTATCCACAACCGAGCTAGTTGCTTCTGACAGGCCTGCCACTAATTCTTGTCAAGAAGCGTTCGCTCCGAGCGTGGGTTGGAAAAATTGGTCATAAATGCCGTGCCAGGTTTAAACGTTAATGGCCTCATTTTTATCGAATGTTTATCGGTTAATGAACAGTGAAGAACAAACTTGCACTGGAGAGTAAAAAGAAAGTTACGAGCCAGGAGTTTAATTACTCAGGTAAATGCACTTGTTTCAAGCGCTCGAGGGCTCTGATCATGAGGCGGTAGCAAACGCCGGCGCTAGTATGGCGCTAACAGCCTCTAGCGCCGGTGTTTGCTTTTGACAAATCCCTCCTTTCAGTACCCTTCTCCACCACCGCCAACTCTAGGCTCTGCCCTTTCTGCCTCACCTCACCCCATGCTTGGAACAAACTCCCTGAGCCCATACGCCAGGCCCCCTCCCTACCCATCTTCAAATCATTGCTCAAAGCCCACCTCTTCAATATCGCTTTCGGCACCTAATCACAACACCTCTACTCAGGAAATCTGGACTACCCCAACTTGACATTTCGTCCTTTTAGATTGTAAGCTCTTCTGAGCAGGGACCGTCCTTAATTATTAATTTGTACAGCGCTGCGTAACCCTAGTAGCGCTCTAGAAATGTTAAGTAGTAGTAGTAGTTACCATCTGCCTGTTATTCTAGAGTTAACAGGACTAATGTAGCTACAGCAAAGTTTAACCCTGGACCAATAGGGGGGGCTGGGCTCAATGGCAAGAGCTACACACTGCCGTACAGAGAAACTGGTCTTGATTCCCAAACCCAGCTTCCGTTTCCTGGGCTGGCTGTCTCAGTCCCTGTGAGAACGGGTCTCAGCTATCGCTCAGCAGTAGAATCCTTGTAAGCATTATGTAGCCACCTAGGCAGCTGCCTGCTACAACCCTGGTAGCTGAGGTTTTTGGCCATACACGATAAATTTGTCATTTTGGGACCAGGGCTGGGACTGGATTGCTCCAGGAGGCCGGAGGCTAATACCACACAAACATTGTACTTCCTCTTTCATTCAATGAGAAGGATCACATCAGTGACTACATCCTGAACCAGAGTAACTTTACTTGAACCTGTCTTGCAACTTAAAAATTGAGGCAATTAACAGCAGCAGGGCCGCCGGAGCCGGTCCCGGGACAAGGCCGCCCCTGGGCTCCCCCCCCCCCCCACCGAGGTCGCCGCCCACCCGAGATTGCCGGACCCCCCCCCCCCGCCGCCCACCCACCCAAGGTTGCCGGGCCCCCCTCCACCCGCTATCGGGCCGGGCCCTCGGAACTAACCTTAAGCCTCCTTTCACTTTGCAGCAAGCAGCGGCAGGGCAGACCTCTCCTCCTTCCTTCCGTGCCCCGCCCTCGCGGACATTACGTCAGGCGAGGGCGGGACATGGAAGGAAGGAGTGGCCTGACCTGCTGCTGCTTCCTGCGAAGTGAAAGGAGGCTTAAGGTTAGTTCTGGGAGTGACGGAGGGCGGGCCAGGCGGCGACAGAGGGTAGGCCAGGTGGAGGTGGCGCTGGGCCCCCCGGAGGCTCGGGTCCCAGGACTTTTGTCCCCCCTGTCCCTCCCTCTTGGCGGCCCTGAACAGCAGTGGCAGTCTTCATGCAAAGTTGTATAATCCTATCACAGTTACACTCCTTTGACGTTCCTCAACTTATATTTTACTAGTAAAAAAGGCCCGTTTCTGGAAGAAATGAAACGGGCGCTAGCAAGGTTTTCCTCGGAGTGTGTATGTTTGGGAGAGTGTGTGTGAGAGTGACTCTGTGTGAGAGAGAGAGAGAGAGAGAGAGAGAGAGAGAGAGTGAATGTGCGAGTGTGTGTGTGTGACATTTTTTTGTGTGTGTTTGTTTTCTGGCGGGAGGGTGGATATTGGGAGGGGCGTTTGAATGAGTGTCTGTGTGTGTTAGTGATAGAAGTGTTTTTTGGGAACTCCCTTGGGGGGGGGGGGGGGTTGGAGGCATGGATGGTGAAGTTGGAGGGGGTAGTGTTGGGCTTGTGTGTCTCTGTGTGTCAGAGAGAGACAGTGTGTATGAGTGTTATACACTGACAAATAGAGTGAATGTTTTATTGTCTGGGGTGTTAGTGATACAGACATTGAGAGTGAGGGTTTTGGGTTTTTTTTTTTAGTTAAATTAAGCTGTACCTTGTTTCTTTATAGGGGAGTCAGTCTTTATTGTGGTACAGGTGCTTGCAGAACTGGGTTATTTTTCCTATCGCTGGTATGTATGGAGAGAGAGAGTTTGTGACTATGTCAGAGTGTGTGTGTCACAGAGTGTATGAGAGTGATATTGTGTGTGTGAGAGTGACTTACTGTGTATGTGAGAGAGGTGGAGTGTCAGAGTAAGTCACATTGTACCTTGTTCAAAAGTTGTTGTGGCAGCGTTGAAGGGCTTCGTAGAATTTTTTTTTTAAATTCTTGTTGCTTTTCGCTGACTGAAGCAGAGTACAGCCGGCTCGTCTTCAGTTTTCCGTTTCTCTCTCAGCTGTGTTCCCGTCCTCATTTCCTGTTTACGCAAGGGCGGGACGCTGATAGAGAAGGGGAAAGCTAAATGCGAGCCGGCTGTACTCAGTGTTGCCAGTTCTGTGGGTTTCCCGCACAATTGGGCGGCTTTCCGCGACTGGTTGTGGGCAATTTTTGCGGTCTGCGGGAAATTGGGCGGCTTTTAAAAAGCCGTGGTGTGGGTTTGGGCACTTTTCTGGGGCTTCTATTGGTCCAATTTGGTCCAATAGACGCCCCGCAGAGGTGGGGTTAATGGCATCAGGGGCAGGGTTAGTGATGTCGGAGGCTATGTCAGGGGCGGGGTTAGTGACATCGGAAGCTACATCGGGGGCGTGGTTAATGATGTCAGAGGATACGTCGGGGCTGGTTAAAGACATCAGAGGCGGAGTTAAAGACATTGGAGGTGGGGTCACAGACATCAGAGGCGGGGTTGATGATGTTGGGGGCGGGGTTTAACTTTGGGAGGGTTTTGGGCAGGGAAATTTTTTTCAATCTGGCAGCCCTGGCTATACTGTGCTTCAGTCAGGTTAGTAAAATGTTTTTAAAGCTATGGTTGGACAGCTGGATACAAAGGAGGGTTGTTGATGGAGAAGAGGGAGCTTGATGGGAGGGGGAGAGTATGGGGGTGTTTAACGGCATAGGGGCTGTGTGCGGGTGATGGGGTCCAGTGGCGACTTTGGATGGGTGAGACAGAGAACCCCGGGGGGAGGGGGGTGTTTTCGCGTGTGTGGCTAATGCCGGTTGTCTTCTTTCGTTGATTGATTTAAGTTTGGGCACTCTTGTTTTGCCGGTTTTTTAGTCCGTTTGAGTTGTGATTGGGCACTGCTGATGTTGACGCACACAGAAGTGCGTGATGTCATTTCCGGATTTGGAGTTACAGAGCGCACGAACGCCTCAAGGTTTTTGTGCCACACAGTCAGCTTCAGAACTTTGGAGGTGCTTTTATTATATAGGATAGGATAAGTGCATTCACTCTGCAGCCCCTCACTACCTCTCCACCCTCATCTCTCCCTACACTCCTTCCCAGGAACTCCGTTCACTAGGCAAATCTCTCCTAATTGCACCCTTCTCCTCCATCGCTAACTCCAGACTCCGTTCCTTTTGTCTCGCCGCACCTTATGCCTGGAAGTAACCTGTTCCGGGGCAGAGAGAGCAAGGAACCAGCGAGGCGCCGACACCCCCCAGCGGCGTGCACCCGGGGCGGACCGCCCCACTGCCCCCCCTCCTACGCCACTGCGCCACTGGGGAGGAGAGCAGAGAATCGCGGGGCATGGATGGGAGGGCAGGGCAGAGGAGAATCGCTGGACATGGAGGGGAGGTCAGAATCGCGGGTCACGGAGGGGAGGGCAGGGGAGCGAGGAGAAATTGCTTCGATGAGAGCCTTAAAAACATAATCGCCATTACACAATAGCTTTGCTAGCGCCTGTTTCGTTGTTTTGAGAAACGGGCCTTTTTTACTAGTAAATAAATAAATGACATTTTCAAGGATTTAAAAAAAAAATGGAAAGGAAGGCCCAGCTACCTATTAAAAAAAAGCTGAGCCCGATGAGCAGTCTGGTTGATAATGCAGAATTGTCACATTAAAAAACAAAAGCCCCTGTATATAAAGCCACGCTAGCGACTGCCGGTGCGGTAAAGCCGACACAGCCCATTCACTTTGAACGGGCTGTGTCAGCGTTTCCATGAGGCAACAGCGCAGCTTTGTAAACGAAGGGAAAAAGAGTATGGAATGTTGAGATACCAATGATGAAATTCATTTACACTTTGGTCATGTTGACCCATGGGTGCAATTTAGCTATTCTTTCAAGTGTCTTGAAGGGACCCTTCCAAATTTATCCTGTCCTGCTTTTCATAAGAATATCAGTCAGAGTGTGAGCAGATAATATTCTGTGGCATTTTATATCGGAAATGTTTTCTTTTTCTGCATCTTAATTATGCACATTGCTGATCATGTCTGGCGTGAAAAAAAAAGCCAGTAAACCTCAATATTTGTGTGTACAGTGTGCAAAACAGATGTTTCTTTGAGTGGTGAGATAAGAATGTGTTAAGTATGGTTTTTTACGGTTTCCCAATAACTCCTCTGTGGAGCGTTTTGGGACCGATTCACTAGATGAGTTTAATGGATGTTAATTATACTGCGGAGCTAAGGTACATCAGAAACAAATTGAAAAATATTTTATAATCGAGATTTGCCTTTGTGCAGACAGCAAAGTGGGGCTCTCAGTTTGAAGTGGATAAAGAAATTATTTGCAGTAGTATATTATCTCTTAAATTCTTTTTATAGGTAAAGAATTAGTTGCCAAGGCTGTTTGAAATGTAATAGTTATGATAAAGAGGAAATGTTAAAAGTGTAGTGTTTTCTGTATTTCAATATTAACCCTTGTAAGGCAGTTATGGTCTCTTACTAAGTCTATGCTCAAAATCAGAGATGGCATCTCCCTGTTCCCTAGAGCTCCATTGACGTATGCACTTCAACTAAAACCAACAAGTGAGGAAAGCATGCAGAGCATGGATCATGGAATTCTTGCCAAGCTCTCCGTGTGCATATGTGTGTTTCTGTGCTGTTTTTGTGTGTGTGTCCGACCTGGAGACCATTGAGGTGGTTTGAATGGAGCAGTATCCAAACATTCTGTTGATTTTGGGAACAGTAATGAAATGAATCCTTGTGTGATAATATATCAAACCATTAGACGCCACTTGTCAACAGTTTTCCAAAGATGGGTCCACAGGACTCCTGCGGGGATTCCGCAGGGATGGCTGCAGGATCTGCGGGGTTCTTGCGGAAGTGTAGTGCCAGGCCAGCCTACCTATCCTTTCTGTGTGCCATGGCAATTATATTAGCACTAAAAAAATTAATGAAAATGGTTTGATAGCACTGAAATCCCCATAAGTACCGAGTGGGGAATTTATCAAGATGGGCTAGCTCAGTTTCACTTGAAGGAGCGTGCACAGGACGTCAGGACGAAGAAAGTACAGGGCAGGGAATGTGGCACGCCGGAGACCGGCGCTGAAGAAGACTTCGGCTGGCGGGGGTTGGGGACCCCCGCCAGCAAAGGTATTTGACGCTCTGGGGTGCGGCGAGGCGGCAGACTAAAATGTGCCCCCCCCCCCACCTCAGGATCTGGCCCCCTCCCACCGTGAGGTCTGGCTATGCCCCTGCACTAACCACTAGGTTACTCCTCCACTAGCAACACTCTGTGTAGAATCTCAGAAAGGGAAAGCAAAATGGGACTAGATATACCGCCTTTTTGTGGTTTCTGCAACTACATTCAAAGCAGTTTACATAGTATATACAGGTGCTTATTTGTACCTGGGGCAATGGAGGGTTAAGTGACTTGCCCACAGTCACAGGGGCATAGCCAGACACCCAATTTTGGATGGGCCTGGGCCCAAGATGGGTGGGCAGAAGAACTCCACCCTGTCCCACAAATGATTCGGTCTCTCCCTCTCTCACCTGCATGCCATATGGTCTCTCAAACATCCCCCTCCCCCCATACCTTTTAAATAGCAGATTTTCACTGGCAGCGAGCAGCAAATAATACACACTGCTCATGTTGGCTCCACAGCCTTCCCTCTGATGCAACTTCCTGTTTCCGCATAGGCGGGAATACATCAGAGGGAAGGCTGGTATGCAGGAAGGACAGGAATTTCCGGCTGGTGGGGCTTGGGAATCCCTGCCAGACACGTCATAGGTGTGCTGCCACTGGGTGGGCCTGAGCCCAACGTAGGTGGCCCACCCTTGGCTACGCCACTGGTCACAACAAGCTGCAGTGGAAATTGAACCCAGTTCTCCAGGATCGAAGTCCACTGCACTAACCACTAGGCTACTCCTCTACTTGATGCATAATAAAAACATAGCATATAAGCACATAAGTGTTGCAATACTGGGACAGACCAAAGGTCTATCAAGCCCAGTATCCCATTTCTAACAGTGGCCAATCCAGGTCACAGGCATCTGACAAGATCCCAAAACAGTAAAACCGATTTTATGCTGTTTATCCTAGCAATAAGCAGTGGATTTTCCCAAGTCCATCTTAATTGTTGGTTATGGACTTTTCTTCTAGGAAATGAGCCAAACCTTTTTTAAACCCTGCTAAGCTAACTGCTTTTACCACAATCTGCGGCAACAGATTCCAGAGTTTAATTACACATTGCCAGAGGACGAAGTAAAAGCAGCTAGCATAGCTGGGTATATAGAGGAGTTCCAGGAGGCACAATCCATAAACTGATAAGATAAACCCGAGTAAAGGCACTGCTTATTCCTATGGGTAAGTAGCATGGAATCTTGCTACATTTTGGGATCCTGACCGGTGCTCATGTCCTGGATTGTCCACTGTTGGAAACAGGATGCTGGGTTAGATGGACCTGACCCAGTGTGGCAGTTATTAATTTCTTATGTTCTTATGCCTCATGGTCAGATGTTAACTTATTTTCCTATATAAACAAGAAAAAACAACACTGGGCCTTCAAGAAAGAGACAATGGCAGTCCTTTATTGTGAAAAAGACCCGACACGGGCCGTGTTTCAGCGCACAAGCACCTGCCTCAGGGGTCAAAGTGTGTCTTCACAATATATGAGCAGGAATGTTCAGACAGTCTGAGTAAATTGCCAGCCACCACTGAGCGTTTGTTCAATCCTACCAGACGCTGTCTGTGTGAAAACTGCTCAGTGGTGGCTGGCAATTTACTCAGACTGTCTGAACATTCCTGCTCATATATTGTGAAGACACACTTTGACCCCTGAGGCAGGTGCTTGTGCGCTGAAACACGGCCCGTGTCGGGTCTTTTTCACAATAAAGGGCTGCCATTGTCTCTTTCTTGAAGGCCCAGTGTTGCTTTTTCTTGTTTATATTGTATGCTTGTATGCTGTATTACCCTCTCTTTTGTGATAACTTGTTTTCCTAGAAATATCATCAGATTTTGTCAATATACCAGAACATTTTATGAATTTTGATGATATATCATGAAGTAAAGGTCAAAGATTTGCATTCGTGATGTTTAAGTATCACTGGAATTTGCAAATGTGTGCTGAGACAGACAAAATCACACAAAAAAAGTCAAATTTCTGTGGAGGGTGAGTCATGATCTGGAAGCTCAGAATTATAATCAGGCAGGATTACAGTTGCCCGTTTACTTGTATATACACAAGTTGACAGATTCATACTTTCAAGCTTCAATTTTTATCACGCATTTTTTTTCCTTTCATCTTTCAAGATGGAGGTGTAGTTCCTGAGAGCAAACACCAGAAGAAATAGAACTTCATTAATTTTGTTAAATTCTAGCAAAAGATGGTCTCAGCGTCTAGTCTCCCGGGGTCCTGCGCTGTTTGCAGGAACATATAAATAATACATAGGGTGGTACTTGGCTTCATTTGTGTGCAAACGATGGAGGGAATATTTGAATTAATCAGGAAATAAATGTGAGTAAAATACAGTTGCTTTGAAATACTGTTTTATTTTCTTCTCTGGCGGAAAGTTGAGGTGGGCGGGGGCATAACTAAACACAAAGGGGGTGGATATATATATTTTTTTTAGTTCCAATATTTTTATTGTGTTTTATAAATGATAACAAATGGCTAAAATAAAGCAATTAGCCAGCTTAACAAGTTAACAGTAACAAGCATCAGCATCACATGTTCAAGTTAGGGCAAGTCCGGGATTATTTCGATAACAGATCATAATCATAAATCACAGGAGTAATACACAATTTCAATTCTGACAAAGGTTATTACGTATTACGTCTCCTTTACTAAACTCACTACGTAATAACCTTTGTCAGAATTGAAATTGTGTATTACTCCTGTGATTTATGATTATGATCTGTTATCGAAATAATCCCGGGGGTGGATATTTAAAAAAAAAATTAATTTGGAGTTAATTTTGGCCCTTTTTTTCCCAGCAACTTCTTAAAGCTTCCTTGAGCCAGTTGTCCCAGAAGGCACTTCTGATACGCCTCTTCAAACTGTAACTTTCTATTATCACTTCTGACACTTGGCGGATGCAGGCTGTATCTGGAGCTGTATTCTTACTTGTTTGGGTATTAAACAGATGTGCTGAATGTTGCTGATGTGCTTCCCGATGACATGAACAAGCGTCTTTAATCTTGCCCTAACTTGACAAGGGGGAGTCTTGACATGCTATGGTGCTACAATCATGACAAGCTAGACACAAAGTCTTAAGACCCTGTTTTTTTACCTCGTTAGAACACCGATGAAAGCCGGCAAAGCAGGAATTGCCGAAAATTATTATTTACCTGGCTTCTCTGGATTCAAGACCTATAGTCAGAAACTGTGCCAGATGGGGAATTTTTTTTCTCCCGATAAATAAAAAAGTGGGACAGTGAACTGGGCCGGGCTCTCCAGAAACTTGTTCAGACAGAACATAATGACAAGTTCCGGAAGGGCATTCCTTCTTCACTGTGTGGCCAAAGTGACACCGTCAGTGAGGGCACTGGGGCTCAAGGACAGCACTGGAGACTTTCATGCGTTTCATTCTCCCTGGGGTCCCCTTACGTTCCCGCCCGTAACCTCCGCTCACAGGACAAATCCCTCCTCTCAGTACCCTTCTCCACCACCGCCAACTCCAGGCTCCGCCCTTTCTGCCTCGCCTCACCCTATGCTTGGAATCAACTTCCTGAGCCCTTACGCCAAGCCCCCTCCCTACCCATCTTCAAATCCTTGCTCAAAGCCCACCTCTTCAATGTTGCTTTCGGCACCTAACCTTTATACCTTTCAGGAAATCTAGACTGCCCCTATTTGACTGACTGTACACTTGTCCTTTAGATTGTAAGCTCTTTGAGCAGGGACTGTCCTTCTATGTTAAATTGTACAGCGCTGCGTAACCCTAGTAGCGCTTTAGAAATGTCAAGTAGTAGTAGTATAAGGAAGGGGAGGGAGGTCTCCTTCCAGGGCTCCAAGCTATTGTGAATCTCACTCACCAAGCCCCATTTTGGGCTCCTGAACAAAATTCACTCCAAGATTTTTTTGTTATCCAGACAAAACCTGTTAGCCTATAACCAATAATTTATTTATTTAACACATTTATAGCCCACATTTTCCCACCTAGTTGCAGGCTCAATGTGGCTTACACAATACCGTAAAGCTTCGGTTCAATAATACAGGTACATAATAAGTAGAAAGCATGATAAGAAACATAAGTATAAGCTACAAGAAATGAAGAGGGGGTGGAAATAAAAGTCTAATATTGTCCATATTTAGCTGTATCACAGGAAGTAGAAAGTTAATCTGGATCAGGGGGATAAGCCTTCTTAAACAGGATGGTTTTCAGTATTTTCCTGAAGTTAAGGTGGTTGTGGATAGACCTTACAGCTTTGGGCAAAGCGTTCCACAGTTGCGTACTTATGTAAGAAAAGCTGGATGCAGAAGTAGATTTGTATCTAAGCCCATTGCAGTCTGGATAATGCAGATTTAAATAAGTTTGGGATAGGTTGGTACTGTTTCTGGGTAGTAGTTTTATGAGGTCCAACATGTATCCAGGAACATTACCATAAATAATCCTGTGGACGTTCCATGGTGGGCAGCCAATGCAATTAGGATGATTCGTACCTTTATATGATCTTGAAACACAAATAAGGCACTTACTAAGGTTTGCTGACAATGCTGTATAAGGGAAGATGCAGTCAGCACTTGGTTCATAGGCCTCAGTTAGGCTAATGCAGGCCTTATGCACACAACAGGTATAGCAGTATATATCACTGCATTCCTATGCACACAGAGCTAAGATGAAGGGTCCTGGTGGTTGGGTTAAAATTGTCTGGACGGTCTCTGAGCAAGAATAAGCCACCCGCACCTGGATACACAACTATGCAGGCTGGCAAGGGTTTATCGAAAAACACCTATTTATTGGGCAGCCCCAGGCAAAAAAATGTATAAAACTAGGACAATAAGACATGTTAAGTCCAGAAGAATAAAGTAAAATGATGACGAAAAGTTTCAGATTGGCTCACAGTGTCAGCTTCACTCAGTCTCCTTTGTTGCATGTTGTCGTTACTGCTCTGCGTCTCTCCTTTCCTCTCTTCTTTTGGATGGGTTCTGTATCCTCCTTGGTCTCTCTGCTCCTTACAAGTGCTTTGCAGCACATCGAGACCTCTGGCAGCCCCGAGAGACTGAACCAGGCCTGAGTCAGAGCCGCCGCCAGGCCCGGGGCAGAGCTGCCATCCCCCCCCCCCCCCCCCTCCACACACACACAACCCAGAAAACGTGTTCCTCCAGCGCTGCTCTTCTGCTGATCGCCTGCCCCTGCGGCCGCTTTTGCGCCTGAGAGAAAAAGCAGCTTCTGAGCTGGGCAGAAGAGCAGCACTGGAGGTGCTCCCCGGATCTGGTCCTCCCCAGTCTCCAAGGGGGGCCCGGCCGCAGCGCTGGAGTTTTCTCTCGCCTGCTCTTGTCTGGACGCGATCACTTGGGTATGTCAGGAGCAGAAGAGAGACCCCCGGACCCGGACCTCCAATTTTGCCACCCCGCCCCCTCCTCTCGGTGGCTATGCCTCAGTCTCCCAATGTACTCAGGTTAATCCTGGGGTGGACACTGACCGCTGACTCTAGGCGTGGGCTGTTGTTTGCAATGATATCGGAAAAATCAATGGCTTCCTTATCCTACGTGGTTGCATGTCGTTACCAGAAAAAAAAATATGACGATTCATGATTTGTCGTTTGCTGATAATAATGGGCACTCTTTGCAAATAGTGTGCAGTATACAGAAAGAGGTTGCACCGTTTCAGAATGAGTGCACACGGTTTCCCAATAATGGTAGCACTATCGGGCATTTTCGAAAGAGAAGGGCGCTCATCTTCCGACACAAATTGGGAGATGGCCGTCCTTCTCTCAGGGTCGCCCAAATCGGCATAATCGAAAGACGATTTTGGGCGTCCTCAACTGCTTTCCGTCGCGGGGACGACCAAAGTTCCCGGGGAGGGGGGGGTGTCGGCAGCGTACCAAAGGCGGGACGAGGGCATGTTAAGAGATGGGCGTCATCGGCCGATAATGGAAAAAAGAAGGGCATCTCTGACGAGCATTTGGCCGACTTTACTTGGTCCATTTTTTTTTCACGACCAAGTCTCGAAAAGGTGCCCAAACTGACCAGATGACCACCGGAGGGAATCGGGGATGACCTCCCATTACTCCCCCACCCCCCCAAAAAATTAAAAAACATTTTTTCAAGCCTCTATGCCATTTTAAGGCAACACCTGCAGGAGGAGGGAGGGAGGAGCCCTAGTCCCTCCTCCTGTTTGAGACTGGAGTCCTTTTTTTTTAAGGTACGAGGGAGCTTGGGGGCTTGGGGGGATGCTAGACCACCAGGGATCACTTTCAGGGAGGGAGGCTGGGCCAGGACAGGCCCAGCAAGGGTCCCACAGGACCACCAGGGTTCTCTATTCACAGTGGAGGGTGGGGGGTCTGGAGGACCTCCAGGCCCTTGTGTTTGGGGGTGCTTGGAGGTCCACCAGACCACCAGGGCTTTGGTGTGACAGGTCTGGGCTTTTTTTTTTGACAACCCAGATCTGTGAAACCTCTTCTGTGGGAGGATTTTACCTTGAGCGCATGCCTAGCCACAATCCTCCCGCAGAAGTCCCTCTATGATCAATGCTACTAATGTGCATGAATTTGCCAGGGCCGCCAAGAGGGGGGGACAGGGAGGACAAAAGTCCTGGGGCCCGGGCCTCCAGGGGGGCCCAGCGCCACCACCACCTGGCCCGCCCTCTGTCGCCGCCTGACCCGCCCTCCGTCACTCCCAGAACTAACCTTAAGCCTCCTTTCACTTCACAGCAAGCAGCAGCAGGTCAGGACACTCCTTCCTTCCATGTCCCGCCCTCACCTGACGTAACGTCCGCAGGGCGGGGAACGGAAGGAAGGAGGAGAGGTCTGCCCTGCCGCTGCTTGCTGCGAAGTGAAAGGAGGCTTAAGGTTAGTTCCAAGGGCCCGGCCCGATAGCGGGTGGAGGGGGGCCCGGCGACCTCGGGTGGGTGGGCGGCAGGGGGCCCGGTGATCTTGAGTGGGCAGCGACCTCGAGTGGGCGGGGCCCGGCGATCTCGGGTGGGGGGGCGGGCCTTGTCCCGGGCCCGGCTCCGGCGGCCCTGGAATTTGCATGTTATTAATGTTGGTCATTGGGGAGGTAATTCCCCATGCTGTTCTGGCAGTATTTTTACAGCATGGGGGAACTGATCATCGGCACCCTAGAGAAGAAAGGCTCTGGGTCCCTGGGCCTGCCGATGCCCTCACTTTTATTTCTAGAGGGACTGGAGGGTCTTATGTCCCGCAAAATCCTTGCAACTGCAGGTTCAGAGCAGGTTGCAAACTTGAAACAAGATGCAATAACAAGTACTAGATACAGTATTAAACAATATTTTCAAAAAAGCCAAGTCTTCAATCTCTTTCTAAATGTACCATAAGGACTCTAATGAATATTTAAAGACAAAGCATTCTATTGCATAACCTTTCCTATAACGTTTACCCTTAGCAGTTGAAAATGACAACATCAAACATCCATTATTATGAGATCCAGCTAGCATTTTAATCAAAAAAGTAAAATTACCAGGAACATCACCAATCACAGTTTTGAAAATCAGACAACAAATTTTAAATTTAACTCGTTCATAGATCGTCGGCCAATGCAGGTCCGAAAGCAAAGGGGCCACATGGTCAAATTCAGATTACTATAATCCAACACTGACAACATCACTGCCTGAACCAACACTCTAAAATGTTTCTGATAAAAGTTAGATCGTATTAAGCCATAATTGTTTCTATTTGAAGAACGATTTCTTAACTTCCAAATTTACCTGAGGTTCAAAATTCAGAGATGAGTCCAGCAAAACACCTAGTACTCTAGACACTGTTTCCACATTAAAAATCATACCATCTCATAATTGGTTAGAGGATGGAATATTATCTACCGTCATACTGAACTATAAAAATTTCATTTTATCCAGATTTAATTTTAACCTATTTTTTAATGACCATCATTGAATCAACCTACGCTATCTGGTTTCTCCTATATAAGCACACAACTATGGAACGCACTACCAAACGCCGTGAAAACAACATATGACCACATAAACTTCCGGAAACTACTAAAAACTTACCTGTTCAAAAAGGCATGCCCGAACGACCCAACTTAAATGCCTCAACTCAGCAACACAACAAAACCAAAACTCGATTGGACATAAACTACCTCTTTCTCCTTATGATTCCTAAATCTGTCTGTCACGCACGAACTTTACTCTACCACAACCTACTAATACTACTACTATTTAGCATTTCTATAGCGCTACAAGGCATACGCAGCGCTGCACAAACATAGAAGAAAGACAGTCTCTGCTCAAAGAGCTTACAATCTAATAGACAAAAAATAAAGTAATCAAATCAATTAATGTGTACAGGAAGGAGGAGAGGAGGGTAGGTGGAGGCGAGTGGTTACGAATCTTGCATGGAATCTTGTCACTCTTTAAGATTCTGGAATCTTGCTATTCTTTGGGGTTCTACATGGAATGTTGCTACTCTTTGAGATTCTGCATGGAATCTTGTCACTCTTTAGGATTCCAGAATCTTGCTATTCTTTGGGGTTCTACATGGAATGTTGATACTCCTTGAGATTACTACTAATACTACTACTATTTAGCATTTCTATAGCGCTACAAGGCATACGCAGCGTTGCACAAACATAGAAGAAAGACAGTCCCTGCTCAAAGAGCTTACACTCTGTGTTTGTTGATACTGATATTGGCGATCGCCTCTACGGTACTCACATAAGCCACATTGAGCCTGCAAATAGGTGGGAAAATGTGGGATACAAGTGTTACAAATAAATAAATAAATAAATAAAATAAATTTGGTAAAAGCTGAATCATACACAAAGTACTCATATAGATATCTCTCTATAGAAAAGGCAACCCCAACGTTCTAACGAAGCCTCCACGGACGTTGAGGCGCCCGATATATCCGGTGTGCCCCTGAGTGTCTGCACCGCCCTCGCGTCAAAACATGATGACGTCGAGGGCGGAGCAATGACACTCGAGGGCCAAAACAGAAACGGCACAGGCACAGAGGCGCAGCAAAAAAAAAAAAACCCTCCCCACACAGAGCGAACCACGAACGACGTTCGACGGTCACACGGAGGCAGGCAAGCAGCTTGGAGGGATGGATTGAGAGGGGCCCCTACCATTATAGAACCTTGCTAGCGCCCATTTCATTGCGCTGAGAAACGGGCCTTTTTTCCTAGTTATATAATAAAAGAGAAATTGGTGACCCCTGTGGAACCCCACACGAGGAAACCCAAGACTCCGAGAAAACTCCATATTTTAACAGCACATAATCTCTGAACTTCTCTCAAACCATTTATTTTATTTATTTATTTATTTATTTATTTATTTATTGTATTTGTATCCCACATTTTCCCACCTATTTGCAGGCTCAATGTGGCTTACATAGTTTTGTTACGACATTATCATTCCAGGGTATCAGATACAATTAGTAGTGTGCAGAGATCGAGTAAGGGAAGAAAGAGGAAGTGATTAGGCAGGTGAGCATAGAGGTGGACTTTCGTAGCTGGGTGGGTTGGTAAAGTGGATTGGTGAAGCTATTGGTTCTCTTTTGTAGGCCTTGTTGAAGAAATGTGTCTTCAGAGATTTCAAAACTGTTCCTCTCACACCAATCTCCGATAATCTATGTAATAAAATACCATAATTGACCATGTTGAATGCAGCAGACACATCAAATTGCAGGAGCATTATCTGATTGCCTCTGCTCAAATAATTTCTAACAGTCAATTCTAAAAGAAGAGTTTTAGTACTAAAAAAAACTCTGAAAACCACGTTGAGATGACATTAATATATTACTATTCAAAAGAAACGTTTTTAATTGGGAAGACACAATAAATTCAGTCAGCTTAGTTAAAAATGACTATCTGCTCGACAATGACATCTCTTCTTTTGCAATGATGGATGATAACCAGCCCCACCATGAATAACCCGTTAGAGACAAATGGTAGCTTTTCCCCAGATCTGCTTTTAAGAAACAGCTCGTTGATTTCTGATCCACTCACCCCAGCAACTGCTTTCTCAGCCATATCGCTGGCAATTTCTTTGTTACAGGAACTTCTTTCTTGATTCTGGATCATATATCACCTGGAAAAATAAAATTTGTTTAAAAGTTTGACTTTTCACTGTGGGGAAAAGGGGAGAGACCTTAATGGCCACAATCAAATACCGGAGCTTGGTTCTCCTGATCTTTGCCATTGAATTTCTTGAATAATTTAATTTATTTAGATTTTGCTCACACCTTTTTCAGTAGTAGCTCAAGGTGAGTCACATTCAGGTACTCTGGATATTTCTCTGTCCCAGGAGGGCTCACAATCTAAGTTTGTACCTGAGGCAAAGGAGGGTTAAGTGACTTGCCCAAGGTCACGAGGAGCAGCAGTGGGATTTGAACTGGCCACCTCTGGATTGCAAGACCAATGCTCAAACAACTAACATTATACTCGGAAGAGTCTTCGAGCCCTGTTGAGCCCAGTGAATGGTAGTGTCAGTCATCTCACTTCAGTGCTCTGCAGAAACCCTATCAAGGTTCCACGTTAGGAGTCACCGACCAAGAAAGGGATCTAGGTGTTGTTGTTGATGATACGATGAAACCTTCTGCTCAGTGTGCTGCTGCGGCTAAGAAAGCAAATAGAATGTTAGGTATTATTAGGAAAGGAATAGAAAACAAAAATGAGGACATTATAATGTTTTTGTATCGCACCTCGAATACTGTGTGCAATTCTGGTCACCGCATCTCAAAAAAGATCCAGTGAAATTAGAAAAGGTGCAGAGGAGGGCAACAAAAATGATAAAGGGGATGGAACGACTTCCCTATGGGGCTCTTCAGCTTGGAGAAAAGACAACTGAAGGGAGATATGATAAAGGTCTATAAAATAATGAGTGGAGTGGAACGGGTAGACGTGAAGCGTCTGTTTACGTTTTCCAAAAATATTAGGACTAGGGGGCATGCAACGAAGCTACAAAGTAGAAAATTTAAAACGAATCGGAGAAAATATTTCTTCACTCAATGTGTAATTAAACTCTGGAATTCATTGCCAGAGAATGTGGTAAAGGCGGTTAGCTTAGCAGAGTTTTAAAAAGGTTTGGACGGCTTCCTAAAGGAAAAGTCCATAGACCATTATTAAATGGGATAAGAAGCATAAAATGTTTTGTACTTTTTTGGGATCTTCCAGGTATTTGTGACCTGGATTGGCCACTGTTGGAAACAGGATGCTGGGCTTGATGGACCTTTGGTCTGTGCCAGTATGGCAATACTTATGTACTTATGTATCTCTTCTGAGGTGGGAGTTTTATTCAGCTCTGGTAGAAGACTTTCTCTGCCTCCCCTGGACCCTTGGCCACTACAAGAGCTCAAGGTTCAGATGAACAGGACGAGGAGCAGGAAGCCTGACTGGAATTGCCAAACAGGGTTGCTGTGACTCCTCAGAAGACTGAAGCAGTGTTTTCATCAAGAAGACTTGAGACTCTGAGGAAGGGGGACATTAATGGTGGCACCTCCCTTGGCAAACCATAGCTCAGCCTCCTTTACTACTACTACCACTACTATTTATCATTTCTAAAGCGCTACTAGACGTATGCAGCGCTGCACACTTGAACATGAAGAGACAGTCCCTGCTCGACAGAGCTTACAATCTAATTAGGACAAACAAACAGGACAAACAAGAGATAAGGGAATATTAAAGTGAGGATGATAAAATAAGGGTTCTGAACAAGTGAATAAGGGTTAGGAGTTAAAAGCAGCATAAAAAAGGTGGGCTTTTAGCTTAGATTAGAAGACGGCCAGAGATGGAGCTTGATGTACCAGCTGAGGAAGTCTATTCCAGGCATATGGTGCAGCAAGATAAAAGGAACGGAGTCTGGAGTTAGCGGTGGAGGAGAAGGGTGCAGATGAGAGAGATTTACCAAGTGAACGGAGTTCCCGGGGAGGAATGTAGGGAGAGATGAGAGTGGAGAGGTACTGAGGAGAATGTAACATAGTAACATAGTAGATGACGGCAGAAAAAGACCTGCACGGTCCATCCAGTCTGCCCAACAAGATAACTCATATGTGCTACTTTTTGTGTATACCCTACTTTGATTTGTACCTGTGCTCTTCAGGGCACAGACGGTATAAGTCTGCCCAGCACTATCCCCGCCTCCCAACCACCCAATGTAAGTCAATAAGAGGAGTTTGAACTGTATGTGGAAACAGATAGGGAGCCAGTGAAGTGACTTGAGGAGAGGGTTAATATGAGCATAGCGACACTGGCGGAATATAAGTCGTGCAGCAGAATTTTGAACAGATTGAAGAGGGGAGAGATGGCTGAGTGGGAGACCTGCACCAAGATTTGCAATAATTTCTCTACCAACCCTTGTCTTGCCATAAGAAGGGGTAAATGATAGCTCTATTGGATCTTATCCAGCTACACCTAGGGATACGTTTGGCAGGTAATGATTCGAGCTGAGACCTGACTACAAGGTACTGTTAACCAATTGTGCAGTTTCACTAATTAGATTGCTGTCAAATTAGCTGAGCACAACAGGCTACTGAAACTGTTGGATAATATTTAGCTTCCTCCATGTAGCAGGAGTTTCATATATAAAAGACACTCCAGCAATTCACCGTAGAATAAAGTTTCTGGACATAGGTGCTAGATCTCTGGTTGCTGTGGGTGCTTGAGCACCCCCAATATTGAGAAAACTCCTTAACTGCGTCCAGGGAAGGGTCTTTTAAATTGTGTTTCCCCACGTTTTGAAACGTTGGCTGCTATGGTTCTATAGAATATGGGTTAGTCCAGGACTTTAAAACCTGAATCCTGTACCTCACTGCTGACCAAAGGGAGTGAGCTCAGGAGTTTGAGACACAAGCCAATGGGAAAGCGAAAGGGGAGCCCCAACTGGGAGCTAGATTTTCACCTGAGAAAGAACTCTTCAAAATGTATGCATGGAATGTCCTGGACAATGCAGAGAATAGTTTGATCTCCAAAATCTTTCATGTGCCATCATAGGAGCCAACTTTTCAAAATTATTGGGGATGCTAAGCCCAATGGAAATAACCCCTCCCTGGACACATACAAGGAATTTTCTCAATATTGGGGATGCTCAAGCACCCACAGAACCCACAGAGTCGGCTCCAATGGCTCAAACCAGAGTGACTGCTCCTGACGCCATCTTGCCCCCAGCCAGTTCTAGAATGTATGCAGGATGTCATCAGCAATACAAAAGAACAAAATCCTTGCAGAGATAATCATGCTCAGGAAACAGCAAAGGTGACACAATAAGGTGATGGTGCTGTATGATCTAGAAGGTTTATTGATCAGCGAGAATGACTTGACTCGACACAGCCGTGTTTCAACCCGGTGGCCTGCCTCAGGAGTCTTCCTATGTCGTATAGGTGGATCTGCCAGTATAACTTGCTGTAATAGAGTGTTTTCTTTATTGTTGTACATAAAAAAAGGCAGGAAGTGCTACTTGTAACACAACATGCCCTCTGCAATCACGCTTAGAATCTTCTCAAGACTTAAGACACCAGTGTTGGGTCGCATGGCTGCCAGTGCCTAGAACCGTTTTGAGGGACTAGAGACTTGGTGTCATAAGTCTTGAGAAGATGCTAAGCGTGATTGCAGAGGGCGTGTTGTGCTACCATCACTTCCTGCCTTTTTTATGTACATCAATAAAGAATTGTAAGCTCTGTCAAGCAGGGACTGCACTGCATACATCTATAGAAATGATAAGTAGTAGTAGTAGTCTTTGGAATTCCGGAATCTTGGTACTCTTTGGGATTCTGCACGGAATCTTGCTACTGTTTGGGATTCTGGATGGAATCTTGCTACTCTTTGTCTTTATCCCTTATTTGTTGTTTTTATCCTGATTAGATTGTAAGCTCTGTCGAGCAGGGACTGTCTCTTACATGTTCAGTGTAGAGCACTGCGTAAGTCTGGTAGCGCTACAGAAATGATAAGTAGTAGTAGCAGTAGTCTTTGGGATTCCGGAATGTTGCTATACTTTGGGATTCTAGAATCTTGCTACTGTTTGGGATTCTGCATGCAGTGCTGTAGCGAGGGCTAAAGGCACCCGGGGCGGGTTGCCGCTGCGCACCCCCCCGGGTGCAGCACGGCGCAACCCCCCCTCTGTGGCGCACCCCCCCCCCGGAGTGCAACCCCCCCCGGACCACATTCTTACCTACAGGAGGGCCGATCCGCCCGAGTGCACGTCACTCGGAGCTGCGTCAGCCTCGCTGGTTCCCTGCTCTCTCTGCCCCGGAACAGGAAGTAACCTGTTCCGGGGCAGAGAGAGCAGGGAACAAGCGGGGCCGGCACCCCCCCGAGCGCGTGCACCCGGGGCGGGCCGCCCCTCCCACCCCCCCTTCCTACGCCACTGTCTGCACGGAATCTTGCTACTCTTTGGGATTCCGGAATCTTGCTACACTTTGGGATTCCAGAATCTTGCTACTGTTTGGGATTATGCACGGAATCTTGCTACTCTTTGGGATTCCGGAATCTTGCTATTCTTTGGGATTCTGCACAGAATCTTGCTACCCTTTGTCCTTATACCTTATTTGTCCTGTTGTCCTAATTAGATTGTAAGCTCTGTTGAGCAGGGACTGTCTCTTCATGTTCAAGTGTACAGCACTGCGTACGTCTAGTAGTGCTATAGAAATGATAAGTAGTAGCTCAGCTGCCATCACAGGGCAGTGAGAGCGCATTGTGATGTCATCAAATACTTTTAAAACTGCCCTATCCTTGCTTAGCAGATATAATCATATGCAAATTTCTGTACCAAGTCATGACACCAGGAGTTATGAAATCTCCTTGTTTTTGACCGATTAACTTTAGCCCATTAAGAGCAAATAAAGTGCTTTGGTCCTAGTCTGACGGATGAATAAAAGTTGAGTTTGGAGAAGCTTTATTAGCTTATTGTTGCTGTCTATTTCTTTCTATCTATTTTTTTATTCACCTTTTCAGTGTCTACCACTACCCAAGGCAGTGCTGTGAATCATATATATGGTGTATATCCCACTAAGGAGCAACCTGCAGTTTTCAAGTTAGAACTGATGCTTTGATTTCTGTAAACTGAGTTATAGTGCCCTCTTGTGGTGAGCCAGTCTAACTGACTCAGAAAGACAGGCTACCTGAAGGCCAAGCAATAGACATGAATACAGAACACAAATGTTTATCTGAAAGACATAATCATTAGAAGACTACATGTTCCTTCTATAAAATCTAGCAATGCCATTATTTTTAAATGTTTACATGGTCCTAAATGTACAGCATTTCTAAGGGATTAAATGTTCAAAGCTGTCTAGCTTTGAAAACTAAGTGGAGGAGTGGGCCTAGTGGTTAGGGTGGTGGACTTTGGTCCTGGGGAGCTGAGGGACTGAGTTCGATTCCCACTTCAGGCACAGGCAGCTCCTTGTGACTCTGGGCAAGTCACTTAACCCTCCATTGCCCCATGTAAGCCGCATTGAGCCTGCCATGAGTGGGAAAGCGCAGGGTACAAATGTAACAAAAATAAAATAGATACTATTGGAGATTCTACATGGAATGTTGCTACTATTTGAGATTCTACATGGAATGTTGCTACTATTGGAGATTCTACATGGAATGTTGCTATTCCACTAGGAACATTCCATGTAGAAGGCTGCGCAGGCTTCTGTTTCTGTGAGTCTGACGTCCTGCACGTACGTGCAGGACGTCAGACTCACAGAAGCAAAAGCCTGCGCAGCCACATTGGTGATCTGCAAGGGCCGACTTCTACATGGAATGTTGCTAGTGGAATAGCAACATTCCATGTAGAATCTCAAATAGTAGCAACAGTGGAGGAGTGGCCTAGTGGTTAGGGTGGCGGACTTTGGTCCTGAGGAACTGAGTTGGATTCTCACTTCAGGCACAGGCAGCTCCTTGTGACTCTGGGCAAGTCACTTAACCCTCCATTGCCCCATGTAAGCCACATTGAGCCTGCCATGAGTGGGAAAGCGCGGGGTACAAATGTAACAAATAAATAAATGGGACTGGAGGACTAGTTTTAACAGGCAGCTAAATTTAGCCACTCAAAATGTGAACAGCCGTGGGAACAGGGTATGTCTGGGGAAGGGAATTTAGGGGGTAAACCGCTAGCACTGACATTGAGCATTAGGCATCAGCCTTCTGTAACCAAATCTTAGGGCTAAAAGCAAACTGGTTATGCCTCCACCTGGGGATGATGAACCACACTGCCACTGAAAGTCCTTCCTGTAAACTAGGACATCGATCGTGCTAACGCATTTTAATCATGAACAAAACCGAGCCATAGAAAAGTAGACTCAGAATGAAGACACGCCTACTTTTTACACAGAATGCCCTGCCTCAGTGGAGGACATGGATTTGATTCCTGGCTTGGGTTTTCACTCCCCAGGTCACCAGAGAAGCCAAGTGTGGCCCGTCCCAAAGCTGGAGACTTACTACGACTATGCTTGAGATTTAAGGCCGAGTGTGGTTTCTCTCATGGGCCCCATCCATGTCTTAAACCAGTTCTAGCATATATACATTCCGAAACGGACATATTCTAATCAATAATTAGAAAATAAATGTACTTTTCTACCTTTGTTGTCTGGTTTCTGCTTTCTTCTGTCTTCTCTTAACTTTCTCATCAGGGAATTTCTTTCTCCTTGTCCATCAGTCATCTTCCCTCTGCATCCCTATCCGCCCTGTCCAGTATTTCCCCTCTGTGTCTCTCTCCGTGTCCTCCGGCTGTGTTGAGCATCTTACTACTACTACTACTACTTAACATTTCTAGAGCGCTACTAGGGTTACGCAGCGCTGTACAATTTAACAAAGAGAGACAGTCCCTGCTCAAAGAGCTTACAATCTAATAGACAAGTGAATGGTCGGTCCGATAGGGGCAGTCAAATTGGGGCAGTCTGGATTCACTGAACGGTAAGGGTTAGGTGCCGAACGCAGCATTGAAGAGGTGGGCTTTAAGCAAAGACTTGAAGACGGGCAGGGAGGGGGCTTGGCGTAAGGGCTCAGGAAGGTTGTTCCAAGCATAGGGTGAGGCGAGGCAGAATGAGCGGAGCCTGGAGTTGGCGGTGCTGGAGAAGGGTACTGAGAGGAGGGATTTATCCTGTGAACGGAGGTTACGGGCGGGAACGTAAGGGGAGATGAGGGTAGAAAAATAGTGAGGGGCAGCAGACTGAGTGCATTTGTAGGTAAGAAGGAGAATCTTGAATTGAATGCGGTATCTGATTGGAAGCCAGTGAAGTGACCTGAGGAGAGGGGTGATATGAGTATATCGGTTCTGGCGGAATATGAGATGTGCAGCAGAGTTCTGAACAGATTGAAGGGGGGATAGATGGTTAAGTGGGAGGCCAGTGAGGAGTAGGTTGCAGTAGTCCAGGCAAGAGGTAATGAGAGCATGGACGAGAGTTCGGGTGGTGTGTTCAGAGAGGAAAGGGCGAATTTTGCTGATGTTAAAGAGGAAGAAGCGACAGGTCTTGGCTATCTGCTGGATATGCGCAGAGAAGGAGAGGGAGGAGTCGAAGATGACTCCGAGGTTGCCCTGTTCATCTTCTCCCCTCCGTATCCATATCCCTCTCCTCCCTCCCATTGTCCAGCATCTCCTCTCATTCTTCCCTTCCGCCACACCACACCACCTCTGGGTCCAGCATCTCTCCATCTCACTTCCTTCCCTCCTGTCTCTCCCCCCACCACAAGCCAGCATCTCTCTTCCTTTCTTCCTGTCCCCCACAACCCCCACAGACCAGAATTTATTTATTTATTTGCAGCAGCTTGATACCCCACTAAAAAAGCCAAAGGATGGCAACTATGCGGTTAACAGAATAACAATTTTTAAAATCATCATAGAAATTAAAAATAGACATTAATATCAAATATACAATTAAAAATCAAGGAGACTAAAAGTAAACAAAGTAGAAGATAAAGAAAGAAGAGAAAAGAAGAAAATAAAGGGCATAAACTTAAAATGAAGGGAGCCCAATAAAAAGTAAGTTTTCAGAAGGGACTTTTTCCGATCTGAGGAAGAAGGGCAACCTTCGAAAGCTAATCAAGAAATGTATTAAGTTGTGTCCAATAAAAAAGGTATCATCTTATTTTCTTTTCCATGTTTTATTTTGTTTGATTTCTATTGATAACCAGAAGGGACTTAAAACCTAACCTAACTTCTTTAGCTTTTCCTCATACGGGAGCAGTTCCACCCCCCCCCCCCCCCCCTATCATTTTGGTCACTCTTCTTTGAACCTTTTATAATTCCGCAATATCTTTTTTCAGATACAGTGACCAGAACTGAACAAAATAGTCAAGGTGAGGTCACACCATGGAGCGATACAGATGCAGTATAATATTCTTGGTCTTATTTTGCATCCCTTTCCTAATAATTCCTAGTATCCTGTTTACTTTTTTGGCCGCCACATGAAGATCAGAAAGTTGTGGTGTAACACCCCTTTCTTGTGTTGCTGAGCTTGATGACCGCTGTCAACACCCTTCATTGCCATAGTAGCCACCACTTGATAAGAGGGCATGGGGACAGTGGGTGAGGATGGTGAGAAGAGTAGAGGAAGGAGGAAGACAGAAGGGTTTAGAGAACATGGATGCACCTCTATATTTCCAATTCAACCCCCCCCCCCAACATGCCCCCAATAAAACCTACACTGCCTCAACTTTATATCCCCCAATCAAACAGGCCCCAAACTATACCCTACACGCCCATGAAAATCAAAACACTCCCCACACTCCCTGTCAAGTTTAAGTTTCAAGTTTATTTGGGGTTTACTACCCCACCCATCGCAAAATACACCGAAAAAAATAGCTGCCTGAGTATGCTCATGAAACATTTCCCTACATGAAAGAACAACCAGGTGAAGCTGATTTGCAGATCTTAGTGTTTGTGAAAAGATGGGAAAAGACAAAAGATGGGAAAGGTATTGCGGATCCCCAGACACTAAAATCTTATACACTAGGAGCAATGTTTTGTAGATAATTGTATGTGGTAGAAGAAGCCAATGTGCTTCCTTAAGACATGGAGAGACATGATCAAATATTTTCAATCCAGTAATCAGTTTAATGGCAGTATTTTGAGCAAGTTCTAAACTGCGGATATCTTTTTGATTGAGGTCATTGTAGAGGATGTTGCAATAATCAAGTTGGCTTATAACAAAAGAATGGATCGAGATATTTAAAATCAACTACAATGTATATTTTTCGGATGCAGATCAGCTAGGATATAACTCAATTTACAAAAAATCTGCTGCAGCAAAATGACAATTATCTGTCTGCAACTAGTGCAGTGTAGACGGTGGCCAGCGTTTCACACGGCTGCTTCAGGGTCTCGGCATCACACTGTAAAAAAATTTATAAATCAGTGGAGATTGAATGACGAAAGAAAGAGAAGCTTTGGAATCCCTTAAAGTAAATAAAGAGATAATAATAAGGAGAGCGGATAAAGAGGGTGCCATTGTGATTCAAGATCGCTCTGAGTACATTGCTGAAATTATTAAACAACTACAAGTAGAAACAGATTACGAACCATTAACTACAGATCCTACACCCCAGTTGCAAGAACACATCTTCAGATTAACAAGCGATGCTGATGCTAAGGGTATTTTAACACAGAAGGAATTTCATTTTTTAAACATCACGAACCCTAAAATACCTGTTTTTTACACTTTGCCTAAAATTCATAAGAGGTTAAGAAACCCTCCAGGGAGACCGATTATATCTAGTAGAGGATCAGTGTTGGAACCTCTTTCCATGTTTGTTGATTGTTTCTTACAACCCTTTGTCAAGAGTGGACTTTCATATTTAAAGGATACTACCCATTTTTTTTACAAATATTAGAAACTTATAACAATAAAGCAAATGGTTTTATTTTGGCAACATTAGATGTATCATCTCTCTATACTGTCATACCACAAGATGAAGCATTAGAAGTGATGGAGATTTTTCCAGATATGCGAGAGCCTAGTCGAGTCCCTACATCCTTCATTCTGGCTTTAGCAAGTGTGGCAATGAAGGAAAACTTTTTCTTGTTTGATGACAAACTTTTTCAACAAGTGTCGGGAGTTGCAATGGGTGCGACCATGGCACCGTCAGTGGCAAACTTATTCATGAGAGCCTTTGAGCAAAAATTTATATACACAGCTGACTTATATAAGTTTGTCAACTTATGGGTCCGGTTTATTGATGATATTTTTTTACTTTGGACCAGTGATGAACAACATTTGTTCCAGTTTGTGTCATATTTGAATTGTTGTCACCCTCGCATTAAATTCACTTTACAGATGGATTTGACACAGATTTCATTTTTGGACGTGCATATTTCTATGAGGAACGGAAGTTTTGCAACGACTGTCTTTCATAAATCTACGGACAGGAACACTTTCCTTAACTATGATAGTTGTCATCCGAGATCCTTGAAAAATAACTTACCTTTCTCACAGTTCCTCAGGCATCGGCGGATTTGCTCGAGTGATAGGGAGTTTAAACTTCAATCTAAGGAGCTTTCAGCAAGATTAGCAGCTAAAGGTTATCCGGAAAATGTAATACGAAATGCCTACAGGAGAGCAAGATGGAACAATAGAGAACTATTGCTAACTCCTAGACCAGATGGAGAGGAAGAAACAGAAGATATCATGACCTTTGTAATGCGATACACTGTGAACACCCCAAAAATAGTAACTGTATTGAGAAAGCACTGGTCCTTAATTTGCACATTGCCACAATTCAGCAATACTAGGTTAAGGTTTGCCTATAGTAGAAACTTGAATTTAAAAGAACACTTGAGTCCAGCAGCCTTACCTAGTCTATCACCTATAGGTAGTCTCTCCGAGAACAAGATGGGTCACTTTAAATGTGGTGAGTGTAACCTCTGTTCGATAATGGAAGAAACATCTACTTTTGTGAATCCGTTCAATCAAAAGAAGTAAATTTGAAACACAAGACAACCTGTAGATCCAGTTACGTGGTCTATTGCTTGAGATGCCCCTGCAACAAACTGTATGTGGGCCAGACTACAAGAATGTTATCAACACGATTAAGTGAACATAAAAGCTCTATCAATATTAGAAGAATAGGGCTGCCATTAGTCACACATTGTAATGGACAACAGCACTTCTTTGAAGATTTGCGTTGTGTGGTACTTCAAACTATCTATCAGACTAAGAGGGGCGGAGATTATCGGAGAATTCTTCTCCAACAAGAACAAAGGTGGATCTTTAAACTTTGTACCCTTCATCCTATTGGTTTGAATACCCGAGTTGAGTGGAGTCATTTTTTCTAGACCTCCGTTTGGAGAATTTTTTGATAGCGTCTGACGTCATAGGATCTATGTTAGACAGGGGAACAGCCGGTAGTCAGATGACAGGAAAATCGTTGAGAGGTTGTGCTGATCACTCTTTCAGTATGTGATTGATTGTATGAAGTCTAGTCTCGTAATTTACAGTTTATTTAGGATTGTTCAATCTCCACTGATTTATAAATCTTTTTACAGTGTGATGCCGAGACCCTGAAGCAGCTGTGCGAAACGCTGGCTACCGTCTACACTGCACTAGTTGCAGACAGATAATCGAGATATTTAAAGCCTGAGGGTATATCAAAGATTTAATTGTTCTGATTTGTTGGAGATGAAAGAAGCATCCATGAATCACGGTGTTAATCTGTGGTCAAAATGAGAATTTCTCATCTAAGATTACCCCTACTGTAGAATGTTGAGGAATTGAGCATGAGAGGGTGTGTCAAAACAGTAAACCACTTCAAACTCTCACTACACATCCACCCAAATGGGACAGCCCCAACATACAATTCCTGCCCTAGGCAACCCACATACCTCCCCTGCTCCAGACATACTTTACCAGTATTCACTGCTGATGGAGATAGAAATCCTGACGCTCATATGATATCGGCAGTGAGCACAATGGCATCCTCCACCACTAACCATACCCTGCCCTGCAAACAGCCATGTGATTCTTGGCAGTTCTTCCTTTACTCATGATTCTGATGAATTCATACAGTGGGCATTCCGGGCACATCTCCCAATAGCATTGTATAGGATTCTCTGACCTCCAATTCGAGAATAGCTGGCTTTGTCATCTCAGTTGACCTTCCAATGGCAGCGGTAGTCCAAGTGGTTGTATGTAGGGTAGATAGGTCTGGCTGTGGCTCACAGGATGTCCAGGGTTGTTCTTAGAGTCTGTCAAGTCTCTAACACCTTGGAACACCACATTGTTGGGTGTTGTTTTATACAACTTCCTGCTTGGGAACACTTCCATATGTCCAGTAGGTATGCCCAAAAAACAATTTTGTTACCCCTGTCATTTCTCCTCTACACTCAGTAGCAGGCACTCCCACCTCCAAAGGTAGATTCTTCGATGGGGGAAGCGATGTCCCTTCAAGGCCCAAGGTACGTAACCCATATTCACCACCAACCCTCATTGTCTGAGGGAGTTCCAACTAATCTTTACCCCCAAATTTGTAAAAAAACTAGACACTTACTATGAGGTAGACGTTTTCCATAGTTACGTAGCATTGATAAAAATACATCACTTATTTGTGATCCCTTTTCTCCACAAAATCTCTCCAGATAAAAGGGTTTTCCAATTGTTGGGCGAATCTAGCCCCAAGAAATAAGCTTCTAATTTTATTATCACAGGGGGCTTTCCCCTCCATACTGGCATCCAACCTACTAAAATTCTACAGGAAATTTTCCATGGACTATCTTTTTGTTTACATTTAGCACCTAGTGGTATTGTCTCATGCAGTAACTGGGCAGTAAGGACCTACGTGCGCCAGAAAATAAAAAAAACATTTTTCGGGAGGGCGAAGCAAATGCACGCCAAAAATGAAATTACCGCAAGGGCCACACGGTAGCCGTGCAGTAACTCCCTTTTGGTGTGTGTTGGGCATGTGTACACGCTTACGCAGCTTAGTAAAAAGGAGGCTAAATTTCCACCCAGTGTAGAATGGATAATATGACTTCTAAATGCAACATGAAGCCATTAGCCTCCATGTTTAAATTCTGTAGGTTGTCACTATGCAAAACAGTGGGACTTATTATTTTTACTGCATTAAGTCACTAATGTCTCTAAACCACAAAGAAAAATCTGCCGTGACAGTGCAGTTGGATGACAGGCATTCAGCTGGGCACCTCTTAATAAAACATAGTTTATATTGTATAATTAATAGAAAAAGGTTTACTGCTAAGTGCTTGGCATGCGTCCCGGAATATCATGGCTTGACCACTGTGCGTGCGCACGCACACACACACACCTGTAGACAAGGGTAAAAAATATAAATGGAAAATAATTGCCACTTATCAAGATGGGATTAAACTCTGTTGCATGCCACAATAGGCTGGCTATGTTTTCTAAATATATATCTATTTGATTTTATGTGCATTGAGGTTCGCTAAAACAGTTCCTCTCAAAATTGTCCTGAGGAAGCACCACCTAGACAAGCTTTCAGGATATCTGCAATGAATATGCAAAAGAGAAATTTGAATGTAATGACAGTGGCGTTCCTGGCCTGGATGGCTCCCGAGGCGGAGCGCCGATGCGCCCCCCCCCCCCACTAAATGACACCTTCGCCCCCCCTCCGGCAAAATGACACCCCCCCCCGGGTGCACGCCGCTGGGGGGGGGTGCCGCGGCACGCACCTGCTCCGAGTTCGCTAAACTTCGCTTCGCTGCAGCTCCCTCTGCCCCAGAACAGGAAGTAACCTGTTCCGGGGCAGAGGGAGCTGCAGCGAACGAGCGACGAAGTTTAGCGAACTCGGAGCAGGCGCGCGCTGCGGCACCCCCCCCCCCAGCGGCGTGCACCCGGGGCGGACCGCCCCCCCCCCCCCCCTTGGTACGCCACTGTGTAATGAAGGTAGTGAATGCAAATCTCTCATACATATTCATTGTGGGTATCCTGAAAACCTGACTGGCTGTGGTGCCTCCAGGACCAGGTTTGGGAACCACTGCCCTAGGCTGTCTATGAAAAGGTTTCATTGTGTATTGTGTTGACATTGTAATGTAGCAGACTGTGCCATACTTTGAACTGTTGTTTGAATATTTTTACTGCTATAATTGTCTATTGCTTATGTTAGACTTATTCTTGCTGTACCACTGCCTTGAGTGAATTCCTTCAAAGGCAGTAAATACATCCTAATAAATAAATACAATCATAAAAAACAACTGAAAACTATTCTTATAGAAGTAATTAAAAATTGTGAGCAATACCATTTTACCAACAGTATTGCTAAGGTGCTTATTTGTGCACTGAGAGTAAACAGCCCGGAAAGAACTTTCTGAGTCTCCAACAAAAAGGATAAAAAAAGAAAAACAAAAGGATAAAAGGACTCGGAACATTTTTTTTTTTTTGGGGGGGGGGGGGGGGGGGGGGGGACTGTTTTAATGTCAAGCTTTCACTGACATTTTACACACCCTTGAAGCAGGAGTTTGCCGAAACGTGGCCATGTCGAGTTTAAAGTCTTTGGGGGGGGGGGGGGGGAAGTTATCAATGTGGGCTACTGTTAAGATATTTTACTGTAAGTTGTGCTATTTTAGCACAGGGTCTCATTCCATGAAATGGTACCTATGCTAAATTATCACCTACTTGTAGTAAAATAACCCATCTTAATCCTAGCCCGCATTGATAACTTCCCTCCTTAACTGACTTTTAATAAATCACTTTCATTTAACTTGGGTCCACTATTCCCTCTAACAGGGGCGTAGCCACGGGTGGGCCTGGACGGGCCCAGGCCCAGCCACTTTTGCTCCAGGCCCGCCCAGCCTCTTCTGCCCGCTCTCCTCGTCCGCGTGGTCTGCTCACTTTTACTGCCCTGAAGCGCCGTTCTCCCTCCAGCAGCACCGGCGATTCCCATAGCCAGCCTTCTGCCAGCGCGCATCGTTGGGGCCTCTTCTCAGGCACGTCCCGCCTACTCTGCAGCTTCCTGCATCCCACCTTTGCGGAAAACAGGAAGTTGCAGAGTAGGCGGGACACGCCTGAAAAGAGGCTCCGACGACGCGCACTGGTAGAAGGCTGGCTATGGGAATCGCCGGTGCTGGAGGGAGAACGGCGCTTCAGGTCAGTAAAAATGATTGGAACTGACCATGTGCAGGGGGCTGTTGCGGGGGGGGGGCGGTAGTGGGTGGAGAGGAAATGCGGCGGCGGCAGCAGCGACGGGCAGGTGGGCAGGCGGGCGGGGGGGGGGGGTGGTGGTAGTAGGTGGAGAGGAAATGCGAGACCTGTGCCCACCCAGTCCACCTCCAGGCCCATCTAAAAATTAAACTGTGGCTACGCTACTGCCCTCTAAGCTGAGCAAAAGTCCTCCACATATACTCCTGCCAGTGGGAGGTGCTGTTTCCCTAGTACATTTTCAATAATGAGGGACAGGTGAGCTCTGCAGGATTCCAGGGAACCTGCCTATCCCTAGTGATCGAATATCGAAGCACCACCCCCACTGGCAGCACTGCAGTTGGATGACTTCCGCTGCTGCGTACGCTTTGTAGCGCTATAAAAATGCTAAATAATAGTAGTAGTCAGCTTAGAAAGAACAGTACTTGAGTCTTAATTATTTTTTCCCCTTCCTTACTTCTTGTGACAATCGCGGCTTTAGCCGCCGAGCCCCTTCGCCTCCCCCTTCGCTCTGAGCAAGTTTAGAGGAACGCATCACGAGACTCTTGGATCGAGTTGCCGGGTTATATGAGAACGCACCAAAAGAGGATGGAAGGAGAGGTGTATTGGTGCAATATCTAATCTCCATTTAGATTTAGCCAAAGAAAGCTTGGATTCTAGTAGTAAGTGTGTTGCTGGGTATTTTTCTTCCTTACCTCCAAGATAATGTGGTTTAAAATGCTAACGCAATTTTTGATGAAATGGCTATTAAAATGCAATAAACAGGTTGTGGGCTGTAGTTGTGAGACCCTGCCTCTCTGTTCTGAGCTTAATAAGTAGGGGCCAAATATTCCCTGTTCTGCCCTGGGGATCAGCGGAGATGTGAAGCCCTATCCGTGGGGTATTGGAATGACACCACAAGCTCGTTTTCAAAGGAGTGCTCAGCGTAGACGTTGGCCATGTGGGAAAAGGTACAGTGTCAGCGCGTTCTTGGCATCATTCTTCATACTGTCTTGTGGTGTATCCTGAAAATAACTGTATCAAAGGAGCTTTTTTTTTAATCTTCTTCTTGTAATAGGACCTTGTTTTATCCTGTCTTATTCCATATTCTAAGTATTATGTGATGGATGTTGCAAAAGCGGTGTCTGATTTTCATTGTTTACAGGAAGTGCGAGGTGTAGATGCTGAACTCATAAATTATGGGTTAGCACTGTGCATAGAGATGACAAAATGCTGGGAATAACAGAAACTCGCCTGCTGGTGAAAGTAGAAGGCAGGCTTCCAAAATCAAAACTGAATTTAACAACAAGCTCTTTGTTAAAGGCAAATTAGTGAGAAGTGTTTCCCCCGGGGGCCCTTTCTTTCTTTATGCTTCTAGTGATGGAAACTAAGCACGGCATATTTTTTTTTGTGAGGGTCACAGATAAAGTTGAAGCCTAAGGGATGCGCATGGACCTTTGAAATGATTAGCCGGCACTCTGCATTAATAAACTTCAGGCTACGTTTCTGTTGCCAGATTTTACTTTGAGAGTTACTTGGATAAATCCTCCAGGCAACAGAATCTAAACTATCTTGCAGACTATTCCACTCTACAGCAGGGCCACCGAGAGACTGAGCTGGGTCCGGGGCAGGGCCACCGCCACCGAGTCCGGGGCAGAATCGTCATCGCCGCCGCCCACCTGAAGTATCTTGGCTGGCCCCGCCAGCTGTAGGCAGTGCTGCTCCTTCCCCTGCCCAGCACTGCGTGCCCCGGCGGCTGCTTTCCTTAGGTCGCACATGCTCAGTCTCAAAACTGAGCATGAGCGGCCTGAGGTCCCAGCAGCTGCTAGGCAGGCAATGCAAAGGGGGCTTGGCGCTGGAGTTTTCTCTCTCCTGCTCCTGTCGGGACACGATCACCTGGGTCCCATCAGGAGCAGGAGAGAGAGAGACACCCCTGCACCGGACCCTCCCTGGAGCTCCGGGCCCAGGGAATTTTGCATCCCCTGTCTCCCCCTCTCGGCGGCTATGCTCTAGAGATTCTCAAGCAAATCTTGGGGACCCTCCCCTCCCCCCATTAATCTGCTTTTCAGCACCGACTATGCTTTAGATACATGTGCTTAGATAGTCATGTAGGCCTGTTTTACAAAGCGGCGGTAAGGCTAATGCGGGCTTACCACTCGCTAAAAAGGAAGTAGTTCCCACCTCCAGTGCGCCATCATACCCGGCGCTGTAAAAATTGTAGCACCGGTGTGTAGTTGGCGGTAATCAGGCAGTGCCACTGGGTGGTGGTAAGGGATTCCCCCTGAACTGGCCATGCAGCAAGTGCTTCATTTGCCACGTGGCCATTTCCTCAAAAAAAAAAAAAAAAAAGAAAGACCTACCTTTTACCTGCTGTAGTAAACACGGGTGTAGGATCTGCCAGCGCCGGCCCCCTTTTTCCGCAGTTTGGTAAAAGGGACTCATAGTATATGATGGCCCAAACTGCCTGTTCAGAGCAGGTTAGGGTTGAAAGAGGGAGTTCAGTTCTGGAGGGCTTGTTGTGCACAAAGGATTATGGGTGGTGAAGAGCCTATAAGGCAGGTAAGCATGGAAGAGGGATTGGGATTATCTATAAGGACTGTCTGGGCTTGGTACGGCTTCCTTTGCAGTATATAGCAGATGTGTAATGTTTGTTAGTGAAATGGGTTAGGAGGGTGTGGGAAGCTTGGTACTTTTTGGGTGTACAGGGCTCCAGACAATTCTGTGGTGAAGATGGAAAATATCCTTCCATTTATTGAGGTAGCAATGGTAGATTTTGATAAACTGATATGCCTGGGAACTTTGATTTTTATTTTGACGCTCCAAGCAGCACAATGGAACATTGGATATGAATTATTCTGCAGCTCATCATGGGTGAATTTATGAGGGAGGTTAGATGTTGGACTTGATTTTTGTTAGACAGGATGTTGATGGTTTATTGCCGAGTCTGAAGTATTTTCAGAAATGAATCATTCCTTGGTCAGGCCATTGGATTTTATTATGGTGGTTGAGTCTGCGGGACAATGATAAACAGGTGGGTAGGAGGTAGTAGGAGACCAGAAAGATTAGGAAGGTCACAAGTGATGAGGTTGTTAAGAACTCGCCGTCTTGGTCAGTGGAGAGGTATGGGGTGGAAGAGGGGGTTACAGAATAGAATCATGGTATATTGGGTGTGTATGGTCTTTGCAGTAGTCAAGAGGGGCATAATCGAACGCGAACGCCCATCTCCATGGGCGTCTACCTCCGAGAACAGGTACGTGAAGGGGCAGGACAAACCGTATTTTCGAAAAAAATGGGTGTCCATCTTTTTTCAGATAATACGGTTTGTGCCAGCCAAATGCATCGGATTTGAGCTGGGCGGTTTCGTTTTTCAGCAATAATGGAAACCAAAGGCACCCAGCTCAAAAACGACCAAATCCAAGGCATTGGGTTGTGGGAGGGGCCAGGATTCGTAGTGCACTGGTCCCCCTGACATGCCAGGACACCAACCGGGCACCCTAGGGGGCACTTGTAACAATTAAAAAAAACAAAGCAAACTACCTCTGAAGTCCATAGCTCCCTTCTCTTGGGTGCTGAGCCCCCCAAATCCCCCCCCCAAAACCCACCCCCCACAACTCTACACTATTACCATAGCACTTATGGCTGAAGGGGGACACCTAGATGTGGGCATAGTGGGTTTTGGGGGCGGTTTGGAGCGCTCCCATTTACCACCACAAGTGTAACAGGTAGGGGGGGTGGGCCTGGGTCCACCTGCCTGAAGTCCACTGCACCCACTAACAACTGCTCCAGGGACCTGCATACTGCTGTGATGGAGCTGGGTATGACATTTGAGGCTGGCATACAGGCTGGAAAAAAAAAAGTTTTTTAAGTTGTTTTTTTTGGGTGGGAGGGGGTTAGTGACCACTGGGGGAGTCAGGGGTGGTCATCTGGTCATTTAGGGCACTTTTTTGGGACTTGTTCATGAAAAAAAAGGGTCCAAAAAAGTGACCCAAATTCACGCTAAAAACGCCTTTCTTTCTTCGATTATCGGCCGAGGACGCTCATCTCTCCTCGGCCGATAAACACGCCCCAGTCCTGCCTTCACCACGCCTCCAACATGCCCACATCAACTTTGGTCATCCCCACAACGGACTGCAGTTGAGGGTGCCCAAAATCGGCTTTCGATTATGCTGATTTGGACGACCCTGAGAGAAGGACGCCCATCTCCCGATTTGTGTCGGAAGATGGGCGCCCTTCTCTTTCGAAAATGCTCCTTTTAGGGTTAATTTTACTAAAGTGCGCTGAAAAATGGCCTGCGCTGTTGTAGACGCGTGTATTGGATGCGCGCGGGTCCATTTTTCAGTGCACCTGCAAAAATGGACATTTGGCAAAATAAAAACTGACTCGCGTCCATTTTGGGTCTGAGACCTTACCACCACCCATTGACTTAGCGGTAAGGTCTCATGCGTTGACCAGGAAGTAATCGTCAGTGCGTGTACACTGCCAATTACTGCCCGGTTAGCGCCAAGCGGTAGAAAATAACAAATATTTTCTGCCGCAGATATCAGACGCGCGTAAAAAATGGAATTACTGCCTAGGGCTCGCGGTAGCTGGGTGGTAGTTCCAAATTGACATGCACTGGACGTGTGTTGGCGCCTACGCACCTTTAGTAAAAGGGTCCCTTTGATTCTTAGTTGATGGAAGCGGGATATAAGTACATGGAATAGAATAGAATAGAATTGTGGTAATCCTGAAAACCCGAGTGGCTAGGTGTGCCTCCAAGAGAGAGTTGAGAAGCATCGAGTTAGATGTTGATATGGGTGGGACATGTGAACTTGTTCTCCACTGTTAGTAACACAATATGCGTTTGAAAGAAAACTACAACTTTTGTAATAACATTTCGTGAACCTTCCACAGCATTGTATTGGACACCCGCGTCCACTTTGAGGCGTGTTTTCAAAGCACTTAGACTTACAAAGTTCCATAGTAACCTATGGAACTTTGTAAGTCTTGCTTTGACAATGAGATAATTCAGAAGCTACAAAATGAATACAAAGATAGGTCTAAAGATCTATGATATGGAATTTGGTTGGCAATGGCGACTGTCTTGAATTTGGAGTTATTTAAGATTTGTGCCATCACTGACTTTGCATGCCATGATTTCTTGGCAAGAAAAGAACACAGCAAAGGTGACAAGATGGATGACGAGTCCAGTTTTTTAAGAATAAACTCTTGCTGTGAACTTTTTTCTGAGTCCAGTAGAAGTTTCTTTGGCGTCATCCATCTTGTCACCTTCGCTGTGTTCTTTTCTTGGTTTTTCCATTGCGGAGGTCCGCTTTCTTCTATGATTTCTTGGCAGTCACTCATCATTTCTCTTAATGCATACTCTTCCAGCGTTCGAAAAGTACATAAGTACATAAGTATTGCCATACTGGGAAAGATCAAAGGTCCATCAAGCCCAGCATCCTGTTTCCAACAGTGACCAATCCAGGTCACAAACACCTGGCAAGATCCCCAAAAAGTACAAAACATTTTATACTGCTTATCCCAGAAATAGTGGATTTTCCCCAAGTCCATTTAATAATAGTCTATGGACTTTTCCTTTAGGAAGCCGTCCAAACCTTTTTAAAACCCTGCTAAGCTAACCACCTTTACCACATTTTCTGGCAACGAATTCCAGAGTTTAATTACACATTGAGTGAAGAAATATTTTCTCCGATTTGTTTTAAATTTACTACATTGTAGCTTCATCGCATGCCCCCTAGTCCTAGTATTTTTGGAAAGCGTAAACAGACACTTTCTGCGTAAATTCTTCTGGCTCTAAATATATGGAAATAACACCAAATGCAGCTATATCTCCACTGACATACTATATAATACTTGCTGTTGTAAACAAACAATTGCAAAAGATGTACAAAAAAAACAGATCTTCAGAGGTAACCTTCCACTTAAGCCTTCGGCTTTGAAAATGATGGAAGTAGGTGTTTCACCTTATCTCTTCACCAATCCAAATATTTTGTTAACTTTTATTTCTTTTTTCTCTTTTTCTCAGTCAAAACATGGTGGGGGGGGGGGGGGGGTTGTGTTTGACAATCAAGAATTATATTATTACATCAACTGTTTTTCAATTCTGGTTTTTAGGGGGATGCCTTGAGACAGCTTTGGGCGAAACACACGTCGGCACAGTTACCCTTTTTCTATAGCTCAGATACATAACACTTATCAGCTCATAAGCTTGAAATATGCTTATTAAAAATTCTGTTCTGTCTGGGTACCGTTTTGGGACACTTTGACTCCAGTGGCTCGTAGTACAGTGTTAAATTCCTGAAGTTGGGGGGGGATGGGCGGGAGTTTGGGAGGGAAGGGAGAGAGATGGGGGATGGGAGAAAACGTTATAAAATGTTTACTATTGTTGTTTGAACTGAATAAGGATATGTTTGGTATTGTATACATTGCCTGATATGACATAGTAATATCCTGTTTTGTATATTATTTTCAATAAACATGAGTTAAAAAAAAAAAATCTTTATATATAAATATTGATTACTTCACATGTTGAGAAAAAGAGAAAAAAGTAATTGTGTTTTTACAATTTTGTAATTGTTTGCTTACAACAGCAAGTGTTATATATAGTACTCTCCCAGCTTGGCTCTGCTGCCCTCTGGAATCTTAACTCCAACCACTTCCTGTGATATCCCTACCGAGGGGCCCTTTTACTAAGCCGCGTAAGTGTCTACGAGCGCCAAACAGGCACCAAACTGGAGTTACCGCGTGGCTCTTGCGGTAATTTCATTTTTGGGGCACTTCCAATACGCGTGTCCGAAAAATAATTTTTATTTTCTGCTGCGCGTATCGGATGCACGCCAAGTGGCATTTGGTGTGCATAGGTCATTACCGCCCAGTTACTGCATGAGACTTTATCGCTAGGTCAATGGCTGGCAGTAAGGTCTTAGACCTAAAATGGACGCGTGGCAATTTTCATTTTGCCGCACGTCCTTTTTCAGCAAAAAGTTTTAAAAGGCATTTTTTTTACAGGTGCGCTAAAAAATGATTCTGCGCACGCCCAAAACACGTGTCTACACTACCGCAGGCCATTTTTCAGCGCGCCTTTGTATAAGGGCCCCCTGGAGGAGCATTTTCGAAAGGGACATCCAAGTTTCGATTTGGACGTCCTCGCAAAACATCCCAATCCAGCCCGTATTTTCGCAACAAGACGGATGTCCATCTTTCATTTTTAAAATACCGTCAGGGATGTCCAAATCCTTAAATTTCGCCATCCCTAGATTTGGACGTCCCTAGACATGGACGTTTCTGATTTTCGGCGATTTTCGAAACCAAAGACATCCATGTCAGAAACAACCAAATGCAAGTCATTTGGTCGTGGGAGGAGCCAGCATTTGTAGTGCACTGGTCCCCCTGACAAGCCAGGACACCAACCGGGCACCCTAGGGGGCACTGCAGTGGACTTCATAAAATGCTCCCAGGAACTTAGCTCCCTTACCTTGTGTGCTGAGCCCCCCAAAACCCACTACCCACAACTGTACACCACTACCATAGCCCTTACAGGTGAAGGGGGACACCTAGATGTGGGTACAGTGGGTTTCTGGTGGGATTTGGAGGGCTCGCTGTTTCCTCCACAAACGTAACAGGTGGGGGTGGGGTGGAGCTGGGTTTGCCTGTCTGAAGTGCACTCACCCACTAAAACTGCTCCAGGGACCTGCATACTGCTGTCATGGACCTGAGTATGACATCTGAGGCTGGTACGACATATTTTGAAAGATGTTTTTTGAGGGTGAGAGGGGGTTAGTGACAGTAACGGAAGGTATTCTCCGATTCTCTCTGGTGGTCATCTGGTCATTTCAGGCACCTTTCTATGCCTTAGACGTAAGAAAAACAGGTCTGGGTGAAAACGTCCATGTGCTCGTCAGGGACGTCCATCTTTTTTTCGATTATGGGTCAAGGACGTCCAACTGTTAGGTACACCCAAATCCCGCCTTCGCTACGCCTCCGACATGCCCCCTTGAACTTTGGCCGTCCCTGCGACGGAGTGCAGTTGGGGACGTCCAAAATCGGGTTTTGATTATACCGATTTGGACGTTTCTGGGAGAAGGACATCCATCTTCCGATTTATGTCGAAAGATGGGCGTCCTTCTCTTTCGAAAATGAGCCCATTAGTCACCCAAAATGAATTGAGTAACTTAAAAATGCACAGTGACTCGCTTGAAAAAATTATTTCCATATAAATTACTTTATCCTGTACTTTACAAAGGAAAGGTAAGCATCTCATTCTCCTTAGTACAAAGCTGAGCCTGCCAGTCATCTAGTACTAATAAATATCATACTATATCGTAATTACAATTAAAAATCGTTCAGATTCCAAGTTAAAATATAGCTCAGTATTAAAATATCATTTTGTCCAAGGACACCAATCAAAATAACCAAAGTCAGGTACAATAAAAAAAAAAATCCCTACAGCGATCAGCTGTTAAAAAGCTGACTAATGAAAGAGTTCTGTAATGTCCCACTTGTTCACTCTCCGTTTTCTTTTAGTTTATTTCCGGTTTGCCAGCACTCTCTTCCGTTTCACTTGCAAGATTTCTGAGGCATCAGGGTTCACCATTGGCTGCTGATATGCTCCTGGGTAGGCTTGTTCCTCTACTCCTTGCTGAAACACCCAAAGAGAAAATTTATTGAAGGAGATTTAAAATAAAACTGAGGGAGATCTTTACCAGGGGCGTAGCCAGACTTCTGTGGGAGGGGGGGTCCAAGGCCCGAGGGCAGGGGGCACATTTTAGCCCCCCCCCCCCCCGGCGCCCCCCCCCCCCCCCCCGCGAATCCTCCCCCGCCGCCGCCTACCTTCACTTTTACTGGCTGGGGACCCCACTCCCCGCCAGCCGATGTCCTCTCCGTCCTGCTCCTGCTCTTGTTGCATGCATTGCTGACGTACAGAGTTCTGTTCTCTGAGTCTGACGTCGCACGTACAACGTGCAGGACGTCAGCAATGCATGCAACAGCAGGAGCAGGATGGAGAGGACGTCGGCTGGCGGGGAGTGGGGTCCCCCGCCAGCAAAAGTGAAGGTAGGCGGCGGCGGGGGAGGGTTTGCCGGGAGGGGGGCCCAGGCTGGAATCTACGGGGGCCCAGGCCCCCTCAGACCCCACGTAGCTACGCCACTGATCTTTACAAAGAGGTCTGTCTATCTGTCTGAAAAGAAAAGCTGGGACTCAGTGGTCTGGAAGCCAGGAATCCTACGTCACGACGGTGATGATCGGTCTGGAGATGGAGGCCACCAACCAGGAGCCAATGTTTTTAAGAAGAGATCTAGAGACATACACTGGAAGGAAGACTCAGGGGGGTTTCTGAGCTCCTGTAGCGTTCTCAGCTGGCATAAATAATGATACTCTGTGAATTTTCTATTAAATTTTGCAACTTAAGAGAAATTGTGGGCTGTGAAATATAGAATCTTGCTTGTAATATTTATGACTTTTTATGCTGTTTTTGCTTCAGTGAAGTTGATTTTTCTAGTCTGGAATAACATTCAGGGGCCCTTTTACTAAGCTGTGGTAAAAAGTGGCCTGCGATAGTCTGGACGCGTGTTTTTGGCACTCACTGGGCCATTTTTTACCGCAGCTGGGGAAAAGGGCTTTTTTTTTTTTACTGGGGTGGTAGATACAGTGGGGGAAATAAGTATTTGATCCCTTGCTGATTTTGTAAGTTTGCCCACTGACAAAGACATGAGCAGCCCATAATTGAAGGGTAGGTTATTGGTAACAGTGAGAGATAGCACATCACAAATTAAATCCGGAAAATCACATTGTGGAAAGTATATGAATTTATTTGCATTCTGCAGAGGGAAATAAGTATTTGATCCCCCACCAACCAGTAAGAGATCTGGCCCCTACAGACCAGGTAGATGCTCCAAATCAACTCGTTACCTGCATGACAGACAGCTGTCGGCAATGGTCACCTGTATGAAAGACACCTGTCCACAGACTCAGTGAATCAGTCAGACTCTAACCTCTACAAAATGGCCAAGAGCAAGGAGCTGTCTAAGGATGTCAGGGACAAGATCATACACCTGCACAAGGCTGGAATGGGCTACAAAACCATCAGTAAGACGCTGGGCGAGAAGGAGACAACTGTTGGTGCCATAGTAAGAAAATGGAAGAAGTACAAAATGACTGTCAATCGACAAAGATCTGGGGCTCCACGCAAAATCTCACCTCGTGGGGTATCCTTGATCATGAGGAAGGTTAGAAATCAGCCTACAACTACAAGGGGGGAACTTGTCAATGATCTCAAGGCAGCTGGGACCACTGTCACCACGAAAACCATTGGTAACACATTACGACATAACGGATTGCAATCCTGCAGTGCCCGCAAGGTCCCCCTGCTCCGGAAGGCACATGTGACGGCCCGTCTGAAGTTTGCCAGTGAACACCTGGATGATGCCGAGAGTGATTGGGAGAAGGTGCTGTGGTCAGATGAGACAAAAATTGAGCTCTTTGGCATGAACTCAACTCGCCGTGTTTGGAGGAAGAGAAATGCTGCCTATGACCCAAAGAACACCGTCCCCACTGTCAAGCATGGAGGTGGAAATGTTATGTTTTGGGGGTGTTTCTCTGCTAAGGGCACAGGACTACTTCACCGCATCAATGGGAGAATGGATGGGGCCATGTACCGTACAATTCTGAGTGACAACCTCCTTCCCTCCGCCAGGGCCTTAAAAATGGGTCGTGGCTGGGTCTTCCAGCACGACAATGACCCAAAACATACAGCCAAGGCAACAAAGGAGTGGCTCAGGAAGAAGCACATTAGGGTCATGGAGTGGCCTAGCCAGTCACCAGACCTTAATCCCATTGAAAACTTATGGAGGGAGCTGAAGCTGCGAGTTGCCAAGCGACAGCCCAGAACTCTTAATGATTTAGAGATGATCTGCAAAGAGGAGTGGACCAAAATTCCTCCTGACATGTGTGCAAACCTCATCATCAACTACAGAAGACGTCTGACCGCTGTGCTTGCCAACAAGGGTTTTGCCACCAAGTATTAGGTCTTGTTTGCCAGAGGGATTAAATACTTATTTCCCTCTGCAGAATGCAAATAAATTCATATACTTTCCACAATGTGATTTTCCGGATTTAATTTGTGATGTGCTATCTCTCACTGTTACCAATAACCTACCCTTCAATTATGGGCTGCTCATGTCTTTGTCAGTGGGCAAACTTACAAAATCAGCAAGGGATCAAATACTTATTTCCCCCACTGTACCTGGAATGCCCTCCTGTGGGAGGTAGTGGAGATGAAAATGATAACAGAATTCAAAAATGCATGGGATAAACACAAAAGAATCCTATATAGAAGGTATGGAACCAAAAAAGCTTAGCGGTGATCAGATGGCAAAACCAGTAATTGAAAAACGAAGCCAGTGCTGGACAGACTTGTATGGTCTGTGCCCCAGTGATGGCTAGAATGATTCAGCTTCTGGAACTGGAGAACAAGGCCAGTGCCAGTCAGGTATTTATTTTGCTTACCGATGGATGTTCAGATGGACTATATGCCCTCTGCGGGTTCATTTCTTGGGCATATGCCAGCTCAGCAGCTCTTCGAGCCATCTCCACTTTATAGGAACCAGGAGGGGTCCAGCCAATGCCTCTGATCCAGTTCAGGTCAGACTTATATTCCACCTGGAAACAGTAAGATTTAAAAAAAAAAAAATCAAGAATATATTTTCAGTTCTAACAACATCAAGCTAGAAATCAGTTAGAAGGCAGGATCTTTAAAAAACAAACAAACCCCGTTTGGCCTGGAACATATTTTCATTAGCAAATCAAACCACTTATCAGAGAAATTTCCAAACACTAAACACCACCCAGTTTCCCCTAGAACCAGAGTGCAGAGACCACAGGTGCTACAACAAGGCTGGTTGACAGATAGCAGTCTTCCAAGCTTAGGGAGTCTTTTACTAAAGCTTAGCTCGAGTCAATGGCGTAGCCACAGGTGGGCCAGGGCCCACCCACTTAGGGCTCAGGCACACCCAAAAGTAACACAAATTTAGCAGTAGCTGGTGGGGATCCCAAGCTCCGCAAGCTGAAGACTTCCTTCTGATGGTAAAGAAAATGCTACTCTCCACGATACCGGTACCTACGCATCAGTGGCGTAGCTATGTGGGGCCTGAGGGGGCCTGGACCCCTCTCCTGACGACCCTCTCCCCCCACGAACCCTCCCCCGCCGTTGCCTACCTTCGGTTTTGCTGGCGGGGAACCCCAATCCCCCCCAGCCGACGTCCTCTTCGCAAAAAGTCTTCGTTCTTCTGTTGCATGCTGACGTCCTGCACGTTGTACGTGCAGGATCCTGCACGTACAACGTGCAGGACATCAGCATGTAACAGAAAAACGAAGACTTTTTTCACTGCAGGACGAAGAGGACGTCGGCTGGCGGGAATTGGGGTAGGCGATGGCGGGGGAGGGTTCGCGGGGGAGGGGGTCGAGAGGGCGGTTGTCAAAAGTGGCGGCAGGTCGGCAATGGGGGGGGGGGGTCGGCAATGGCGGGGGGGGGGTCGGCGGTGCCGGGGGGGCTAAAATGTGCCCCCTCACCTCAGGCGCTGGACCCTCCTCCTACCAAAGTCTGGCTACGCCCCTACTGCGCATGCTCAGTTTTCAGCACATGCCTGCTACAGACTGCCAAGGTGGAAAGAAGCAAGATGAGATATTTTTTGGTGGTGGTGGTGGGATGGGGGGGGGGGGGGAGAACACTTGGTGCCCACCCACTTCTTGCCTAGGCCCACCCAAAATCTATTGTCTGGCTACGCCCCTGGCTCGAGTTATCTGCAGCAGGGTCCATGGCAATAAAATGGGCCCTGCTGCAGATAACTTGAGCTAAACTTTGGTAAAAGACCTCCTTAATGTTCTTTCAATTATCCACTTTTTAAACAATTATTTGTCGCTAGATATTCAGAGCATCAAAAATATTTCCTGCAAAAATTCAGGTGCCCCTTTTACTAAGGCGCCTACATGGGTCAAATTGGAACTACCGCCCCGGCTACCGCGTGCCCTGGGGCGGTAATTCCATTTTTGACGCACGTCCAAAACACGCGGTAGTCATCGGCAGTGTATGCGCGCAGACGATTACCGCCCAGTTAACGCTTGAGACCTTACCACTAAGTCAGTGGGAGGCGGTAAGATGTCAGGACAAAAAATGGACACGCGCTGGTTTTAATTTTGCCACATGTCCGTTTTCGGCCACAAAAAAAAAAAGGACCTTTTTTTGCAGGCGCTCTGAAAAATGGACCTGCGCGCATCCAAAACACGCCTACACCAGCGCAGGCCATTTTTTGGCGCACCTTAGTAAAAGGGCCCCTCAGTCCATTCGATTTTCCAGGTATACCTGCCTGACCCCAAGCAGGGACGGCACCAATTAAACTGGGAGCTGTAATATGCGGCAGCAGGCAACCGGGCAGAGCCTCTGGGCCCTCGGGCACTGCCCAGTTGCCCAAATGGTCACTGCCCCTGTCGGATATGCACTACTGTGAAAATAAGACGAATCTGAACCGAGCAGATTGACGGGGCCATTTTCCCCTTTTTCTTACATCATTTACTATGTTTATCGATCTATCGATCGATCGATCGCTCGATCGATTATTATTATTTATTTATTTATATTTGTTGCATTTGTATCCCACATTTTCCCACCTATTTGTAGGCTCAATGTGGCTTACATAGTACCGGAGAGGCGTTACAGACTCCGGTGTAAAAAAATACAAAGTGATGTTGTGGTAAGATAAAGTTCATGTGGCAACAGCCACACTACGGAATCGTACGACGGAAGAGTTGTGTTATGTCCATTACGTTCTTTAATTTTGTTGTGTTGCAGAGATCAGGCATTTATATTGGATCGGTAGGGTATGCCTTTTTAAACAGGTTAGTTTTTACTGTTTTCCGGAAGTTTAGGTGGTCGTTCGTAGCAGTGGCGTAGCCACAGGTGGGCCTGGGTGGGCACAGGCCCACCCACTTTAGGCTCAGGCCCACCCATAAGTGACACAACTCTGATGCGGCTGGTGAGCCTCAAGCCTCCTCAGCAGAACACTCCCAGCATCTCTCCCTCCTCTCCTCCAAAGGCATTTTGGCATCTGTCAACTCAACCCCCCCAACCCCTCTGTACCTTTTCAATTTTCAATGTTTCCCAAAGAGCGACTCATACCCACAGCTCGTACCAGTTCAGAGCCTTCCCTCTGAAGTAACTTCCTGTTTCCACAATAGTGGTACCAGGTCAGAGGGAAGGCTCTGGACTGGTGAGAGCAGCAGGTATGAGTCACTGTTTGCTGACAGTGAAGCACTGAAGATCTGAAAAAGTATGAACGGAAGGAGGGGAGTGTGGAATTGAGAAATTATTGGTTGCCTGGGGGGGGGGGGGGAATGGAGGGAGAGATGCCGGATGGGATTTTTATGCCCACCCACTTTAGGCTCAGGCCCACCCAAAATTGGGTGTCTGGCTACGCCCCTGGTTCGTAGTTTTCAAGGCTTTTATATGCTGCTTAAATTGCAGTGGCTTGTGGTGAGAGGTACCAATTATTTCCATGTTGTGGGGGTGTTGGTGGGGGTGTGGAGAGCCCCGTAGGGCATCTGGGAGGAACCTATTTTATTTTATACAGAAATATTTCCTCTAAAGAACTGTCGCCACATCTCAAAAAAGATATAAAGGAATTGGAGAAGGTGCAGAGAAGGGCAACGAAAATGATAAAAGGGATGGAACGACTTCCCTGTGAGGAAAGGCTGAGAAGGTTAGGGCTCTTCAGCTTGGAGAAGAGGCGGCTGAGGGGTGATATGATAGAAGTCTACAAGATAATGAGCGGAGTAGAGAGGACAGATGTGAAGCGTTTGTTTACACTTTCAAACAATAATAGAACCAGGGGACACAAGATGAAGCTAGAATGTGGTAGATTGAAAACAAATAGGAGAAAGTTTTTCTTTACTCAGAGTGTAGTTAGACTCTGGAACTCGTTGTCGGAGAATGTAGTGACTGCGGCTGGCCTTACGGAGTTTAAGGGGGGTTTGGACAGATTCCTGAAGGAAAAGTCCATTGAACATTATTAAAAATTATTTTTTTTTTTTGGGGGGGGGGGGGGGGGGGTTGCCAGGTTCTTGAAGCTTGGATTGGAGACAGGATGCTGGGCTTGATGGACCCTTGGTCTTTTCCCAGTATGGAGATGCTTATGTGCTGTAGTCTCACCCACTTTGCACATGCTTAACAGATATTTTATTTTTGTTACATTTGTGCCCTGTGCTTTCCCACTCATGGCAGGCTCAATGTGGCTTACATGGGGCAATGGAGGGTTAAGTGACTTGCCCAGAATCACAAGGAGCAGCCTGTGCCTGAAGTGGGAATCGAACTCAGTTCCTCAGTTCCCCAGGACCAAAGTCCACCACCCTAACCACTAGGCCACTCCTCCACTGTTGCTACTATTGGAGATTCTACATGGAATGTTGCTATTCCACTAGAAGTCGGCCCTTGCAGATCACCAATGTGGCCGCGCAGGCTTCTGCTTCTGTGAGTCTGAATCACAGAAACAGAAGCCTGCGCAGCCTTCTACATGGAATGTTGCTAGTGGAATAGTAACATTCCATGTAGAATCTCCAATAGTAGCAACATTCCATGTAGAATCTCCAAAATAGTAGCAACAGAATCTCAATAGTAGCAGCATTCCATGTAGAATCTCCAGTAGTATCTATTTTATTTTTGTTACATTTGTACCCTGCGCTTTCCCACTCATGGCAGGCTCAATGCAGCTTACATGGGGCAATGGAGGGTTAAGTGACTTGCCCAGAGTCACAAGGAGCTGCCTGTGCCTGAAGTGGGAATCAAACTCAGTTCCTCAGGACCAAAGGCCACCACCCTAACCACTAGGCCACTCCTCCACAAGCACTATAGAGTAAATCCTATACATGGTTTATAGAATAGTGCTTACGTCCCAAAATCATGTCTAACTTTAGGCGCGGCCATTTGAACTAAAACCTGGTGCAAATATCCACACATAAATTTAGGCACAGATTCCCCTTATTCTCTGTGTGCGTAACTTGAAGGGACGTCCCCGATCTGCCCACAATCCTCCCATTTGCACACCCCATTTTTAGACTTCCGCATAAAATTTAGGAGCGTACATTTCTAATTAGTGCCAATAATTATTTGTTAAAAAGCCGATTACCTTCACTAATTAGCTAAATATTCAATTAAATTAGGCGTGCGCGCAACTAATAACAACGTTTATAGAACGAAAGGGTTAATGCCATCATAGAGCTGGGGTACGTGTTTTCATTTCAGACTGGAATTTCTTTTGTGGTTTTAGTACTTGTTAAACAGAGATCTAATATTGTTTTATCACCAAGCTATCTACTTTTGGGGGGGGGGGGGGGGGAGGGGGTAGAGAATTGCAGATAATCGGTCTACCTAGTCCTTTCTGCAGGGCCGCCGAGAGACTAGGCCGGGCCTGGGGCAAGGCTGCCCTGCCTCCGCCCCCCCCCCCCCCCCCCGTCGCTACCCCCACAGCTGCAGTCTGCGGTCTCACCAGCCCGCCTCCATGGCTCCGGGCCCCCTGCATTCAAGGCGGCAGTCGCAGATCGCCTCTCTTCGGGCCTTCCCTCCCTGTGTCCCGCCCTCGTCTGATGTAACTTCCAGTTTCCACGAGGGCGGGACACAGGGAGGGAAGGCCTGAAGGGAGGCGATCTGTGACTGCCGCTTCGAATGCAGGGAGCCAAGAGCCAAGGAGGCAGGCAGGTGAGACCAGGAACTGCAGTGCTGCCTGCCTGACCCCGGCGCCAGGCCCCCCTTGGAGGCCCGAGGAATTTTGTCCCCCCTGCCCCCCCCTCTCGGCGGCCCTGCCTTTCCGAGGGAAATGAGAATCATAAACTCTCATATGCAATAGTGTAATAGCAGGACTGTATTTAGTTTGTCCTGAGAAAGAGCAGGTGAGCTAATTAGCCTAGGAGTGAAAAGGTGAACTGGTTTGGCGAGGGTGGGGGAGAGGGTGGAGAGCATACTTACATCACTCTGCAGTTTGTGGGCCTCCTTGGCGTGCTTCAGGTTGAGCTGCTCGGGGTCACAGGTATAATGGTGCAGGTGCTGTCTGTAGTTCACGTCACTGGCTTGCTCTTGACTCCTCTTGGCGTGGAGGAATCCTGGCTGGTCTAGGGGGGTCTTGTACTGAAGCCTGGTGGCTGCAGACTCTCTCTTGTACTCCTGCTCGCTCTGCAGCTTGCTCATGTCCACGAAGTGTCTCATCTTGGGGTCGTCATCAATGCTGCGGAATCCAATCGGATGACCTTTCTCCCGCAGGAATGCCTCTCTGTATCTGAACTGTGGGGAGAGAAATCTTTATTTTCGGTATTCCTTTGTCAGACGTGCTAGTTATCCCTTCTAGAAGCCCACCACATCCTGCAAAGTCTCAGCGATTCCTTTAGCTATGCAAAGCTTATGAGGAGGAGTAGCCTAGTGGTTAGTGCAGTGGACTTTGATCCTGGGGAACGGGGTTCAATTCCCATTGCAGCTCCTTGTGATTCTAGGCAAGTCATTTAACCCTCCATTGCTCCTGGTACAAAATAAGTACCTGAATATATGTAAACCGCTTCGAATGTAGTTGCAAAAACCTCAGAAAGGCGGTATATCAAGTCCCATTTCCCTTTCCCCTTATGACATCACAATATCAGAAGTGAGCCAAGAATATGGGCAATCAAGCCATTGTGACATCACTGATGAGGTTGGCTCTTATTGGTGGAATGAGTTGAGGAGTAGCCTAGTGGTTAGTGCAGCGGACTTTGATCCTGGGGAACGGGGTTCAATTCCCATTGCAGCTCCTTGTGATTCTAGGCAAGTCATTTAACCCTCCATTGCCCCAGGTAGAAATAAGTACCTGTATATACTATGTAAACTGCTTTGAATGTAGTTGCAAAATGAAGAAGTATTTTGACACTCACCAGACAGGGCTTAACAAAGATCTGGGCTTGAGCAATCTTGTGTCACATACGGGGGCAGTGGTAGGAAAGGGTTGAGCAGACAGGGACAAAACACGGGAGGGAGGTTGTTGATGAAAATAGGAATCTATTTGCATGACTACCCAGTGGCAGTGGCGTTCCTAGGGTGGCTGACACCCGAGGCGGGTCGCCGATGCGCCCCCCCCAACCCCCCGGGTGCAGCGACCCCCCCTCCCCGGCGAAAGGACACCCCCCCTGGGTACAGTGTGACTCCCCCCCCCCCCCCCGGCGAAATGGCACCCCCCTGGGTACAGCGCAACCCCCCTCCCCCCGGCAAAAGGACACCCCCCCCGGTGCGTTTTTCCTTGCTGGGGGGGGGTGCCGCGTGCCTGTTGGCTTCGTTTGTTCCATGCTCCCTCTGCCCCGGAACAGGAAGTAACCTGTTCCGGGGCAGAGGGACTACAAAACGAACGAAGCCGGCAGGCGCGCGGCACCCCCCCCAGCAGCGTGCACCTGGAGCGGACCGCCCCCACCGCCCCCCCCCCCCTTGGTACGCCACTGCCCAGTGGACAACTCTCAACAGGGCAGACCGGATGGGCCATTTAGGTCTTTGTTGTTACTACGGAAACAAAGAGTGTCTGATTTTATTTATGCAGTAAAGTTCCTTTCAAATGCTTGATGTCAGTGGAGATTCTACATGGAATGTTGCTACTATTGAGATTTTTTTGCTACTATTGGAGATTCTACATGGAATGTTGCTACTATTGAGATTTTTTTGCTACTATTGGAGATTCTACATGGAATGTTGCTACTATTGGAGATTCTGTTGCTACTATTGGAGATTCTACATGGAATGTTGCTACTATTGGAGATTCTGTTGCTACTATTGGAGATTCTACATGGAATGTTGCTACTATTGGAGATTCTACATGGAATGTTGCTACTATTGAGATTTTTTTGCTACTATTGGAGATTCTACATGGAATGTTGCTACTATTGGAGATTCTGTTGCTACTATTGGAGATTCTACATGGAATGTTGCTACTATTGGAGATTCTACATGGAATGTTGCTACTATTGAGATTTTTTTGCTACTATTGGAGATTCTGTTGCTACTATTGGAGATTCTACATGGAATGTTGCTACTATTGGAGATTCTACATGGAATGTTGCTACTATTGGAGATTCTGTTGCTACTATTGGAGATTCTACATGGAATGTTGCTACTATTGGAGATTCTACATGGAATGTTGCTACTATTGGAGATTCTACATGGAATGTTGCTACTATTGGAGATTCTGTTGCTACTATTGGAGATTCTACATGGAATGTTGCTACTATTGAGATTTTTTTGCTACTATTGGAGATTCTACATGGAATGTTGCTACTATTGGAGATTCTACATGGAATGTTGCTATTCCACTAGCAACATTCCATGTAGAAGGCTGCACAGGCTTCTGTTTCTGTGAGTCTGACGTCCTGCACGTACTTGCAGGACGTCAGACTCACAGAAACAGAAGCCTGCGCGGCCACATTGGTGAACTGCAAGGGCCGACTTCTACATGGAATGTTGCTAGTGGAGGAGTAGCCTCGTGGTTAGTGCAGTGGACTTTGATCCTGGGGAACTGAGTTCAATTCCCACTGCAGCTCCTTGTGACTCTGGGCAAGTCACTTAACTCTCCATTGCCCTAGGTACAACTATAAGTACCTGTATAAAATATGTAAACCGCATTGAACGTGCTATGAGTGGAAAAGCGTGGGGTACAAATGTAACAAAAAAAAAAAGCAATGATTTTGTCATACAGTGAACAGGTTTTATGGATTCATCCTTACATCACTTGCGATATCTCTGGAAGCTTTGGCTGTCCGGAATGGGATGGCGTCCAGCCGGAGATCGTAGCCAAGAGCTCTGGTCTGTTCCCAAGAGGTTCTATAGGCTTTCTGTTGAAAAGAATGTGGATACAAAACATTCTGATGAGTTATGAATAAAGAATAATTTACATATTTATTTATGACAAATTCTGCAACTGTGTCTTCTGACAGGTAGCCAACGTCAGTTGCTAAAAAGGAATCAGTTTTTTGCCCCACCTGCCCAAATTATTATTTTTGGCACACAAATTTGTCTTAAGAGGGAAGTTATCAACGTGGTCCACCATTAAGACATGTTATTTCCTGTTAACCCAGGTTATTAGTAACTAGGGGGCTTTTTTACTAAGGCGTGTAGGCACATATGTGTGTCCAACGCGTGTCAATTTGGAACTACCACCCAGCTACCGCGTACCCGTGCGGTAATTCCATTTTTTACGCGAGTCCGATACACGCGTCAAAAATATTTTTCAGTTTCTACCATGTAGCACTAACCGGTGTGCGGTAATTGGCAGAGTATACGTGCTGCTTGGTCTCAACCTTGATTTTTGATTGCTGCCTGCCTAGACCTCTGCTTCAACCTGACTGTGCTTCCTGCTTGCTGACCACCTGGATCTCAGCTGAGACCTGACTCTATCTGTGGTGGCTGTCTACCTCGCTCCCTTGCTGCCTAGTCTGGTCCTCTTCCTGGTAGTTCTCTTGCCCAGATCCTCCAGAAGTCCTGCCAGCTGCCTGCACCCAGGGGCTCAATCTGTGGGGAACGGCGGCTATCGCAGGTGAAGCACTGGGCTTTCCGACTGCCTAGTCTAGAATTGATTGAGCCTGGAACTTGTGCTCTAGCATCAGCACAAGGGCTCGCAGCTGGCAGCTGTGCCCAGGTCGCTTGCGACAGCTCAGGACAGACCGTGACAGCTGCGCAGCAGTCCTCCACCAGCTTTTCTGCCAGTGGTGGTTAGTGTTTCAATATCATGTTTTGAACCACCAGAGACAGGCACCAGTTCTGTAGGACTATCAGGGGACCAACCTGTCCTTCACGATTGAAAACACACTATTGAAGCACTGGCAGAAATATGGACAGATGACTCCCACACAGTTTAGAAGGAACGTTGCACCCTGATAACCTCCAAAAGTGATCTGATACAAAATGCTGGCATGAAGGATAACTGGACAGTCCCAGGAGAAGAACCTGGATGGTGAGACTCCAAGGGGGTCTACTTCTGCTTTGTCAAAGAGTCATGCGACACTCAACACTTTACATTCCTTCATTTAACCAACTGTAATTTGTTAAAATTAGGATTGCTTCCTCTCGCTTTCAGAAGCTCTTATGCAGCGCCGGAAAGTTACTTTATTTGGGAAGAGGAAAAGTACAATCTAATCTAATTTGCACGTGTTTTTCTAAAGTTTCTTCATATCGATTAAACTCTGAGGGCAATCAATGGGAGGAACTCTTTTGAAAATGGATCTCTTAATGCCTCTAAATAGATAGATATTTTTCATTCTTATCCTATAACCCAAGCAAGAAGGATAGGAAAAGAGTGGTGTGCCCCATCACTTACATCACTGATCTGGGAAGCGTTCACACGAGCTCTGATGAAATCAGGGTGATCTGGAGGAAGGGTGTATCTGTGCATCGAGTCCGAATCTCCAGCCCTGTACAGTCTCTGTCAAATCCAAACAAAGTCAGTATGAACATCGTGCGCTTGTTCAGAGCACATCCGTATGAATGCACCGTACAGTAAAATGGAGCATACATCACTGCACTGGAGGTAGCTTGTCTTAGCGTGCACCAGGCCTGGAGAGTCAACCACCGCTGTAAACTTCATTGCACCTGGATTCTGACGATATTTTGTCTGGAAGGAGAGGAGAGACCTCAGTAAAACAGAGACAGAAGATATCATGATGAATTTCTTCTGAAATCACTGCCAAGGAAACAAAAATGTTTCTCCACAGTGTCTTTTCTCAAGCCAACATCTGCACAAACTCCTCCAAGCCAGTGGTGTATTTATTCCAGGTACGTGTGTTGCGTACACACCCCCTGCCCGACCGCACCCCTTTCCTTGCCTTAAAATCATCTCCCTCCAGTCTTCGCCCGGGCAGAGGCAGCAGTAGAGGCACTCACAGGTTACCTACGGCCTGCATTAGGTCTTTCTCTGTGAACCGTCCCGCCCCTTCTGACACAACTTCCTGTTTTGTGAAGGGTGCGACGGTTCATAGAGAAAACCTCGGTGCAGGCCACAGGCAGCCTATGAATGCCACTACCGCTGCTTCTGACCAGGCGAAGACTGGAGCGGAGCAGGTTATTTTAAGGTACCGGGGGTGGGGGGGCGCCCGGGGGAGTAAACCCCCGGTTAAAAATTTCTGCCTATGTCACTTAGGGTTACCATTTTTTGTCCCCCAAAAAGGAGTACACATGCCACGTCCCCACCACACACCCCACCCCTTTCACACCCCACCGCACCCCCTTTTCACACCCTCGCTCCGCCCCCTATCACATTTTCCCCTCCCCTCTGTCACATACCCCGTCGCCCCCCTCCCCTTACCTTACTACTGCCCTGGTGGTCTAGTGACCTCTTCGGGGCAGGAAAGAGCCCCCTCTTTCCTGCCCGGAGCACTGCCCTGCATGCATCCTTCCTGTTCCTGATCCTCGGCGCCGATTCAAAATGGCCGCAGAGAGTTGAAGTCTTGCGAGGTCACTTCAACTCTCGGCGGCCATTTTGAATCAGTGCCGAGGATCAGTAACAGGAAGGATGCATGCAGGGCAGCGCTCCGGGCAAGAAAGAGGGGGCTCTTTCCTGCCCCGAAGGCGGAAGAGGTCACTAGACCACCAGGGCACTAGTAAGGGGAGGGGAAGCTAGCAATCTGCCCGTTTGTCCGGATTTCTGGGAAAATGGGCAGATTGGCAAAACCCGCCCGGTGGCCCGGACATGTCCTCAAAAAGAGGACATGTCAGGGTAAATCCGGACATATGATAACCCTAATGTCACTGCTCCAAGCTTAGTTTGTAGGAAAGAATTTGAGGTCTTTCTCAGTTAATAAATGGTTCTGACATTTACCTCTTCTGTTTAATACTGAACAATACTTTCTTAGCCCTTAAGCATATATAGGGTCGGATCCAGTAAATTTTGCCCAAACTTAGGCGTCATTATGATTCATGCTAAGAGAGTATTCTGTAAAAGGCGCTCTGCATAGACCCCCCCCCCAATTCTATAAAAGCCACCAAAAATTGCACACGCGCAAAGTTGTGCATGTGCTCAGTTTGCGTGCAAAATTTAATTGAATAATGAGCTAATTAGTGCCAATAATTGGCACTAGATTTAATTGGCATTTACATGTGTAAATTTAGGTGTGGGAATCTGCACTTATAATTTACGTGTTATCTGACAAAGAGGGGCATGGAAATAGGAGGGTCGTGAGCGTAACGGGGGCGTTCTTAAAATAAACGTGAATTAATATGGAATAACGGGGATACGTGCCTAATGTAGGCATGCACATTTGCACCACATTTCAGTTGGTGCAAATGGCCAAGCCTAAAGTTAGGGGGCATAAGCGCTATTCTATAAACCGTGCCGAAATTTAAGTGTGGTTCACGCTTTCCAAAAATACTAGGACTAGGGGGCATGCGATGAAGCTACAATGTAGTAAATTTAAAACGAATCGGAGAAAATATTTCTTCACTCAACGTGTAATTAAACTCTGGAATTCGTTGCCAGAGAATGTGGTAAAGGCGGTTAGCTTAGCGGAGTTTTAAAAAGGTTTGGACGGCTTCCTAAAGGAAAAGGCCATAGACCGTTAATAAATGGACTTGGGGAAAATCCACTATTTCTGGGATAAGCAGTATAAAATGTTTTGTACATTTTTGGGATCTTGCCGGGTATTTGTGACCTGGATTGGCCACTGTTAGAAACAGGATGCTGGGCTTGATGGACCTTTGGTCTTTCCCGGTATGGTAATACTTATGTACTTATAGAACAGTGCTATTTTGGCACTGATTTTTTTTTGGCAGCATATCAGCGGCGTAGCTACAAGGGGCCACATGAGCCTAGACATCCCTCCAAAATGGATCCAGGGACCCTGGTTTGGTTAACGCTGTCCCCAACCCCCGCCAGCTGAAGTGATTCTCCAGTGCCTGTTCTCCTTACATGCCTGCCCTGCTTCCTTTTCCTCGCATGCATGTTTGGTTTTAGTGAAACTGAGCATGCGCGACACTGCGTGCATGCTCGATTTCATTATAAAATCGAGCATGCGCAACGGAAAGGGGAAGGAGAAACGCTTCAGCTGGCAGGGGTTGGGGACCCCCACCAGCCAAGGTATGTGGCATTGAGGCTGAGGGGGGGGGAGTGGTGGGGTGGCAGGCAGGCCAAAATGTGCCTCCTCACTTTGGGCTCTGAATCCCCCCAAATTTGAGGTCTGGCTATGCCCCTGCGTCATATATAGAATCTAGCCGAGAGTGTCCTTTACAGAAGAGTGGCTTAGCATGCTCCCCATGCCCCTAACTTTGGGTGAAAGGACTTATGCCTGCCACAATCCGGTATAAATCCTTATGCCCAAGCAAATCAAAGTGTTCTATAACATCGTGTCTAATTTCCGGGAACGCCCCTGACCTGTCCATGCCCCTCCCAAGGCCACGTCTACTTTTGAGTTGTGCGGTATGAAATTTTGACAGGCGTGTTACAGAATAGGGCGCAGGACAGATCACTGCTTAACTGCAAATGAGTGCCAATTAACACCAATAATTAATTGTTAAAACCTCATTAATTACTTCATATGCGCACGGAGCTTTGACCCAACATATGTAGGAGTGACTCCTGAATATGCTGGGTGCCAGTCTCATAATGGCTGCTGGGACATCCCGCAGTCTCGCGAGGCTGCCACAGTAAGTTTCAGCAGCCATTCTGATGCGGCGGCAGGCAGGAATGAGTGGGCTCCGGTCCTGCTCCAGAATTGGCCATTAAACCACCAGGGTTTGTTAAGGTAGGTCCATGGAGGACCAACAGGGTGGTCGAGAAGCCTGGGAGAGAGGGGGGAAGATTTCTGCAGGAAAGTGGGCAAATGTACAATCTGTGTTCTGAAGGGTGGGGGTGGGGACGCAGTGGTAGCTGAGTCATCTTTGACTCCTCCCTCTCCTTCTCTGCGCATATCCAGCAGATAACCAAGACCTGTCGCTTCTTCCTCTTTAACATCAGCAAAATTCGCCCTTTCCTCTCTGAACACACCACCCAAACTCTCGTCAACGCTCTCATTACCTCTCGTCTGGACTACTGCAACTTACTCCTCACCGGCCTCCCACTTAGCCATCTATCCCCCCTTCAATCTGTTCAGAACTCTGCTGCACGTCTCATATTCCGCCAGAACCGATATACTCATATCACCCCTCTCCTCAGGCCACTTCACTGGCTTCCGATCAGATACCGCATTCAATTCAAGCTTCTCCTTCTTACCTACAAATGCACTCAGTCTGCTGCCCCTCACTATCTTTCTACCCTCATCTCCCCTTACGTTCCCGCCCGTAACCTCCGTTCACAGGATAAATCCCTCCTCTCAGTACCCTTCTCCACCACCGCCAACTCCAGGCTCCGCTCATTCTGCCTCGCCTCACCCTATGCTTGGAACAACCTTCCTGAGCCCTTACGCCAAGCCCCCTCCCTGCCCGTCTTCAAGTCTTTGCTTAAAGCCCACCTCTTCAATGCTGCGTTCGGCACCTAACCCTTACCGTTCAGTGAATCCAGACTGCCCCAATTTGACTGCCCCTATCGGACCGACCGTTCACTTGTCTATTAGATTGTAAGCTCTTTGAGCAGGGACTGTCTCTCTTTGTTAAATTGTACAGCGCTGCGTAACCCTAGTAGCGCTCTAGAAATGTTAAGTAGTAGTAGTAGTAGTATTACATATAGCAGTGATTTAACCAGAGCTGAGATTGTGATGTCATAATGCCTCATTCCACCAATGCCTAAGAGCCAACCTCATCAGTGATGTCACAATGGCTCGACTGTCCTATACTTGGCTCATTTTATCCCCTTAGTGTGAAGAGTTTCAGTCTTTGGTAACCAGAGCTGATACTGTGATGTCATAATGCCTCATTCCACCAATGCCTAAGAGCCAACCTCATCAGTGATGTCACAATGGCTCGACTGTCCTATACTTGGCTCATTTTATCCCCTTAGTGTGAAGAGTTTCAGTCTTTGGTAACCAGAGCTGATACTGTGATGTCATAATGCCTCATTCCACCAATGCCTAAGAGCCAACCTCATCAGTGATGTCACAATGACTTGATTGTCCTATATTTGTCTCACTCTTATCTATTACATTGTAAGCTCTTTGAGCAGGGACTGTCTCTCTTTGTTAAATTGTACAGCGCTGCGTAACCCTAGTAGCGCTCTAGAAATGTTAAGTAGTAGTAGTAGTGAGATCATGGGTGGGGTACTGGGGTGGTAGGGAAGAGTTTCGATTTATGCAGAAACACAAACCCAGATTTCAGGTCCGTTTCGGTGCTGAACCCAAAGCCAAAATTAGGTCAGCCTCTAAAGAGCATAAAAGCCTTCTTCTGTTACCTAAATGCTGAAAATTCATTTGCTGTATTTAAATTCTTTGAGCCCTTTTTTTCTCTTCTTCTAATACAGGACTAATTAAATCCGGTAGCTACGCAGCTAGCCCCAGGACTTAGCAGCACTTAACACTGTATGCCACAAGACCAAGACTTCTGTCAGGAGACGCTGGACTCCCAGAGGGAAACATTATGCACTGGTGCGACCCTTTCCTGGCTCGAAAAGCCACAGGAACCACTTGAATCCTTCAGAATCACAGTTTGCTCAGGCGTGATCATGGAGCAGGTGAGGCAACAGAACAAAACCAATTGTACGTAAACTGTGCTGACAGGATCTTGGCAGGTAAAATATTTGCCTGGCTGTTGAGCCATGAAAAATTAATTTCCCACCTCACTGATGAGTTCTCCAGCCTTCTTTACACTTTCTATCTGTGGCGATCCCAGCGCCATCCAGCCAACTCCCCTCATGAAGTTCAGGTCAGATTTATAACGAGACTGTGGAAGGGAAGGGAAAACATGTTTTTATCAATTAGACCATTAAATCCAAAATAATTTGGGTCTACAAAGCATCCTTGCTGGGCATTAATATTTCAGAGCCCATGCATGTCAAATCCTAAAGTGAAATTGTTCATTTATTTATTTACTAGACTTTGAGCCCGTAAAAACGGGCTATTATAGGAAGGGGGGGTTGAAAGGCCCGCCCCCACCGCCGAGTTCGCGCCCCCACCACCGAGCCGTCACCACCCACCTTCCACCCGGCCGGGCCCTCGCTCCGCTATTGAAACAGCGAGGGTCCGGGAACGCAGCACTGAGCTCTGCTGAGCTGCCGACGTCGGCCTTCCTTCTTCTTCTCTGCCTGTCCTGCCCTCGTGTGACGTAACGTCGTCGAGGGCGGGACAGAGGCAGAGAAGAAGAAGGAAGGGCGATGTCGGCAGCTCAGCAGAGCTCAGTGCTGCGTTCCCGGACCCTCGCTGTTTCAATAGTGGAGCGAGGGCCCGACCGGGTAGAAGGTGGGTGGCGGCGGCGACTCGGGTGGGGGGAGCGTTAGACGGCGGTGTCCCTCCCTCAGCAATGCGCAGTACAGACCCTCTGTGTTCCGCCCCCCGTCATCACGTATTGACGTGGGGGCGGGGCAAAGAAGGTCTCTACTGCGCATTTGCGAATGAGTACGGTCACTCGCCGTTTATATGTTTGATTGCATTTGTATCCCACATTTTCCCACCTATTTGCAGGCTCAATGTGGCTTACAATGTTCCGTCATGGCAATCGCCATTCCAGAGTAAAAGATACAATTGGTGTTACACAAAGAACATGGATAACATAATAGAATTAAGCAATCAGGTATAGTGAGATAACATTCAGAATATCAGGTAAATGGTGATGCGTTGCAGATTCCTATTATGGATCATTGTGGTATGCCTTGTTGAAGAGATGAGTCTTCAGTGATTTACGAAAGTTGGTTAGGTCGTAGATTGTTTACAGGGGAAGTGGCAGTGCATTCTACAATTGCTTGCTCATATAGGAAAAGCTGGACGCATGCATTAATCTGTATTTTAGTCCGTTACAACTGGGGAAGTGAAGATTCAGGAATGTGCGTGCTGATCTTTTAGTGTTCCTGGTTGGCAAGTCAATGAGGTCTAACATGTAGGCCGGGGCATCTCCGTGAATAATTTGATGAATCAGAGTGCAAACCTTGAACGTGACACGCTCTTTAAGTGGAAGCCAGTGTAGTCTCTCTCTTATTCTCATTTATCCTTACTGTACAAGGAATTAAATAATACGTCTTAAGTGGTATGAGGAGAAGCCCTCTAAGTTGGAGTAACGTAACATAAAGAGGATGATAGCTTGTTTCTATAGGGTATCATGAAGCCCTTTTCTTTATGTGTGTCCCATAATCTCTCTATATAAAAGGCAACCCCAACGTTCTAATGAAGCCTCCACGGAAGTTGAGGCGCCCGAGATATCCGGTATGCCCCGGAGTGTCTGCACCGCCCTCGCGTCAAAACATCATGACGTCGAGGGCGGAGCAATGACACTCGAGGGCCGAAATGGAAACGCCACAGGCACGGCCACGGAGGTGCAGCAAAAAAACAAAACAAAAAAAACCCTCCCCACACACAGCGAACCCCGAACAACGACCGACGGTCACACGGAGGCAGGCAAGTAGCTCGGAGGGACGGAGGGAGGGGGCCCCTTGCTAGCGCCCGTTTCATTGCGCTCAGAAACGGGCATTTTTTTCCTAGTGTTTCATAAACAATACATGGGATATTACTTTTCTTTTGCAAAAACATGTTTAAAGAGCCTCCGAGGATAATTACTCTCATACACAACTCAAAAATAATACTACTGAAGAGCTATTTTTTATGTTTTTATCTATTTTATACCAATTTCTATCCATCTTATATCAGATTTTATTAAAAATAGGGAGGAAAAGCCTCAACAGACTCCTTGGCTACAGAGCCGTTCAATCACTGTCATCATAGGCTGAAAAGCCTCCCAAAAAGAGTTTTATTTTACAGTAAAGTCCAAACATGCGCTGTCAGCTCTCCTGGTCCTCTGCCCCTGCTGACGCCAACTTCGAGTTCCGGGGGCACAGGACCGGCAGAACTGAGCGCATGCCTGAAGGCAGTGCTGCGGCTCCGTGTTTGCTTTTTTGTTTTTCCATCGTTGCTGCTTTGGGAGAAGCAGCAGCAGGAACGGTAAGAAAAACCGATTCCATCTCAGCAGGAGACTTTCCCGCTGAATGCGGGAGACTTGGCAGGTCTGCCACCTTGACCGGGCATCCACAACCCTTCTACCCTTTCAGTGAAAAGTATTTCCTGATGTTGCTTTTAAGCTTAGCTCCTTACAGCCTCATTTCATGTCCTCTAGATTAGACAGCTGCACAGAAATGGGGGATTGCAGTTATCCCAGGGAACCTGCGGGATTCCCAAGGGGATGAAAGAAGATACTGTGGGAAATCCTGCAGGAGTGTAGTCAAAATCTCTGGTGACTCCAGAATGAGGCTTGGAAAGCACTGAGAGCAGCAACTGGAACATCAGAATGAGGCTTGGAACATTCGGAAAGAGCCTGTTGTAGTGCTAGAATGAGGCTTGGAATGCCCAGAGAGACAGCTGGAACACCAGAATGAGGCTTGGAACACTCATTGGCTGAATAGTGAAAACCATCCATCCAACAAACCACGGGAGGCTGCTGGGGTTGGAAGGAAACAGGACTACATGCAAGTAAATAATAGCATCGACTCCTGTCGGTGTGGATGGGGATGGAATGGATCTTAGCGGGTATGAGTGGATATAGCTTAGATTCCATTGGGGATGGGTAAAACGTTTGTCCCCGTGCAACCCCCTACTCTAGATTTATAACTTCCCCGTCTTTGAAAAAGATTTTGTTTGCTCATTAATACTGTTCAATTATTGTGAAGGCTGCGCGGTACTTTCACAGTCTGAGATTCCTACCTCACTTTGGAGTTTATGGACCTTCTTTGCCCACTCTATTTTGATGTCGTCGGGTAGCACGGTGTAGTCATGGAGTCGCTGCTTGTAGTCTTGTGTACTAGCCAAAGCCTGGGCCCTCCTGGCATGGACGAAGTTCACCATGTCCATGGGCAGGTGGAAGTGGGACATGGTTTGCTGGGAATCTTTTCTGTACTGTTGCTGGCTTTGCAGCCGGGCCATTTGGAGGCAGTGCAGCATCTTTGGGTCATCCAGAATGCTCCTGGCACCAATGTGCTTCCCCTTCTCCTGCACAAAGGTGTGTTTGTACTGGTACTATAAAGGAAAGGCAGATGAACACTGGTAAACATACAACACTCAATTTTAGTCAAAACATAACTTAAAAGGTGACTGCTTTTTTTTCTGATGCTTTCACAGCACAGCAGCATCCTCCCTTTACAGAGTAATAGTTGGGGGATCCTTCTTCTTGCCGCATCCTGCCTATGCGGAAACAGGAAGTTACTCCACAGGAGGCGGGACACGGCAGGAAGAAGGACCTATAGCCGGCAGAGCACTCTCTCTCATTCGCTGTTGGGTGAGGGGGTATCAGCAGTGGTGGGGAGAGCAGCAGTGGTGGTAGTTGGAGTAGGGGGAGGAGGTGGCAGCAGGGCCCTTATGATTGTTTGTCCCGGACCTAGCTTTGTCTTTCAGTGGCCCTGGATGGAGATGAAAAGGAACTGGAGAGGTAAGATGTTGCCATATTAAAGGGGGGGGAGGGGGCAGGAAGAGGTACAGGGAAGATGATGAAGATCATGGGAAACTAAGAAGAGATATCATCATATTGAAAAAGTTCTTTATTTAGAAAAAATGAAAATGGACCAGTGACAACAAGGGGGAGAAATTCTTGATGGAACAAGAAATTTACATCCATTAAGTTTCTCCACTGATGTCTGGAAGACTTAAAAAAATCAAGCTTTGTTGGGAGGCGGGGATAGTGCTGGGCAGACGTATACGGTCTGTGCCAGAGCCGGTGGTGGGAGGCGGGGCTGGTGGTTGGGAGGCGGGGATAGTGCTGGGCAGACTTATACGGTCTGTGCCAGAGCCGGTGGTGGGAAGCAGGGATAGTGATGGGCAGACTTATACGGTCTGTGCCAGAGCCGGTGGTGGGAGGCGGGGCTGGTGGTTGGGAGGCGGGGATAGTGCTGGGCAGACTTATACGGTCTGTGCCCTGAAGAGGACAGGTACAAATCAAAGTAGGGTATACACAAAAAGTAGCACATATGAGTTTATCTTGTTGGGCAGACTGGATGGACCGCGCAGGTCTTTTTCTGCCATCATCTATTATGTTACTATGTTAGAAGTGGGTTTGGTGACATTCTATATCAACTGCATTTTGATCTAATGTTGTTGTTTGCAGCATACTTGTCTACAGAGTCCAGAGTTGTCTTCACTCACTGATACACGTCTTTCTCATTGTCTTATAAGTCACCAACAGGTATCAGCCAGGAGCTGGAAAGGTAGCCATCAGGACCGGCCGAACCAGTAGACAAGTCTAGTCAGCTGCCTAGGGCAGCAGCTTCGGTCAAAGCTAAACAATAAATCCTGAGAGATACCCAAACTCAAAGATCCATCAGCTCATGACTTAACTTGTGCTTTATGGGGCACTTATGTAATAATCATGGTGTTGAGTTTAGTTAGTAACGGCGTGGGGGGAGGGGCTTCAGGCTAGCAGCCTGAATTTTAATTGAGGAGTGGGGTTATAAGGCAGAAGGTTGACCTAGGGTGCCCACTACCCTTGCACCAGATCTGATAGCCAGGCTACTCACATCACTGGCAATCTCTCTGGAAGCCTTAGCAGTCTGGAAAGGAATAGCCTCCATGGTCAGATGGTAGCCCAAAGCTCTCAGGTTATGCCAGGATTCTCTGTATTTGGCCTAAAGTGGTAGAAGCAAAGAAAGATTTTACTCCTTTTATTTCATAAGCAAAAATGAGCGTCACACACACATTTTCAGAGAAGTAACTCAAAAAGATTTATTATACAACAACTTCCCTATGAAGAAAGGCTAGGGCTTTTCAGCTTGGAGAAGAGACGGCTGAGGGGAGACATGATAGAGGTATGTAAAATAATGAGTGGAGTGGAACAGGTGGATGTGAAGCGTCTGTTCACGCTTTCCAAAATTACTAGGACTAGGGGGCATGTGATGGAACTACAGTGTAGTACATTTAAAACAAATAGGAGAAAATGTTTCTTCACCCAACGCGTAATTAAACTCTGGAATTCGTTGCTGGAGAACGTGGTGAAGGCGGTTAGCTTGGCAGAGTTTAAAAAGGGGTTGGATGTTTTCCTAAAGGACAAGTCCATAAACCACTACTAAACGGACTTGGAAAAATTCAAAATCCCAGGAATAACATGTATAGAATGTCTGTACGTTTGGGAAGCTTGCCAGGTGCCCTTGGCCTGGATTGGCCGCTGTCGTGGACAGGATGCTGGGCTCGATGGACCCTTGGTCTTTTCCCAGTGTGGCATTACTTATGTACTTATGTCCTCTACTTCGCTCACTTTTATTACATAGAGCAGTGATTTAACCTATTGTGATGTCATAGTAGCTCATTCCACCAATAAGAGCCAACCTCATTAGTGATGTCACAATGGCTTGATTGTATAGAATGTTTGTACGTTTGGGAAGCTTGCCAGGTGCCCTTGGCCTGGATTGGCCGCTGTCGTGGACAGGATGCTGGGCTCAATGGACCCTTGGTCTTTTCCCAGTGTGGCATTACTTATGTACTTATGTCCTCTACTTGTCTCACTTTTATTACATAGAGCAGTGATTTCACCTATTGTGATGTCATAGTGGCTCATTCCACCAATAAGAGCCAACCTCATTAGTGATGTCACAATGGCTTGATTGTATAGAATGTTTGTACGTTTGGGAAGCTCGCCAGGTGCCCTTGGCCTGGATTGGCTGCTGTCGTGGACAGGATGCTGGGCTCGATGGACCCTTGGTCTTTTCCCAGTGTGGCATTACTTATGTACTTATGTCCTCTACTTGGCTCACTTTTATTACATAGAGCAGTGATTTAACCTATTGTGATGTCATAGTGGCTCATTCCACCAATAAGAGCCAACCTCATTAGTGATGTCACAATGGCTTGATTGTATAGAATGTTTGTACGTTTGGGAAGCTCGCCAGGTGCCCTTGGCCTGGATTGGCCGCTGTCGTGGACAGGATGCTGGGCTCGATGGACCCTTGGTCTTTTCCCAGTATGGCATTACTTATGTGCTTATGTAAAAAATTCCCTTTGCTACATGCTTCGTATGAAGGTATATCGGTAAGTGTGGTAGAAATGGGCCTCTGTAAGTACATACAGAGGCCCATTTCTACCACACATCTGGTCATTAATATTATTCCAGCGGGGTGGGCACTGGTGCACCAGAAAATCACACCAAAAACCTTAGGTATTTCCACTTCCGGTCTAGGGTTGTTATTAAGTGCGGGACTGAGAGGCGCTTATAGAGATTTTTTAAGGCCAGATGTCGCCCTGCTCCTTCAAACGTCCGTGCACAAAAGACTTTTTACTAAGCTACGGTAAAAGGGGACCTGTGCTAGCGTCAGCGCGTGTGTTTGACTACGCACACATGGCTCAGGCAGTGCCAGTCAAGTGTGCGTGTCGACGGGACCCCTCGCAGCCCGAGGACGCCGCTTGTGTTGAGGTAGGGGACATGACACCCATCTATTTCCTCTTTACCCTATTAAGTGTAAAGCGCTGCGTACGTCCGGTAGCGCTACAGAAATGATAAGTAGTATTAGTAACATATGTAGGGTGGAGGTTGAGAGACAGAGGCTTTTTTCCTTTCTCATATTTTGCAGTCCACAGGATTATAATAGTACATTAGGAGGCTCATTTTCAAAGCACTTAGACTTACAAAGTTCTATAGGTTACTATGGAACTTTGTAAGTCTAAGTGCTTTGAATATATGCCTCTAAGTATCTTGCAGTTTATACAAGAGAGGTTGTGTTTTGTATATTACGTACTCTCTTATCCTTTTATTGCTAAATCAGCCATAGATCTGGCATAAATGTTCACGCCTAAGTGTAGGCGGGTAATGCAGATTTACGCCAGTATCCTATAAGGATACTTTTGCATAAATGTTCTTATAAAATAGGCACACCACCTGTGCAAATATGGCACTTAAATATTAGTGCCCTGTTTCCACTGTACCTAAACTACACCCTTAGGAAAGATTACACACAGATAATGTTTTCCATGTGCCAGTCGTGTTGCTGCAGGGGGGCTTGAGTGGGCACAGGCCCATTCTTTTTTGGCTCAGGCCCACCCAGCAGCAGCGCCTCACTCCCCTCTCTCTCTCCTCCAGCAACCCAGCATCCCCCCACTCTCTGAATCCACCCCCCCCCCCCCCGGTCTCTCCTCGGTATACCCAGGTAGCCACAGTGATTCATCTATGCCACCTGTGCCAGCCCCCACAGGCTTCCCTCTGCCACATCCTGCCCTCGCTGACATCACTTCCTGTTTTCTCAGTGGTGGGAATACTGCAGAGGGAAGCCTGTGGGGGCTGGTGCAGATAACAAAGATGATTCACTGTGGCCACCGGGACACATCTGAGGTACAACGGGGAGGGACGGGTGGATTCAGAGAAGGGGAAGATGCCAATCTTTGTGGGCAGTGCAGGGGCGTAGCCAGACAGCAGATTTTGGGTCGGCCTAGGCAAGAAGTGGGTGGGCACCAAATGTTCTCTCCCCCACCCCCACATCAAAAAAATATCTCAGCTGGTGGGAAAATGCTTCTCTCCAGTCTCCAGCTTGGTAGTCTGCAGCAGGCATGCGCTGAAAACTGAGCATGCGAAGGTGCCAGTATTGTGGAGAGCAGCTACTGCTGGATGGGCCTGAGCCCTAAGTGGGTGGGCCCCGGCTCACCCAGGCCCACCTGTGGCTACGCCACTGGGACAGTGGGGTTGGGAAGGACAGAAGGAATGCTGAGCAAGGAAGGAGGAGTTGGAAGGGCCCACCTAAGTCGACAGTGGGCCCACCCAAAATTGTAGGTCCGGTTACGCCTTTGCCATTTGTGTACTTTTCAAGTGTGTATGTGCTGTTTTTCTAAACAAGAATCATATGAAGGGGGGTGTTATAACAACATACAGAATTCCCAGTGAAAAGAAAGAAAACACCTCAGCTTTCCCTTTCTATTAAGGAAGAGTAACAAATGAAAATTATGAATTGGGCACTATCAGGGAGTATTTTGAGGGAGGACTTGGGGTGCCGGGGGGGGGGGGGGGGGGTTCATTTCCTAACTATGAGCACAGATAGGTCTCCTGGCTTTAGTCACTCATCAGTCACCTTTAAACCCGTCTTCAATTTTTAAGAACAGGGTGAACTTCAATACTCACATCACTGAGGTTAGCAGCATTGATTCTCGCCCGAGTAAACTCGGGCAAGCCGAGGGTTAATGTGTAGCGATGCAGGCTGTCTTCCCCTGCTGCTCTGTACAGGCGCTGGAGGTGCAGAGGAAAAAAATGGTTTGTAATAATTTCATGCCACAGTTCTAAAACACATACATATCTTGCTCTCCCATGAAATGCAGTTAGAGAGCCGTCATAAACAGTACATTAGCAATACGGGAATCTGACAAAGAATCACGTAACTATGAGCACTGGAAAACAGAATATTTGAACAAATATTTTTTTACAGAATGGGTGGCAGATGTATGAAATGAACTCCAAAGGGAGGCGGTGGGGACAAAACCAGGAAAAATATTGCAGAAAACCTGGGAAATGCATTCAAACTCTCTAGGGCCCCAATGCTCAACGGTCCGCTGTCAGAGGCGCAGGGCCGCCGAGAGGGGGGGGGGGGGGGGGGCAAAATTCCCCGGGCCTCTAAGGATCTTGGGTAGTGGAAATTTAGGTATGTTCATGTTGATCCTGTTGTGTTTCTGGTTGGAAGGTCTATGAGGTCTGTCATGTATCCCAGGGCTTCGCCGTAGATAATTTTATGAACCAGGGCGCAGATTTTGAAAGCAATGCGTTCTTTGATTGGGAGCCAGTGCAGTTTTTCTCAGAGGTGTTTGGCGCTTTCGAATCGCGTTATTTTTGGCTGTTTTAAAAATAACCAGCTAAGTTGATATTCAGACTTAGTCAGGGACTGTCTTTCTTCTATGTTTGTGCAGCGCTGCGTATGCCTTGTAGCGCTATAGAAATGCTAAATAGTAGTAGTAGTAGTTATCTTTAAACCGGCCAAATATAGCCCATGTTTTCACGTGGCCAAATATGGCCGCCAAACTGGCTTTAAAAAAAAATCGACGGATAGCCAGTTATATCTGGCGATATAACCGGCTATTTTGTGGACGGGACACTGGGTCCTTTTTTCACTCTTTTTGGTCTTGCCCAGTGACACAGGATTTGGGGGCCAGATTAATCCGCTAAATGGGGAGCGTGTTGGGCGGTGGGGTGCTTGGGTCAGTGGAACAACTTTTACTAAATAAACCAGGGAAATTCAGGGGGTCAGACAAGGGGGCACCCCTATCAAACATATAAACGGCAAGTGACCGACTCACCTGCAAATGAGCAGTAGAGTCGGAACGCTGGGAGTGTAGAAGTCCAAGCCCCGCCTCCACCAGCAGTACAGCCCAATAGGGAGGAGGGCTTGGACATGGGCGTGGAAATCGGACGAGGAGGGAGCAGGGAGGGAAGGAGGGGGCGGAACTGAGGGAGACAGACGCTGGGGGGAGGGCAGGGGAGAGAGCAGGGTTGGTGGCGGGGGGTGGGGAGGCCATAGGAAAACAAAAAACTAGCCCGTTGTTACGGGCTTAACGGCTAGTTGTTTGATAAAATAAGCTTGGTGGGCCGTAAGTGTATTCTCCGGTATTGGACACTGTCGGATCCCCCCCGGCATATTGGCATTGGAGGAATCAGCTGGGTGGGGGGCAGAGATGCTAGGGGTTCAAACACAACCCCCCCCCACTTCTTGCTAGTATGGGATTTTTACCTGCAAACCCTTGGTTCACGTGGCCGCAGTTTGCTCGTTAATACCCTACAGACACTACAGTTATTATTTTACTTCTTCAACTTGACAGCAGTTTATCTTGATGATGTTTGTCTGGGTCTCCGTCCACCCCCTCCTCTTGCTTTTGGGAGAGGGAGGGGGTGATCTGGTTTGGGGTTTCCCCTTGTGTTGGTTGATTGCTGCTCAGAGGACCATAAGAACACACAGGTCCTCTGTGGCTGTACTTGATATCATTTGTTTTCCATTTGGGGGGAAGGGGGGTGGTCTGGAGAATAATTTCTTATGACACTGTTCTGTCTGTAACTCAGGGGCGTAGCCAGACTTCGGTGGGAGGGGGGTCCAGAGCCCGAGGTGAGGGGGTACATTTTAGCCCCCCCGGCACCGCCAACCCCCCCCCCCCCCCCCGCCATTGCCAACCCCGCCGCTACCACCAACTTTGCCCCCTCCCCGTCGATGACCCTCTCGACCCCCCCCCCCTCCTGCCGCCAACCCGCCGTCGCCTACCTTTGCTGGCGGGGGACCCCAATCCCCACCAGCTGAGGTCCTCTTCTTCCCGCAAAAGGCTTCCTTCTGTTGCTGACTTCAGACTCACAGAACGAAGCCTTGCAGATCAGCAAGGCTTCGTTCTGTGAGTCTGACGACCTGCGCATCAGAAACAGAAGGAAGCCTTTTGCGGGAAGAAGAGGACCTCGGCTGGCGGGGGTTGGGGTCCCCCGCCAGCAAAGGCAGGCGAAGGCGGGGGGGGGGGTCGAGAGGGTCATCTGCAGGGGGTCCAGGGCCAAATCTACGGGGGCCCAGGCCCCCCTGGCCCCACGTAGCTACACCACTGCTGTAAAAACTGTTTAAACATTACCGGCTAGCTGTAAACTGGGGATATTCAACGGGGGATAGACGGTTATCCCCCGTTGAATATCGGCGGATAGCTGGTTAAGCACTATTTAACCAGTCATCAGCCGTTCTGGCCGCTTAAATAGTGCTGAAAGTCAGGGGGACAGAGTCTCTGATAATTTTAATGCTGTGTGTAGAGCCACTCACCTCATTAGTTATTACGTTGCTGAATTTGGCATGGAGGAGGTCAGGGGAGTCAGTCACGGAGGTAAACGTGAATGAATGCGGCTGCTGACGATACTTACTCTGAGTTCAAACAAAGAAGAAATTAATTAGGTAGGTAATCCTTCAAATTTTTCTTTATGATGGAGGAAACCAGCCTTATGCTTTGTTTTAAACTAGGCAGTGATGATCCTAGGTCGGCTGCCACCCGGGGCGGATCGCCAATGCACCCCCCCCCCCCCCCCGGGGTGCATTCTTAGCTGCTGGGAGCAGCCGCACGGCTCTCGGCTCCCCGCTCCCTCTGCCCCGGAACAGGAAGTAACCTGTTCCGGGGCAGAGGGAGCAGGGAATCAGCGGAGCCGACAGGTGCGCGGCTGCTTTCTGCACCCCTCCAGCGGCGTGCGCCCGGGGCGGACCGACCCCACTGCCCCGCCCTTGGTACGCCGCTCAAACTAGGTATTACGAGCACAGTGAAATAAAGTGACTTGTTTAAAATCACCCAGATGGCAGAGGTGAATCCTGACCTCACATCACCAGTCTTTCTGAATCATGGTCCCAATGTTAAAATCGATAGCCCCCGCACCCCATCCCTAATCTGGCCTATTAGGTCAGAGGGAAACCTCTTTTTGACAGGGATGAGGCCTCACAATTTCCTCCTGCTCCTTTGGAGCTCCAGAACCCTACAAAGCAGTTTATGTTGGTCTATGACATCAAGAACTTTCACTCTGAACCGCCCGAGTTTTATCCCCTTTCAGCTCATGTGACCATTCTAAATATAATCCTAAGGGCCGCAACCCTTGACTTCCTCTGAAACATGGAACTTGTGTTCGGCCACTAGGTGTCACCATTGAGCAACAGCTGGGGCTTCCCTCCCACTGGGGCTGAGAGTACTGACTTCATAGCATCCCCAGCATGGGTCCAGGAGCAGAAGCCTGGCCCAGGTGTACCAGCATCCTTTAGTAAAACAATGTGTGACACTTTCACTGAGACACTGAACCGGGCTCACAATGCTAATCTGTCATTTATCATATTATCTTTCCCCCAATCACTAAAGCAACAAAGGGTCATGCCTTAATATAGAAATTTACAATATTGTACGATTTGATCTAGTTTAACAAGACTATGGTAGAAAAGACTGAGAACGAAGGGCTGGATTTAGCCCCTTTTTAAACCAGAAATGCTAACAATACGCTATCAGAAAAGGCCACAGTCTCCATCGTCTTACCTCACTGATGAGATCTGAGGCTTTCTTCTTGCCTTCAATCTCCAAAGCCCCCGTTGCAATCCAGCCGGCTCCTCTCATAAAATTCAGGTCAGATCGGTATAATATCTGTTGGAAAACGGATCCAAAATACTTATATTACATTCACCATGGTGTTCCAGTTCAAAATCCAAAGCCACTTTGTTGGGTCATTATATTGTTTCATGCACGAATCCGGGTATAACTAATCCGTCACATGTCAAGAGAGAGTGGACTTCTGGGCTGATCCCCCAATGCACACTAACCCAATAGTCCTGGATTCCGTAGGGAATGTGCCAGAGGCCACTGGGAGAGGGGCTAGTCCCAATTGTTGGGATGGCAACATCCTTCTACTGACAACATTAAGAACATAAGAATAGCCATACTGGGTCAGACCAATGGTCTATCTAGCCCAGTATCCTGCTTCCAAAAGAGGCCAATCCAGGTCACAAGTACCTGGCAGAATCCCAATTAGTAGCAACATTCCGGGATCCCAAATAGCAACATTTCGGAATCCCAAAGAGTAACAAGATTCCAGAATTCTGAAGAGTAGCAACAGTCCATGCTACCAATCTCGGGGCAAGCAGTGACTTCCCCATGTCCATCTCAATAACAGACTACGGATTTTTCCTCCAGGAACTTGTCCAAACCTTTTTTAAACCCAGATATGCTAACCACTGTTACCTAATCCTCTGGCAATGAGTTGCAGAGCTTAACTATTCTTTGAGTGAAAAAATATTCCCTCCTATTTGTTTTAAAAGTATTCCCGTGTAATTTCATGATGTGTTACCTGGTCTTTATACTTTTTGAAAGAGTGAAAAGTTGATTCACTTGTACTCTTCTACACCACTCAGGATTTTGTAGACATCAATCATATCCCCCCCCCCCCCTCAGCTGTCTCTTTTCCAAGCTGAAGAGCCCCAACCTCTTTAGCCTTTCCTCATATGGAGGAGTTCCATCCCCTTTATCATTTTGGTCACTTTTCTATGAACCTTTTCTAATTCCACTATACTTTTTCTGATATACGGTGATCACAATTGAATGCAATACTCAAGGTGAGGTCGCACCGTGGAGCAACCACGGAGAAGCATTATAATATGCTTGGTCTTATTTACCATCCCTTTCCTAATAATTCCTAGCATCTTGTTTGCTTTTTTGACCACCGCGGCACAAATATGAAACAATTTTGCATGAAGCAGAAAAACAACATCAAAGTTGTTTCTTTTTAAAGAACATCACTGCTATTTGTCAATTTCAGGGGTCCTTTTACGAAGGAGTGGTAAGTCCAACGTGGCCTTACAGCCCAGTGGCGGTAGTTCCCTCCCCCAGCTCGTGCCGTTTCTGCCACTGCAAAAATATTTCAATTTTTGTAGCTCCGGTATGTACCCAGTGGCAATTGGTTACTGCCGGGTTAGCACGAGAGCCCTTACCGCCGCCTCAATGGGTGTCGATTAATTCCCCCCCCCCCCCAAAAAAAAAATGGCCATGCGACAAGTGTTCAAAATTCTGCTGTACAACTAATATTCCGCCAGGGTCGTTATGCTCATATTAGCCCTCTCCTCAAGTCACTTCACTGGCTTCCTATCCGTTTCACAGACACACAGCCAGATGGGGTTCACACCTTCAACAGACACACAGCCAGATGGGGTTCACACCCAGAAGGCGTTTTAGCCGAAACACGGACCGTGTTGGGTCATAATACAGGTTTCTTTTGGAGCATCTTACCTTGATGTGGTGACTGACCACTTGATACTGGTTCCTTTACACCCAGTTTCTGTTTGTGTTCCTATCCGTTTCCGCATACAGTTCAAACTCCTCTTGTTGACCTGTAAGTACATTCACTCTGCAACTCCTCAGTACCTCTCCACTCTCATCTCTCCCTACATTCCTCCCCGGGAACTCCGTTCACTGGGTAAATCTCTCTTATCTGCACCCTTCTCCTCCACCGCTAACTCCAGACTCTGTTCCTTTTATCTTGCTGCACCATATGCCTGGAATAGACTTCCTGAGCCGGTACGTCAAGCTCCATCTCTGGCCGTCTTCAAATCTAAGCTAAAAACCCACCTTTTTGATGCTGCTTTTAACTCCTAACCCTTATTCACTTGTTTGGAACCCTTATTTTATCATCCTCACTTTAATATTCCCTTATCTCTTGTTCGTCCTGTTTGTCTGTCCTAATTAGATTGTAAGGTCTGTTGAGCAAGGACAGTCTCTTCATGTTCAAGTGTACAGCGCTGCGTACGTCTAGTAGCGCTATAGACATGATAAGTAGTAGTAGTAGTGCCTCACTTGCCGCACAGCTATTTCTTTAAAAAAAGAAAGACCAGCCTTTTACCTGCTGCGGTAAAAGGGGGCCTCAGCGTGCGTCTAAAACACCAATGCCATTGCAGGCCCCCTTTTTGCCGCAGTTTCGTAAAAGGACTCCTTAGGGTGCTGCTTAGTGGAGGAGTAGCCTAGTGGTTAGTGCAGTGGACTTTGATCCTGGGGAACTGAGTTCAATTCCCACTGCAGCTCCTTGTGACTCTGGGCAAGTCACTTAACCCTCCATTGCCTGGTACAAAATAAGTACCTGAATATATGTAAACTGCTTTGAATGTAGTTGCAAAAACCTCAGAAAGGTGGTATATTAAGTCCCATTTCCCTTTCCTTATTTCAGATTCTAAATGGAATGTTGCTACTATCTAAGATTCTACATGGAATGTTGGCTACTGTTTGAGATTCTGTTGCTACTATTTGAGATTCTACATGGAATGTTGCTATTCCACTAACAACATTCCATGTAGAAGCCTGCCCTTGCAGATCAGCAACACGGCCGCGCAGGCTTCTGTCTCTGTGAGTCTGACGTCCTGCACGATGTCCTGCAGGACGTCAGACTCACATAAACAGAAGCCTGTGCGGCCGCATTGCTGATCTGCAAGGGCAGGCTTCTACATGGAATGTTGCTAGTGGAGGAGTAGCCTGGTGGCTAGTGCAGTGGACTTTGATCCTGGGGAACTGAGTTCGATTCCCACTGCAGCTCCTTGTGACTCTGGGCAAGTCACTTAACCCTCCATTGCCCCTGGTACAAAATAAGTACCTGAATATATGTAAAGCAGTTGCAAAAACCTCAGAAAGGTGGTATATCAAGTCCCATTTCCCTATTTGAGATTCTACATGGAATGTTGCTAGTGGAGGAGTAGCCTAGTGGTTAGTGCAGTGGATTTAGATTCTGGGGTAACTGGGTTCGATTCCCACTGCAGCTCCTTGTGACTCTGGGCAAGTCAGGAGGGGGGTGTCAAGAGGGTTGTTGGCAGGGAGATGTCAAAGTTGTTGGCGGCGCTGGGGGGGGGGCCTAAAATGTGCCCCCTCACCTCAGGCTCTGGATCCCCCTCCCGCCAAAGTCTGGCTACGCCCCTGTCCACCTTCCCTGACCACACAGGACTTCACCTTTCCCAGCCACACAGGTCTCTACTGCCTCAACCCCCCTCCCCCCACATCACACATTTTTTTCCACTATTCACCTTTACCTGGAGCAGCCCTGGGGTGGGGGGGGGGGAGGGGCTCCTCTGTAGTTTCCAGCTCCATTTCAGGCTCCCTGCCACTGCTGCTTCTTCTCTAGATGAGCAGCAGCAGTGGCAAAACAAGCCGCAGCCACGCGGGACCGGACTCTCCAGACACATGCCGCCAGCTGTGCCCTGGAACAGGAAGTCATGTTCAAGGGGGCAGGATCATCAGCTGCGTGTATGAAGAATCTGGCCTCACCCCGTACGGCTGCAGCTTGTTTTGCCACCCAGTCCCCCGAGCCCCTCAAATCTACCCAGGTATAACACCTGGTGTATATTCATGGCCACTTCAGTGTATTTACCTCACTCTGCAGTTCGTACGCTCTCTTTGCCGACAGCATCCTGATGTCATCTGACAGGGAGGTGTAATGGTGTAGCAGCTTCCTGTAATCCTGGTCACTGACCAAGGATTGGGCATTCTTGGCGTGGACCAGATTCACCATATCAAGCGGCAGGCGAAACTGTGTCTTGGACTTCTCAAAGCCTTTCCTGTATTGCAACTAAAGGCAAAAAAACAGTTCACTGTCATTCTTTGGCCGAAAGAAAAGTTTTCTCTAGCCTTTCTATAGTTAGTGAGCCTGTGGGAGAGTTTGTCTTGTGTTGTATTTAATCATTTTGGAGAACAAGTTTAAGAATAAATTGTCAGGCTGGTCTAAGTCTCTCACTCAGCTGATGTAAAGAGACCTAGATTTGATTTTTGACTTAGATCTTCCGTTCTCCCACTCTCCAGCCTGGCCGGGGTTGGGAAGCCATACTCATAGCCCCTACAGTGAGGGACTTCCAGTCACAGTGTAACGATGATGCCTAGTAGCTGCATTAACTGGCCCTGACAGCCAGGGGCGTAGCCAGACTTCGGCGGGAGGGGGGTCCAGAGCCCGAGGTGAGGGGGCACATTTTAGCCCCCCCCCCTGGTGCCGCCGACACCCCCCCGCCATTGCTGACCCCCCCTGTCGCCGCCACCTCCACCAACTTTGACCCCTCCCCCGCCGACAACCCTCTCGACCCCCCCCCCCTCCCATCGCCAATCCTCTCCCGCCGTCGCTGTTGGCTACCTTTGCTGGCGGAGGACCCCAACCCCTGCCAGCCGAGGTCTTCTTCTTCCGGCGCAAGGCTTCGTTCTGTTTCTGTGAGTCTGACGTCCTGCACTTATGTGCAGTACGTCAGACTCACAGAAACAGAACGAAGCCTTGCGCCGGAAGAAGAGGACCTCGGCTGGCAGGGGTTGGGGTCCCCCGCCAGCAAATGTAGGCGATGGCAGTTTGGCGGCAGGAGGAGGGTCAAGAGGGTCGTCAGCTAGGGAGTCCAGAGCCAAATCTACGGGGGCCCAGGCCCCCGTGGCCCCACGTAACATAGTAACATAGTAGATGACGGCAGAAAAAGACCCGCACGGTCCATCCAGTCTGCCCAACAAGATAAACTCATTTGTACCTGTCTTTTTCAGGGAACAGACCGTATAAGTCTGCCCAGCACTATCCCCTCCTCCCAACCACCAGCCCCGCTACACCACTGCTGACAGCTATGGTGCACGGTCCCAGCTGAAGACCATCACAGCAATAAATATATTCTGCCAAGTAGGCTGGAAGGGGATATAAAGTAGAGATCCAGGAGGAAGCAGCTGGGACATTAAAAACGAAGGTGCTCATTTTCAAAGCACACAGGCTTATAAAGTTACGTGGAGAGGCATTTTCGATAAGTGCGTATAAGTCCGACTCTGGACATCTTGCGCTAAACATACCAAATCTGAATAGGACATATACCTATTTTAAAAAAAAAAAAACGTCTATTTTTTAAATACCGGTTCAAACAAGCTTTTGTGCTTTGTGCGTTTATCATTTTAGGCCGTATTTGGGAAAAATCATACAAAATACAAAATATCGATACAAGAGGGGGGCCAGCATATTTAGCAGAATGGTCCCCCCAGAAATCCCAGGAAAGCAATAGGGCACCCTAGAGGGCACTGCCATGGACTTCATAAAAATTCTCCCAGGTACTCATTTCACCATTGCTCCTTTTTCTTGTCTGCTGAGCCCTCCAAAACACACCCAAAACCCACTGCCCCCAAATGTACACCATTACAATAGCCCTTAGGGGTGAAGGAGGCACCTACAGTGGTGGAAATAAGTATTTGATCCCTTGCTGATTTTGTAAGTTTGCCCACTGACAAAGACATGAGCAGCCCATAATTGAAGGGTAGGTTATTGGTAACAGTGAGAGATAGCACATCACAAATTAAATCCGGAAAATCACATTGTGGAAAGTATATGAATTTATTTGCATTCTGCAGAGGGAAATAAGTATTTGATCCCCCACCAACCAGTAAGAGATCTGGCCCCTACAGACCAGGTAGATGCTCCAAATCAACTCGTTACCTGCATGACAGACAGCTGTCGGCAATGGTCACCTGTATGAAAGACACCTGTCCACAGACTCAGTGAATCAGTCAGACTCTAACCTCTACAAAATGGCCAAGAGCAAGGAGCTGTCTAAGGATGTCAGGGACAAGATCATACACCTGCACAAGGCTGGAATGGGCTACAAAACCATCAGTAAGACGCTGGGCGAGAAGGAGACAACTGTTGGTGCCATAGTAAGAAAATGGAAGAAGTACAAAATGACTGTCAATCGACAAAGATCTGTGGCTCCACGCAAAATCTCACCTCGTGGGGTATCCTTGATCATGAGGAAGGTTAGAAATCAGCCTACAACTACAAGGGGGGAACTTGTCAATGATCTCAAGGCAGCTGGGACCACTGTCACCACGAAAACCATTGGTAACACATTACGACATAACGGATTGCAATCCTGCAGTGCCCGCAAGGTCCCCCTGCTCCGGAAGGCACATGTGACGGCCCGTCTGAAGTTTGCCAGTGAACACCTGGATGATGCCGAGAGTGATTGGGAGAAGGTGCTGTGGTCAGATGAGACAAAAATTGAGCTCTTTGGCATGAACTCAACTCGCCGTGTTTGGAGGAAGAGAAATGCTGCCTATGACCCAAAGAACACCGTCCCCATTGTCAAGCATGGAGGTGGAAATGTTATGTTTTGGGGGTGTTTCTCTGCTAAGGGCACAGGACTACTTCACCGCATCAATGGGAGAATGGATGGGGCCATGTACCGTACAATTCTGAGTGACAACCTCCTTCCCTCTGCCAGGGCCTTAAAAATGGGTCGTGGCTGGGTCTTCCAGCACGACAATGACCCAAAACATACAGCCAAGGCAACAAAGGAGTGGCTCAGGAAGAAGCACATTAGGGTCATGGAGTGGCCTAGCCAGTCACCAGACCTTAATCCCATTGAAAACTTATGGAGGGAGCTGAAGCTGCGAGTTGCCAAGCGACAGCCCAGAACTCTTAATGATTTAGAGATGATCTGCAAAGAGGAGTGGACCAAAATTCCTCCTGACATGTGTGCAAACCTCATCATCAACTACAGAAGACGTCTGACCACTGTGCTTGCCAACAAGGGTTTTGCCACCAAGTATTAGGTCTTGTTTGCCAGAGGGATTAAATACTTATTTCCCTCTGCAGAATGCAAATAAATTCATATACTTTCCACAATGTGATTTTCCGGATTTAATTTGTGATGTGCTATCTCTCACTGTTACCAATAACCTACCCTTCAATTATGGGCTGCTCATGTCTTTGTCAGTGGGCAAACTTACAAAATCAGCAAGGGATCAAATACTTATTTCCACCACTGTATATGTGGGTACAATGGGCTTCTGCTGAGTTTTGGAGGGCTCAAAATTTCTACCACAAGTGTAACAGGTAGGAGGAGGTATGGGCCTAGGACCACATGTCCGTACTGCACTGCACCCACCACTAGACTACTACAGGGACCTGCAGGCTTCTCTAATGGACCTGGCTATAACATCTGATGCTGTCACTGAAGCTGGTGAGAACTATTTTTATTCACATTTTTGAGGGGTGGGAGGGGGTCAATGACCACTGGGGGAGTAAGGGGTTCATCCCTGAATCCCTCCAGTGTTCTTCTGGTCATTTAGTGCACGTTTTTGTGTCTAATTCGTTAGAAAAAAACAGGTCTAGACCAAAACATTTAAGATTTCACCCTTGATGTTTTGGTTTTGTTCCATTGTAGCTGTAAGACATCCAAGTGTTAGGCGCGCCCTAATCCCACCTTTGAAACACCCCCGGCACGAACCCTTGTGATCTGGATGCACTGCAGACAAAATGCATAGATAGACGTCTGCAAAACAGGTTTCGAAAATAACAATGGTGCTTTATGACACTTTTGAAAATGAGCCCCATAGTAACGTACGTAACTTTGTAAGTCTTATGTGCTTTGAAAATGAGCCACGAACTAGCAGGCAGGAATATTAATGAATAATGTCAAACCTAACTAGCAAAATCCTTATTGCCCTGCGAGTCAGAACGCAATGAATAGATTCCATTTCTTTTCAACGCCTATTTTCCTGGTCATCGATCATGTATATTGAGCTGAATTTTTTTTGTAACTATATTTTCACGCTGTTGAATTTTGTACTCAGCATCTGGGGTTTGCTTGTTTGTTTCGGGTTTCTTATATTATTTCCTAGCTCTCCCAGTGTCAGGATAATTCCACCCACCCCTTGAAATCTACTTACATCACTGTGCAGCAAGCTTGCATGGACCGAGTGAGCGATGTTAATGTCATCTTCCAAGCTACGAGAGCCAATCACCTTCCCTTTCATTTTCTCATACGCTTCCTTGTACTTAAGCTGGAGAGAGACAAATCATACCGACATTGAAGGGTTAAGACAATGCATTTAAGAATCTTATTGAGGAACTGTGGACGAGTCAAACAAAAAAAAAAACACCTCATGCAAATTAAGTATGCTGGGAGTCGTTTTTCTTCATACGTAGATCGCTATCGTGCAAGAAAATGTGTTTGCACAAAGGTCTTTTTTTTTTTTTTAATGTGAGAGGGGCCCATCTACGTCACTTTTATTACATCCACTGCTGAGGGGACACATTTTTATCTCCTTTCTGTAACTCTGCTTTCAGAATGGAGAATTCCTCACAGTACCAGCACTTTCAACGAGGCATTTTTCAAATCTACCCGCGTTAGCACATAGTTTCACTCAGGGGCGTAGCCAGACTTCGGCGGGAGGGGGGTCCAGAGCCCGAGGTGAAGGGCACATTTTAGTCGTCGTCCCCCCGGCGCCGCCGACCCCCCCCCCCCCCCCCCCCGCCATTGCCAACCCCCCCCCCCCCGCCACCACCAACAGCAACTTTGACCCCCTCCCCCCCGCCGACGACCCTCTCGACCCCCCCCTCCGGCTGCCAACCCGCCGTCGCCTACCTTTGCTGGCGGGGGACCCCAACCCCCACCAGCCGAGGTCCTCTTCTTCCGGCGCAAGGCTTCGTTCTGCAAGACGTCAGAAACAGAACGAAGCCTTGCGCCGGAAGAAGAGGACCTCGGCTGGCGGGGGTTGGGGTCCCCCGCCAGCAAATGTAGGCGACGGCGATGGCGGGTTGGAGGCGGGAGGGGGGGTTGAGAGGGTCGTCAGCAGGGGGGTCCAGGGCCAAATCTACGGGGGCCCAGGCCCCCGTGGCCCCACGTAGCTACACCACTGGTCTCACTTCTTTGTACTAATGAGCCTCACCTATGGTCACCATATTTATGGAGACAAAAAAATAAAATGCTGCCTTGCCTGCCCCAGCCGCACAGTCACCTTGATCCCCCAAGAAAGTCAGATTCTATCAGCAGTGAAAATACTGGTAAAACTAACTGAAATGCATTTTCTTCCATAGTGTAGATACAAAATTAGAAAAGATGTACATTTCCAAAAAAGCAAACATCCATGACCAGCATGTTTCCCTTTCTTTTCCCTCCCATCCATGAGCAGCATGTCCCCCTCTGCTCTCCATCCCCTTCTATCCGTGTGCTGCATTTCCCCCCTTTTCCCTTCCCTTCCCTCCCATCCATGTACAGCATGTCCCCATCTCCTCTCCCCTCCCATCCACGTGCAGCTTGTCCCCTTCTCTCCCTCCCCTCCACTCCCAGGCCTACCTTGAAGCCCTGGTAGTCTAGTGGCCTCTTCGGGGCAGGAAAGAATCCCACTCTTTGCTGCCCACTGCCACTGACCTCTCCGCTGCCACCGCTTCTTGAAAATGGCAACCAAGCAGTGGCCTCGCAAGACTTCCGCAAAGTTCTTTCCTGCCCAAAGAAGCCACTAGACCTCCAGTGTGCACTACGGTAGGCTCTGGGTGGGTGGGGGGTGGGGGGGGGGGAGAGAGAGAATGAAAAGGGCCAGCCCATCCATCCATCAACCTGCCAGCGCGCCAGCCCAGAAACCCGGACAAACAGGCTGGCTGGAAAAATAAAATGTCCAGACCCCCAACAGTCCCATGAAAAGGAGGACATGTCCATGGTAACCCTAGATAAGAGGGGAGGGGGGAAGAGAAATAATACAAAGGATTCCTGATCTTCAATAGCCAATATGTCCTCTGTGCCTTCATCTATCAACTCTAAAGAGATAAAGTGCTAAAGATGTTGCCAAGTGTAACCCCCCTCCAGTGGCGTAGCAAGGGTAGGGCGTTGGGGGCGGTCTGCCCCGGGTGTACGCCGCTGGGGGGGGGGGGGGGGGTGTTGGCTCCGCTGGTTCCTTGCTCCCGCTGTCCCGGAACAGGTTACTTCCTGTTCCGGGGCAGAGGGAGCAAGGAATCAGCGGAACCGACATCCCCCCAGCGGCGTGCACATGGCAGGCAAGAATGCACTCGGGGGGGGGGGGCTTGGGTGATGCGCCAAGGGGGGTGTCATGCTGCACCCAGGGGGGGGGGGTGCACAGCGGTGAACCGGCCCAGGTGGCAGCCGCCCTCGTTACGCCACTGCCCCCTCCCCCCCCCCCCCCCCATTATAATGAGAATTACTGAGTGGCACAATGTAGAACTCTCCAGAGCTGCTGAGGAAAGGGTTCTGATGTTGTGGATGGTAAAGCATCCAGCTCAAGGTTGTGGGTTCCTGAGTAAGTAGCAGAGGAAAAATGCTTCTGGCTGTTGAATGAAAGTGGAGGATGTTAGAGTTTATAAATAATGTTGACGGGGAGTGCACGAGGTCTTTGGTTCCCTGTATCCCCCAACCAAGACCCTTGAGGAAAGGGGGAAGTCCTAGATGGGTTCAAAAAACCAAGGCTGACCAAAAAGGTGGTTTTTGCAAATTCTAGCATTAACTGTGAAGTGGAGAAGTGCTACAGGTGGGAAATAGGGAACCCAAGCCTGGGAGCGGAAACCATGAGGAGCTGTTCGAACCCAAAGGTGGTAGCCCAGAGAGGTACTCCTTTGGAGGAGAGTGTGGACAGACAGGGAGGTCTGCCTGTCTTTTCTTTGGTGAGAGTAACTCCTAGACTGGGAGAGTAAAGTGAAATGAAGCCCCAGCTCAATACCCTACGGCCTTCTGGGTCTTTATCTGGCCCTGGCCTGCACCCAAGCTCAGTGTGTGTGACTAGGAAAAGCAGCACTGCTTTTGAAAGAAGGATTTTTTTTGGTGATGGTTCCCCTCCCCCCCTTTTTTTCTTTGTGGTCCTGGTCTCAGGGTTGCCCCTGACCCACGACAAGCTATCTGGTGCCTGAACTGTGTGCCGAGACCAGGATGACACAAGCAAAAAATCTAGCTGCCCATCCTCACTGTGAAGGAAAGTGTCCACGGCACAGACTTGCACCCCTAATCAGAAGCGTAGTCCGTTTGGGGGAACGGCCCCTCCCCTGGCAACCCACCCAGTTACGCCTCTGCCCCCAATGTGCTTGCCCTATAATGTATCTTACCAGTTTCTCTCCCCAACGGCATTAGTAAAATATCAGTGCAACTGGGGAGGGCAAAGTATGAGAAAGATCATAACACTTCCGACATCTTTCCTTGTTCTCAGAACAATTAACAGGCCTTTAATTCAGAGCTTCCTAAATCTGCCCTGGGGATGTCACAGCCAGTTGGGTTTTCAGGATATTCACAATGAATGCTCATGAGAGAAATCTACCTACTTCTGGAGACCTGATATTAGCAGACATTTCATGCGTATTCATTGTGAATATATTGAAAAAAAATAAACAAAAAAAGGAGGTAAAAAATCTCACGGTACCGTGAGACTTGAAACAAAAAGAAGTGAGGAGAAACCAAGGAGGAAACAAAAAAAAAACTTTATTGGGTTTCTAAAAAACGACCCGACACGGCGGTGTTTCGGCCCTAAGGCCTGCCTCAGGGGTCTTGATCGATCCCAGATGTTGCAGTGTAATACAACCTCTCTTCCCCCACCTGCTCCGCCACCCAATTTCGGCTAAGCTTCTGAGGATCCATTCCTGCTGCACAGGATTCCTTTATGCACATCCCACGCATGTTTGAATTCCGTTACCGTTTTCATCTCCACCACCTCCCGCGGGAGGGCATTCCAAGCATCCACCACCCTTTCCGTGAAAAAATACTTCCTGACATCTTTTTTTTGAAATGAGATTGAAGGGGGGCAGACTCAAAAAAGATGTCAGGAAGTATTTTTTCACGGCGAGGGTAGTGGATGCTTGGAATGCCCTCCCGCGAGAGGTGGTGGAGATGAAAATGGTAACGGAATTCAAACATGCGTGGGATGTGCATAAAGGAATCCTGTGCAGTAGGAATGGATCCTCAGAAGCTTAGCCAAAATTGGGTGGCGGAGCAGGTGGGGGAAGAGAGGTTGGTAGTTGGGAGGCGAGGATAGTGGAGGGCAGACTTATACGGTCTGTGCCAGAGCCGGTGATGGGAGGCGGGACTGGTGGTTGGGAGGCGGGAAATACTTCTGGGCAGACTTGTACGGTCTGTGCCCTGAAAAAGGCAGGTACAAATCAAGGTAAGGTATACACATATGAGTTTATCTTTTTGGGCAGACTGGATGGACCATGCAGGTCTTTTTCTGCCGTCATCTACTATGTTACTATGTTACTATGTTACTATGTTAATATTATACACTGATGAAAATTTGCACACAATCGTTGTTAAATCAAAAACTTCGTTGGTCTCCTCTCTTATAAAAATGTCGTGTTGTCAGTTAATAAACTGAATTTAAAATATATTGAAAACCCAGCTGACTTGGGCGGGTCAGGTCTTCAGAACAGGCTTGGGAAACACAGCTGACACAATTTGTGGGAACGAGGGGCCCGTGTGATAACAGGGCCAGGAGAGCTAGTATCAGCTTGTAGAAGAAAGAACGTACATCGCTGGTGACCTCGCTGGATGCCTTTGCAGCTTGGAAAGGAATGGCATCCAGTCTGAGCTTATAGCCAGCATCCTTCGTCTTCATCCATGATTCTTTGTAACGGATCTGTTTGGGAAAAATTGAATGGAATTAGAAGACAGCACCCTGACCGTCTGGATACGTGGCTTGAAATCATTTCACGTTCTTTGTTATTATAAGCGTTGTTTACATAGAGACTCCAGAGAGGATATTTTAAAAGAACGGCCTAAGAAGCAGAAAGGCTGGGTTCAAATCACATTTCTGCTACTGATATATGTTATGACTCTAGAGTGAAGAGGGGGCCTCATGGTTAGAACAGCAGACTGAGAAGCCAGAGCGCAAATCCCATTTCCGCCCCGTGCTCCTCATGATCTTGGAAGAGTCACGTCAAGGGCAGTTCTATAACTAGGCACCCATGGGTACACGTCTTTTCACGCTCATAAGCTTAGAGCTATTCTACAAGGGAGCAACTGGAAGGAGGGTGCAGGGGGGAATGGAAAAAACAAAAAGGCAGGTTCCCTATAAAGGCAAAACCAAAATGAAGGGAGTAGGGAAGGACCAATGGTCATCCACTGGAAGAACCAAACCCACAGATTCAAAACAGATGCAAATTTATTGTCCAAAAAAAAGACTCAATAAGACTCAACATGAAATCGTGTTTCGGTAATCCAGTGCCTGCTTCAGGAGTTAGTATATCTGTTATGTCGCATAAACTAATTGACCGAGCTTCTCACTTTTCCCCCCAAACCCACCTCCCCACTCCCCCCATTTTCTATTTCTGTTCATGGCTCTCTCATTCTCCCTGTCTCCTCAGCTCGAAACCTTGGGGTCATCTTTGACTCTTCTCTCTCCTTCTCTGCTCATATCCAGCAGATCGCCAAGACCTGTCGTTTCTTTCTTTACAACATCCGTAAAATCCGCCCCTTTCTTTCCGAGCACTCTACCAAACCCTCATCCACACCCTTGTCACCTCTCGTTTAGACTACTGCAATCTGCTTCTTGCTGGCCTCCCACTTAGTCACCTCTCCCCTCTCCAGTCAGTTCAAAACTCTGCTGCCCGTCTCGTCTTCTGCCAGGGTCACTTTACTCATACTACCCCTCTCCTCAAGTCGCTTCACTGGCTCCCTATCCGTTTTCGCATCCTGTTCAAACTTCTTCTACTAACCTATAAATGTACTCACTCTGCTGCTCCCCAGTATCTCTCCACACTCGTCCTTCCCTACACCCCTTCCCGTGCACTCCGCTCCATGGATAAATCCTTCTTATCTGTTCCCTTCTCCACTACTGCCAACTCCAGACTTCGCGCCTTCTGTCTCGCTGCACCGTATGCCTGGAATAAACTTCCTGAGCCCCTACGTCTTGCCCCATCCTTGGCCACCTTTAAATCTAGACTGAAAGCCCACCTCTTTAACATTGCTTTTGACTTGTAACCACTCGCCTCCACCTACTCTCCTCTCCTCCTTCCTGTACACATTAATTGATTTGATTTGCTTACTTTATTTTTTTGTCTATTAGATTGTAAGCTCTTTGAGCAGGGACTGTCTTTCTTCTATGTTTGTGCAGCGCTGCGTATGCCTTGTAGCGCTATAGAAATGCTAAATAGTAGTAGTAGTAGTAGTAGTAGACCACAACGCAGTGATAGTCGATCGGACTTGCGCTGTTTGGAGCTCTATCTGGTCACATGTGGAGTTCCAGCGATTCAATAAGTTTATGCTGCGCCGAAATAGTGCGTGCTGGGGGAGGGAGCTACTTCCTTTTAGCGATTGTTAAGCCTGCGTTGGGCTTACCGCCGCTTCGTAAAAGGGCTCCATAATTTGGAAGAAGAAAAATAACAAATATTCTTATTAAAAGGGATTTTTTTTTCTGTAGGACTTCAGGGCAAAGGTTCCTATCCCTCCCTGAACCTATCAAAGAGCTGCCGTGAGAGGGCCAGCTCCTTCATAAGCCAAGATTTAGGCAACAGATGTTTTAAAATATATTTTAGCGCCATAGTTTCCTTCCTCTGGGAAAGCATTTTAGTCTGGAAAATTGAGTTTCATAATATTCCTTCCAAACAGAGATTAAGGAATATGGTAGCTGTGGTAGGTTTTACCTCACTGATGTTTGAAGCATTCAGTTTGGCCTGCAAGATCTCAGGGAGGTCCGTGGTCGCGGTGTAATGATGCTTCAGGTCCTCCCCTTCCTCCTTGTATTTCCTCTGAAAATCAGGAAAAACAAGACCAAATCCCACATTATTTATTTATTTATTCTGCAGAGATTCACCCAAGACGATTATACAATGGATATAGGTTGAGATAAAACTCACACTCCATTAACAGCGTAGCAATAGTAAAATATTAAAATATCCAAGGGAGGAATTCTTCAACTGGGTCGTCCTCCCCCCCCCCCCCCCCCCACACACACACACACTTAGTTGGCCCGAGGATGAGTGCTGGGAGCCTACTCAGCAAAAACTCAGCTAAAAATCAGTATACCGATGTCTTGCCTAAGTTATTCTGGGGCCCTTTTACTAAGCCGCGTAGGCGCATACGCGTGTCAATTTTGAACTACCGCCTGGCTGCCGCATGGCCCAGGTGGTAACTTCATTTCTTACGCACATCCACTAAGCGCACCAGAAAGTTTCCTTTGCACGACGCTGACCGGGGCAGGAATCGGCATTGAACGCATTTGGACCATTACCGCCCGATTAATGCGTCAGACTTTACCGCTAGGTCAATGGGTGGTGATCAGGTCTCAGGCCCTTTCCCTTTACATTACATTTCTTCTTATAGTCCGCAGCTAGCTCAAGAAGGTTCTGTGCGGATTACAAGTTAAGAAATCCATTACAAACCGTGGAGAATTACAATCGCTTGAAAATAATGCCTAAAATCCTCTATAACATGCCAGAAATGTCTTAAATAAAAAAAAAGATTTGAAAAGTTTCCTAAACAAATGAAATGGAGGGAAATACGAGAATAAGACGCTATGACCCTGTTCTCACAAACGTTGCCAGAACAGACATTTTTCGTGGCCTCCTCCTGCTCCTTTGTGCATCCAGCACAATTTAAATGGGCTTTTGTCAGACTATAATAACTAGGTTCAATTCCCAGGCCAGCTAGTAGGGTCAAGGACGGTACCTCAAGGTGCTTGGGATTTTTCTTTCTAACACTCCGTGCTTCCCACCCCCTCTTAGCGTGGCCCTTGACCTTAGGGGGTCATGGATCGCGATTTGCTCCAGAGCCTGGCTACTATGGTTCCTAAGTCTGGCCACTAGGTGTTGCTGTTATCTGATATCTGGGCCTCCCTCTCCCACACCAAGGGGCTAGTACTCTCTCTGTGCCATCCTTGACCCTAGCTGGCCTGGGAATTGAACCCAGTTATTATCTGCAAGGTTACGCACAGTTGTACCACTTCAGCCACCAGGTTGGCCTTTGGCAAGAAGATTTCTAAGGGAACTTGAAAAATAGGGCTCACCATCATTTCATTAACTATAACCATATGCAAGTCACCAAAAGATACACATTCCTAGACTCCCCGGGAACAGCTTCATATGTGTACCGCAATCAAGATGATCAAAGGCGACACCGTTCCCCTAATGATAAAGTCTCTATATTAGAACTTACATCCAGTGCTTGGTTATAGCTAATTTTAGCCTGGATCATCTCAGGAGTGTCTTTAATACTGGTGTACTTCAAAGCGTGGGGATGCTGACGGTAGGTCCGCTGTTGAAGAGAGAGAGAAACAGATCAAAGGAGAGAAATTTGCACTGTTCTTTCATGCCGGTTGAAAGGGAGAGGGGAGGGGGGGAGAGAATGGTAGGTGGCTTGAGATTACAGTGAATTTGTGAACATAATTATTGGAGATACTTTTGTTCCCTCTTTGTGTCCTCTGTCCTTTCGGATTAATCTCGGCTTCATTTTTGCCATAACCCCTGCAACTGTTGCCGAAGAGAACTCAGGAGACCCCCCCCCTGCAATTCCCCATAGCTCACAATTATACAAAACCTCGTGAGACCTAAAACATGCACTCCATTTAATATCCTGAAATTGTTTCAAAGCCATAATGATTGCTTTCATTTTCTTATTTTTTTTGTTCATTTGTCTGTTTTTGTTTATACAACTTTACGGATTTTGCCTAACCCAACGTGGCAGGAAATTCTCTACTGCTTTTCCTGATGGTATTGTTCAGAAGAAGGGTGAATTTTAATTGAGTGTTCACAAAGCGTACAGTAATCCTCCCCTAAGATGCAGTAAATAGAAATTATTCAAATATATCCAAGACTCAAGTCACACGATCGATTCATTTAAATAGCCAGGTGTTCCTGCAGCTGTCAACCCAGCATCTGTCCCCAGGCAAGGCTGCAGAAGGCAGTGCCAGTCCTTTTCAACTGCCTGGCACTTTCTGCCATGGTGGTGGCAGTCGGGTGGTTTATAAAGGTGGCACCAGCATCTGTCACTCTTGCATGGTACATATCAAAGTTATTAAAAGGGCTGTGAAGGCACCTAAAAATCAACAGCAGTGCATGGAAAGAGTGTGCACTTAAGGGCAGTATTTGGAGCCAGCAGGCCAGAAAAGCAGATAATATATGAGACACAATAGTAATTCCCTTATCCCTTATTTGTCTGGTCTGTCTGTCTTGATTAGATTGTAAGCTCTGTTGAGCAGGGACTGTCTCTTCATGTTCAGTGTACAACGTTGCATACATCTAGTAGCGCTATAGAAATGATAAGTAGTAGTAATAGTAGATTTAGGATTCCGGAATCTTGCTACTCTTTGGGATTCCGGAATCTTGCTACTGTTGGGATTCTGCGCGGAATCTTGCTACTCTTTGGGATTCCGGAATCTTGCTACTGTTGGGATTCTGCGTGGAATCTTGCTACTCTTTGGGATTCCGGAATCTTGCTACTGTTGGGATTCTGCGTGGAATCTTGCTACTCTTTGTCCTTATCCCTTATTTGTCCTGTTTGTCTGTCTTGATCAGATTGTAAGCTCTGTTGAGCAGGGACTGTCTCTTCATGTTCAGTGTACAGCATTGCTTATATCTAGTAGCGCTATAGAAATGATAAGTAGTAGTAATAGTAGATTTGGGATTCCGGAATCTTGCTACTGTTGGGATTCTGCGTGGAATCTTGCTAACTCTTTGGGATTCCGGAATCTTGCTACTGTTGGGATTCTGCGTGGAATCTTGCTACTCTTTGGGATTCCGGAATCTTGCTACTGTTGGGATTCTGCATGGAATCTTGCTACTCTTTGGGATTCCGGAATCTTGCTACTCTTTGTCCTTATCCTTTATTTGTCCTGTTTGTCTGTCTTGATCAGATTGTAAGCTCTGTTGAGCAGGGACTGTCTCTTCATGTTCAGTGTACAGCGTTGCATACATCTAGTAGCGCTATAGAAATGATAAGTAGTAGTAATAGTAGATTTGGGATTCGGGAATCTTGCTACTCTTTGGGATTCCGGAATCTTGCTACTGTTGGGATTCTGCGTGGAATCTTGCTACTCTTTGGGATTCCGGAATCTTGCTACTGTTGGGATTCTGCGTGGAATCTTGCTACTCTTTGGGATTCCAGAATCTTGCTACTCTTTGTCCTTATCCCTTATTTGTCCTGTTTGTCTGTCTTGATCAGATTGTAAGCTCTGTTGAGCAGGGACTGTCTCTTCATGTTCAGTGTAAAGCGCTGCATACATCTAGTAGCGCTATAGAAATGATAAGTAGTAGTAATAGTAGATTTAGGATTCCGGAATCTTGCTACTCTTTGGGATTCCGGAATCTTGCTACTGTTGGGATTCTGCGCGGAATCTTGCTACTCTTTGGGATTCCGGAATCTTGCTACTGTTGGGATTCTGCGTGGAATCTTGCTACTCTTTGTCCTTATCCCTTATTTGTCCTGTTTGTCTGTCTTGATCAGATTGTAAGCTCTGTTGAGCAGGGACTGTCTCTTCATGTTCAGTGTACAGCATTGCTTACATCTAGTAGCGCTATAGAAATGATAAGTAGTAGTAATAGTAGATTTGGGATTCCGGAATCTTCTACTCTTTGGGATTCCGGAATCTTGCTACTGTTGGGATTCTGCGTGGAATCTTGCTAACTCTTTGGGATTCCGGAATCTTGCTACTGTTGGGATTCTGCGTGGAATCTTGCTACTCTTTGGGATTCCGGAATCTTGCTACTGTTGGGATTCTGCGTGGAATCTTGCTACTCTTTGGGATTCCAGAATCTTGCTACTCTTTGTCCTTATCCCTTATTTGTCCTGTTTGTCTGTCTTGATCAGATTGTAAGCTCTGTTGAGCAGGGACTGTCTCTTCATGTTCAGTGTACAGCGTTGCATACATCTAGTAGCACTATAGAAATGATAAGTAGTAGTAATAGTAGATTTGGGATTCCGGAATCTTGCTACCCTTTGTCCTTACCCCTTATTTGTCCTGTTTGTCCTGATTAGATTGTAAGCTCTGTCAGGCAGGGACTGTCTCTTCATGTCCAATGAACAGCGCTGCATAAGTCTACTAGCGCTACAGAAATGATAAGTAGTAGTAGTCTTTGGGATTCCGGAATCTTTCTACTCTTTGGGATTCTGCATGTTAAAAAGTATATACCCTAGTTGCCACCAAATGTAGCTACAGGACAAAAAGAAAAAAAACACTGAGCATATAGCCCTGTAGCTACAATTGGTGGCAACTAGGGTATATACTTTTTAACATATGATTTTTTTCTGTTCTTACATATTCTTTGATTATTTTTATATATATTGTATTTGCTATTACTGATACTTGTTACACTTCTATTTTTTATCTGCTGTATCTTTTATATACAAACATTTATTATGTGATTTTATCTGTATTAGTCATGGTATTCTGGTTCTTTTTGCTTTATATACATGATTATAATTTTATTATTTATTGTTTTAGAGCCCCTGACGAAGTCCCTTTGGGCGAAACACAGGGTATTTTTTGAGCTGTTTACCCTATTAATAAAGATTGATTGGAATTACTGACTGATCTGCTTTTGTTTGTCTCCACATGCCACAAGGACAGGAAATTTTGTGACTTTGGTATGCTCCGGAAAATGTGAACTCACATGGTTTGAGCCCTATTGACATCCCGCTGGTGGGGAGGGGGTGGGGTGGAGAAGAATCTTCAAACAGCCTTTTCATGCATGGAAAACGAGGATTCTCAACCCAGGTCAAGCTAGTCAAAGTTTTCAGGATAACCACAACGAATATGCACGAGATAGATTAGCATACAATGGAGGCAGGGCATGCAAATTTACTCCATGCATATTCATTATGGATCTCTTGAACCCCAGACTGGCTTGGTGTGTCCTGAGGACTGAGTTGAGAAGTCCTGATGTAACAGATGTTTACCTATGTATAATTTTGAAAGATGGCTTCCCCTTTTCATAGTGTACCATGTACTATATCTATTTACCTGTCTCATCTGTGTGCACGAGGTCTCATAACAATGGCTTTCCAGCCCACCTGTGTCTCTTCATTGCAAATGATAGAGGGGAGGGGGGGGGGCTCCATGAAGCAGTTTACTTTTCCTTTCTGTCTAATTCTTTACGGCATATTGAGAATACGTGTATATCGTGCACAGGGGTGTGCTGGTAAATTTTTAACAACAGGCTCTTTCTCCGGATGTAGCCAGCTCTGCAGTTGGAAGGGCCAGGGGTGGCCAGTGGGGGGGGGGGGGGGGGGGGGGGGGAGAGAGCGAGCAACACTTGCCTCTCTCTCCTCCCTCCCTTCGTGCGGGCATGCTAGGCATACCTTTGCTGGCAGCCACCACTCCCAATGTCTTGCTCTGAGCAGCATGCTAGAACTTCTCTCACATGCTCAAGAAGTCCCAGCCTGCTGCCCAGAGCTGGAAACAAGGAGCAGAGAGCAGCAGTAGTCTATTTACTTGGCTGGCAGGGCTTAGCATCCCCACCAGCAAAGTAAAAGAGAATTCAGCAGGGGGCCCAAGCCCACATTTTGGGAACCAGTTGTTAAAGTAGCCACGGAGGGCCATACTTTAACAACCGGCTCCCAAAATTCTTAAAATCTTAACAACCGGCTCTTGCGAGCCTGTGAGAGCCTGCTCCAGCACACCACTGCCTGTACATCTACGTATGCAGCGGATTCTCTCCTAGCTATCCCTCCTGGACCTTTCCAGTAGACATTAGTTTAAATTCAGAAAGGAGCTTTCTAACCATCATGCAATCATTTCTACCACCAGCCATCGATCAAACTCACCTCACTAATGAGCTCGCCTGCCTTCTTAGCCTGCTCCACATTCAACGACCCAGCTGCAATCCATCCCACTCCCTTCATCCACTTCAGATCCGCCTTATATTGGTTCTGAAAGAAAAAAAAAACAATTGAAAATATCATTAAAGGTCTCCTGAGCATCAATTATACTAAACAATGCTACATGAACCACTTGTATTATTTCCATTACCAAGATTACGTTATAGAATACTAGTGTTAACTCGAGTTGGCAAGACCATTTACAGCAGGTGAATGGCATGAGTAAATGGACATGCCTAGCTAGGAATTCCATACATCCAATACTGTATTATAACATGGAGTGGCCTAGTGGTTAGAGCACTGGTCTTGCAATCCAGAGGTGGCCGGTTCAAATCCCACTGCTGCTCCTTGTGATCTTGGGCAAGTCACTTAACCCTCTATTGCCTCAAGTACAAACTTAGATTGTGAGCCCTCCTGGGACGGAGAACTATCCAGAGTAACTGAATGTAACTCACCTTGAGCTACTACTGAAAAAGGTGTGAGCAAAAGCTAAATAAATAAAGATTCTAGAATTCTAAAGAATAACAAGATTCCAATTCAGAATTTCAAAGTGTAGCAACATTCCATGTAGAACCCCAAAGAGTAACAAGATTCTTTGGGGTGGAGGAGTGGCCTAGTGGTTAAAGGACTGGTCTTGCAATCCAGAGGTGCCTAGTTCAAATCCCACTGCTGCTCCTTGTGATCTTGGGCAAGTCACTTAACCCTCCATTGCCTCAGGTACAAACTTAGATTGTGAGCCCTCCTGGGACAGGGAAATAGCCAGTGTACCTGAATGTAACTCACCTTGAGCTACTACTGAAAAAGGTGTGAGCAAAATCTAAATAAACATATGTTATGGCCATGTTCCATTTTGACTTTTATTTATTCTGTGTCAAGATCTCTCCGTATTTATTTATGTATGTTTTTATTGATTCATTTTTGTATATATATATTTGTTTTTAGACTCCTGAGGAAGGCCATTTTTGGCTGAAACACGACTTGTGTCGAGTCTCGGATGTTGTAAATAAAGCTACAATGCCTGCTGTTCAATCATTTTGTCACCCTCGCTGTGTTTGATTTTTGTTTATGTGGCTGCAAGGGTTTGTGTTTTATTGCCATGCCTAAGTGTGCCATGCATCAAGCATAACTTATCATATTCTGTAAATTAGACATGTGTAATTGGACATACACCCACACCCTTCCCATGCTCCGTCCACATGTACACCCCTTGCAGTTACACACTAAGGCTCAGATTCTATATATAACGTGGTGAGTTATGCACGTTAAACTAGGCGCGCACCCAATTGACGCGCATAACTTAACTGATTAATGAGCTAATCAGCACTGATAATTGGGTGATAACAGCCAATTATCTGCACTAATTGGTCCTAATTAGGATTTATGCACATATTGTATTCTATAATGACCTGTACGTAAATATTTGGGGGCGTGGCTAGGGGCATTTCTGGAGCATTCTGGGGCGTTCCCACTTTTTACATGCGTACATATAGAACTGTGCCTAACTATAGGTGCCTGCAATTAGGTCTGCTCATAGCAGGTGCCTCCCGTTAGGCATGGTTACGCCCTAAGCGCGATTCTATAAAGGATACATACTCCTTATAGGATCACGTAAAAATTTTGGGTGCCGATGTTTAGGTGCCACTTACAGAGCTTGGCCCTAATGCTACCGTACGCATATAGAGGCACACATAACCGCAGACGTCCAGTTATAGACTTGCCCGTCACATCAGAAGTCTCCCCACCTCCAATCACCATATGATCACTGTTGAATTCTTCAGATTTCACCTGATACCTGCCTTTTGATTATTCTTCAAATTCTGGATTAATGATTAGAACACAAAAATGGCATCTGATTTTCAATTTGAGCTGTAGGAAATATGATGGCCCTTTAAGTAGGATAAGAATGTGAGTACCGAGGTACTACATCAAGTACTACAGCCCCAGTCACAGAACCAAACCTCAACTCTTTCAGTGTTCATGCTATTAACAAAAAGTACTAGACAGGGCTTTTTTTGAGGGGGTACTTGGGGGTACTGAGTACCGGCACCTTTTCCACTGTCTGCTAAACTTGACCCACGGTTCTCGTATTTTAATGAAAGAGCTCAGGTTCTGCATACAAATTCTGCCTTGTCATAGATTCTATGACTGTTTGCAGGGGTCCTGGCTATTGTGGGGTGAGTCCCTCAATGATCACCCCACCCCTGAAGGGTGGCCTGGTATTTGAGTACCGGCACCTTTTTAGCTAGACAAAATGCACTGGTACTAGAAAACCTGCAGGTCTGCCCGCTGGACAGACGAGTAATTATTATCTAGCCCGTGGCACCGAGTATGAAGTGAAGATGCCACTGAAGCTTAGTCTCCTCTCTCCCTCCCCCCCTCGTATCGTTCTTTGCGCCCCATAATGCTGACAGGCTTCACTTTTCCAAACGTCATGTTAAGAGGGTAATTCTATAACAGGAAGGCTTAAGGTAAGAACATAAACAGAGGCCTTATAGCTGGTATAAATACCGTGGCTAGACGTTTGGCCAGAACACGTGTAAATTATAGAATACTATCGTTTACGTGTGTATTTATGAGCTCAGCCCATGTGTACACCCACTGGCAAATAAGGACGCAGCACCATCACTTCATGGCGAGTGCAAATCTGAGTGACTAGAATATCTCCATTTACACATGTTTCTGCCAACTTAAAGCTGGGCAGCTTCTTATAGAGTTGCCCTATCCTGTTCCATTCCTATAATTTTATATTCCACACAAGTAGAGGAGTGTGGTAGCCGTGTTAGTCCACTCTTAAGGTTATCAATAGAAATCAAACAAAATAAAACATGGAAAAGAAAATAAGATGATACCTTTTTTATTGGACATAACTTAATACATTTCTTGATTAGCTTTCGAAGGTTGCCCTTCTTCTACATGGAATCTTGCTACTCTTTGGGATTCTACATGGAATCTTGCTAGTCTTTGAGATTCTACTTGGAATGTTGCTACTCTTTGGGGTTCTACATGGAATGTTGCTACTCTTTGGGATTCTACATGGAATCTTGCTAGTCTTTGAGATTCTACTTGGAATGTTGCTACTCTTTGGGGTTCTACATGGAATCTTGGTACTCTTTGGGATTCTACATGGAATGTTGCTACTCTTTGGGGTTCTACATGTTAAATAGAGAGGTGTGGTAGCCGTGTTAGTCCACTCTTAAAGATTATCAATAGAAATCAAACAAAATAAAACATGGAAAAGAAAATAAGATGATACCTTTTCTATTGGACATAACTTAATACATTTCTTGATTAGCTTTCGAAGGTTGCCCTTCTTCCTCAGATCGGAAATAAGCAAATGTGCTAGCTGACAGTGTATATAAGTGAAAACATTGTTGGTCAACATTTTACAGGACCAGGACACTGTACCAGTGACTTCACAGTGAGAATCCTGAAAGGTAACTTTAAAACCATACAAGAACGTAAGACCTTTGAAGTCAGAATGATTGAATATTTTAACACCCAACAGAAAGGACTTAACAAGGATCTGGGGTTCCTAGCCCATTATAAACCATAAAGCTGTATGTCTCTGTTGATCACCCCACCCCTCACCTATCCACACCCATCCTGTTAGAATATCAATGATATGCTTTGATGTCCCCATGCATACTTCCTACCCACCCCCCTCCTCCCACCCTGTCAGACTGTCATAGTAATGCTTGAATGTTTTCACTTATATGCACTGTCAGCTAGCACATTTGCTTATTTCCGATCTGAGGAAGAAGGGCAACCTTCGAAAGCTAATCAAGAAATGTATTAAGTTATGTCCAATAAAAAAGGTATCATCTTATTTTCTTTTCCATGTTTTATTTTGTTTGATTTCTATTGATATTCCACACACAAATGTTAGAAGAGCAAATGGTCAAGTCCAGTGACTTCTCTGGCAGCTAAATACAACAAGTGCAAAGTTATGAAGCTGACAAAGCTTTACCCGTCAATTTTCTCAATTTTCCCCAGGCCAAGGGAGGCCTGGGAGATTTATAAACTTCCTAGTGGCTATTTTCACTTCCACAATTGCATGTTCCACTTGTCACACGTTTTTTGGTGGACTGCAAATCAGAGGGCTTGTTAGAAAAACTATTCTGTGGCATGTCGTGTCACAAATTTGGATTTCTTGAATACTTTGAGCGGTTATGGAACGTAATTTCTTTGTTTTAAGATGTTCCAAATAAGTGCAGCTCAGTTGTATTCGCACGTCCCTGTAAAGCAGCTTAAAATTAAGTGTGCATTTCGTCTGCGGAGTCACTTTTGCACCTTGAAAGGAAACTGCCACCGAACAAAGACAGGATAAAGTACAAACACCTCAACTCACATCACTTTGCAGACCGTAGGCCCTCTTTGCCCACTCCACTTTCATGTCGGTGGGCAGAGCACTGTAACGGTGCAGGCGGATCTTGTATCCCAGGTCGGTGGCCAAACTCTGAGCCTTCTTGGCATGGACCATGTCCATCATGTCCATGGAGAGATGACACTGCGTCTTCGTGGCCTCCGACCTCTTCTTGTACTCCAGGTCGCTTTGCAGCTTTGACATCTGCAGCGAGTGTGCCATCCGAGAGTCTCCCTCTGCACCTTTCACCCCGATCAACTGCCCCTTCCCCTTCTCATACCTCTCTCGGTACTTTATCTAGGCAGATGAAGAAGAGGGGGAAGGGGGAAGAACATTACAGACTTTCAAATGATCAGTAGACAACAAAAATACCTCTTCAAAACGGGGGGGGGGGGGGGGGGGGGTTGCTACTTCCCCCACTACCTTCTCCCCCTTGCCCTAAACCTTATGTAGATCTCCGATACAGTCTAGAAAGTTACTAACCTAACAGGGCTATTGCACACCACTGCACTAACAGGAGACCAGTACACTTCCAGCAGGCTTATTTCGTCTGCTGCTTGTTCTGCTCTCGCCCTCTGTTATAGGAAAGTAATCTCCCTTTGCCCCTCCCTGCTCTCAAACCCCTTCTTTGGCACTCAATGTTCCCAGACTCAAAAGTTTCCACTTGAATATGCTGTACCACATTTAGCAACCTGAATACACCTGTCCTAATGTAATAAGATCTGTGAGGGGTCTAGTCTAGATGAACAAGACAGTATTAGGCAGCTATTTACCCAGAGACAGATTTCAGTACGGTATAAGGAATGAAGTACGTTTGTGCATGAAAGAAGGACTTGGGTGTGTTCATATCTGATGATCATAAAGGGGCCGAACAGGTAGGAAAGGCGAAGGCAAAAGCCAGAAGGATGCTTGGGTGCCTAGGGAGAGGAATGGCCAACGGGGGTGGGGGGGGGGAAGAGGTGATAGTGTTTCCGTATAAGCCTCTGGTGAGACGTCATTTAGAGGACGGCGTACAATTCAGGAGACCGCACCTTCAAAAAGATATAAACAGGATGGAGTCGGCCCAGAGGGCGGCTACTAAAAGGGTCATTGGTCTTTGTCATAAAGCATTTGGGGACAGACTTAAAGATCTCAATATGTGGAAGAAAGGCGGGAGATATGATAGAGGCATTTAAATACCTCTAGATTGTAAGCTCTTCTGAGCAGGGACCGTCCTTAGTTATTAATTTGTACAGCGCTGCGTAACCCTAGTAGCGCTCTAGAAATGTTAAGTAGTAGTAGTAGTAAATGTATTCTCAATAATTGGGTATCAGATAGGGGCCCCTCGTATTGGTACTGGAGGAACAAGTGTCACTAACTTATGTTATGGGAAATGCGTGATGCCCGGAACGCCCCGAAGAGGCGACAACGGTTCATTAAAATCTGGGGGGGGGGGGGCTTACTTGAACAAAATTTCCCCACGGGCGCGGAGTCAAGTTTTGAATGTCTTAGGATAGTCAGTGTGTATGGATGAAGTATGGTAAGAGCGCATGAGGGGAGAGCCTACATATCAGATGTCATTGACCGGTATCTGAATTGACTGCAAGGACGGGGGGGGGGGGGGACGAGTAACTCCCCAACTAACTCGATGTTAACAGTGTTAAAATGCTCATATAAGAAGAATTGGATGATAAGTTGATGTAGGAAAGGTCTGTCGGGCAGTGGCGGTCCGCCCCGGGTGCACGCCACTGGGGGGGTGCCGCGCGAGCCTGTCCTCTGTTGTTCCATGCTTCTTCTCTGCCCCGGAACAGGTTCTGTTCCGGGGCAGAGAAGAAGCATGGAACAACGGAGGACAGGCGCGTGCGGCACCCCCCCCCCCAGCAGCGTGCACCCGGTGGGGGGAGGGGTTCCTTCGCAGGGGTGTCCTTTTGCCGGGGGGGGGTGTCCACGCTGCATCGGGGGGGCGCTGCACCCGGGGGGGCGGGGCGCATTGGCGATCCGCCCCGGGTGCCAGCCCCCCCAGGAACGCCACTGCTGTCGGGGTCACATAATATGCCTATCTGCCAATAATAACAATAGCAGAGCACGGGGGGGGGGGGGGGAGGGAGTTACGGGGAAGGGAGGAGGGAGAAAAGTTGTCAAAAGTTGTCAGTTGATGGTTATTGCAGTAATTGGAATGTTGTAGCATGGACTGTTTGTAAAGTTTGGCCCATGCAAGTATGTAACGTTATTACATGTGAAACGTTAATAAAAATCGTTTAAGTATAAATACCTACGCAGTATAAATGCACAGGAGGCGAGCGTCTTTCAACTGAAAGGAAGTTCTGGAATGAGGGGGCTTAGGAAGAAGGTGAAAGGGGACGGACTCGGGACTAACTGAAGGAAATACTTCTTTACGGAAAGGGTAGTAATGTGCGGAGTGTTCCCTGGGTGGAAGTGGTGGAGACGAAGTCTGTATCCCAATTCAAGAAGGCTTGGGACAAGAACATAGGATCTCTAAGGGAGAGGAAGGGACATTAGATGACATGGATGGGCAGAATGCATAGGCTATATGGTCTTTATCGGCCATCGTTTTCTCTGTTTGTTGATCCTTAAAAGCAAAGCACTCCCCATTGCTTGAGCCCAGGACATGCTTAAATAATGGCCATCTTGTGTCCACCTCAGAGCTGGCTGTGTATTTCTCATTAGCGTCTTGAAAACTTGAGGCCAGATTTCTATGAAACTCTCCTCCCATTAAAGCTTGAAGAGTTTGAATGCCAGTATCTTGAAACATTTAGTAATAGCTGTGACATGGCTTATACGGAAGACTAAACTTATAGCACATGAATGACATCAAGCCCTCACATCAGACTAGTAGCAGCCAAGCAATTCTCGATTCATATGTAGGTGGCTGTCTCATCCATACCAGAATGAGCTGTCCACATGCGCATCTTTGTACTTACATCACTTGCCAGATCCCTCTTTGCCTTGGCTGTCAGGATGGACAGTGCGTCAAGACGAAGCTCAAATCCTTTCTCCTTTTGCTTCTCCCAGCTGCTTTTGTAGAGGATCTGTAACAGGATTAAGAGACATGTCGGCTTAAAGACAAGGTTATGTGGTGCACCAGAGACGCTTGCTGTGTGTACACTTGCTCCACAAGAGTGACAGAACCTGGGCCAGTAAGGTAGCCTAAGCCTGCTGCAATTAGCACCTCAGGGAGGGAGGGAGATAACCAGAGAGTGAGTAATGACTCAGCAGAAAGAGACAGGCCTAGAGGCCCCTTATCCACCACTAGCTGTTGGATGGTCTTACGGACAAGTGAACTAACCTTCAATGTTGCCAATTCGTGGCTTTTTGGATCTAGTGCATCAATATTTACCTATAGACTAGCGGACTAAGCTAAAAGCCAATGGGGATGATATTCAGACCACAGGAGGAAGCCCAACTAACTCCCGCAGTCGGCAGTCAACTCAATGCTGGGTCGTTTCCGGTGACCGGCGTTGACTATCCGATTAATTTTTGGACGGTTTAAACTTAGCCAGCTAAGGCAATATTTGGAGATAGCTGGTTAACTTTAAACTGGCCAAGCTATTAGAGCTATTTACACGGCCTAAAGTGGCCACTTACAATAGCCGGCTATGCGCTGAATATTCGGGAATAGCCGAGCTATATCATGCGATATGGCCGGTTATGTCCTAGCTGCTAACCCCCAGATTCTTCATAGTGCACTTAGAGTTAGGCTTCCACTTACGTTACTGAGATTTGCCGCATTAGCTTTGGCCAGCTGGAAGAGAGGCTCATCTTTGTTGATTGTGTAATGGTGAAGAAACTGTTCTTTTCCTGATTTGTAAGCGAGCTATGTAGGTAAACAAGAAAATAAAGCTCATTATAGTGTCACCTTAAGAGTTAATGACACCTAATGCTGTGTAAGTGGATTTAAAGGGTTGAAAGGTTCAGAAGTTGTTTGTCTAGAAAATCAAAATTCAGCTCAAGCTGGTCGCTTTGTCTCTTCTCTCACTGAATCACTCTTAGAAATTTCTGGACAGAAGATGGTCTGGAACTTCATTAACTAGACAGGGCGATTTTTAAAAGCATTTCCACAGCTAGAAGAATGGTGCAGCAGCTGCGTAAATAGACTTTCACAGAATCACTCGCCCTAAATGTGGATAAATGAATGTGTTCAATGCAATGGCGTAGCCAAGGGTGGGCCCAGGCCCACCCAGTTTGAGCTCAGGCCCACTCAGTAGCAGCACACCTATGATGTGGGTGACAGGGACCCCAAGCCCCACCAGCCAAAAACTCTCAACAGCTGCATACCTTGTAAATAGCAGATCTTCACCTGCAGCGATGAGCAACTGATACATGCTGTGGGGCCAACATGAGCAGTGTGTACTAGTTGCTGCTCACTGCCAATGAAAATCTACTATTTAAAAGGTATGTGGGGGGGGGGGGGAGATGTTTGAGAGACTATATGGCATGCAGGAGAGAGAGGGTGAGACCATATCACTTGTGGGACAAGGCGGAGTTCTTCTGCCCACCCATCTTGGGCCCAGGCCCACCCAAAATTGGGTGTCTGGCTACGCCCCTGGTTCAATGCCATTTGGCTCACATTTTTACCCGCTGGAGAGGGAGGTGTCCCTGCAGGCAGGATGTGGAACTGCATGCATACTTCTGAAATTCTAGACAACATATCCAGAAATGTTCATAGCTCTCCTGGGATAACTTACAAAGCAAAAGTCCATGTGTACATTCACTGTGGCTCTTTGTTACACTGGGCAGGTTACTTAACCCTCCATTGCCCCAGGTACAAAGATTGTGAGCTCACTAGGGACAGAGAAAGTACTTGTATATAATATGGAAACCACTTTGGTTCTACCACGGAAAGGCGGTGTATCAAATTCATGACTCCTTTACCCCTTTACTTCGAAAATCAGACAAATCTCTCCTTCTCTGCTCATATCCAGCAGATTGCCAAGACCTGTCGTTTCTTTCTTTACAACATCCGTAAAATCCGCCCCTTTCTTTCCGAGCACTCTACCAAAACCCTCATCCACACCCTTGTCACCTCTCGTTTAGACTACTGCAATCTGCTTCTTGCTGGCCTCCCTCTTAGTCACTTCTCCCCTCTCCAGTCAGTTCAAAACTCTGCTGCCCGTCTCATCTTCCGCCAGGGTCGCTTTACTCATACTACCCCTCTCCTCAAGACCCTTCACTGGCTCCCTATCCGTTTTCGCATCCTGTTCAAACTTCTTCTACTAACCTATAAATGTACTCACTCTGCTGCTCCCCAGTATCTCTCCACACTCGTCCTTCCCTACACCCCTTCCCGTGCACTCTGCTCCATGGATAAATCCTTCTTATCTGTTCCCTTCTCCACTACTGCCAACTCCAGACTTCGCGCCTTCCGTCTCGCTGCACCCTACGCCTGGAATAAACTTCCTGAGCCCCTACGTCTTGCCCCATCCTTGGCCACCTTTAAATCTAGACTGAAAGCCCACCTCTTTAACATTGCTTTTGACTCGTAACCACTTGTAACCACTCACCTCCACCTACCCTCCTCTCTTCCTTCCCGTTCACATTAATTGATTTGATTTGCTTACTTTATTTTTTGTCTATTAGATTGTAAGCTCTTTGAGCAGGGACTGTCTTTCTTCTATGTTTGTGCAGCACTGTGTACGCCTTGTAGCGCTATAGAAATGCTAAATAATAGTAGTAGTAGTAAAGTCCATTTAAACCATTATCCCCATGATGGAAATTTATATAACAGGTTGCCCACCTTGGAAGGCCCAGTGGCTGCCTATTTGGAGCTAATCTTTGGAAGCTATATAGGCATTTGTCTGTCTTTACAAAACAGCCTCCCCAATGAGCAATAATCACAGGTAAGTGTACCCACGTACATGAATATCTACTTGGGTATAAATGATGTAAATAAGCCTATTCTATCACAGGGGCGTAGCTAGCATGGGGCCACAGGAGCCTGGGCCCCCGTAGATTTGGGTCTGGACTCCCCTGCCATGACCCTCTCGACCTCCCCCCTTTCCACTACCAACCCTCCCCCGCTGCCGTCGCATACCTTTGCTGGCGAGGGACCCGTTGTATGTGCAGGACGTCAGACGCACGCACAGAAACAGATTCAAACTTGATCAGATCATTCGGCAATGTGTGGGCGAGAAGAGGACTTCGGCTGGCGGGGGGTTGGGGTCCCCCGCCAGCAAAAGTACACGGCAGGAGAGGGTTGGCGGCGGGAAGGGGGGGTCGAGAGGGTTGTGGTGGGGGGGGAGGGGTCAGCAAAGCCGCACGGCTGAGAAGAGGACTTCGGCTGGCGTGGGTTGGTGTCTCCTGCCAGCAAAGGTACGCGGCGGGAGAGGGTTGGTGGCAGGAAGGGGGGGTCTAGAGGGTTGCGGCGGGGGGGGGGGGGGGTGAAAGTTGACATAAAAGTACACACCTTCACTTCACTGCACATACTTTGACCTATAAATACAGTAGGGCAATTGTACCCTTGTCCGTATATAGAACATGGTTTACCTGCAGGAACCACTTTCTAAGATTACTGCCTAGTGTCTCTTTCATAAGAGCAGTGCAGCACCCCAGGGCGTTGTGAATATTATGTGTTTACAGAGCTTAAGGGTTTGAAGTGATGCATCCTGTATCATCTCCCTTGAAGCCACCAATATCAAAATATTTATTTGACCCTCTAATGCCCCTGTGCTGTGATCCCTGGAGCAGGTGGCGAGATCTTCATCTTTCATTGCAACGTGACTTTTCAAGCGAGAGCGTATCCGAGCAGCAGCTCACATTCCCGCTCTCAAGGGACGGCCCAGGAAGCCCCAAGCAGGATTCCTCACCACCTCCAAGCAGCCTGGCGTTGCCGTTCAAAGAAACTGCTGAATAGGGAAAGAGGTTTAGCAAAGGGACGCGGGTGCTCTCTGTGCCAGAGAGGAGCAGAGATCTGACCGGGGCACAGAGAAATGATAAGATTTCATGCATAATGCAGACCCTGCTAAAGCACACTCTTTTTTGCTTTGAGTGAGAAAAGGCACAAGTGCTCTGTATTCAATTTCCTCTCCGTGATGAGGCCTTCAGGGCTTGGGGGCTAAAGGCTTTCCAGTTAAAAGGCAGCCAGCTCTCAGAAGTCGGTGCCCAGTCTATTTCGAGCTGCTGCATTCTTTCGAAGCAGCTGGGAATGGTTTGCAGGCCTTCTGGTTCCCTCACCCCACCCACTTGCAGGGGGTACCAAGTTAATTATAAAAGGGGACTGAAGAGAGGAAGGGGGGGGGGGGGGGGAGAGACACTCACCTCGCTCTGCAGCTCCTGGCTTTTCTTGGCATGTTTGATCTGAGGACTGTCTGCCACGCTGGTGAACTTCAGTGCGTCTGCTCGCTGGCGGTACTTTTTCTGAAAAGGAGAAAACACGTATCAACGTGAGCACAAAGTCATCACAGACCCTGGACAAAACGGGATCCGTCCCGGGCTGTGATATTTTGTATCATATCAAACCAAGAATGTTTAAAACAAATCGGAGAAAATGTTTCTTCACCCAACGTGTAATTAAACTCTGGAATTCATTGCCGGAAAATGTGGTGAAGGCGGTTAGCTTAGCAGAGTTTAAAAAGGGGTTGGACGGTTTCCTAAAGGACAAGTCCATAAACCGCTACTAAACGGACTTGGAAAAATCCAAAATCCCAGGAATAACATGTATAGAATGTTTGTACGTTTGGGAAGCTTGCCAGGTGCCCTTGACCTGGATTGGCCGCTGTCATGGACAGGATGCTGGGCTTGATGGACCCTTGGTCTTTTCCCAGTGTGGCATTACTTATGTACTTATGTCCTCTACTTGGCTCACTTTTATTACATAGAGCAGTGATTTAACCTATTGTGATGTCATAGTGGCTCATTCCACCAATAAGAGCCAACCTCATTAGTGATGTCACAATGGCTTGATTGTATAGAATGTTTGTACGTTTGGGAAGCTTGCCAGGTGCCCTTCGCCTGGATTGGCCGCTGTCGTGGACAAGATGCTGGGCTCGATGGACCCTTGGTCTTTTCCCAGTATGGCATTACTTATGTACTTATGTAATGTTCAGGGCCGCCGAGGGAGGGGGGACAGGGGGGGCAAAATTCCTCGGGCACGGCTGCCAAGGAGGGCCTGGCGCTAGGATCTCTCTCTCTCTTGCTTCTGACGGGCCCCAGTGATCATGTCCCGACAGGAGCAGGAGAGAGAAAACTCTTCAATCGCCTCTACCGCCATGCCGAGCGGCTGCTTTTCCCCTCAGGCGCATGCTCGGTTGAAACAGGAAGTTGCGTCAGAAGGGATGGGACAGTTCAGAGAGAAAGTTCCATGACAGGCCGCAGGGCCGTGCCGACACGGTAAGCAAGGTAAGCATGGCAGGAGGGCGCCATCCTCTGGGGGGGCGCCCTGCCGAACCATGCTTACCTCGCCCTCTTCTCCCCAGATCCTTGTCCTTTTTTTTTTGTTTAAATTTACCTCTCCGGCGCGTGGCAGCGTAGCATTAGTGAGGAGGCGGCGCTCCCCCGCCCCGACGTCAGTCTCTTCCCTTCGCTCGGTTCCGCCTTCTTCTGACGTCAGAAATGACGTCAGAAGAAGGCGGGACACTGAGCGAAGGGAAGAAGACACGTCGGGGCGGGGAAGCGCCGCCTCCTTCTCACTAACGCTACGCTGCCGCGCGCCGGAGAGGTAAATTTAAACAAAAAGGAAAAGGATCTGGGGAGAAGAGGGCGGGTAGTGTAGCGATCGTTTTTTTTTGGGGGGGGGGGGCGCGCCGGCGGGGCCAACTGCAGGGGGGCGCCGGAGACCCTAGGCACGGCCCTGACAGGCCACAGGCAGCCTATGAGTACCACTGCCCCTGTTTGGGTGAAGACTGGAGCAGAGATGATTTTAAAGCGTGAGAAGGAGAGCAGGGGCCTGGTCTGACAGGGGAGCTTACACAACACACGCACACAGTGGTGTGCTGGAGCAGGCTCTCACAGGCTCGCAAGAGCCGGTTGTTAAGTTTGTAAGAATTTGGGGAGCCGGTTGTTAAAGTAGGGCCCTCCATGGCTACTTTAACAACTGGCTCCCAAAATGTGGGCTTGGGCCCCCTGCTGAATTATCTTTTACTTTGCTGGTGGGGACGCTGAGCCCTGCCAGCCAAGTAAATAGACTACTGCTGCTCTCCGCTCCTTGTTTCCAGCTCCGGGCAGCAGGCTGGGACTTCTCCAGCATGTGAGAGAAGTTCCAGCATGCTGCTCAGAGCAAGACGGGAGTGGTGGCAGTCCATTTATTGACTGCCAACAAAGGTATGCCTAGCCGTGCCCGCACGAAGGGAGGGAGGAGAGAGAGGCAAGTGTTGCTCCCCCCCCCCCCCCCCCGGCCCTTCCAACTGCAGAGCTGGCTACCTCCGGAGAAAGAGCCTGTTGTTAAAAATTTACCAGCACACCCCTGCACGCACACCTTGAATAAATACATCACTGGCTCTAGAGCAGCTCTGAAAGTAAATAAAGATTTACTGACTCATCATACTTGGCAATATTCCCCCCTCTTTGGCCTTGATAGCTTATAAGGTTACCCCCGATTTTTATCTACAGAAAAAAAAAGTCATCATATAGGTCCCCTTATTGCAGGAACGTGCAAGACAATTCAACAGCCCACTATGAATTTTGTACAAGAGACATTCTCCGAAAAAATCAGCCCGGGAAAAGTTAGAAAGAGCAGCACATTTCATACTGCTGCCAGAGGCCTACAATATGCCAAGTCTTCATGGGTCTGGAAAGCACAAGGTCATTCCAAGGACTAAGTCTCTCCTGTCAGAACATGAGCAGGTCAACATGATGTACTCATGATGACTCAGACCCAGTAGAATTCGACCTGCTTCTATTTAGAGCGATTAACAGATAGCATGAGCAGTGCCCGATGTTTACCTCACTAACAAGCTCTCCTGCTTTCTTGGCCTGTTGAATATTCAGACTTCCCTCTGTCATCCACCCAACTCCTTTCATCCATGTTAGATCCGCTCTGTACTGACGCTGGAAAAAAAACATGAATATTAGATTTCTGTTTACTGGCTTGTATTTATATATATATATATATATATATATATATATATATATATATATATATATATATATATATCAAACATATAAACGGCGAGTGACCAACTCACTTGCAAATGCGCAGTAGAGACTTCCCTCTCTGTCCCGCCCCGCGTCAATACGTGATGACGGGGGGGCGGGACAGAGAGGGAAACTGCGCCGCCGAGGTTGCTACCGCTCCCCCCCCCACACTCGGAGTCGCCGTCGCCACCCCTACACCCGGCCCGGCCCCTCTCTTCCCTCCTGAACTTACACATCCATTCGCCGAACGCAGCAACGCACAACAGCTGAGCTGCCCCTTCCTTCTCTGCCTGTGTCCCGCCCTCGCTGACGTTACGTCACAGGAGGGCGGGGCCACAGGCAGAGAAGGAAGGGCCCACGGCAGCTCAGCTGATGTGCCTTGCTGAGTTTGGCAAATGGATGTGTAAGTTCTTTTTATTTATTTATTTATTTAAATTTTTTACAATTATTACAAGCGTTAAACTTGATGAGAAAACTGGCTACATCAGAATTTACATCAATTCAAAGAAAATATCACAACACAAACTTTAAATTATTTGCCAGTTAGTAGTCCACAATTGGAGTTCAAAAATATCACATGTTGAAGACTTAACAATCCTTTAGGAAGAGTTTATCATATCGTGCGTTGATCCTATTACAATAATAAATCAAGAGCTAATTACTGCCAAAACTTCAACTTCGACAGCCTTTCTCGATGTAATAAATGTCTCAAGCTGGGAGGGAATTTACTACTACTACTACTACATAACATTTCTAGAGCGCTACTAGGGTTACGCAGCACTGTACAAATTAACGAATAAGGACGGTCCCTGCTCAGAAGAGCTTACAATCTAAAGGACGAAATGTCAAGTTGGGGTAGATGAGATTTCCTGAGAAGAGATGTAGTGATTAGGTGCCGAAGGCGACATTGAAGAGGTGGGCTTTGAGCAATGATTTGAAGATGGGTAGGGAGGGGGCCCGGCGTATGGGCTCAGGGAGTTTGTTCCAAGCATGGGGAGAGGCGAGGCAGAAAGGGCGAAGCCTAGAGTTGGCGGTGGTGGAGAAGGGTACTGAAAGGAGGGATTTGTCTTGAGAGCGGAGGTTATGGGTAGGGACGTAAGGGGAGATGAGGGTAGAGAGGTAAGGAGGGGCTGCAGATCGAGTGCATTTGTAGGTGAGTAGGAGAAGCTTGAACTGTATTCGGTATCTGATCGGAAGCCAGTGAAGTGACTTGAGGAGAGGGGTGATATGAGTATATCGGTTAAGGCGGAAGATAAGACGTGCGGCAGAGTTCTGAACGGACTGAAGGGGGGATAGATGGCTAAGTGGGAGGGCGGTGAGGAGTAGGTTGCAGTAGTCAAGGCGAGAGGTGATGAGAGTTCGGGTGGTGTGCTCGGAATTTAAGGAAGAAAGTTGCTCCCATGTTAATCGTTTCTTGTTTTTTTTGAAGAAATCTTTTACGTCGAATCTGTGTCTCCCTCGAGACGTCAGGGTAAATTGAAATCTTTAATCCTTTAAATGGTTTATCACGATTTTTGTAAAACATTTTCAGTATCCAAATCTTATCTGGCATCAGCGCTACTGTCGCTACCAAAGTAGCTGGGATAATTGAATCTATATCCGATGTTTCTAATAGCGCTGTAACATCCAAAGGCTGAGTTCTGAAGCAAAGAGAGGGCCTGGGCCGGCTGGAGGGGTGGCGGCGGCGACTCCGAGCGGAGGGGGAGGAAAACCCCAATACCAGCCCGTTTTTATGGGCTCAATAGCTAGTAGAGAGAGAGAGAGAGTGAGCATAAGGAAGAAAGAGATGGAGTCAAAGAATAAAAGAAGAAATGACAGAGTAAAAAAAAAATAGAAGCAGGAGAAGGGGGGAGAGAGTAAAGAATCAGGTAAAGCCATGTAAACTCAAAACAAAAGCAAGAAGCAAATAGAATACCCTGTGATTCACACTTGGATGTGAAATTTATTGCATATAAATGTATAAAATAAACTGATTACGGGAGGAAGTTACTAAGCTGTGGTAAAATATGGCAGTACTAGAAAGCTAACACGCAGGCTGATGCTCCCAGGGAACCTTCTTAAAGGGGCTGGAGCTTTTCAAAATGAAGAGTGCTCGCCCTCCACCTGAAAAGAATCCCCTTCCCGAAGACACCACCCCGAAGACCCCCTCCCCGGGCCTACTGCTATCAATTCCTGGTGATCTATGAGGTTCAGGGTAGGAGTGATCTCCAGTCACTCCTGTCCTGGCGGGCACCAGATTCAGAATAGTGCCAGCGACCCCTAGTGGTAGTCTCTCAGTACTACCCTTAGGGGTCAAATTCTCATATAGGTATAAAAGGCAAAAATCCGGCATTATTCATTTAATACATGTGTTGAAAGAGGAACTGAGAACATGATTAGTGCACAGTGCTGTCAGTATATATAGCTCTCAATCTGCGGAAAAGCAGGCATTTAAGTAATGTGATATTAAAGAAGTCTATACAAGTTAATAACGTTAGGTGGATATCGTCACAGTAGTCATGTGTATTGGGCAAAAAAAGTTTCAGGTTCATTTTTCCTCAATTTCCAAGACTTCTTTAGGCTCATTTTGCCCATTTAATACAAATTCATTGATTAAAAAAATTTTGTTATGACTTAACACACTTTAGATCAATCTAGTGGACATTACACTTTGGAACCGAATACTTGTTCACAAATGCAGATCTCAGCCTCGCAGCATGGGAAGGTTGGAAAGTAACACTAACATGGCACCCCGTGAAAGCGGGTCCTACCTCACTTTGGAGATCATAGGCTTTCTTGGCCCAGGCTGTCTTCATGTCTTCCGGAACTGCAGTGTACTCATGGAGCTTCTTCCGGTACTCCAGGTCGCTGGCCAAAGCCTGAGCTTTCTTGGCTTGCCGTAGGTTTACCATGTCCATTGGAAGGTGGAAGTGGGTCTTACTCTCCTCAAAGCCTTTCTTATATGCAATCTATTATTTAAAACATAGACCTTTACTAACAGAAGAGTAGGAAGAAGGCATTACTTCAAATCAACAGGGCCTCACCAGAGCTACCTGCCTACCAGGTCCTCTTACCAAAGTTTATTAAGCAGTGAATCCAGGAATTAGCAGGTGACATTTAGCCCCAGGGGCGTAGCTAGATGGGGGCATGGGCCCCCGCAGATTTAGCCCTGGCCCCCCTGTTTTTAACCCCCCCCCCCCCCCCCCCCCCGCCGCCGACCCTCCGACGTCAGGACTCATGTCAAAAACAGAATCCAGATCAGCAAACGGGCCGGACTTGGAGACTGGCGCTGAAGGGGACTTCGGCTGGCGGAGGTTGGGGACCCCCACCAGCAAAGGTACCTGGCGGTGGCGGGTTGGCAGCGGTGGGAGGGGGGGTGGCACTGGGGAGGGCTAAAATGTGCCCCCTCACCTCGGGCTCTGGACCCCCCTCCCGCCGAAGTCTGGCTACGCCCTACTCTTTTCCACAGAATTAGGGCAATTCAATTACACGTTCCTCACATTTAAGCACCAAGAGTTAGATTCTGTATCTGGCACCTGAAAATTCTGCGTGGAAAAAACAATATACCTAGGCTTATTCTATAAAGGATGCCTAAATTTTATAGAATACGCCTAATATTCCACGTGGTGTATAGCATGCCCATCCACGTGACTAAATTTAGTCGCAGGCAGTCACGTGAAATAAAACTCGGTGTAAATGCCGACGCTGAAATAGGCACGGAGCGGGTGAATTCTATAACAGTGCGCATAGATTTTAGAAACACCCACGCCCTGCCCCCTTTTCAACTATGCGACTTAGAATTTAGGCTCACCACATTATAGAATACACTTAGCGAATTGTGTGTGTGTGTTTATTTTTGTTACATTTGTACCCCGCGCTTTCCCACTCATGGCAGGCTCAATGCGGCTTGGATATAACAAAAGAGAGGGAACGAAGTACAAACTAAAGTTCAAACAAAAAAAACAGCACCACGGGCCTTTAAAAATGGAACACAGTTCTTTAATGAATGAGCCTTGACAAAAAGACCCCGCGCTTTCCCACTCATGGCAGGCTCAATGCGTCTCACATGGGGCAATGGAGTGTTAAGTGACTTACCCAGAGTCACAAGGAGCTGCCTGTGCTGAAGTGGGAATCGAACTCAGTTCCTCGGGACCAAAGTCCACCACCCTAACCACTAGGCCACTCCTCCACTGTTGCTACTATTTGAGATTCTACATGGAATGTTGCTATTCCACTAGCAACATTCCATGTAGAAGTCGGCCCTTGCAGATCACCAATGTGGCCGCGCAGGACGTCAGACTCACAGAAACAGAAGCCTGCGCAGCCTTGTACATGGAATGTTGCTAGTGGAATAGCAACATTCCATGTAGAATCTCCAACAGTAGCAACATTCCATGTAGAATCTCCAATAATATCTATTTTATTTTTGTTACATTTGTACCCCGCGCTTTCCCACTCATGGCAGGCTCAATGCGGCTTACATGGGGCAATGGAGGGTTAAGTGACTTGCCCAGAGTCACAAGGAGCTGCCTGTGCCGGGAATCGAACTCAGTTCCTCAGTTCCCCAGGACCAAAGTCCACCACCCTAACCACTAGGCCACTCCTCCACTCAATTAATGAGAATTAGTGCTGATAATTGCTTGTTAACATTCAATTAACAGCGCTGATTAGCTAGTTAACCAATTAAGTTATGCACATTGTTATAGAAAACGCTTCAGTTTCCGCGTGGATTTTCAGGCGCCATATATAGATTCCGGGAGTATGTGTATTCTATGAACTGTACTTAACTTTAGACGAGGTTTATAGAATAAGTTTTTTCGGTGCCAATTTTTTAGGCACCATATTTGGATCTGGTCCTAACTGCATAGCATGGAAAAAGACAGAGCATGCATGGGCCAGGTGTACTAATGCAGCAGATAACGGAGATCGCGTAATGTTGTCTCAGTAGACGTTATCTGATACGCCCTTAATGTAGACCCCCAAGTTCATGCCACATCGAAGCCCAAGACCCCGCCAAGGAGCGTCTATGTAATGCCTGGACAGGTGGCAACCCCAAATGTGGTGTGTGGGGTCATGACCCACAGTTTGAGAAACACTCCCTTAATGTGTCTTCTGTTAAGGTGCATGGATATACACTAGCATCCACAACAATGCAAACGTCTACATGCCTGAACGTAAACTTTAATCTTAACCACTTTAGAAATATAAATGTTGATTCTTCCTGCAGCTGTCACAGAACCCACTATCCAGTGACGTAGCCAGACAGCCAATTTTGAGCGGGCCCGAGAACAAAATGGGTGGGCCAAACATTTCATCACCGCCCCTCCACCAACTAAAACAAAATCCTAGTTTAGTTTCTACCCCCCTCCCGGCACCACCCTCCAATTAAAACAAAACCCTAATTTAATTTCCACCTGGGTTCGGGTAAACCTTGGATCCCTTGGACTCCTTCAACTAAAACAAAACCCTAACTTAATTTCTACCCCCTCCCCCGCCAAAGTAAATGACCTGTGCCTGCTGTCAAGAAATGACATTGGTGCTAATTCTATAAATCAGCACCTAAAACTGGAATAATAGTTATAGAAATAATGGTCCATGTGTCTGATTGGCACCACTAATTGGCATTTGAGTGCATAAGTAGCACAGTAGATGATGACAGATAAAGACCTGCAGTGCTTAGGTGTTATTCTTTAATGAGGGGCTCATTTTCAAAGCATATGGGCATCTCAAGGGGCAGGGAAACTCGTATTATCGAAACAAGATGGGCGTCCATCTTTCGTTTAATAATACGGTCGGGGACGCCCAAATCTCAACATTTAGGTCGTCCTTAGAGATGGTCGACCTAAATGTTGAGATGGTCGACTTTAGAGATGGTCGTCCCCGGTTTTCAGCCATAATGGAAACTAAGGACGCCCATCTCAAAAACGACCAAATCTAAGCCCTTTGGTCGTGAGAGGAGCCAGCATTCGTAGTGCACTGGTCCCCCTCACATGCCAGGACACCAACCGGGCACTCTAGGGGGCACTGCAGTAGACTTCAGAAATTGCTCCCAGGTACATAGCTCCCTTACCTTGGGTGCTGAGCCCCCCAACCCCACTCCCAAAAACAGTAGAACACTACCATAGCCCTAAGGGGTGAAGGGGGGCACCTACATGTGAGTACAGTGGGTTTTGGATGGGTTTTGAAGGGCTCACATTTATCACCACAAGTGTAACAGGTAGGGGGGGGCCTGGGTCCGCCTGCCTGAAGTGCACTGCAGTACCCACTAAAACTGCTCCAGGGACCTGCATACTGCTGTCATGGAGCTGGGTATGACATTTGAGGCTGGCATTGAGGCTGGCAAAAAACGTTTTTAAATTTTTTTTTGGGTGGGAGGGGGTTGGTGACCACTGGGGGAGTAAGGGGAGGTCATCCCCGATTCCCTCCGGTGGTCATCTGGTCAGTTCAAGCACCTTTTCGAGGCTTGGTCATGAAAAAAATTGGACCAAGTAGAGTCGGCCAAATGCTTGTCAGGGACGCCCTTCTTTTTCCATTATCGGCCGAGGACGCCCATCTCTTAATCACGCCCCAGTCCCGCCTTCGGTACGCTACCAACACGCCCCTGGGAACTTTGGTCGTCCCTGCGACAGAAAGCAGTTGAGGGCGCCCAAAATCGGCTTTCGTTTATGCCGATTTGGGCGACCCTGAGAGAAGGACGCCCATCTCCCGATTTGTGTCGGAAGATGGGCGCCCTTCTCTTTCGAAAATTCCCCTGATAGTGTCCTACTCCAGCCCACCTTCAACGCAAGGCCATTGAAAACCTGAAATTGCACCATCTTTTACAGTAAGGACTTGGGACAAAGCTGCTATGTGATGCCATTTGTGGAGTGAACAGGGAGTCCAGGCCATTTCTGGTTTTCAAATATACTTCCCAAATTATTTGTGGTAGCTGCAGTCCTTGCTTTCACCTTTGGAAATCAGCACCCCGGGCACCAGGCTAAAATGCTAGAATGCCTCCAAAGTTTTGCCTAGAGAGTGGGATGTGAATTACCTCACTACTCAAATTCGCCACCTGCAGGGAGTGCAGAAGTCTGGAATCGGTTGCGCCGGTTGCTTTGCCCTTTGTTTTCTCGTAATCTTCTTTGTATTTAATCTTCAGAAAGGAAGAGAAATGGTAGTTAGTTTCCCATGTGTCTCATCCAGTGTTTCCAAGAATGTTAAACAGTATTGTGGAAGTGCAAAAAAACCCCAAAAAAGCCGAAGTACCCCCTTTGGAAAAAATCAACCAACAGAACAAAAAGGGGAATGACCAGAGAAGTACCAGTGTAGGCGCGGGTTTGGGACCCGCGCAGAAATATTTTTTCAGCGCACGTACCAAAAATGCCTTTTTAACTTTTTTTCCCAAAAATTGACGTGCAGCAAAATCAAAATTGCCTTGCATCCATTTTGGATGTCTGACCTTACCGCCAGCCATAGACCAAGGAATCTGCATGGTAACGACCTATGCGTGTCAGATGCCACTTGGCACGCGTCCGAAAATTTAAAATATTTTCCAGACGTGCGCCAAAAATGAAATTACTGCAAGAGGCACGCGGTAGTTGGGCGGTAAATTCATTTTGGCGTGCGTTAGGTGCGCGTAGAGCCTTCCGCGGCTTAGTAAAAGGGACCCTTACAGAGAAAGGTCCTGAAATGGAGAATTCCTTGCCATCAGAGGTCACTACTGTAGCCCTTCAGTAGACAGGATTCCCCTCCCACCCCCTTCAGGGTCTGCCCCAGTACAATGCAGTGAAGTCCATCTTACCTCACTGGCTAGGGCTCCTGAGGCTTTGGCGGTCAGTAAAGGCAGGGAATCCAGTCTTATCTCGAAGCCCTTACCTCTGGACTTCTCCCATCCTTCTCTGTACTTATTCTGGCAACAGAAACAACAGACACTATTAATGGCTGTTGCAGGAGCTCTCCTTCAGGATGAGGAATAAATGAGTTTTTATGTCAGTAAAATGGAAATGTAAAACTTTCTGCTAACCCAATTGAAAAAACGAATACCTATTTGTTCCAGAAATATTTTGGCATTCAACCCATTATATGATGTCTGTGAATTCTTGTTTTGTAATGAGTAATATTATATATATATTTATTTATTTATGTTCTTTTCGGCACTTGATATACTGCAAGTAAGCCCTGAGGTGACTATCTTACTTATTTTTGAAGGAGAAGGCTGGCCATCTTCCGACACATCTCCTAAAGCCGGCCAAATCGGTATAATCGAAAGCCGATTTTGGCCGGCTTCAACTGCTTTCCATCGCAGGGCCGGCCAAAGTTAAAGGGGGCGTGTCTGCAGGGTAGCAAAGGCGGGATGGGGGCATGGTTAAGAGATGGCTAGCTTCGGCCGATAATGGAAAAAAGAAGGCCGGCTCTGACGAGCATTTGGCCGACTTTACTTGGTCCATTTAGTCTTAGAACCAAGCATCAAAAAAGTGCCCCAAATGACCAGATGACCACCGGAGGGAATCGGGGATCACCTCCCCTTACTCCCCAGTGGTCACCAACCCCCTCCCATCCCAAAAAAATGTTTTATACATTTTTGTGCCAGCCTCTATGCCAGCCTCAAATGTCATACCCAGCTCCCTGACAGCACTATGCAGGTCCCTGGAGCTGTTTTTAGTGGGTACTGCAGTGCACTTCAGGCAGGAGGACCCAGGCCCATCCCCCCCTACCTGTTACACTTGTGGTGGTATATGGGAGCCCTCCAAAACCCACCCGAAACCCACTGTACCCTCATGTAGGTGCCCCCCCTTCACCCCTTAGGGCTATGGTAGTGGTGCACAGTTGTGGGTAGTGGGTTTTTTGGGGGGGGGGGGATTGAGGGGCTCAGCACACAAGGTAAGGGAGCTATGTACCTGGGAGCTTTTTCTGAAGTCCACTGCAGTGCCCCCTAGGGTGCCCGGTTGGTGTCCTGGCATGTGAGGGGGACCAGTGCACTGCAAATGCTGGCTCCTCCCATGAGCAAATGCCTTGGATTTGGCCAGGTTTGAGATAGCCGCCATTAGTTTCCATTATCGCTGGAAACCAATGGCGCCCATCTCTAAAGCCGGCCCAAATGTTGAGATTTGGTTGGCCCCAACTGTATTATTGAAATGAAAGATGGCCGGCCATCTTGTTTTGATAATTCAGTCGGGTATGCTGCTTTACGGGGCCGGCCTTAGAGATGGCCGCCCATATAGATGGCCGGCCCCATTCGATTATGTCGCTCCATGGGGTTCATTTTCAAAGCTATGGAACTTTGTAAGTCTAAGTGTGCTTTGAAAATACGCCTCTGTGTGATTTACAATTTTTATTACAGGTACTTTGCACTATCCCTAATTGGCCCCAAGCTGTTATATCCTAAGTATGCCTAGTAGTTACATTTTTGTAATTCGCATAAGACCTAACAGATGATTTGCAGAATACAAGTTTTAATTGTATTGTATTAAAAGAAATTCCCTTCTGAAAGCAAATTTACCCATGTTCGCCTGTTTAGCATCTCAGGTTTATCATGAAATTGGCCCCTTTTATCTCAGAGAGCACCCACCCGTAGGCCAGTTCACTCTCTGAGATCCTCTCAAGCTTGTTACTTGTAGCCAATGTGCTCAAAACCATTTGGTTCAGTTCAGATTCAATGTAAATGTTTCTCTAAGTGATTCCTTTGGATTTATTTGGAATGATTTACTTCAGGCCTTGAAAGAGATGATTAGATACATTCCCTCGATATTCAAAATCACTCAACCTGCCAGGAACAACACCTGGCCGGTTGAATGGTACTTAGCCGGCTATCCAGCAATATTCGATAGCCAGCTGTCTACCGCTGAACACAGCTGATTAGCGGATAGCCACTTATATCGTGGAATATAACCAGCTATCCGCCGATTTTTAGCATAGGTTTGGTGGCCATTTTTGGCCGCTTGTGTAGCTGGAATATCTTTGGCCAGCTTGAACTTAACCAGCCAGCGTCGAATATTGGCTTTGCTGGTTAAGTTCAAACCGGTCAAAAATACAATGGATATCCAATGCCGGACACCGGATACGACCTGGAAATTGAATATCTGGCATTACCACCAACCGCGGGACTTGACCAGGCTAACTCCCAGAGTCTAAATATCAGCCCCAGTATGAACTGTTTCTTTGGCATTTGAAGAGCTGGATTCTCTCTACCCTTACTTGGCTGAGTAGATGGTCATGAGCAGGTTTGATTTTTTTTGCAGTAAAGTGGTATGGTAGCTGTGTTAATCCACTTTTAAAGGTAATACATAGAAATAAATCAAAACATTGAAAAGAAAATAAGATGATACCTTTCTTATTGAACTAACAATGCACATTTTGATTACCTTTTGAAGGTAACCCTTCTTCAAATCTGTATTGTTAGTTCAATAAAAAAGGTGTCATCTTATTTTCTTTTCTATGTTTTGATTTTTTTTGTACTTGATGGGTGTTTTTATGGTTTATATGTTTTGTTGTAGTTCTTGTTGTTTTATAAGATTTATAAGATGTCCCTAGTCTGGCTTGGCCAAGTTTGATTGATTTGCTGTTTTTGCTGATGTTTGTAGTTTTTGTTTTTGGTATTGTATTCTGTATAGTTTATGTTTTGTTTTCAAAAATTGTAATTTGATGCTTTATGCTTTTTAATTGTAATTCACCCTGTACACCCTTGTTGGATAGAAGATGAGTGGACAAATCCTTAAATTAAATATTAGCAAAGATTTACACACAGATCATACCTGTGCTACATTTACTATGGTACTAATACATTTGAGGTAAAGCACTCACTCACCTCACTAAAGAGTTCAGCATTGGCTCTGGCCTTGATCAGATGAGGAACATCTTGTGGAAGGGTATAATTTGTCTTGGTTTTCTCATACTGAGCTCGATAGTTTAGCTGCCATGAAATAGAAAAGGCATATACTATTTAAAGGGCTCGCTCTATGGTTCAGCATGTCTGCAATCATGTTGACTGTAGGAAAACGAGAAATTAAAATGATTTTGGGTCAACATGGACCTGGGCGTATATATTAAATTGAAGGTTAAGCTTCGTTCCAAGCAATCAGATTGGCTAGACCACAGGAAAGAAATACCCCTGCTCTACAAAGTTAACGGTTCAAGAGCTATATTTTAATTACAATATGAAAAATAATGCAAATGACAGTGAGTGACGGTAATAATCCTCTCTGGACAAGACCTGTAAAGACCCTCATTTTCACCATATTCCTTCAGAACCATCAGAATGAGAATTCACCATCGGAAAAGATGTGTCCATTGGAAACTATTCCCTAAGTCCTATGAAAGGCTTGCAGCTAGATATATGAAAGGAAAGAAGCCCATGTGATCATATATATCGACCAGTGAAAATCCTTCAAACTTCTATCATGGAATGGCCATAAAACCTTGGTGCTCTGTGGTAAAGCAACCAAGTCCTCTGCCACTGATCTACAGCATCCTGGAAATCTTCCAGAGGTATATATGGGGGAAACGGTATCAGTTTCATTTTCATGCAATCTCCCTACAGTCCAGAAAAGACCAAGGCAGATGTCAAAAGTAGAGCCCTTGTTTGATTTTTAAGATAGCTTGTCTACTTATCTATCCAGAAGTAAGACACAACAGAGATCTCAGAAACAAAATGAACATAAATTGGCCAATCAATAAAAGAATATAAGTTGGGGCTTGGAGTTGAGTTTTGTGCATTGACTGACCCTTGGGCCCCTGTACGTCATGTTTCTTTCCTCTTCGCTATCATGCAACATTGTTTGATCTATTGGTTGTCATCTTCTCCATCCATACCTCCCAATCCCTTGCAGAACAGTACAGGAAAAGTCAAAATTCAGCTAATTAATTTGCTCTTCATAAATGTTTATCTGTAGTTTATAGTTTATCATTCGAGAGCGATGATGTCCAACTCCTACCACATTTCGTATCAAGGGGCTCTTGCCAATTCTGATCTACTCGGTGAGACACTCTGTTTTCAGAAAACATTTTAACCTGAAGCTCCTGGGAGTCCACTGGAAACCTCTCCAACAAATCAGTGACTGGGATCTCAGAAGCTTCAGCCTAAAGAACAATTTCCACTGACACATCTCACTGCTGTTCTAAGAAGTAAATGAATTTGTTCAACGTAAGTTACCAGCAGACTTCAACTAAGATGTTTGAGAGTTCGATGATCTACTTCCAACTTCATTACTTTGACACCCGGTATCCCACCTTATAATATTTGTTTTGACTTTAAGGCACCTTCTTCCAGAAGGTGCATCTACACCCTTTCCTCTTCAGAGAGATAGAAATGGAAGGCTTTCAAACTATGGGACTTTTTTTTGGTGAGAATAAGTTATTGGGTCCACTAGGGTTTCTGCCTCATATCTGTTTTAGACTCTGGATGACAATCGTTTATAACATTAACCTGTTCATTTTCTCCTTTTCGTTTTTATATAATTCTTTTTCGTTTAAATATTATCTCTATCATAATATTATGTTTTTTGTCTTTAACTTAATATGTACTTTGTCGTATAGTATATGGTTTGTTCATTTGCAAATTTATAAAATTGACACATTTTCATGGGGGAAAAAAGTGTTCGAACCATTTATAACATTTTTCCCTGTGGGAAAAATCGATTTTGAGTTACCACATTTTGATTGCCTGCACTCCATTCAACATGAATACTTGTTAGAGTCATCAGTTATGGTAGACTACTTGCTGTGATTGAAAAATATTTACCATTTTTTTCTTATTTTGCAAAGATATTATGAGACAAGAGCTCTCTACCGTCTATAGGAAAATGAAACCCTCCCTTAACCATGAGAGCTTAGACAATAGACAAAGATGTCTTGGCAGCAGCAGGCAAGATTCTAGTCTCCCACGTGAGAGTAAAAGATGAACTTACATTACTCAGTTGCTGAGCATTGATCCTGGCTCGAATGATCTCCGGAGTGCTCGTTACAGAGCTGTATTTTAACTTGTCTATGCTCTGTCTGTAGTTTACCTATGTAGGGTGAAAAAGAAAAGGTCAGGACATTTGTTCATTGTTTTGCAACATTGTTTTTCAAACATATTCTTAACCCTCCCTCTTTTAGTTCAACCCCCCCCCCCCCCCCCCCCCACACACACACACACACACACAGTTTTCTCTCTGTCCAGCTATTAAAGCTTTCCTAGATTTATTTTTATTTATTTATTTATTTGTTGCATTTGTATCCCACATTTTCCCACCTCTTTGCAGGCTCAATGTGGCTTACAATACATCATGAATAGTGGAAATGAGAAGAGAATAGAATAGACAATTGGTATTACAGAAGTATTTGGGTTCCATAATAATGATAAAGCATAATAGTGAGATAACAAGAAAACATTTTAAGATAATTCTGGGAACATGTGGAGGATTTCACATGTGATGATCTTAGTGATATGTCTTGTTGAAGAGATGCGTCTTCAGTAGTTTGCGGAACCTGGTTAGTTCGTAGATCATTTTTAGGTTGCGCGGCAGCGCATTCCAGATTTGTGTGCTCATATAGGAAAAGGTTGATGTGTACATTAGTTTATATTTTAGACCTTTACAGTTGGGAAAACGAAGATTATGATGAGTCTTCCATTGCCTTGGTCTTAGTTTCCAGTATTCAAGAGGTCAGGTTTTCAAGATATCCCTAATAAATATGCTTGAGAAAGATTTCCACACAATGAAGGTAGTAGGTATGCAAATCTCCATGCATATTCATTATCATGCAATTTAGTAACCACTATGAACAATTCTGATCAAAAAATATACTTATTTTTTATTACATGCATGTGGCAATCCTTACCAAACACAACATTTTTTTAAATAACCATTATCATATCCTATTTTCCTCTCTTAACACTCAACATACACTCTTAGAATCACTCGGAAATTGCCAAGAATTGTCACAAGGAGGAAAAAGCCTCAGTAAGCCAAGACCTACTCAATTCAGTCCATAGATGGCTTCGATATAATCACAGGCTGAAAAAACCCTCCAGTGATTAAAACATTTTCAACTAATCTTCAATGAAAAAATATATCACTTAAAACATTTTCTCAAAAACTTAAGAGCACTTAACTTGGAACTGGATAAGGGCAGGTTACAAGTAACCAATCCAATCCAATCTGACTTCACATGCTTCTGCCCAAAGACTCCAGCAGCTCTCGTCTCCAACGATGGCCAACGTTTCGAATCTCTGCTTCAGGGATTTGAGGAGCTTCTTCAATTAAACTCAGCATAACTCGCTGCTGTCTGTTTAATTGAAGAAGTTCAGCAAATCCCTGAAGCAGAGATTCGAAACGTTGGCCATCGTTGGAGACGAGAGCTGCTGGAGTCTTTGGGAAGAAGCATGCGAAGTTCTAAGATAAGTGCTCTTAAATTTTTGAGAAAATATTTAAGTGATATATATATAATTTCATTGAAGATTGATTGAAAATTTTTTAATCACAGGAGGGTTTTTTTCAGCCTGTGATTATATCGAAGCCATCTATGGACTGAATTGAGTAGGTCTTGGTTCACTGAGGCTTTTTCCTCCTTGTGACCATTTCTTGCTTATTTCTGAGTGATTCTAAGAGTGTGGTGTGTTTACACTTTATGACATGTTGAAATTATAGAATCATCCCGATGGTACGTTACTAAATCAGGACTTTTGGACGCTGTCATTTAGTCATATCGGAACTGGACTTTTGGGCACCAAAATAGCAACATCTGTACTGAGGTTCTCTCTGTACTCCCTCCCTCCAGTCCAGGTGCTGGACCAGCAGATGCGGGCGGTGGTCCTCATGCTTCTCGGAGCAGAAGGGAATTCATAGCTATCCCGGGCGGTGCCTGTGAGAGAGGATGGAACAGTCCTCATATGGGGTAGTGCAGCCTCATAGGCACCACCTGAGGTAGCTATGATCTCCATTCTGCTCCAAGACCATGAGGACCACCTGCAGTCATTGTAGAGTAAGGACTTATAGACATCACTATTTGAGCGCCCAAAAGTCACACACATGTAGGTTACTGTAGCATTCTATAATGGAATTTGAGTGCCCAGATCAGGAGGTGTAGCCAGACCTGTTATTTTGAGTGGGCCCTGAGTTAACCCGGGTGGGTTCCTCCCACCCCCACCCCTAACCATACATACAGTTTTTTTTTGTTAAACTTTCCCTCTGCCCCTGCTATCATCATGCTTCTCCTCCCCCCACCCCCACCCCCGCTCAGCATCTGCTCTTCTTTACTCCCTCCCCGCCCGGCATCCGTTCCGCTCTTCCCCTCCCGGCTGGCATCCGTTCCTTTCTCCCCCCCTCCCCCAGCATCCATTCTTCTCTTTCCTTCCCCCCTCCAGCATCTGCTCCTCTCTCCCTCCCCGGTCTACCTCCAAGCCGTCACCGGAAGCGATTCCAGTAATCGGCCTGCGCCAGGCCTGCCCTCTACCGCGTCCCCACCAGTGAAGAAACAGAAAATTATGTCATTGAGGGCGGGACGCGGTAGAGGGAAGCCTGCAAGGCTGGCGCAGGTTGATTACACGAATCGCTGCCGGCGATAGCTCAAAGGTAGATGAGGGCGGGGTGGGGAATTTAGAGAGAGACGGGCAGCTGCCATGAGGGCAAGAGAGAGAGGTGTGAGGCACCACCAATGAGGTGCTTTGGGGACCACTAGACTGGGTGGGCCAGTGCCCACCCGTAGCTACGTCACTGGCCCAGATGCCATTATAGAATAGGTGCTCCTCGTATGGCATCAGGCGTCTAAAAAGAGGGGCAAACTCACAGAGTTGCCATCTCTGTGCTGAACATAGCTTCGTAACTAGGCCTCTGCATCTGTTAACTCCGTAGGGAAATGCATGACGCTAAAAGCCAATACAAACCCATCAGGACTGCGGATTCTTCTAGATCTGCTGTAGAGAACTGATTATTTTATTTCCAGTATACTCATTTCTCCCACAGGTCTTTGTGTTAAATACACCACAGGACACAATTATAATTCACTGCAGGAAACAGTTACCATTGAACGGCATTAATCACCTCCTTCCACCGTCACAAAGCCATAGTAAGGACTCAGAACCAAAGTTGTCAGATCACGTCAAATGAAAAGCGGTATAACTCCAGCGCCATGAATGTCTAATTATTTCCTTTCACAGTGAGCCCTCATCATTTTACATTCAGACGGAATATATTTGCAGACAGGTGGTCCTAACAGAAAAGGTTCAAATACTTTCTGAAAAGCCTGAACGTTGAGAAATAATTTATTACCACGGATTAGAAATAAAATCTTAGTCACCAGGTGCTCCTTCCTGAGGCTCATGGGGATTTTAAGTACAGGAATGTTCCCTGCTTGTTTGCCAAACCCTACTGAGTTTGGAGCAGTCGCCTACTGCATAAAGCAGCAAGTGAGCTTCAGTGGGAAAAGCAGGATTTGAACCCGGGCTTCCATAGTTCATCACTTGCTGCAACTATGGAAGCCCGGGTTCAAATCCTGCTTTTCCCACTGAAGCTCCTTGTGACCTTGGGCAAGTCACTTCACACTCCACTGTCTCAAGTACAAAGCATGTACTCTTACCATTAACTTACATTAATAGCAAATACATCCCATTGTATAACATGAGGCCCACAGCAAATAATGCAGGGGAGCACACGTTAGCAAATCTAACCCTTAGCTGGCACAGGTAGCCTAGTGGTTAGAGTGGTGGACTTTGGTCCTGGGGAACTGGATTCGATTCTCACTGCAGGCACAGGCAGCTCCTTGTGACTCTGGGCAAGTCACTTAACCCTCCATTGCCCCAGGTACAAATAAGTACCTAAGCTGCACTGAGCCTGCCATGAGTGGGAAAGTGCGGGGTATAAAAAAATACTTATTATAATGCACCTTGAGACATGAATCGCTTGTTTACTCTTTCCAAAAATACTAGGACTAGGGGGCACAAAAAGAAGCTACAAAGTAGTAAATTTAAAACAAATGGGAGAAAATATTTCCTCACTCAACGAGTAATTAAACTCTGGAATTTGTTGCCAGAGAATGTGGTAAAAGCAGTTAGCTTAGCAGGGTTTAAAAAAGGTTTGTATAATTTCCTAAAAGAAAAGTCTATAAACCAATATTAAGATGAACTTGGGAAAATCCACTGCTTATTTCTAGGAGCATAAAATTTGCTTTACTGCTCTGGGATCTTACCAGGTACCTGGATTGGTCACTGTTGAAAACAGGATACTGGGCTTGATGGACTTTCAGTCTGTGACAGTATGGCAATTCTTATGTTTTTATGTACCATTGAAAAGGTGTGAGCTAAATTCTAATATTTTGTGAGGAGGTCCAAGACAGGACTCCTATTAATCTCAGGAAAAGTCCCAAGGGGACGGGATCAGGTTTCCAGGGGCATAGTGCTGTCCATCATATGAAAGAGGGGCCCTTGAAACTAAGTCCTGGCTCCTGGCTGCCTAGAGGGGAAGGACAAATATCAGGAGGTGGAAGGGACAGAGCCCATGAAGTGGAAGTTAACAAGCCTTCGGACCGAGGAAGGCAGAAATGGAGGTGAAAGGAACCAGCTCCAGTGGACTTGAAGTAGTTGGGACCCATATTCGCAGACGATACCATTGAGCTAAGTTTTTTAATCCTTCCCTTTATTTTACTTTGGTTTGAAAGTCTTTGTAGTAGCATTTGGAGATTATTTATGGCAGCCGTGGGTGGGCCAGTGTGAAAAAAGCAAAAACTGAAAGGGAGGTGGCTGCCCCGCCCTGGCAGAGGCAGAGAAAAGCCAGGGCTGCATTTCCTTTTAGGACTGCAATATTATTTGTGCTACCGCAAAGGACCTTCGATGATATTTTGTTAAGAGGAACTTGGGTGCAAAGAGAGAAAAAACAGAGTCTGAAGGGTTTTTGAAAAGGAAAGTACAGGGATTCTTGGAAAGGGGAAGGGAGACTGGAAAGAGATACAGAACTCCAAGCACAATTCTGCAATATGGAGCTTAAAAGCTTTGAAGGGAGTACTGCAGGGGGAACAAACCCTCTGAGGACCAAGCTGTGCTTGCCACTATACTTGTGCTTAGAATTTTATTTACAGCGGGAACTCCATATGAAACTCTAGGGGAGGGAAGGGGAGTATAAAATTCTCCAGGAGAGCTTTACCATACATCCTAATAACCAATTTGTTTTGTTGCAAGCAACCGTTGACTTGCAGGGAGCCTGCTGGGAAGAGAGGAGCTGGAGGTGAGAATCTGACTAAAGGACAAACTCACTGCCAAAAGCAGACTTACCCATGACAGTGTGACAAAGCAAAGTTCCTGGGTCATTTTGAATCATGCAAGATTTTTAGCTGCAGGAAAAACACAGCTCCGGAGAGGGCCATTTTCTTCAGGAAGTTTTTTTAATCTAAAGCTAAGCCTGAATGATGTAGGACAGGTGTTCTCAACCCATTCCTTGGGACACACCCAGCCAAGTCAGGTTTTCAGGATACCCACAGTGAAATATGGATGCAGGGCATGCAAAAGTATCTCATGCATATTCCTTGTGGATATCTTGAAAACCAGACTGGTTTACTGTGTGCCAAGGACTGGATTGAGAACCCCTGATTTAGGAAAATTAAATTCAGTAGTTTAGGTCCAAAAATGAATCAGAGTAATAAAGAGGAGTGAGGTGTAGCCACAGGTGGGCCTGGGTAGGCAGGAGCCCACCCAGCAGTGACATACATAGCCAGTGTACCTGGCAGAGATCCCCATGCTCTGCTCTCTGGAGCCCCCCATGTTCTCTGGAGCCCACTTTCAGCCAGGGGCATAGCCAGACTTCAGGGGGAGGGGGTCCAGAGCCCGAGGTAAGGGGGCACATTTTAGCCCCTCCTGGCGCCGCCCCCCCCCCCCCCCCCGCCATTTTTTACCCCCGCCGCCGCCACCACCACCAACTTTGACCCCCCCCCCAGCGTCAACCCTTTTGAACCCCCCTTCCCGCCGCCACAACCCTCCCCCGCCGCCGCTGTCACCATCAGGTACCTTTGCTGGCTGCAGACCCCAACCCCCACCAGTCGAAGTCCTCTTCTCCAGCGCGGCTACATTGCTGGCTGATCTGCAAGGGCGTCGGACTCACAGAAACAGAACGAAGCCTTGCGCCGGAAGAAGAGGACCTCGCTGGCTGATCTGCAAGGCTTCGTTCTGTTTCTGTGAGTCTGACGTCCTGCATGTTGTACGTGCAGGGCGTCAGACTCACAGAAACAGAATGAAGCCTTGCAGATCAGTAACGTGGCCGCGCTGGAGAAGAGGACCTCAGCTGGCGGGGGTTGGGGTCCCCCATCAGCAAAGGTACCCGACGGCGGCAACAGGTTGAAGGTGGGAGGGGGGTCATCGGCAGGGGGAGCCAGGGCCAAATCTACGGGGGCCCCAAGTAGCAACGCCACTGCTTTCAGCACCTGACGCTGATGGACCCTCATGCGTGCTTAATTCTTGCACATGAATACACTGGGGACCCTTTTACTAAGGTGCTCCCAAAATGGCCTGCGCTGGTGTAGGCGTGTGTTTTGGACGCACGCTGGTCCATTTCTTGAGCGCGCCTGGGAAAAAGGGATTTCTTAAATTGTGCCGGAAAATGGACCCTGCGGCAAAACGAAAACCAGCGCACGTCCATTTTTGGCCTGAGACCTTAATGCCACCCGTTGACTTAGCGGTAAGGTCTCACACGCTAACCGGGCACTGTCCAGCACATGCTAACTGCCGATTACCGCCGCGTAAGCACCCCACAGTAGAAAATAGAAAATATTTTCTACCGTGTGTGTTAGGCGTACGCCAAAAATGGAATTACCGCCCAGGGTATGCGGTAGCCGGACGGTAGTGCCAATTTGATGCGTGTTGGATGCACAGAAGCGCCTACACACCTTAGTAAAAGGGGTCCTAAATAACGCAAGTCCCATTATTTTTATTTTTTGTTACATTTGTACCCCGCGCTTTCCCACTCATGGCAGGCTCAATGCGGCATACATGGGGCACTGGAGGGTTAAGTGACTTGCCCAGAGTCATAGTTAGTCAATAGGCCCCACTTTGAATGAAAGCCCATTAACTCCTTAATACAGAACATAGAAACATGACGGCAGATATAGGCCATATGACCCATCCACTCTGCCCATCCTCTGTATCCCCTAATTCTTCCTGTTCCTAAGCGATCCCACATGCTTATCCCATGCCTTTTAAATTCTGGAACAGTCCTCGACTCCACCACCTCCACCAGGAGGCCATTCCACGCCTCCATCACCCTTTCTGTGAAATAATACTTCCTTAGGTTACTCCTAAGCCTATTCCCATTATGACATCACAATATGAGCTCTGGTTACCAGAGACTGAAACACACTAAGGGGGGAAAGTAAGCCAAGAATAGGACAATTGAACCATTGTGACATCACTGATGAGGTTGGCTCTTAGGCATTGGTGGAATGAGGCATTATGACATCACAATCTCAGCTCTGGTTACCAGAGACTGAAACACACTAAGGGGGGAAAGTAAGGCAATAATAGGACAATTGAGCCATTGTGACATCACTGATGAGGTTGGCTCTTAGGCATTGGTGGAATGAGGCATTATGACATCACAATCTCAGCTCTGGTTACCAGAGACTGAAACACACTAAGGGGGGAAAGTAAGGCAATAATAGGACAATTGAGCCATTGTGACATCACTGATGAGGTTGGCTCTTAGGCATTGGTGGAATGAGGCATTATGACATCACAATCTCAGCTCTGGTTACCAGAGACTGAAACACACTAAGGGGGGAAAGTAAGGCAATAATAGGACAATTGAGCCATTGTGACATCACTGATGAGGTTGGCTCTTAGGCATTGGTGGAATAGAAACATGACGGCAGATAAAGGCCATATGACCCATCCAGTCTGCCCATCCTCTGTAACCCCCAATTCTACGTTTTCCTAAGCGATCCCACATGCTTATCCCATGCCTTTTTAAATTCTGGAACAGTCCTCGACTCCACCACCTCCACCGGGAGGCCATTCCACGCCTCCACCACCCTTTCTGTGAAATAATACTTCCTTAGGTTACTCCTAAGCCTATTCCCATTATGACATCACAATATGAGCTCTGGTTACCAGAGACTGAAACTCTTCACACTAAGGGGGGAAAGTAAGCCAAGAATAGGACAATTGAGCCATTGTGACATCACTGATGAGGTTGGCTCTTAGGCATTGGTGGAATAGAAACATGACTGCAGATAAAGGCCATATGACCCATCCAGTCTGCCCATCCTCTGTAACCCCTAATTCTTCCTGTTCCTAAGCGATCCCACATGCTTATCCCATGCCTTTTTAAATTCTGGAACAGTCCTCGACTCCACAAACTCCACCGGGAGGCCATTCCATGCCTCCACCACCCTTTCTGTGAAATAATACTTCCTTAGGTTACTCCTAAACCTATTCCTTCTTAACTTCATCATATGCCCCCTCATTCCAGAGCTCTCCTTCATTTGAAAAAGGCTCTCTTCCTGTACATAAATGCCCTTGAGATATTTAAACGTTTCTATCATGTCTCCTCTCTCCCTCCTCTCTTCCAGCATATACATGTTGAGGTTCATAAGCCTGTCCCTATAATTTTTGCAGTCAAGGCCGTTAACTAGTTTCGTAGCCGCCCTCCATCCTGTTTATATCTTTCCGTAGGTGCGGTCTCCAGAACTGCACGCAGTACTCCAAATGGGACATGTTAGTAAATCAAGCCCCTAGTTTTAAAGAAATGTGCGTATCTCCAGTCGCCGCAGTTTCTCCTAGAGAGAGCACATTGATAAGGGACCCTTTAAATAATTGATCGGTCTGTGTGCCATGTCACCATTTCAGAATGCTTACATCCTTCAAAGGAATCAATTTCTTCGTGGTCTGGTAGGAGGGAGTGATGGTGGCTGGGTAATAGTAATCAACGTCGACATCTTGATCCTTGTAATCGGATTTATAGGCAATCTGAAACAGAAAAGAGATTCTCCAGTTTATTTATTTACTTACTTTTTATATTACCACCCAGGGGCGTAGCCAGACTTTGGCAGGAGGGGTGTCCAGAGCCCGAGGTGAGGGGGCACATTTTAGCCCCCCCCCCCCGGCGCCGCTAACCCCCCCAACATTGCTGCCGCTACCGCCACCACCACCACCACCACCACTACCAACAACAACTTTGATCCCCCCTGCTGACGACCCTCTCGACCCCCCTCCACCTGCCAACCCTCCCCCGCCGTCGCCATCACCTACCTTTGCTGGCAGAGGACCTCGGCTGGCGGGGGTCCCCCGCCAGCAAAGGCAGGGTTGGCGGCAGGAGGGGGGTTGAGAGGGTCGTCGGCAGGGGGGTCCAGGGTCAAATCTATGGGGGCCCAGGCCCCACATAGCTACACCCCTGTTACCACCGCTATCCAATAACCACCAAAGCAGTTTACATCGAAGTAACTAGATCACATTCAGAAAATACATTGTACACCCTCATATAATGTGATGCAATATAACGCAGCATCACTTATAATGCCATTAAGGGTTGGATCCAGGTTATTTTTATTATAGTACGTTAACTATGGACCTCATATAATGTGGGTTCGTTTATAACATCATCAAATGTCTTGGACTCCAATGCCCATGTAATAAAGGAGTCTACAGTGTACATACAGACTCAATAAAAACTGTAACAAAAACAATTAAAACTAACTAAAAATTAACATTTCTCAACCCAACTAAAAAAAATCCCGCTGTTTCCTCAGAATAAAATCCATCACTCAACTGTCCATCCTACAAAAATGTCTTCAAGTTCTTCCTAAAGATTGAACAATTTGCCTCAGATCTAATATCCAAAGGGAGGGAATCTGCAGTGGCGTTCCTAGGGGGGCTGAGACCCGGGGCGGATCGCCGATGCGCCCCGCCACCCGGGTGCTGCGCCCCCCCCCGGAACAGCGCAACGCCCCCGTCCCGGCGAAACAACCCCCGATCCCTCAGAGAAAGAACCCCCCCCCCCCGGGTGCCCGCCGCGCGCCTGCCGGCTCTTCGTTTTCATGTTCCCTCTGCCCCAGAACAGGAAGTAACCTGTTCCGGGGCAGAGGGAGCAGGGAGCCAACGGAGCCGACAGGTGCGCAGCTGCTGTCTGCATCCTCCAGCAGCGTGCACCCGCCCTGCCCTTGCTATGCCACTGTGTTTAGCTTACCACAAATTTCTGGAGATACGCATTGCTGTTGGTTTGAAAACGAGGCAGTCATGCCTGCATATATGTAATAGTGGCTTTAACAAGCAAATGACCCACAGAAACTGGAGCCCACCATATTCGATGAGTATCACCGTGCCATATGTAAACGTCTAACAATTACACAATACCCGAAGAAACAGAACACAATGAGACAGATTCTCCTTTCCTTCACGGTAAAAGAGATTATGAAATGGTGACAAGGCCGGGAAGCTGACTTAGAACATGCAAATTGTCCCTACTGACGTTTAATTCCTTTTTTCCTAATTACGAATTAATTAGATGTACCTGCCAGTTATATGTAACTCCCTTGTCCTTAAATGACATGACAGATTCTCATTGGCCCCTGAGCTTTCTAGCCTTCTACCAGGGAGATGCCTATTGTCAGGTATGCTGTATTCAATGCCTGACTTCTAAAGAATCACACAACCACTGACGGTTACAGAGAGGAGTAACATGAACACAGAGCTGCCGAGAGGGGGGGACAGGGGGGACAAAAGTCCCCTGGCCCGGGCCTCCGGGGGGGGGCCTGGCGCCGCCGCAGTCCGGCCCACCCGCCCTCCGTCGCTCCTCTCACTCCCGGAACTAACCTTAAGCGCCTCCGTCCTTTCACCTTCACAGCAAGCAGCAGCAGAGCAGGCCACTCCTTCCTTCCGTGTCCCGCCCTCGCCTGACCTAACGTCCGCGAGGGCAGAGCACAGAAGGAAGGAGACGTCTGCCCTGCTGCTGCTTGCTGCGAAGGTGAAAGGACGGAGGCGCTTAAGGTTAGTTCAGAGGGCCCGGCAGCGGCAGGAGGGGGAGCCCGGTGACCTCGGGTGGGGGGGGCGACCTTGGGTGGGCTGGGGGGCCCGGGGGCGGCCTTGTCCCGGCCCCAGCTCTCGGCGGTCCTGCATGAACAGCGTGAATGAGAAACCTGGTTTAATGGTGCTGGTAAATGTGGAAAGAAGAGTTACAGGCCAAATAAGAATGGGTGTTACACCCAGGGGCCTTAGGCTTCTGTCTGTACAAGGTATACAGGTAAAAACTGGTATTTTATTTATTTATTTATTTGTTGCATTTGTATCCCACATTTTCCCACCTATTTGCAGGCTCAATGTGGCTTACATTGTTCCGTAATGGCAATCGCCAGTTCCGGATTAAGAAATACATAGTGGCATTGTAGTAAAAGTTCGTACAAGGCAAAGTAAATTAAGCAGTCAAGTGTTAAAGATTTTTTACCGGGGTAAGAAATCAAGTGGTATTGCGTTAAAAGTTCAGTAATTGGACAGTGTAGGTGAAGTAGTCAAGTACTGAAAGTTCATTTTGTCTATTTCAAGCATTGGTTTCCTTGTCTGCACATATTCAACAGACTGCTAAAACCTGTCGTTTCTTTCTCCATAATATCACCAAAATTTGCCCTTTCCTTTCTGAGCACACTACCAGAACCCTCATCCACGCTCTTACCACCTCTTGCTTAGACTATTGCAACTTGCTTCTCACAGGTCTCCCACTTAGCCATCTCTCTCCTCTTCAATCTGTTCAAAATTCTGCTGCACGACTAATATTCCGCCAGTGTCGTTATGCTCATATTAGCCCTTTCCTCAAGTCACTTCACTGGCTTCCTATCCGTTTCCGCATACAGTTCAAACTCCTCTTATTGACCTATAAGTGCATTCACTCTGCAGCTCCTCAGTACCTCTCCACTCTCATCTCTCCCTACATTCCTCCCCGGGAACTCCGTTCACTGGGTAAATCTCTCTTATCTGCACCCTTCTCCTCCACTACTAACTCCAGACTCCGTTCCTTTTATCTTACTGCACCATACGCCTGGAATAGACTTCCTGAGCCGGTACGTCAAGCTCCATCTCTGACCGTCTTCAAATCACCTTTTTGATGCTGCTTTTAACTCCTAACCCTTGTTCACTTGTTCAGAACCCTTATTTTATCATCCTCACTTTAATATTCCCTTATCTCTTGTTTGTCCTGTTTGTCTGTCCTAATTAGATTGTAAGCTCTGTGGAGCAGGGACTGTCTCTTCATGTTCAAGTGTACAGCGCCGCGTACGTCTAGTAGTGCTATAAAAATGATAAGTAGTAGTAGTACTAGTTGTCTGATAATTAGTGTGGCTCAATTGCGGTATGCCTTTTTGAACAGGTTTAGTAATTTTCGGAAGTTTGTTAGGTCATGTGTTGATTTTATGGCATTTGGTAGTGCATTCCATAAGTTCCGGGTATAGGGCTTATACTATTTAACTCATCGTTCAGGTATAACGTGGACAGAGCTGATAGGTCCAAATTGCAAATAGTTATACTCACGTCACTTGCCAAGCTTCCAACCTTCATGGCGTGTAAAGTGCGTCTGTCCAGCCCTGTGCCTTCATAGTGACCTTTCATTTGGCTGTGATAATTCTCTTTGTACTTCAGCTGCGCACAAAAATAAGATCTCCTAAGCACATTTTTCTTAAACTCTCAGAGGGGTAGTTAAATGAACTCTTATCCTCAAACTTATAAAGTAATGGGGCAGTTATCCAAGAAGGAACGGATCCTACCCAACGAATCCAGTTTACCAGAGCCCACACACAGATTTTCAGCTACGGTATATGTATGGGGCCACTGGAAATCCATTCTGCTCACCTTGGCACTATCCAGGTAGTGTCAGAGTGGTACAGGCAGGGCTTTTCTTGTGGGGGTACTGAGCACCGGCACCTTTTCCATTGTCCGCTAAAATTGACCCCATGGACCCCAAGTTTTAATGAAAGAGCTCAGGCTCTACACACCAAATCTGCCTTGTCATAGGTTCTGTGACTGGTTGCAGGGGGCCTGGCTATTGTGGGGTGGGTCCCCTCAGTGATCAACCCACCCTTGAAGGGTGGCCTAGCATTTGAGTATCGGCACCTTTTTTTGCTAGAAAAGATGCACTGGGTACAGGGATGGTATTTCGGGTTACCTGATCAGTAACGATATTCAGTCCACACTAACCAGGTAACTACTGGTGTTTGGAACTCCATGCTCACATTTATGGAATGCCCCTGCCCTTAGCCACACCCCCTTTCAGTTGCACATTAGGGGATTTAGGCAAGCGGGGTTATAAATTAGCACCCAGGAAGATGCCTGTTCAACTAATTAATAATGCCAATTAACTGCAATAATTAACATCGATTCCTTAGCGTCCCTCCGGACCGGCCCAGGATTGGACTGATGCGTACACAACCCATCAGTCCAAACCTGGGCCGGTCCGGAAGGACTAAAGGAAAGGAAATTAGCAGGTAAAGTCTAATTTCTCCTTTATTGCAATTAATTGGCTCACAAGCCAATTAACTTGCATGCGCATCTTTGATTGGCACTCAAATCTGGGCACCATATATAGAATCTGGGGATTGGTGTGGAAGTGCATGAGCGCATTAAGGTGTTGTCCGCAGGACAACACAGAAAGGGTCCAAAACACAAAGCAAAATACCAAAGGCCTTCAAAAACGGGACAAGTCCTTTTATTCCAAAGTGTAGATCAATCTTGTACATCGATGACCTGACATGGGCCATGTTTCTGTGCACAGCGTCAGGGGTTGTTAGATATCAAAAGTCCAATATGCATCTGCCCAGCTACACCACACTACGATATTTGGAGCAGTGTTGGGACAAGGTTCCTATCTTTTGTCTCCTGCTGTGATGCTGGGCAGGTGCATATTGAACTTTGATAGCTAACGACCCGCCTGACGCAGGCGCTGTGTGCTGAAACACAGCCCGTGTTGGGTCATTGATAAGTACATAAGTATTGCCATACTGGGAAAGACCAAAGGTTCATCAAGCCCAGCATCCTGTTTCCAACAGTGGCCAATCCAGGTCACAAATACCCAGCAAGATCCCAAAAAGTACAAAACATTTTACACTGCTTAGCCCAGAAATAGTGGATTTTCCCCAAGTACATTTAATAACGGTCTATGGACTTTTCCTTTAGGAAGCTGTCCAAACCTTTTTTAAACTCCGCTAAGCTAACCGCCTTTACCACATTCTCTGGCAACGAATTCCAGAGTTTGACTACACGTTGAGTGAAGAAACATTTTCTCCGATTCGTTTTAAATTTACTACATTGTAGCTTCATCGCACGCCCCCTTAGTCCTAGATGTACAAGATTGATCTACGCTGTCCCGTTTTTGAAGGCCGTTGGTACTTTTTTTGTGTTTTGGAGCATAAGTGCCCACAAAGGTGGAGGAACGCGGAACACCACGAGCGTAGCAGCAGGAAATGAGTAGCATACCCAACAAGACACTTCCACAAAGAACACCAGCACCAAAACATATGTCCAAAATATTCGTCTTTATTCTAAAAGGGACTGACAAATATTTTGGACATACGTTTTGGTCCTGGTGTTCTTTGTGTTGTTGGTTACACTACTCCTCTTTTCTTGGCACATAAGTGCATCATGGGCATTCCACACAGCAACACCCGGAACTTATAGAATAATAATAAGCTGTGCGCCCACTTACACTGATTGCCAACATTAGGAAATGTGCACTGTATGAAGTTGAACAGGAGACCATCTACACTCCTGCCAGTGGGAGGTGCTGTTTCACTATCACATTTTCAATAATGAGGCACAGGCAAGCTCTGCAGGATTTCAGGCAACCTGCCTGTCACTAGCAATTGAACACACAATATCGAAGCACCGCCCCCTACTGACAGCATTTGATTCCATACAGCCGTACTAGAACCCTCAGATCTGCCCAACAAAATCAGCTTATAATCTCTAGTTTTCGAGCACACCAGACACAGTGGCGTAGCAGGGGGGGGCTGCCACCTGGGGCGGGGTGGTTCGCCATTGCACCCCCCCCCCCCCGGGTGCAGCACGATGGACACCCCCCCCCCCCCGACCAGCTCCCGCACCCTACCTTTAAAAAGAATATGAGAGGCCTGCACGTAAAAGAAATGTGGACTGTCGGGCCTTCTCTCGCTCTGTCTGTTCCGCCCTTGCGGAAATAGGAAGTTGCGTCAGCGGAGGGCGGGACAGATAGAGCGAGGGAAGACCCGACGGTCCACATTTCTTTTACGTGCAGGGCAGGCGTGAGGCGCTGCGCCTCGCCGCCCGATATTCTTTTTAAAGGTAGGGTGCGGGAGCTGGTCGGGGGGGTGTCGATTCGCTGAGGGGGGGGAGCTGGCAGGGAGCACCCCCCCCTGAGCTGACACCCGGGGTGGACCGCCCCTCCCGCCCCCCCCCCCCCCTTGCTACGCCACTGACCAGACACTCAATTTTTTTCTGTTCAAGGACTTCGCTCTTCCAGGTTCCCTGAGATTACAAACTTCACTATCTAAGTTCAATGCTGATCGTAAAACATACTTATTTACTGACGCTTTCCTTTAGTATCACAGGGTGGACTCTGATCTTTGCAGAGCATCACCCTCCCTCTTTGTGTCATCCCACCTGCTATCCTATCATTATTGAAGTTCTACCCCCCTTCCCCCCTCAATTCCCATCTTGTTATATCACTTTTAGAACCTAGTCCACTGCAGTGCCCCCTAGGGTGCCCACTTGGTGTCCTGGTATGTCAGGGGGACCAGTGCACTACAAATGCTGGCTCCTTCCAAGACCAAATGACTTGGATTTGGTCGTTTTTGAGATGGGCGTCCTCAGTTTCCATTATCGCCGAAAACCGGGGATGACCATCTCTAAGGACAACCATCTCAACATTTAGGTCGACCATCTCTAAGGTCGACCTAAATGTTGAGATTTGGGCGTCCCCAACCGTATTATCGAAATGAAAGATGGAAGCCCGTCTTGTTTCAATAATACGGGTTTCCCCGCCCCTTCACGGAGCCATCCTGCGAGGACGGCCCCAGGAAAACTTGGGCGCCCCGTTCGATTATGCCCCTCCCACGTCTCTCTCAGCAGCAAGCTGTATTAAGCAGTCACAGAATTTTATGCCCCTCCTACTTACATCACTAGTGTATTTAGAAATCTTGCTGACATTCTTGAACTGGGGGGTCTCGCAGTAGTTGATACTGTGGCCTTTACTGTGCTCCAGGTCTTTCTTGTACTCCACCTTTAAAAAAAAAAACCCAAAAAACCAATAAACACGTCCACTTGATGAGAGAGATAAAGTTCTAATTTGTTTCCTAGAGAAGTTCTCAACATTGTTTCATGTAGCCACGGGTTTTGTTGACCCAGTGGCATAGGAAGGGGGGGGCGGTGGGGCGGTCCGCCCCGGGTGCACGCCGCTGGGGGGGTGCCGGCTCCACTGGTTCACTGCTCTCTCTGCCCCGGAACAGGTTACTTCCTGTTCCTGGGCAGAGAGAGCAGGGAACCAGCGGAGCCGACGCAGCTCCCAGCAACGTGCAGTCGGGGCGGATCGGCCCTCCCGCCCGTCACTCGCCGCTCTCCGCTGTAAGTATGCGCTCCGGGGGGGGGGAGGAATGTGCACGCTCCACAGGGGGTGCCGTGCTGCGCCCGGGGGGGGTGCACAGCGGCGACCCGCCCCGGGTGTCAGCTGCCCTCGCTACGGCACTGTGTTGACCCATGGGCTTCTCAAATTGCAAAGACTGCCTGATGGTACAACCACCTCTGAAAGTCTATTAGTATAACAAAATGGCGGCTTTGGTGCAGTTTTTACACCAATGGAATCTGAAGACCCACAAAAGGGAAGTAAAGGGCTTCTGGATTGAGCTCAAGCCTTTTTCGGTTATAGCTCAAAAGCAAGTTACTTTCAGGTACAGTAGGCATTTCTCTGTCTCTGGAGACCTTTCATTCTAAATCTGTATCTGAGACAATGGAGGTCTAAGTGGCAGGGGCGTACGCAGACCTGCCATTTTGGGTGGGCCCAGAGTTAACCTGGGTGGCCCCTTCCCACCCCCACCCCGTACATACATTCAATATACTGTTTTTTTTTAATGACACGACGTCTGCCCGTTTCTGTCTGAAACCCCTCCACCAGTCCTACCTCAGAGAGCCAATGCCTGTCGCAATTCCTATAGGCAATCTGCGCCGGCTCTGCAGGCTTCTCTACCACTTTCCCGCCAAAGAAACAAAAAGTGACATCATTGAGCGCAGGACATGCTTACTGGGTGGGCCTGAGGCAAGACTGCGTGGGCCTGTGCCCACCCAGGCCCACCCCTAGCTACGCCACTGCTAAGTGACTTGCCCAAGATCACAGTGAGCTGCAGTGGGATTTGAACCCCAGATTCACTGGTTCCCAGCCCTGCTGCTCTAACCACTAGGCTACTGCTTCACAAAACAAGTAGGTTGTGTACATCCTAGCTTCTCCCACACTGCCCTGCCAACGTGTTCGGAGAGAGAGAAAAGTTAAACCGTTTTCAATGACTTTCAATGTATGTGTTCTCTACAGAGAATGTCAACTAATGTCCCAACTCTGGTGGTGATTTCAGTGATGTTTGACACCTCCTTGGGGAACTGGAGACCAGCAAATAGCTCATTTCTCTGAACAACCTCTAAAAGGAAATGAGGTTTGGTCAATACCAAAAAGTAATTTAAGATTTGCCGTACTTCTATAAGACAGATATGTTAATCAAGGCTGCATGAGGCTATGTTCCCAGGAAGCTCCATCTCTGGCCGTCTTCAAATCTAAGCTAAAAGCCCACCTTTTTCATGCTGCTTTTAACTCCTAACCCTTATTCACTTGTTCAGAACCCTTATTTTATCATCCTCACTTTAATATTCCCTTATCTCTTGTTTGTCCTGTTTGTCCTAATTAGATTGTAAGCTCTGTTGAGCGGGGACTGTCTCTTCATGTTCAAGTGTACAGCGCTGCGTACGTCTAGTAGCGCTAGAGAAATGATAAGTAGTAGTAGTAGTAGTCTGGGATTCCAGAATCTTGCTACTGTTTGGGATTCTGCACGGAATCTTGCTACTCTTTGTCCTTATACCTTATTTGTCCTGTTTTTCTGTCTTGATTAGATTGTAAGCCTGTCGAGCAGGGACTATCTCTTCATGTTCAAGTGTACAGCGCTGCGTACATCTAGTAGCGCTTTAGAAATGATAAGTAGTAGCAGTAGTAGAAATCTAAACCAGGAAACAGCAGGGCAACATTCAAAAGGGCACATACATTAAGGAGAGTTAACAGAGCCCTGGACAGCAGCTTGCTGCTAAATCACCAGAAGCTTGGAAAGAAGGTAGTCTAGAAAGATCCTTGGGATGGGATTCTGAGAAGTGGCTGGGCCAGAACTTCACACTGCTCGAATACAGGTGGTTCTGTTAGTTAAATGCTAATGAAAGCAGCTTCGGACACAACTCTGGTTGGAGCCTCCGAGGAAAGCTGCAGCGGGAAATCGCCTAGATATGCAGTAAGAAACCCAGACAAGGTTTGGGTGAAGGCCTGACCCAGTTATAAGGCCCTGAGAGGATTAATTTCATGTTTTAACTTAGTGAGGTCCATGGGTTTCATTTGAATTAAGTTTTCTTGTCTGAAAAGCATATTGGTACTGTTAGTAGGAGAGGGGCAGCCTGCTCCTAACTATTCCTATTAACGGCAGGGAAGTAGTGTTTGGTTGGCGTAAAAGTGGCACAGCCTCTTTGAGCTTCCAGAAAAGTGGATTAGAACGTGAATACATAAAGACTTCACTGTTGAGGAGGAGGTCGGAGACCCATAGAGTGGAAGAAACCAGCACCTGACTACGATGCCTAGCGCCATATCGAAATGGGCGGACAGGAAGCGTCAAGCTCTGTAGCCCATTCCCGGTGCACTCAAACATCCCATTCCCTCATGATATATACAGAGTCCTCACCTCACTGAAGAGTTTGTTAACATCCTGAGCTTGCTTAATGGCGAGATTATCTTGCGTCGTTAAAGAATGGTACTGAGCTGCACCCTTCATCCTTGAAAAGTCCTTCTTGTATTTTATCTGAGAGGCAAAAACGATAAAAATGTGTAAAGAATGATGCAATCTTGCTTTCAAAAGGACGCAAATGCCGTTTACATAGCAAAGAGCGACCTGCTCCTCCCAACCCCAAACTGATATTTGTCCACCTCTCCTGCCATGTCCCACTGGTCAATGATATTTTCTGAGCCTCGCACATTCAGCCAGGAATCTTTGGCCCATTTATTATTTTAAAAAAGCCTGAATGCTTTATTCTGTCCTCATTAATAAATACAACTGAATTTGGTAAGAGCAAATAGGTCATTTGGGTTCCTGCTAGATAACTATGGCCTGAATCGGACACTGTTGGAAAGAGGACACTGAGCTTGATTTGACAGTCGGTCTGACCCAGTGTGGTAATTTCTCAAGTTCTTATCCGAAGCCTCATTTACTATCAGGCCACAGTGGAAGATTAACCGGTTAAACAAGTGGGTTATGAACCAGGGTTGAAACCCTGCTTGTTTTTAACGTAAGTACGTAAGTAATGCCACACTGGGAAAAGACCAAAGGTCCATCGAGCCCAGCATCCTGTCCACGACAGCAACCAATCCAGGCCAAGGGCACCTGGCGAGCTTCCCAAACGTACAAACATTCTATACAATCAAGCCATTGTGACATCACTAATGAGGTTGGCTCTTATTGGTGGAATGAGCCACTATGACATCACAATAGGTTAAATCACTGCTCTATGTAATAAAAGTGAGCCAAGTAGAGGACATAAGTACATAAGTAATGCCACACTGGGAAAAGACCAAGGGTCCATCGAGCCCAGCATCTTGTCCACAACAGCGGCCAATCCAGGCCAAGGGCACCTGGCGAGCTTCCCAAACGTACAAACATTCTATACATGTTATTCCTGGAATTGTGGATTTTCCCCACGTCCATTTAGTAGTGGTTTATGGACTTGTCCTTTAGGAAACCGTCTAACCCCTTTTTAAACTCTGCTAAGCTAACCGCCTTCACCACGTTCTCCGGCAACGAATTCCAGAGTTTAATTATGCGTTGGGTGAAGAAACATTTTCTCCGATTTGTTTTAAATTTACTACACTGTAGTTTCATCGCATGCCCCCTAGACCTAGTATTTTTAGAAAGCGTGAACAGACGCTTCACATCCACCTGTTCCACTCCACTCATTATTTTATATACTCTATCATGTCTCCCCTCAGCTGTTGCTATATTGGGATAGACCAAAGATTCATCAAGCCCAGTATCCTGTTTCTAACAGTGGCCAATCCAGGTGATAAGTAACTGGCAAGATCCCAGAACAGCAAAACAGATTTTATGCCTTTCCAAATCCAAGTGCAAGGCAAGTTACAAGTTCAAGAACACAAGTTAATTTCCCTGTCCAAGAGGACATAAGTACATAAGTATTGCCACATTGGGACAGATCAAAGGACCATCAAGCCCAACATCCTGTTTCCAACAGTGGCCAATCCAGGTCACAAATACCACTAACCTAACCGCCTTTACCACATTCTCTGGCAACGAATTCCAGAGTTTAATTACACGTTGAATGAAGAAAAAATTTTCTCCAATTCATTTTAAATTTACTACTTTGTAGATTCATCACATGCCCCCTAGTCCTAGTATTTTTGGAAAGAGTAAGCAAATGATTCACATCCACCCATTCCACTCCACTCATTATTTTATAGACCTCTATCATATCTCCCCTCAGCCGTTGTACAACCTGTGTTGTACGTTGGAAGGTGAAGTGACTTGCCGAAGGTTGGTCGGTGGCAGAAGCAGGATATGAGTCCCAGCTCTTCTGGTTCTCATCCTGCTGCTCCAACACCTGGCTACTCCTCGGGCAGGTCACTTCTCCCTTCATTGCCTCAGGTGTAAGCTTATAAGGCCAGGGAACTTCACGTACCTGAATATAATTCACCTTAAGCACAGATTTTAAAAAGGAAAGTTAGACATTTTATAAAATCCAAATCTAACAAATCTAAAATGTTGGGTTTTTTTTTGCTTTGTCCTACACCTTCTCTAACCCCACTTTATTAATAACTTTTAATGCCATGACCACGCCTTATCTTCTTCCCTTGGGTTCTGACAAGAGGCAATACTTACATCACTTGCAAGCTCATTGGCTTTTTTGGCAATCTGGTAGGCTGGTGTTATCATAGCAGGGAAACTTCCTTTCCCTCGAACTTGTTCGTAGTCTTCTTCTGAATAATCCTACAGAAAAGAAATCTGAATATGGCATCATCCAAATTAGACAGTCATGGTTTTGGCAAAATAAATGATTCGTAAAGGTGACATCCTACACATTTGAAGCTTATAAGGGACAAGGGCGAAGCCAGACACCCAATTTTGGGTGGGCCTGGGCCCAAGATGGGTGGGCAGAAGAACTCCGCCCTGTCCCACAAGAGATTTGGTCTTCCTCTCTCTTGCCTGCATGCATGCCATGTGGAGGGGAATAATCGAACGGGGCGCCCAAGTTTTCCTGAGGGCGTCTTCGCAGGACGTCCCCGTGAAGGGGCAGGGAAACCCATATTATCGAAACAAGATGGGCGTCCATCTTTCGTTTCGATAATACGGTTGGGGATGCCCAAATCTCAACATTTAGGTCGATCTTACAGATGGTTGACATAAATGTTGAGATGGTCGACCTTAGAGATGGTAGTCCCCGGTTTTCGGCGATAATGGAAACCGAGGATGCCCATCTCAAAAATGACCAAATCCAAGTCATTTGGTCATGGGAGGAGCCAGCATTCGTAGTGCACTGGTCCCCTTGACATGCCAGGACACCAACCGGGCACCCTAGGGGGCACTGCAGTGGACTAACTGATGCACTAACTGAACGGAAAAAGCCCTTCCCTAACCGATCCCTTAGCGATTCAGAAAGGAACGGGCATGCATGAAGGAAATCGCATGCAAATGAGCTGCTCACTGTTAGCTCATTTGCACACGAATTCCTTCCTAAGGAGGGGAGGCCAGTGCAGAGCAGCCAAGGGATGGGATTTGATATACCGCCTTTCTGCGGTTACAATCAAAGTGGTTTACATATTATATTTCTTTTGTACCTGGGGCAACGGAGCATTAGGTGACTTGCCCAGAGTCACAAGGAGCTGGAATGGGAATCAAACCCAGTTCCCCTGATTCTCAGGCCACTGCACTAACCATTAGAGCTGCTGTTCTGTTCTCGTGAAGTGGGACCAGGGCCGCTGAGAGGGGGGGGAAGGGGAGACAAAATTCCTCGGGCCCGGGCCTCCAAGGGGGGCCCGGCGCCTTAGTCCCTGATCTCACCTGGCCTCAGCCCCACCCCTGCCCCGAGGTCATCGTCATCGTTGACGCCCTCCGGGCTGCCGCACCACAGTTCCCACTCGCCCCCTTCCGTCCACCACCGGGCGGGGTCCCTGCATTGAAATCATCACAGCGCCTCACCTGTCACCTCTGTAACTGAAAGCGCAGCAGCGGCAGATCGGATTCGCCTCCCTTCGGGCCTTCCCTCCCTGTGTCCTGCCTTCGTCTGGGCGAGGTGACAGGTAAGGCACTGTGATGATTTCAATGCAGAGGGCCCGGCCCGGTAGTGGACGGAGGGGGGGCGGGTGGGGACTGCGGCGTGGCAGCCCGGGGGGTGGCGACGACAACGACGACCTCGGGAGCGGGGCCAGGCCCAGCCCAGTCTCTCAGCGGCCCTGAGTGGGACATCGGTTATTATTCCACTGTACAACAAAATAGAGGCATTCACTGCATGCCCCATGAACGGGGACCCATTGTGTGTCAGTTCTACAGTAAAAAAAAAGTCCCTGCATTTCAGAGTCTACACACAGCAAGGTTTTCCCTTTGATCTCTTATCCCAGACTCCCATGCCCTTGATTTATGCATCCAGTGGCTATGTCTGTCCTTCAGAAATTTCACCAGGAGTCGGATTACTCATCTTGGCTTCCAGGAGCAAAGATGTCCTTTCGAGGTGTACAGGCTGTAATTTTCCATGCAGCACTAAAGAGCTTCGGACAAAGCTTACATTCCTCCCTAGGTTATGCGTAGTATTAACGAGCAGCCACACAATCCAGAGTAGATTTCTTCTACGCTCGGATACACGTACCTGGTAATACATATTTCCATTTTCATCTGCAAAAGTCACATGAGCTCCGGACGCACGGCTGGCCTTCCCTTTAATTTCTCGTTCGTATTTCTGATGGTATCTCACCTAATTGTAAATTAAATGTAGAAAACAACAGAGTACCTTATTGTGGCGTGGAGGGTCGCTGGGGTGGGGGTCTTCGTTCTATTTGCATTTGATTTGATGGAATTGTACCCCAGTGATGCGCATTCTTTACTAGCCCTACCTCTATATCCCAGGGGCGTAGCCAGACCTTTCATTTTGGGTGGGCCCAGAATTTGGATGGGTGGGCCTTCCAAAATCCCCCCCCCCTCCATTGTCCTGCATCTTTCTCCCTCTCCTCCACTCCCAGATCCTGCATTCCCCACTCCCCGAGGCCCAGCATCTCTCCCCTCTCTGAAACTACCCTCATACCTCAGTACTTTCCACAACAGGAAAGTACATCCACTGCCTGGCCAGCCCCGCAGGCTTCCCTCTGCCGCGTCCTGCCAGGTAGGAAGTGAGGGCAGGGCAAAAGAAAGCATCTGAATGTGACAGAGACATACATCGCGGCTGCTGCTGAGAAAGGTGCTGAGGTAGAACAGAGAAGGCAGGTGCTGTGGAGCTGCAAGCGGAAAGTAAATGCCAGATCCGGGGGGGGGGGGCAGGAGAGGGAGAGAGGGGAGTGAGGCAGCCACTGCTGAACTATTTTGGATACCAGACAAGGTGGGCCTGAGCCAAGAATGGGTGGGCATGTGCCCACCCAGGCCCACCCATAGCTAAGCCACTGCCATATCCAGTCCAAGTATGTATTCAACATGGAATTCACACACACCCCCTTCTAGCACTTTCCCCCAGATTAACTATAGCGACCCTAGAGATCTGCACCGAAATCTAGGCATATTCTGTAGTAATTGGCTTAACAAGCTAATCAGCGTTGATAACAGCACTTAACAAGCAATAACAAGCACTAATTGGCAATAATAAGAATTTACACGCACAACTCGCTAAGCGTTTTTCTGTAATGAACTGCACTAAATTCTAAAGTGTATAGTTCAAAAAAGGCATGGCTATGGGCGGGGGAAACGGGTGTTCCAAAATTTACGTACGCGGTTATAGAATACGGCCCACTGCGCATAAATCTACGCGCAGGCATTTAGGCCGCCTTTTTGTGGGCCTAAATGGGAGGGCGTTGTTTTAAGTGCTAGGATTTCTGCCTAAGTGTATTCTATATACTGCGCTTAAATCTAGGCACTGCTTATAGAATACGCACAGGTGGAAATCTTTACCGCGTGTTTTTTTTTTAGGTTCTTTATACAGAATCTGGCACTTTACGGGTTAAGTCTACCCTTACATAAATAAGTGGCAGCAAAGCGACTTTTCCGCTAGCGCTATTCCGTGAGGGTGCATGTCAGTGGCGTTAAAAAATTCTATAAATGTACCGAAAAATCGGCGCTCATTATTCTATGAAGGGCACTCTTTATAGAACAACATTGAGCGCCAGATTCCACGCTCAGCTTTGGGCACAAGGAATTGCGCCAACTGAAACCTGGTGTAAATCCTGCCGCACATCTTTTGTGAACGCCCAAAACCTGACCGTGCCCCTCCAGTGACCACGCCTCCTTTTGAATTGCGCACGATCCATTTTAGGAGCAAATTGTTACAGAATGGTGCATAGGCAGATTGGTGCCCAAATCGCATAATCAGTACACCAATTAAGTGCTTGTTAACTGAAATAATTAAATCAGTGGAGCCCAATAACTAATTATTTTGGCTGCCAATCTGGGATCCGCACCGTTTATAGAATGGGGAAAAATATTGCAATAATGCAAGGGGGCATTCACATGGGTGGAACATGAGATGGGCTTGGGCGGGGCTGGCATTTATTTATTTTATTTATTAGAAATTTATTTACCGCCTTTTAGAAGGAATTCACTCAAGGCGGTGTACAGTAAGAATAAATCAAACAGGAGCAATAGACAATTACAGCAGTAATGCAAAGTATGGCATAATATACTACTCGCAATGTCAACACAATACGTAATAGAACCCTTTAATAGTCAGCGTAGGGTATTTGTGTACAACATTTGTATCCCACATTTTCCCACCTATTTGCAGGCTCAATGTGGCTTACATATTTCCGTAATGGTGATTACCAGTTCCGGAAAAAAGACATACATAGTTAAGGTAGAGGAGATAGAATGGAGTAGGTATTCAGGAAGGAAAGTTCATCTTATAATAAAAAACGGGATAACTTAGTTTGAAACAATCATGAATATTAAACTTCAAAATTAGTATGTGCGATAGGAAATAAAGAATTAGATATTGTGAAAGTCCAGTGTACATCTTGTTAATTGACAATTAGGGTGTGTTATTATTTATTTATTTATGTATTTATTGTATTTGTACCCCACATTGTCCCACCTTTGTGCAGGCTCAATGTGGCTTACAGCAGTGGCGTAGCCACAGGTGGGCCTGGGTGGGCCGGGGCCCACCCACTTAGGCCTCAGGCCCATCCAGCAGTAGCACATGGTAATGAAAACGCTGCTCTCCACAATACTGGCACCTTCGCATGCTCAGTTTTCAGCGAATGCCTGCTGCAGACGACCAAGGTGGAGACTGGAGAGAAGCATTTTCCCACCAGCTGAGATATTTCTTTGATGTGGGGGTGGGGGAGAGAACATTTGGTGCCCGCCCACTTCTTGCCTAGGCCCACCCAAAATCTGCTGTCTGGCTACGGCCCTGGCTTACAGAGTATAGATATGATAACGTTGTTACATGATTTAAAAACAGTCGATCATAAGCAGAGGTGAAAGAGGATTTAGATGGAAGGTGTTAGGTAAGGTCGTGTGAGAGGCGGTTTTTTGGTGTACTTGGGTGGTTTAAGGAATGATTTGTTTAATTGAGGGTGACTTTTGTAGGCTTTGTTGAAGAGATGTGTTTTCAAAGCTTTGCGAAAGCTGGTTAGATTGGTTATGGTTTTCAGGGCCATGGGTAGTGCGTTCCAAGACTGTGTGCTTTTGGACGCAAAGGTAGTAGCTTAAGCCTGTTCGTATTTCATTCCTTTACAGCTGGGGAAGTTCAGATTGAGGAATTTGCGGGCCGATCTTTCGGCATTTCTGGGCGGTAAAGCAAAGATGGAACATATAGGGGTCCTTTTACTAAGCCATGGTAAAAAGCAGCCTGATGTAGTGTATGCACCTGTTTCGGGCACAGGCCAGGTCAGTTTTTAACGGGTCTGCAAAAAAAGGGCGCTTTTTTAATGGGACGACTAACGGGCTTGCGGTAAAACTGAAACCAGTGCGTGCCTAAAGCCGGCCTGAGCCCTTAACACCACCCATTAATCCAGCAGTAAGGGCTGGCATGCGCCAACTGCAGATTACCACCGGAAACGCCGCGCATGGGAAGGAAATAAATAAATTAATCATCCAGGCGCACCAAGGTGGGTTTCTGCTACTACTCTAACATGGAATCTGTGCGCCCGGATGCCGTTATAAAATATGTGCCCCTCGTGCTTCATAAAGGCATCTATATTTGTAGAATTGCCCCCTCCACGTCCTTTTTGCAGACCATGCTATCCTGGGCTTGTCTTGATTTTAGACCAGGAAAGTCCAGTCTCGGTCCTCGAGGGCTGCAATCCAGCAGAGTTTTCAGGATTTCCTCCAATGAATATGCGTGAATCTATTTGCAGGGAAATCCTGAAAACCCGACCTGGCGAGGGCAGAGGTTGGATACCCCTGTTTTACTCATTCCCAGCCTTTTCACAGTCTTTGGGAGTGAATGGGACTTTCAGGGATGACGACATCTAGTGGTCAGACCCAGGATACACACGTGCCAGGTTCCAGTCTGGGGCCCCTGGTCAAAGACTGTCGCTAGGAATGTATATGCGGTGAGATGGGGTGTTTAAAAGAATAGGGCTGAAGCCCCAGGTAATTGTGAATGAAAGCTTATGGTGCCACAGCTCAGTAGTAGAGACTGGTTCCAGCTGTGTTGAAAACCCAAAACGGCAGTGGCGTATCCAATCCAGGTGCGTGTGTTATGTACACACCCCCTGTCAGTTCTTCCCTTCTTGCTCCCACCGCATCCCTTCCTTTCCTTCCTGGCCCAGCCCTACAAAGATCTCTAGAAAAGCTGCACTGGCTCCCAATCAAAGAACGTTATCATCTTCAAAATCTGCACCTTTGCCCACAAAATTATCTACGGCGTAGTCCCAGGATACATGACAGACCTCATAGATCTACCAACCAGAAACAAGAATCGGATCATCACGATCATACCTAAACTTACATTACCCAAATTGCAAAGGACTTAAATACAAAACAACTTACGCATCCAGCTTCTCCTACGTAAGCGCACAACTATGGGATGGACTCCCAAAAGCTGTAAAATAATCCATGACTATCTAAACTTCAGAAAATCATTAAAAACCAACCTCTTCAAAAAGGCTTACCCCACCGATCCAACGTAAATCCCCACACCCAGCAACACAGCATAACCAATGATCGTACTGGACAATACACAATCTTCACTCCCTCCGACCTTCATGGTACCTAATACACAACTACCTCATTTGGCCACAACGCAACCTTGTATTTGTTATCAACCGACTGGCGAACGCCTTTATGGTATTATGTAAGCCACATTGCGCCTGCAAATAGGTGGGAAAATGTGGGGTACAAATGTAACAAATAATAATAATAATTCCCTCCCTCCCCCCTCCTTCTCCCCCCCCCCCCCCCCATACCTTAAAATCACTTCATCTTTGCCCAGGCAGTGCCAGCAGCAGTGGCACTCAAAGGCTGCCTGCGGCCGGCACTGGGCTTTCTTTCTGAACCATCCCGCACCTTCTGACATCTCAGAAAGAAAGGTCTGTGCAGGCTACAGGCAGCCTATGAGAGCCGCTGGTGCCACTGGGCGAACACTGGAAGTGATTTTAAGGTACAACGAGGGGGGGGAAGAGCGGGGGAAGGGAAGGAATTACAGATCCTTGCAGGGGTGAGAAAGGATGGGAGAGATGCATTGGGAGGGAGAAGGAAGGGAAATGCAGATACACCCTCCCCACCCCCTGTTGAAAATTCCAGGTTTTCGATCTGGTGAATATCTAATCTAGAGTCAGCTTAGCCCGTCCCCTTGTACATTCTGTGTTCGTTCACTTCAACACATACCTCACTGGCTAGCTCGTTGGCTTTCTTAGCTATTTGATATGCTGGGGTGATCATAGCAGGGAAACTTCCTTTACCCCTCTGCTGTTCATAATCTTCTGTGTATTTCAGCTACAAAACCAAGAGTTTAGAAAAAGGAAGAATGAATTTTAATTCAGCAAGACTTGTAAATTAATGTTCCAAAAACACACGGTTTACAGATGCTGTTACAGCTCATTATAGCCCTGTAAATCATTATAATCTGTTAGGAGATGATTTTCTGTAGCATGTGAGTTATAAATATTTCTAAACATATTATAATTAGGTCAGAGGACACGCATGTCATCGCCCACGAATGAGTTTGAGTATCACCTTTCATTTTTATCTAATTTAGAATCATTACCTGCTCTCACTCTTCTCCTCCCCTTTCATCCAGCTATAGTCACTGAGATGAAAACACGTAACTCTGTGAAATGTACGGCCTACGGTTTCCATATTCCGAGGAGGAGGCCACAGTTGTATCACGTCTATAGTTGGTGTAATTGCCAGTGGATAAATGTAAGCAGCACCGATACTGAGTTACTCTAGTATTCTATAAGGTAGGGTTACTCAAAGGGGAACACGGTCACGTTTTCAGGATATCCCTAATGAAAATGCACTGAGACCAAGGCGTTATTTTAATGAAAATCCTCTCAATTGCTGAGTTTTGCTTAGAAGAGAGGCTTTGATATTTGATACGAGCAATAGATTGTTAAAAGGAGCAACGTGTTATGTCCAGAATTGTATTTGTATTGATTTGAGCTATCAGCGAATAGGAGTGATGCTAATAAGCTCTATTTACTTAGGTATGAATGATGGTATGAAAGGTTATATTATTTGGTTAGACAATATAGGGGCTCATTTTCAAAGCACTTAGACTTTCAAAGTTCCATAGTAACCTATGGAACTTTGTAAGTCTAAGTGCTTTGAAAATACATCTCAATATAGTGTAGTTTATGTTATGCAGTACAAGTAGGAAGTATATCCACATAAGAAGTGTTAACAGTTTAGATTGATGAAGAAAAAGATAATAAAATGATGTATAATAAGTGATTCTAGAACAAAGAGACTGGTACTTGAAGTATTCAAGTTTTATTACGATAACTCATTTGGTATTCTATTAATGCATATCCATTAGGGATATCCTGAAAATCGACTGGCCTATGCATCCCTAGGACAGGTTTGAGTACCACAGGCTGCTCAGCGCCGCAGTCCCTGGTCTCACCCACCCGCCCTTGACTCCGTCGTCCATCCACCACCGGGCCTCACCTCCCTGTGAAAGCGGCAGATCGCCTCCCTTCGGGCCTTCCCTTCCTGTGTCCCGTCCTCATGGAAACAGGAAGCTACATCAGATGAGGATGGGACACAGGGAGGGAAGGCCCGAAGGGAGGTGATCTGCTGTTTTCACAGGTAGGTGAGGCCGCGGTGCTGCCAATTTGAGTGCAGGGGGCCCGGTGGCAGATGGTCGACAGAGCCAAGGGCGGGCGGGTGAGACCAGGGACTGCAGTGCTGGGCCCCCCTTGGAGGCCTGGGCCCAGGGAATTTTGTCCCCCCTGCCTCCCCCTCGTGGCGGCCCTGCTTCCAGCTACTAATGAAAAAGGTGTGAGCAAAAAATAAATAGGTAGTTTTACAAGACCCTACTTAAATACTCAGGCCCCTTACAAAAGTACCCATTTTATGAAAACCCCTGTATCTAGAAGGCTGCGTTCAGGGCCAGCTCAAGGGACCACGGGGCCCTGAGCCAACTTTTTGGTGTGGTGCCCTCCCATCAGCACACTCCCCACTGGCACAATCCCTCCTCAGACCCAGAGGCGTAGCCAGACAACAGATTTTGGGTGGGCCTAGGCAAGAAGTGGGTGGGCACCAAGTGTTCCCTTCACCCCCCCCCCCCCAAAAAAAAAAAAAAATGATCTCAGCTGGTGAGAAAACACTCCTTTCCACTTTGACAGTCTGCAGCAGGCATGCGCTGAAAGCTGAGCATGCGCAGGTGCCGGTATTGTGGACAGTAGCATTTTCGTTACTATCGGGGGAAGTCTTCAGCTGGCGGAGCTTGAGATCCCCACCAGCTATCGCTAAATGTGTGCTAATGTTGAGTGGGCCTGAGCCCTAAGTGGGTGGGCCCTGGCCCACCCAGGCCCACCTGTGGCTACGCCACTGCTCAGACCATCCCCCTCCTGGCCTACCTTTAAAAGCAAAATTCCCCTCCTGAATACCAACAGCATTTCACCTAACGCTACCCTCATCAGCCACTGCGTCTTCCCTCTGCCGTGACACTATTGAAACAGGAAGTTATGTCAAAGGAGGGTCGTGGGGCATGGGAGAAGGAAGATGCCGGGGCTGATGCGGGAAGCGTTAAGTGAAACACTGTCTGTGTTTGGGAGGGGGAAAACTGCCTTTAAAAGATAGATGAGGGAAGGTGGCCTGAGACAGAGAGGAAGGGGGTTGCTGGCTCTTCCTTTTTCCCTGCACCAGCTTAACCTATAGAAAATTGAGTCACATCTCAGAGTGGAGAGCACCAAGTCCTTTTCAGACACTTACATCACTCGTCAGCTGAGCTCCAGTCTTTGCATGCAGTATGTCTGGCGTGTCAGCCACGGAGGTATATTTAGACACTCGTTCATCGTGGCCACGTTTGTATTCCACCTGCAGGAGAACATGGGGAACAGAGAAGGATTAAGGTTAATCCACATTTTCAAAGTTAATTCTTACAGCACCTCACGGAGAGGAAATAGATACCGTTACATCGGGCTTCTTAATGCTATCTGACTGGGTCTCACTTAGCTTTGGCCTACTGGTAAGGAAAAACGTCTGTTGTTAAAACAGCCTTCCCACCGAGTCAGCTTGGAAAGTAAACATGCTGAAAAGGTAGGATTAAGGCATGGGAAACTAGGCCCATGCCTGAGGCCCACATGTTTAGAAACAAACAACCGCATACACACACATGTGATAGTGGGGAAACGGACAATGGCTTTCCAAGGAAAAACAAAGAGAGCTTCGAGAGTTTCAAAAATAAGCATTTACTGATGACTGTAGACTCGACATAGTACTGTGTTTCGGCCCGTAGTCCTGCCTCAGGGGTCTCAGCACTGTTTGGTAAAAAAGCAATCAAAAGTTCCAGTATAACAGTAAACTCCGAAGGGATATTGGGAGAATGGTCTGGGTTGATGAAAATGGTAGAACTGCTGTGTATGAAGACAAAGTAAGCAATCTTTAAAAAAAAAAAACCTTCAAAAGTGCCATATTTTGAGCAATCGATTAGAGGTCCGTTTTCATCAAACCAGACCATTCTCTCAATATCCATTCGGAGTATAATATTGTATTGGAACCTTTGGCTGTGTTTTTTTTCACCAAACACAGCGCTGAGACTCCTGAGGCAGGCCTATGGGCTGAAACACAGTACTGTGTCAAGTCTACAGTTATCAATTTATTTTGAAACTCTCAAAGCTCTCTTCGTTTTTCCCTTGCAGAGCCATTGTCTGTTTCCCGCTGTTCCTGATCCTTTGTGTATCCTGTGGGATTTTGTTGTTCTTTCCGCTCTGGTGGACTGCATCAGGAGTCTATAAAAAAAAATATATATATATATATATATATATGATAAAAACAAGTCAAATGTAAAATAATAAACATATACAATACACACATATATGCATAATTACAAAGATATAATAAAATATTTGTAAATATAAAAGTAAAAATATTTAGGGCATTGTGTCTATAATTATTATTTCAAATAGAAATAGTGTTTTTTCATGTTGTTTTAGCAGACCTTAACCATATGTCTTGTTTACAATAAATTGTATTTTATATTGATGTTTATTTCCAATATATTCATTATAAATATATTTATATATAGTTATATCTTATCACTACATACATTTACACACATTTTATCATTGTCCTTATACTCTTAGATAGGCATGTGCTTTATTTTCATATATATACTGTTTTTTGAATTTTACCCATGTTTAATTATTATTGTACATATAAATATTTACTATCTTTAGATATAGACACAATACCCTAAATATAAAATTTTGCTTTATATGTATTTTAATTGCTTTATATGTATTTTAATTCATTTATATGGCAATATTTTTACTTTTATATTTACAAATATTTTATTATATCTTTGTAATTATGCATATATGTGTGTATTGTATATGTTTATTATTTTACATTTGACTTGTTTTTATCATATGTATATTTTTATAGACTCCTGATGCAGGCCTAACGGTCGAAACACGACGTTGTGTCGAGTCTTCATACTTCAAATAAACCTTCTTATTAATGTACATCTTCCTGTCTTTGGTTTCCTTGGTCGCTCTCCCACTTTTTTTGTTGTACTGTTGTATCTACCGTGGGGCGTTTTGAGTTCTCCGTCGCTAGTGGAATAGCAACATTCCATGTAGAATCTCAAATAGTAGCAACAGAATCTCAATAGTAGCAACATTCCATCTAGAATCTGAAATAGGGAAAGGGAACTGGGGCTTGATATACCGCCTTTCTGAGGTTTTTGCAACTACATTCAAAGTGGTTTTCATATATTCAGGTACTTATTTTGTACCAGGGGCAATGGAGGGTCAAGTGACTTGCCCAGAGTCACAAGGAGCTGCAGTGGGAATTGAACTCAGTTCCCCAGGATCAAAGTCCACTGCACTAACCACTAGGCTACTCCTCCACTCATTCCACCAATAAGAGCCAACCTCATCAGTGATGTCACAATGGCTTGACTGCCCGATACTTGGCTCACTTCTGATATTGTGATGTCATAAGGGAAAGGGGGAAAGGAAAATGGGACTTGATATACCGCCTTTCTGAGGTTTTTGCAACTACATTCAAAGTGGTTTTCATATATTCAGGTACTTATTTTGTACCAGGGGCAATGGAGGGTCAAGTGACTTGCCCAGAGTCACAAGGAGCTGCAGTGGGAATCGAACTCAGTTCCCCAGGATCAAAGTCCACTGCACTAACCACTAGGCTACTCCTCCACTCATTCCACCAATAAGAGCCAACCTCATCAGTGATGTCACAATGGCTTGATTGCTCGATACTTGGCTCACTTCTGATATTGTGATGTCATAAGGGAAAGGGGGAAAGGAAAATGGGACTTGATATACCGCCTTTCTGAGGTTTTTGCAACTACATTCAAAGTGGTTTTCATATATTCAGGTACTTATTTTGTACCAGGGGCAATGGAGGGTTAAGTGACTTGGCCAGAGTCACAAGGAATCAAACTCAGTTCCCCAGGATCAAAGTACGCTGCACTAACCACTAGGCTACTCCTCCACTTCACAGACCTCATGCAGGCACCGCTGGGTGACTAATTAGAGAAGCTGAGTTAGCGACCACCTTTAGACAATTCACACCCCCTCTAGTAGCAAAAGGGGAAACCGCATAGTGTCTTACATGTTCTGTTTAACTTGCAATAAGAATTTTCATACGAGTTGACTCACATTGCTTGCAAGTTCATTTGCTCTCCGTGCTATCTGGTACGCCGGCGTGATCATAGCAGGGAAGCTGCCCTTGCCCCTCTGGTGTTCGTACTCCTCTCTGTATCTCACCTAGACACAAGCACATAAGACTCTATGATCTGCTAGTTAGCTAATAGCAGTGCATCAAATGTTAATAAAATATAAGGCACCATTTGGTGAACAGCTTTGCCCACTGCAATGCATTTCCTCTTCCAGCAGCTGTTTGAGTGCACCTTCTGAGATTTAGGAGGGGCAGGGAGAGACGGGATGGGGGTGGCAATGGGTAGGGAGACAGGAAAGGAAGAAGAAAGGCTCCAGAAGAAAGATGGTACTATGCAGTGACAAGAGACTGTTCTCACGAGGGGCCAACCCAGGGATGGGGTGGGGAGGCGATGTGGCCACACAGGGTGCAAGGGAGACAGGGTCACAGAAGTCACTCCCTCTCCACCGTCTCTCCTGCGATAGAGAAGTGGATGGGGCTGGGGGTACCAGGGGGTGCGTCACATAGGTAGGGTTACCATATGTCTGGATTTACCAGGACATGTCCTCTTTTTGAGGGCATGTCTGGGCAACTGGGCGGGTTTTGCCAATCTGCCCATTTGTCCGGATTTCTGGACAAACAGGCAGGCTGGTGGGCGGTCAGCCAGAAATCCGGACAAACGGGCAGATTGCTGGCCTCCCCTCCCCTTACTTACTAGTGCCCTAGTGGTCTAGTGACCTCTTCCGCCTTCGGGGCAGGAAAGAGCCTCCTCTTTCCTGCCCGTTGCGCTGCCCTGCATGCATCCTTCCTGTTGGTGATCCTCGGCGCCAATTCAAAATGGCCACCGAGAGTTGAAGTGACCTCGCGAGACTTCAACTCTCGGCGGCCATTTTGAATCACCGCCGAGATCACCAACAGGAAGGATGAATGCAGGGCAGCGCTCCGGGCAAGAAAGAGGGGGCTCTTTCCTGCCCCGAAGAGGTCACTAGACCACCAGGGCAGTAGTAAGGGGAGGGGGTGACGGTGAGGGTGGGGCGACGGGGTGTGTGACAGGGGCAGGGGCGTAGCCAGACAACAGATTTTGGGTGGACCTAGGCAAGAATTGGGTGGGCACCAAGTGTTCTCCCCCCCCACCAAAAAATATCTCAGCTGGTGGGAAAACGCTTCTTTCCACCTTGACAGTCTGCAGCAGGCTTGTGCTGAAAACTGAGAATGCACAGGTGCTGGTATTGTGGAGAGATGCGTTTTCGTTACCATCAGGAGGAAGTCTTCAGCTGGCAGAGCTTCAGATTCCCACCAGCTACCGCTAAATGTGTGCTACTGTTGGGTGGGCCTGAGCCCTAAGTGGGTGGGCCCCAGCCCAGCCAGGCCCACATGTGGCTATGCCACTGGACAGGGGGGAGGGGAAATGTGACAGGGGTGGAGCGAGGGTGTGAAAGGGGGCAGGGCTGGGTGTGTGGTGGGGGCGGAGCATGTGTCCTCCTTTTGGGGGGACAAAATATGGTAACCCTACACATAGGGTGCAATACCAGCTGGGGTCACTCACACAGAGCTCTAGACCTGAGGTGAGGTGAGGGAGGGCAGCAGGGAATGAAGCCTGCATACCTGAAAGATTCAGCCTCGGTCTTCCTTTTTCTTGGACTCTGCCAGTCTGAGATAATTAGTTCCAGAGATGCCAAGTCACCCAGTTCCAGGCTGGAGACTTTAGGCCAGCCCTGGTTTTGAACTTAAATCCCAGTGCAGTGTGGGATTTACAGAGCCTGATCCTGCCCATTGAAATCAGTGCTGCAAGTCCCAGAATGCACCAGGACGGGGTAGTCAGAAATCCAGGACTGCCCCCAAAATCTCCAGCCTGGAACCGGCATCTCTGCAGTTCCAGAAAGCCAAAAACTGATACAAGAAGGAAGTAGCGAGCATCAGAGAGCACCAAAGCACCCCAAACTTACATCACTGAGGTTCTTCTGGGCCTCGGCCATTTGCACCATTTCTGGGTCTGGGACAGGCGATGAATACCATGGCTTTTCTTGCTCGTAGAGAGCATGGTAGGCTTTCTAAGAATTGGAGAAAACAATTGAAGAGATGGGATTATATCCTTAAGTACCACAGAAAATAAGCCCCCGAGACTGGTCAGTTACTGCCTGTCTTCAGTCTCTGGTCACACACTTTTTCAAGCATGTGCCTTTTTCTAACTCAATATACATTTTTTGAGTTGTAAAGCAATATATAGATACTTTTTTCATTTTGTAGCAAGCACAATTTACCTCACCGCAGTTGCAAACTTTATCAGATCCTTCCGACACTGCCTAGGAGAGATCTGATCCACCAGACAGGAAATGGTTGCAAAGCCATTCATTCCTTGCCCTCTCTGCACCGATGATGACCCACTAGCCCAGGCAGCTCTCCAGTAGCAGCTGGATTCCCCGTGCAATCTACCATCTTACTCCATCCCTCAGACAGAAGGAGGAACGTTCTTTACCTGACTTGCCAGCTTCTCCACATTCCGCGCGTGTTCTAGCTCTCTCGACCTCACGTCCCAGTGGAAAACGGATTTAAAGCGCTCGCCTTCTTCTCGATATTTAATCTGCGGAGTAACAACATCTTAGATCTCTGTTCCACAAGGCGTGGACATTTACAAAAAAAAAAAATTGTTTACGTGCTGAAATACTCTTCCCTTATCAGCTGGGCATAAAACTTACCAGTCAAAAAGTAGCTCCTCTTACAAAAAAAAACCTCAGGACACTAGTCTCTTCTATAAATAACTCATCAATAAACCCATCCAAAATTAATAACAACTGTATGTATTACCAAACAAAAAAATTTTTTATTCTCACTTTTATACAATAACTATGAATTTACTTATATGATGTATCACATTGTTATAAAATCTGAGGAAAGGGGGAGTAGGAGGAGTAGGCTCTTGAACAACACTAGTAGGCGACGTAGGTTAGGAACAAAAATCTACTAATTCATCTCAAACATACACATTCATTCATACTAGTCATCCATACCATATATAAACATACTGATAGAACAGGACTATTATCACAGTGGATATCAATATCTTTCCTTTTCAACAGTAAAATACACTGTAGCATTACATGTTTTTCAATCTCAATAATAGAATCATTCACTTTTCTTAGCGAACATCAGAGTTGACCAATAAGTCTGTGTTCAAAGACTTCAATGTCATTGTTCTCCATCAAAATTGAGCAATCGCAGCATAACAGTTGTTTGTACTGAAGTTTCTGTTCACGAAACCTTCGACAACCCATCGAGGTGAAAGTTCCACTTTCCAGATAATGTCAACTGTTAACTTTCTATCGATGAATTCCCAAAAGGGATCATTGTACACTCGGTAATCGAATAGACACAAATGGACCCGACATGATCATGTTTCGCTATAAACAAGCGTCTTCAGGGGTCTTGTGTTCTAAACAAAACAACAATATGTTTATATTACATTCCCTACACACATCTACAAACAAATCTAAAAAATATATAAACCAAACAAAAAATACAAAAATAACTATTTACTTACTGGTACATTACCGAGTGTACAATGATCCCTTTTGGGAATTCATCGATAGAAAGTTACCAGTTGACATTATCTGGACAGTGGAACTTTCACCTCGATGGGTTGTCGAAGGTTTGGTGAACAGAAACTTCAATACAAACAACTAGTTAAGGCACTGGCCCTCATGGAATCCTGCCTATCAGTAACCCTGGCTGGTTTATAAAAAAACATCAAGTTGTACTCTAAGGATGTTGGCTTTATTTTCAGGAATGCATTTTTACATTCCCTTTCTTAACAATCACAATCGGGTTTCCGCCCCCTCCATAGTACCGAATCTGTGCTAGTCAAGCAGGAAATAGCCATAGGTAAAAATATACTTCTTCTACAATTTGACATGTCGAGCGCATTCGACATGGTAAACCACAATATACTAAGTGACTTTTAGACTTTTTTGGAATCGGTGGAAACATACTCAACTGGATCAAAGGTTTCCTAACCACCAGAACATACCAAGTGAAATCAAACTCAAACATATCACCACCGTGGAAAGCAGACTGCGGAGTACCTCAAGGATCACCACTATCACCAATACTTTTCAACATAATGATGTTCCCACTGGCCAAGTCATTATCAAAGCAAGGCCTCAACGCGTTCATCTACGCAGACGATATCACAATTTACATTCCCTTCAGACATGATCTAACAGAAATCAACAACGAAATCAAACTCGGCTTGAATACCACGGATTCATGGGCAAACTCCTTTCAATTGAAACTGAATACTGAAAAAACACATTGCCTCATCCTCTCATCTCAACACAATACATACAAACCCACAACCTTAATCACCCCAGAACACACCCTCCCTATTTCAAACAGCCTGAAAATACTCGGCGTGACAATCGACCGCAACCTCACTCTCGAGAGCCAAGTGAATTCCACAATAAAGAAAATGTTCCAGTCAATGTGGAAACTTAAATGCATGAAACCTTTCTTCCCGAGGGAAATATTACGTAACCTAATACAACCAATGGTACTAAGTCACGCAGACTATTGCAACGGAATTTACGCTGGATGCAAAGAACAACTCACAAAGAAACTCCAGACTGCTCAGAATACAGCAACCAGGCTAATATTTGGCAAATCGTGATTCGACAGTGCCAAGCCCCTCCGAGAAAAACTGCATTGGCTGCCAATCAAAGAACGTATTACTTTCAAAATCTGCACCCTGGTCCACAAAATTATCTACGGCCAAGTTCCAGGATATATGACAGAACTAATAGACCTACCACTCAGAAACACAACCAGATCATAGTAACATAGTAACATACATAGTAGATGACGGCAGAAAAAGACCTGCATGGTCCATCCAGTCTGCCCAAGATAAACTTATGTGTATACCTTACCTTGATTTGTACCTGTCTTTCTCAGGGCACAGACCGTATAAGTCTGCCCAGCAGTTTTTCCCGCCTCCCAACCACCTGTCCCGCCTCCCATCACCGGCTCTGGCACAGACCATATAAGTCTGCCCTCCCCTATTCTCGCCTCCGAACCACCAACCCCTCTTCCCCCCACCTGCTCCGCATGCATCCAGCTTCTCCTATATAAGTACACAATTATGGAACGCACTGCCAAAAGTTGTGAAGACAACCTGTGACCACCTAAACTTCAGGAAATCATTAAAAACCTACCTGTTCAAAAAGGCATACCCCGCCAACCCAACATAAATGCCTGCACTCTGCAACACAACATAACCAAAGCTTGTAATGGACACTACCTAATCTTTCCTCTCCTTGATCCCCATTGTAACTGAAACACTCAGGAAATCTAGACTACCCAGCTTGACATTTCGTCCTTTAGATTGTAAGCTCCTTTGAGCAGGGACTGTCCTTCTTTGTTAAACTGTACAGCGCTGCGTAACCCTAGTAGCGCTTCAGAAATGTTAAGTAGTAGTAGTATGTTCCTTATTCAACCACAATACCACCTGTATTTGTTTCTTTACCGGACTTGGTGAACGCCTCTACAATACTATCTAAGCCACACTGAGCCTGCAAATAGGTGGGAAAATGTGGGGTACAAATGTAACAAATAAATAAATAAACAAACACCGGGCTCATTTTCAAAGCACTTAGACTTACAAAGTTCCATAGGTTATACGCAGTGCATTTTTTCTAGCGAAAAAGGTGCCGGTACACAAATGCCAGGCCACCCTTCAGAGAGTGGGGTGATCACTGAGAGACCCACCCCACAATAGCCAGGCCCCCTGCAACCAGTCACAGAATCTATGACAAGGCAGAATTGGTGTGTAGGGCCTGAGATCTTTCATTAAAACTTGGGGACCTTGGGTCAATTTTAGCAGACAATGGAAAAGGTGCCGGTACTCAGTACCCCCCAAGTACCCCCTCGAAAAAAGCCCTGGTTATATGTAACTTTGTAAGTCTAAGTGCTTTGAAAATATGTCTCAATATGTCTGTTAAATTCTATTGGGTATTGTGTGCTTATGAGATCATCTAAGCTACTGTGAGCCCTGCAGGAAGGAACGGGGTATATTTAGCCTGCAAAAGAGGAGACTTGATAACTGTTCTCAAATGCATCAAGGCAAAGTTATAAAGGGGAGGGTGATCAGTTGTTCTCCATAAGGCGAGAAATAACCCGGTTAAGTTCCATCATGCCAGATTTAGCTCAGACATTGGAAGGAACTTTCTAAATGTGAGGGGAGAGAAACTTTGTAACAACGTACCTAGGGAGATGGTGTTTTTCAGAGCACATTGAGGTCCTAGGAATCGAGTCTGGGGATGGGTTTAGGCACTGTGGATTCTGTCTACACCACTACAGAACCTCTTGCGGTCCCTTCCAGTCCCACCTTCCTGTGGTTCTGTTTTAAATGGTCCATCGCGTCACTGATATTTTTAATTTGTTAAGCAGGATGACCTACTGCGCCCACAGACTCTACGAGACAGCATGCTGCTTACCTCGCTCACAGACTCTGACTGCTTTTTGGCATGAATGTTCACGGGAGTCTCAAACACGCTTGTAAATGTGTTGTTTCGGGGGTTGTGTCTGAAAAAGAAAGCATTAGTCAATCAGTTGCACACTTCCTCCTCTCATCCTGTGCTACCCTTTGTAATTTAGATAGTGGCTCCAATCACACATAGTAACATAGTAAATGACGGCAGATAAAGACCTGTAGGGTCCATCCAGTCTGCTCAACAAGATAAACTCATTTTACATGGTATGTGATACTTTATATGTATAACCGAATTTGATTTGTCCTTGCCATTCTCAGGGCACAGACCGTAGAAGTCTGCCCAGTACTGTTCTTGTACTAAAAGTTCTGAAGATTCTGGAATCCTAAAGAGTTACAAGATTCCGGAATCCCAATTAGTAGCAACACTCCATGTAGAACCCCAAAGCATATAGTAACATAGTAAATGATGGCAGATAAAGACCTAAATGGTCCATCCAGTCTACCCAACAAGATAAACTCATGGTATGTGATACTTTATACCCGAGTTTGATTTGTCCTTGCCTTTCTCAGGGCACAGACCGTAAAAGTCTGCCCAGCACTGTTCTTGCACTAAAAGTTCTGGAGCTAACGTCGAAGCCCCTTAAAATTTACACTCCAGCCCAACCATTTATTTATTTATTGCATTTGTATCCCACATTTTCCCACCTCTTTGCAGGCTCAATGTGGCTTACAATACATCATGAATGGTGGAGATATATAAGAAATAAACAATTAGTATAACAGAAGGATCAGGGTCAGGGCACAGACTGTAGAAGTCCGCCCAGCACTGGTTTTACTCTCCAATTACCGGCGGCGCCACCCAATCTCCGCTAAGATTCCGTAGATCCACACATGGTCTAATGTAGATCATGAATTAATAGAAATGAAAAGAGTTTTCCTGGTGGCATTGCTAATATCTCGGATCACCTAAAGTGGATAGGTGAACCAGTCCTGGTTGTACCCCCATTGCATCTCTGGATTTGTGGTTTCAGGTTTTTGGAAAAGAAAAGATAGCAACAACAGGGGGGTGAAACCTGGACTGGTTTCCCCCAAACTAAGAACATGCGTCATTAAATTTAAGGGTGCTTATGGTACCTCCCCCTCCCCTAACTGGTTCAGTTAATCATGTAACATTTCTCCTAGAAGTTCCTGAATGGAACTTCACCATCACCCCCCCCCCCCCCCCCACCCAAAGGTATCAACCTCATTCTCTGCACTTCAATGATGCCAGGCTGCTTATGGGCAGCAGAGGTGGGGGGGTCACTTCTTCCCCCGGGACATCCCAAACAGACTGGTTTTGCCTCTCTGCATGCATGGGGATGTAGTCCTGCATGTCGCTGGGAAAATCAGCTGCCAAGTTGCCCAGAAGGGAGATTTTAGGCCAGTCCCTCTTGGAACTGAGTCATCTGGGCACTCCACTGATATTTTACTGACCAGGGTTTGCTCTAGGCTGATACTCTTCCCTTTTTACTTGTATTTCAGTAGTCCTGAAAATAAATTGAATTCAGAGATGCCAAGTTACCCAGTTCCAGTCTGGAGATTGTGGGACATTCCTGGATTTCTGACCACCCCATCTTGTGCATTATGGAACTTACAGCACTGCCTTCAATGGTCAGGAACAGGCACTACAAATCCCACACTGCTTTGTAATATGAGTTTAAAAGGAGGGCTGTCCCAAACTCTCCAGCTTGAAACTGTGAATTATGGGTGAGCCAGCCCAGAGGTTCAATTCCTGGACCTAACTGCTGGCCCCAGGCTGGATGAGGCAAGGGGTTCTGCAGACGCAACACTCACAACCCCTAGGGGTAGACATTGCACAATGGTGACACCTAGTGGCCATACTTAGGGTGCATATATATACAAGGTTCAGGAGGGAGCTGCTGACTGTGGTCCCCAGCCAAGGACTCTCATTGTGATGGCTGGGCCGGGTAGGAGGTTATAGAATAGAGGCACGCTCACCCCCATAGCACTGAATGAAGGCTAATAGCACTACAGCTGGGTAACAGCTGGTCCATACTGAACAGAAACCAAACAGGAGCAAACATTCTGCAAGATCGGGTGGCAGAGCCGGTGGTGGGAGGTGGGGCTGGTGGTTGGGAGGCGGGGATAGTGCTAGGCAGACTTATACGGTCTGTGCCAGAGCCGGTGGTGGGAGGTGGGGCTGGTGGTTGGGAGGCGGGGATAGTGCTAGGCAGACTTATACGGTCTGTGCCAGAGCCGGTGGTGGGAGGCGGGGCTGGTGGTTGGGAGGCGGGGATAGTGCTGGGCAGACTTACACGGTCTGTGCCAGAGCCGGTGGTGGGAGGCGGGGCTGGTGGTTGGGAGGCGGAGATAATGCTGGGCAGACTTATACGGTCTGTGCCAGAGCAGGTGGCGGGAGGCGGGGCTGGTGGTTGGGAGGCGGGGATAGTGCTGGGCAGACTTATACGGTCTGTGCCCTGAAGAGCACAGGTACAAATCAAAGTAGGGTATACACAAAAAGTAGCACATATGAGTTTATCTTGTTGGGCAGACTGGATGGACCGTGCAGGTCTTTTTCTGCCGTCATCTACTATGTTACTATGTAATGTGTTATGTTATTGGACTTGTATAAATTCTCACTTCCAAAAACTGCAGAGTTCAAAGAAAGCAAATTTATTTATTTAGGTAAACTTGATATACCGCCTAAGGCTTACGGGTAGATCTCTAGGCGGTGTACAATAAAAAAAATTAAAAATGAGGAAAGAAGAAAATAACTCCAAGAATTTTGACAGGAAAGAATATAAATTCATTCAATTAAAGGCTAGAAAGAAAAGTAGGAAGAATTGGAAAGCAGGAAAAGATTAAGGGAAAGAAAAGCTGAAAGTTGAGAAAAGAGAAGGAAAATTGTTTCTATAGCTGCGAAACAACCTAAGAAGCATTAAATGTTTGACGGAAAAGCCACCTTTTAATTACAGGTTTAAATTTTTTCAAATGATGATTCAGTTTGAATTTCACAAGAAGGGAAATTTTCAAATACTGCTGTGTTGAGGAACATTTTGGAACATGTGAGGTAAAGGAGAAGCAGGCTTTGAAGCCTACTTGAATGGAATTGGATTGGTTAATAAGTTTTCTGACGGCCAAGAGGATACAAATGATTATTTTTATGAACAAAATGAGAGTCTGTGCCACACTCTCCCCCTCCCAACAGTACTTACGCGTGACAGTAAGGCTTTTTCTGGTAGCTGACAAAGTTATTGACGGTGAGGATCATCTTGCAGATCTCGCAGTGGAAACACGCTTTGTGCCATGTCTGAAAACAGCAGAAAAACACAGAGCCGGTTACCTCCTGCCCAGGGAACTCGCCCTGCCAGAGTCGTCTAAAGCTACAAAGAGTTAGAAAAGCAGGTCATCACTAGTAAAACGTATTTTCATCCACGTCAGCTTGGAAGAGAGCTAAATTATCCACCCCACCCTACCAAATAACTCGGTGGCAAATAACTAAATGGAAAACGGTAACGGAATTCAAACATGCGTGGGATAAACATAAAGGAATCATGTTCAGAAGGAAGGGATCCTCAGGAGCTTAGCCTAGAATGGGTGGCAGAGCCGGTGGTTGGGAGGCGGGGCTAGTGCTGGGCAGACTTATACGGTCTGTGCCGGAGCTGGTGGTTGGGAGGCGGGAATAGTGCTGGGCTGACTTATACGGTCTGTGCCGGGGCTGGTGGTGGGAGGCGGGGCTGGTGGTTGGGAGGTGGGGATAGTACTGGGTGGACTTATACGGTCTGTGCCAGAGTCTGGTGGTGGGAGGCGGGGCTGGTGGTTGGGAGGCGGGGATAGTGCTGGGCAGACTTATACGGTCTGTGCCAGAGTCTGGTTGTGGGAGGCGGGGCTGGTGGTTGGGAGGCGGGGATAGTGCTGGGCAGACTTACACAGTCTATGCCCTGAAAAAGACAGGTACAAATCAAGGTAAGGTATACACAAAAAACTAGCACATATGAGTTTATCTCCTTCGGGCAGACTGGATGGACCGTGCAGGTCTTTTTCTGCCGTCATCTACTATGTTACTATGTTCCTATGTTTAGGAAGATATGTATTTATTTATTTATTTATTGCACTTGTATCCCACATTTTCCCACCTATTTGCAGGCTCAATGTGGCTTTCAAAGACCTGTTATGGCATCGCCATTTCAAGGAACAAAAGTTACATTTGGTGTTACAAAGATATCGAGGATAACAAGATGATTTGACCAAGCAGGTATAAAGAATACATTCAGAGTAAGGGTGTAGTGGGGAAGTGTCGCTGTTAGTTATGGGTTCTCATGGTAGGTTTTGTTGAAGACGTAGGTTTACACAGAGACTTGCGAAAGGTGGTTATTTCGTTAATTGTTTTCAATTGTTTTGGAAGTGCATTCCACACACATGCAGAGATCAGAGTTGCTGCCTCACCCCTGTCAACTGAACAGGCTTATCTACTCTGACCCCAGATGCTCATCCACTTCTCTTCCACGGTTCCATCATGTTTATTTATTTATTTAACACATTTATACCCCACATTTTCCCACTAGTCGCAGGCTCAATGTGGCTTACATAATACAGTAGGGCAGACTACAGTTCAGTAAAATACAGTTAAGCAATGTAAAGTAAGGTAACATAGTAACATAGAGTAACATAGTAGATGACGGCAGAAAAAGACCTGCACGGTCCATCCAGTCTGCCCACCAAGATAACTCATATTTGCTACTTTTTGTGTATACCCTACTTTGATTTGTACCTGTCCTCTTCAGGGCACAGACCGTATAAGTCTGCCCAGCACTATCCTCACCTCCCAACCACCAGCCCCGCCTCCCAACCACCGGCTCTGGCACAGACCGTATAAGTCTGCCCAGCACTATCCTCACCTCCCAACCACCAGCCCCGCCTCCCAACCACCGGCTCTGGCACAGACCGTATAAGTCTGCCCAGCACTATCCCCGCCTCCCAACCACCAGCCCCGTCTCCCAACCACCGGCTCTGGCACAGACCGTATAAGTCTGCCCAGCACTATCCCCGCCTCCCAACCACCAGTCCCGCCTCCCACCACCGGCTCTGGCACAGACCGTATAAGTCTGCCCAGCACTATCCTCGCCTCCCACTACCAGCTCTGGCACAGACCGTATAAGTCTGCCCAGCACTATCCCCGCCTCCCACCACCGGCTCTGGCACAGACCGTATAAGTCTGCCCAGCACTATCCCCGCCTCCCAACCACCGGCTCTGGCACAGACCGTATAAGTCTGCCCGCACTATCCCCGCCTCCCAACCACCAGTCCCGCCTCCCACCACCGGCTCTGGCACAGACCGTATAAGTCTGCCAGCACTATCCCCGCCTCCCACCACCGGCTCTGGCACAGACCGTATAAGTCTGCCCAGCACTATCCCCGCCTCCCAACCACCGGCTCTGGCACAGACCGTATAAGTCTAGTGATCGTATAGGTATCGTATAAAACAACAAAGATAATAAGAGATAATAAAAGATCAATAAGGTCCAAAAATTATGCTGTGACAAAAAAAAGCAGTAACTTAAGTTGATTCTGGAGGAAAAGCCTTCTGGAATAAGGATGTCTTCAGTAATTTCCTGAAATTTAGATGGTTCTGAGTTGATTTTAAGAATTTGGGCAATGCATTCCATAGCTGTTTGCCAATAAAGGAGCAGCTGGATGCATAGGTAGATTTGTATTTTAGTTCTCAACTTGGGTTCTCTCTATTATGCCGGCCTCAATTCCTGAGCTTCCAAAAGGCTTCCCCCTTTCATCTCCTCCTGAATCTTCTCCTTCCTATACCCGCAGAGACGAGACGCCAAGTTCCCCAGTTCCAGGCTGGAGACTTTTTGGCCAGTCCCGGTTTTGAACGTACATCCCAGAGCAGTGTGGGAGTCGTAGTGCCTGATCCTGCCCATTGACATCAATGTTGCAAGTCGCATTACGCACTAGGATGGGGTGATCAGAAATCCAGGACTGTCCCAAAACCTCCAGTCTGGAACTGGATAACTTGGCAGCTCTGCATTACATTACAAATCGCATTTATCAACCGCCAAAACCACAACGTTCAAGGCGGCTCACAATAAGAAACCCAGCATTTTCAGGAACTGATACACCAATTACAATAGAAGTCCAAAAATCCATACTGCTTGGGGATAATGTCAATCCGGATTTGGGGATTTTCCGAATTCTCAGGCACTGCTTCTTACCTAACAGCCAGCCCCTCTTTTAAGAGGACTTGTCCTCTTTTTGGACTTCTTCAGATATGTCCTCCAGGTTTTTTAATTTTTAGGGAAATGTCCTCTTTTTCTTTTATGTGCCTTTGACCAACACACCTACCCACATAATGAGAGAAACCATTTATGACCTATTAGTCAGTCTGTACACTTGGGGGTGCTAAAGAGAAAGAAAGGCATTGCTTTTCCCCTCTCTGTTCCCCTGTTGGTTGACTCTTTCAAAGGAATTTTGTTTGTGCAACACAACTTTAAGCATACGTCATGCAAAGATTTTCACAGGTATCAGAAGCCAGCCAGACTTGTTAAGGGGTATGCGCTCTTCTGACAAGTACGCTTGGGCTCAGACTCCGTCAAACTCAAATCTGGAAGTTCTTGAAAAGTAGACTGTCTACTGCTGTACTGTGTACCAGTGGCATTCCTAGGCTGCTTGACACTTGGGGCGGATCGCCGATGTGCCCCCCCCCCCCCCCGGTGAAATTACACCCCCCCCCTCCCTGGTGCATTTTTACCTGCTGGGGGGGGGGGGGGTGCCGCGTGCCAGTCGGCTCCGAGTCCGCTCGTTCCCTGCTGCTCCCTCTGCCCCGGAACAGGAAGTAACCTGTTCCGCGCAGAGGGAGCAGCAGGGAGGGAATGAGCGGACTCGGCCAACAGGCGCGTGGGCACCCCCCCAGCGGCGTGCACCCGGGGTGGACCGCCCTCCCGCCCAGCCCCCCCTTGGTACGCCACTGCTGTGTATGTCACTGTTTGATGTATGTTCATTAACTTCATTAACTAAAGGCTACGATTAAATATTTCTCTAGCAAAGGTAACAACCATTTTTATTTTTTCTGTCCTCTTTTTTTTTTTTTGTCTCCACAAATAGGGTAACCCAACTCCCAGGCCCCTCTATGGTTACGCCCCCTTCCTCTACTGCTGAGACATACGATAGGCTGCAAACAGTTCCAAAAATCTCTGAAAGCTTTTTTTATTTTGGTAAATTTGTATTAGTTAAGTATTTGTTTTGGTAACTACAGTAGAAATCTGGACCACCAGAGAAGGTGGACCTTTTAAAATTGCTTGCCGACCACTCGCACAGCTTTTCTCCCTCCGTTCTGGGCCCTGCACTTTTTTCTCTCATTTTCCGAGGTCCCCTCACCCCACCCCCAGCCCTACATCTTTCACCCCCCCCCCCCCCCCGACTGCTTGCTCTTTGTTACAGGTACCTTTCCTGAAACCTTTGGTGCTGTAGCACTGGCTGCCTCTGGTATGCAGCAGGCCTTTCCCCTCTGACCTAATGCAACTTCCTGTTGTCGGAAGGGCAAGATGGGTCAGTGGGGAAAGGCCCGCTGCAAGCCAAAGGCAGCTGGCGCTGCAGCACCGCAGACTTCAGGAAAGGTACCTGTAACAAAGACCAGTGAGCAGGGCCAGGGGGGAAAGATGCAGGGCTGGGGGTGGGTTGGGGGGGGTGAAGGGAGGGATGGGGGGGCCTGGGAGAATGAGAGAAGCAAGTGCAGGGCCCAGAACAGAGGAAGAAAAGCAGTGGGTGCGGGCGGGCGGGCGGCAAACAATTAAAAAAGGTCCACATTCTCTGGTGGTCCAGATTTCTGGATTTCTACTGTAGTTACAAGACTCCAAGTCCTGAAATCTGGACCACCAGAGAATGTGGACCTTTTTAAATTGCTTGCCACCCGCCCACACAGCTTTTCTTCCTCTGTTCTGGGCCCTGCACTTGCTTCTCTCATTCTCCCAGGCCCCCCCATTCCTCCCTTCACCCCCCCAACCCTGCATCTTTCCCCCCTGGCCCTGTTCACTGGTCTTTGTTACAGGTACCTTTCCTGAAGTCTGCGGTGCTGCAGCGCCAGCTGCCTTTGGCTTGCAGCGGGCCTTTCCCCACTGACCCATCTTGCCCTTCCGACAACAGGAAGTTGCATTAGGACAGGTCAGAGGGGAAAGGCCTGCTGCATACCAGAGGCAGCCAGTGCTACAGCACCAAAGGTTTCAGGAAAGGTACCTGTAACAAAGAGCAAGCAGTCGAGGGGGGGGGGTGGAAGATGTAGGGCCGGGGGTGGGGTGAGGGGACCTCGGAAAATGAGAGAAACAAGTGCAGGGCCCAGAACGGAGGGAGAAAAGCTACTTAACTAACACAAATTTACCAAAATAAAAAAGCATTCAGAGATTTTTGGAACTGTTTGCAGTCTAACGTATGTTTCAGCCGTACAGGCAGATTGTTCCAAGTCCTCATCACCAAGAATAAAAATGATGTGGCAAATAAACTTATATCCGACCTTTGCGCTACTATGATGATACTGCAACATTTATTTATTTATTTATTTGCTACATTTGTATCCCACATTTTGCCACCTATTTGCAGGCTCAATGTGGCTTACATAGTACCGGAGAGGCATTCGCCAATACTGGTATGAACAAGTACAAAGTGAGGTAATGGCAGAGTAATGATCAAGTGCAATAGGCATATTGGGGGTTGTAGGAAGAAGGGAAAGGGAAATGGGACTTGGTGGCTGGGAGGTGGGGATGGTGCTGGGCAGACTTATACGGTCTGTGCCAGAGCCAGTAGTGGGAGGCGGGACTGGTGGTTGGGAGGCGGGGATAGTGATGAGCAGACTTATACGGTCTGTGCCCTGAAAAGGACAGGTACAAATCAAGGTAGGTTATACACAAAAAGTAGTTTATCTTGATGGGCAGACTGGATGGACCGTGCAGGTCTTTTTCTGCCGTCATCTACTATGTTACTATATACCACCTTTCTGAGGTTTTTGCAACTGCATTCAAAGCAGTTTACGCATATTCAGGTACTTATTTTGTACCAGGGGCAATGGAGGGTTAAGTGACTTACCCAGAGTCATAAGGAGCTGCAGTGGGAATCAAACCCAGTTCCCCAGAATCAGAGTCTGCTGTACTAACCACTAGGCTACTCCTCCACTAGCAACATTCCATGTAGAAGCCTGCCCTTGCAGATCACCAATGCGGCCGCACAGGCTTCTGTTTCTGTGAGTCTGACATCCTGCACATACGTACGTGCAGGACGTCAGACTCACAGAAACAGAAGCCTGCGCGGCCGCGTTGCTGATCTGCAAGGGCAGGCTTCTACATGGAATGTTGCTAGTGGAATACCAACATTCCATGTAGAATCTTCAAATAGTAGCAACATTCCAGAATCTCAAATAGTAGCAACACCAACATTCCATGTAGAATTTAGAATCTCAAATAGGGAAGTGGAAAATAGGACTTGATATACCACCTTTCTGAGGTTTTTGCAACTACATTCAAAGCGGTTTACATATATTCAGGTACTTATTTGGTACCAGGGGCAATGGAGGGTTAAGTGACTTTGCCCAGAATCACAAGGAGCAGCAGTGGGAATCAAACTCAGTTCCCCAGGATCAAAGTCCACTGCACTAACCACTAGGGTTAGGTTATTATGTCCAGTACAAACTTTTATCTTGTTGTGTAGCAGGGTTAAGGCATTTAGGTTGGATCGTTAGGGTATGCCTTTTCGAATAGGTTAGTCTTTAGGAGTTTCCGGAAGTTTAAGTGGTCGTATGTTGTTTTCACAGCGATTGGTTCCATAGTTGCGTGCTTATATAAGAGAAGCTGGATGCACAGTTTGATTTGTATTTGAGTCCTTGCGTTTTTTAACAGCATTTTTCGAGTTGTTACCCAAATGCGAACACAATTATAATATTGTTAAGTTTTTTATGTTACTGAATTCTATTATTCTGTCTCACTGTATTTCCAGTTTTGGCACAGTATAAGTCATTACAAGGACAAAATATAAGAAAACCAATGGACTGTATTAGGGACTTACAGGTCATTTAGTTATGTTTCAACAAATGAGAGATCTCCATGAAAGAAAATATTTATTTTTATTATTTTGACTTATGAAACCCACTTGTCCCTGAAACATGCTCAAAACAGAATAATCCATTTGTGCAAAAGAGATGTGATTCTATGTACTTCAGTGAAAGGACAGTTTAATGTTAATTCCAATCTTTATAACACCAGGCTTCCAAAGGCAGATTACAACAACAGTTAAGATGAACCCATGCGTGACATGAGGCGGAAAAGCAGCCGCAGGGAAGGCAATGCGTAAGAGAACAGCGCTGGAGAAAGGGCTTCTGTTGGTGGGGCTTGGAGACCCCACCAGCTAAAGTATGTGGAATTGCAGCAGGGAACAGGGAGGTGGGGCAAAATGTGCCCCCCCCCCAACTATGGGCTCCTCCCCCCATTTTTGTGGTCTGGCTACACGGCGGTCCGAAGGGGGCGGCAGCGGTGGTCCTGGGGGGGGGCCGGCAGCGGTGGCCCTACCTTGGGCCCTATCTAAGACCAGTTCACCAGCAAAGCGCACCCATTTTAAACTGGCCTCCAGGCAGGGAGGCATCCATTCCCATCCAAACTCTAGGGTCACCCATTTGGGGACACTCAAGCTGTCTTTCACTGAATGCAGAGACAGCAGAACTTAGGGAACAGCCAGGGAGCCGCAGCTTGTTAGAGAGAAACTAGAACACACACTGCTGTCAAAGTCCTCATCAGTTTTTGCAAATCTAAATTCTCATCTGGTTTCAGTACAAGGAAACGGATTTCTGTTACCGAATCATTACGTTATGGCACTCTGACATGATCTGCCTGTGTTTTTATTAATCTTCTTTTTCAAATGTGCTTCTTGGTAAATACTAATACTTCTTATCTTATCTATTTATTTATTTATTTATTTATTAGGCTTTACTACCTTTTTGAAGAAATTCACCCAAGGCGATGTGCTTACAAGCAGAGATCTGATCTACACTCCTTCCTAAGCATACGACAAACACATTACATGCAAGCTACACTCATTAAGCCAGACAGGAGTAACTTTTTAGTTTCTGGTAAAATGTTTACTGACCTGGTCGATACAGTTAATCTTCTCAGCTGGATAGACCCCAAAGCCACAGCGAGCACAAGGATTCACGTTCATTATGAAACAGAGAGGGTGAGGAACCAGAGCAGAAGTTCAGAGTCCCACAGACACAGTACAGGCCACCAGACAGTGTTCGATAATGTCCTGAACGCACTTCTCGTCCTCCCCTGCCACTGACCTAATCAGCCAAAGTCAGCTGCTCTTTTCACTTTTCAAGATGCCAGTTCCCAAGGGGAGCTATTTTGGCAGTATATAAGGGCACCCAGAGGGGGTGGGGTTAGGAACAGCATCTTCCTCTAAATAGAATCCTGAACTCATAGACTCATGCTTACACCAATCATAGACACTCTCAGCGTCACTCTGGTATTTCTGTTTTGCTGCTCGGTGGTAACCTGTCATAGCCTTAGTATGGGGACACTGGACCTTATGCCCCTGCTTCGTCAAGTCACCTTAAACAGTACTGTGATGTCATGTAGAAATCAATTCCCTGAGCAATGTGTTTGCACCATTGTGTGATGCTTTATCACATGGAGCAGCGTCGTGTCAATTTGCCATGAGGCGACACGGTGCATAGCGCCTCATGGCATCTGCAGCTGTGCCATGTTATTTCACAGGACGCACCGTTACGTTTATCGCAGCGCGACGGCACTTCATATTAGAAATATCTCGCCCCTAGCTGAGTCATGATATCTCACATGGGGAGCCTGATGTCAGCTGTCATGTGAACTACACACCAAAACGTGGGGAACGAAGGAAGGCTGGACAAACCACAGGATCCACAGATAAAATTTACTCAAAGTGTGATCCAGCCCTTAAATTCAGCAATTTCCCCTCCATCCATATCCAGCATTTCTCCTAACTCCCCTCCCCTCCATCCATGTGCATGTACTTCCTCTGTCTTCCCTCCCCTCCATCCATGTCCATTCTCCTCTCTCCCCTGCCCTCCCCTCCTCTCCTCGACCAGCGATCTCTTCTCTCCCCCTGCCCGCCCCTCCTCTCCATGTCCAGCGATCTCCTCTCCCCCTGCCCTCCCCTCCATGTCCAGCAATCTCTTCTCTCCCCCTGCCCTCCTCTCCATGTCCAGCGATCTCTCCCCCTGCCCTCCCCTCCCATCCATGTCCAGCGATCTCTCCGCAATGCACAATACCATGAAATCTATACTCAAGACTCAACACAGCACCGTGTTTCGGCAAACATGCCTGCCTCAGGAGTCTGATATAGGCAGGGCCGCAGAGAGGGGGGGCAGGGGGGACAAAATTCCCTGGGCCTCCAAGGGGGGCCTGGCGCCACAGTCCCCTCCACCCGCCCCCCCCCTCCATCCACTACCGGGCCAGGCCCCCCTGAATTCAAATCATAGCGCCTTACCTCGACCTCGCTCCGTGTAAAAGAAGTGCAGCAGCGGCATGCGATGAAGCTACAATGTAGTAAATTTAAAACAAATCAGAGAAAATTTTTCTTCACTCAACATGTCTGGAATTCGTTGCCAGAGAATGTGGTAAAGGCGGTTAGCTTAGCAGAGTTTTAAAAGGGTTTGGACAGCTTCCTAAAGGAAAAGTCCATAGACCATTATTAAGTGGACTTGGGGAAAATCCACTATTTCTGGAATAAGCAGTATAAAATGTTTTGTACATTTTTGGGATCTTGCCAGGTATTTGTGACCTGGATTGGCCACTGTTGGAAACAGGATGCTGGGCATGATGGACCTTTGGTCTTTCCCAGTATGGCAATACTTATGTACTTATGTAGTCTGCAGATCGCCTCCCTTCAGGCCTTCCCTCCCTGTGTCCTGCCTTCGTCTGATGTAACTTGCCTGACAGCGGGACACAGGGAGGGAAGGCCCGAAGGGAGGCGATCTGCAGACTGCCGCTGCTGCGCTTCTTTCACACGGAGCGAGGTCGAGGTGAGGCGCTATGATTTGAATTCAGGGGGGGCCCGGCCCGGTGGTGGATGGAGGGGGGGGGGGGCGGCGACCTTGCCCCAGGCCCGGCCCAGTCTCTCAGTGGCCCTGGATATGGGGGTAACAACAACATTGTGCGGTTGAGTAGAGATGATAAAGTGGTCTTTAAAAAGACCATGCGCACACTGAGGACTTACAACAGAGAGATTGCGGGAGTGTGGGTACCGGGTGGTATTGCGTGCCTATATGACCAAGGCTCAATTGGCACACGTTGGGAGCGGGAGAGATCCAACCTGCTCCAAATGTGGGCCTTCTTCCCCAATCGTTCAGTCATGCGATTTGGTCGTGTCCGGCAATTAAACATTTTTGGACGCAGGTGAGAATCTTTTTGGTTGGGGAGAACAATTCAGGGGACGGAGGGCCAGGTCTTGCTGGATCAACCCGGGGCTTTCGCTCCTTTAGGCCGTCGCCCCAGTTTTTTTTGTTAAAGTGGTCTTTAAATAGACCGTGAGTACATGACAAAACACGTATGGCAATGCAGAACCAAAAAACTCCAATAGGGTCAGAAAGCCTGGTGGAGTACTTTGGTTCTGCATTGCCATATGTTTTATACAGTGCATCTTTATAAACAAGAAAAAGCAACACTGGGCCTTCAAGAAAGAGACAATGGCAGTCCTTTATTGTGAAAAAGACCCGACACGGGCCGTGTTTCGGCGCACACGCGCCTGCCTCAGGGGTCAAAGTGTGTCTTCACAATATATGAGCAGGAATGTTCAGTCAGTCTGAGTAAATTGCCAGCCACCACTGAGCAGTTTTCACACAGACAGCGTCTGGTAGGATTGAACAAACGATGTGACCACAGCATGTTTAAAGGCAGCAGGGACAGTCGCAGTGGAAAGTGAGAGGTTGAGAATGTGACAGATAAAAGGAATAGGAGCAGGTGAGATGGCATTAAGAAGGTGGGTGGGAATGGGATCAGAGGAACAGGTGGTACATTTTGAGGAAGAAAGGAGAAGTGTAGTTTCCTCAATAGTAACTTCAGGAAAGGAGGAAAGGGAATGAGGGGAAGGAGAGAGAGGGGAACGGATTAGTGGAGGGAGAGGTGGCGAGGTGGAGAATTCAAGGTTTATCTTTTGAACCTTGTTGTGAAAGAATTCAGCAAGGGTCTGAGGAGAGAGTTCAATGTGGTGAAGAGAAGTCGAGGGTTAGAGCCAAGAGAGTTGGTCAGTTGGATATAATAATCCTGTTTGGCACGTAAAAGAGCAGATTGGAAGGAGGTCAGCATGACTTAAAGAGTAAGAAATCAGCAAGGGCCTGAGATTTCCGCCAGAGGCATTCGGCGGAGCGGGTACAGGAACGTAGGTAGCAGATATTAGAAGTCAGCCAAGGTTGAGGTTTTGTACGCCTTATAGGGCGGGTCATCAAAGCTGCAAGAGTGTCTAAGGCACAGGATAGAGTATTGTTGTAAGAAGAAACAGCCTCGTTGACAGACGTGGATGGTGCCACAGTAGAGAGGAGGTTTGAAACATGGGAGGATAGAGATGAAGGGTCAATATCGTGAAGATTCCTAGATAAATTAGATAAGATAGGACGGGACTGGGAGGGAGGAGATTTAAGTGTGAAAGTTATAAGATGGTGATCAGAGAGGGGAAGATCAGAGGCAAGGAAACTAGAGGGTGAACAGTTGGAGGAGAAGATGAGATCAAGACAGTGACCATTTTGATGAGTGGGGGAGGTGGAGCATAGTTGGAGATTAAAGGAGGATGTTAAAGCGAGTAACTTGGAAATATAAGAGTTGGATCATTAGCAGGAATATTAAAGTCACCAAGGATGAGAGAGGGGGAGGAAGGATCATGGAAGAAGGCAAGCCAGGCATCAAAGTCACTGAGAAAGGATGACGATAAATGACCGCTATTCGAAGAGGCAGAGGAGAGAAAAGGCGGATAGAGTGGACTTCAAAGGAGGACAAACAGTGAGATTGAGGTGGAAGAAGGGGTTGAAATCTGGAGGAGGGAGAGAGAAGTAGTCCAACACCGCCCCCGCGACCAGCAGGGCGAGGAGTATGTGAAAAAAGATAACCACCATGGCAGAGGGCTGCGACTGAAGCAGAGTCTTCAGGGCAGAGCCAGGTTTCTGTTATGGCGAGCAGATGGAGGTGACGCGAGATAAAGAGGTCCTGGATGTAGGGGAGTTTGTTACAGATAGAGCGGGCATTCCATAGGGTGCAAGAGAAGGGCAGAGAAGAGGAGGGAGTAGAGGAATAGAGATGAGGTTAGAGAGGTTGCGGTGAGATCTATAGAGTTGGGATAATAGTTGGTGAGGGGGGCCAGGATTGGGATTGATGTCACCGGCTGAGAGTAAGAGAAGGAGTAAAAGAGAGCAGAGGAGAGTAGGAGAGGTGTGGCCACGAAGGCGTTGAAGGCGAGAGGTATTTAGGTGGAATGGGGAAGGCAAAATGGAGGGAAGAAAGAGACGGAGATTAAAAGCCAAGAGGGAGGAAGAGGGTAGGAGAGAAGGTGAGGTGATGAAGTCGATGGATGGGCAGTGAGTTCCTGTAATGGAGAGAGGTAGGGGGTGAGGGAAAAGATTAGGAACGGACAGGGCTAGGAAGAGAATGTGAATAGGGGCCATAAATGACTGAGGTACTTTAGCAACGGCACGCGGCACCTACAGCGGAGGCCCTAGGTGGATCGGAGTGGACCTGGGTGTCACCCCGGAGAAGGCTGTAAGGATATGCAGATGAGCTGCAAGTCCTCCACAGCACCTGAAAGGCAGCCGGTGGTAGAGCTGGGCACCTCTCAGCTGAGGAAAGGCTTACCAGGGGTTAGGCCGAAGCCAGCATTCCTCGTCCTGAGGGTCGCCTGATCCTAGCCAAAAAGCACCTGGAAACTCTGTGCACTTGGAACGAGGGCCCTGGGAAGCTCGGGGTGGACCTGGAGTCACCCCGGATACAGCTGTGAGGAAATGCAGATGAGCTGCAAGTCCTCCACAGCACCTGAAAGGCAGCCGGTGGTAGAGCTGGGCACCTCTCAGCTGAGGAAAGGCTTACCAGGGGTTAGGCCGAAGCCAGCATTCCTCCCCAATTCCCTCCGGTCATCCCCAATTCCCTCGGTGGTCATCTGGTCATTTAGGGTACATTTTTGTGGCTTGGTCATAAGAAAAAAAGGACCAGGTAAAGTCGTCCAAGTGTTCGTCAGGGACACCCTTCTTTTTTCCATTATCGGTTCGAGGACACCCATGTGTTAGGCACACCCCAGTCCCGCTTTCGCTACACCTCCGACACCCCCTGTGAACTTTGGTCGTCCCCGTGACGGAAAGCAGTTGAGGACGCCCAAAATCGGTCTTTCGATTATGCCGATTTGGGCGACCTTGTGAGAAAGACGCCCATCTTGCAATATGTGCCGAAAGATGGGCGCCCTTCTCTTTCGAAAATAAGTCTGACAGACACCCGTCCCTTGGTCAGACCACTACTACTACTACTACTACTACTACTATTTAGCATTTCTATAGCGCTACAACCACAGCAAACTAACTTTACCCTTAATTGGAGAGAGGAAGTACAGACAAGAAATCAAAACCACAACCCTCCAAGTTCCCCACAAGGGGCAATAACAGCCAACCAACTTCTGGGCCAAGTCTTGGCCTGTCATCTGCCTCTAGAACCCGATACGGCAGACTTCCTCAAAATATGGGACCCAAAAAGTAAAGACATCTTAAATCTTCAAAATTATGGTTGACTTTCCTATTATAGTAGAATGTCCATAGGGGGCATTTTCGATAGGACATCTAGTCCAATTTTGTTTTTTTTGCTAAAAACATACAAAATTCAAGTGGGGAATATAGCCATTTTCGAAACAGAAAACGTCTATCTCTTTTTTGAAAATGGCTATTTGCTAGATGTTTTTGTGCTCTGTGTGTTTATCTTTTTGGTCCATTCAAAAAAATAAAAAGTGAAAAACGCACAAAATCAAGCCATTGGGATATAGGAGGAGCCAACATTCTTAGTAGATTGGCCATCCAGACATCCCAGGAGAGCTGAGCCCCCCCCCCAAAAAAAAAAAACCACTGCCCCCCAACCATACAACCACTACAATAGCCCTTATGGGTGAAGGGGGGCACCTTTATGTGGGTACAGTTTGTTCCTGGTGAGTTTTGGAGGGCTCACAGTTTCACAAGTCTAACAGGTAGGGGGAGGTTTGGGCCTGGGTCCACCTGTCCGCAGTACACTGCACCGACTACTAGACTACTCCAGGGACCTGCATGCTATTCTAATGGACATAAGTTTAACATCTGAGGCTGGAAAGCAATGTTTTAAATCACATTTTAGGGGGGGGGGGGGGTTGGAGAGGATTAGTGACCACTGGGGGAGTAAGGGAGGTCATCCCTGATTCCCTCCAGTGGTCATCTGGTCTAGCTCAAAATGTCTTAGTTTTAGTCTTGTTCCATTATGACTGAAAAACATCCAAGTGTTAGGTACACCCAGATCCCACCCCTGACACGCTCCCTTGTGATTTATTTATTTTATTTTACATTTGTACCCCGCACTTTCCCACTCATGGCAGGCTCAATGCGGCTTACATGGGGCAATGGAGGGTTAAGTGACTTGCCCAGAGTCACAAGGAGCTGCACGTGCCTGAAGTGGGAATCAAACTCAGTTCCTCAGGACCAGAGTCCACCACCCTAACCACTAGGCCACTCCTCCACTGTTGCTACTATTTGAGATTCTACATGGAATGTTGCTATTCACATTCCATGTAGAAGTCGGCCCTTGCAGATCACCAATGTGGCTGCGCAGGCTTCTGCTTCTGTGAGTCTGACATCCAGGACGTCAGACTCACAGAAACAGAAGCCCACGCAGCCTTCTACATGGAATGTTGCTAGTGGAATAGCAACATTCCATGTAGAATCTCCAATAGTAGCAACATTCCATGTAGAATCTCCAATAGTATCTATTTTATTTTTGTTACATTTGTACCCTGCGCTTTCCCACTCATGGCAGGCTCAATGCGGCTTACATGGGGCAGTGGAGGGTTAAGTGACTTGCCCAGAGTCACAAGGAGCTGCCTGTGCCTGAAGTGGGAATTGAACTCAGTTCCCCAGGACCAAAGTCCACCACCCTAACCACTAGGCCACTCCTGAGGACTTCATAGAAAAAACACCTAAAAATTGGTTTCAAAATTACAAATTTGTATGTTTTTTTGTGAGAAAAATGTCCAAATGCAAATTTATGCCACTTTTTGGATGTTTTTCTCTTTTGAAATGAGCCCCTTAATAGTCTCCTGTTTTTATTTTTTTTTTTTTCTGAAATTTGTTCCTGTTTGAAATTGATTGTAAAGTACTAATTTGTACATTTGTTTGTTTATATTGTTGTTTGATTGTAAACCGCTTTGTCATATCAAATGAAGGACGATATAGCAAGTGATTTAATGAAACAGATCTACCAAGCCTTTCCTCTTCAGTGCCTAAATGGTGAAAAACATTTGCTAAATCTAGCCCCTAGTTTTAAGCCCAAGAAATGACCCTCAGCTGTGCCCCTTGGCTGCATATTGTGACCAATACATTACATATCCAGGTCTCCATTAATAGCTCATTTCGTGCTGTATCAAGTCTGAAGAATGACAGCAGAGTTAAAGCAGGTTAGACCTCTGAAGCTTTAAACTAGCTGTGAACTCAAGGCGGTATCACATCCTAGCAGTATGTGAATAAAAGCCTAGAAGTGGATTCTGTTAGGACCATTACAACTGATTGATGTTTCTTCCCTCCTATGTCCCTTGTTACGGAAATGCACTGTAAAGATAAAAGGACGATTGTCCTGTGAAAAGCTCATTTTCCTGGTCTTACCTCCATTTTGCTTTAACAATAAATCATTTGGTGCTATTGTTTCTACATATGTATAGTGATGTGGTAGCTGTGTTAGTTCACTTTTAAAGGTAATAAATAGAAACAAATCAAAGCAGAGAAAATAAAATAAAATGATACCTTTTTTATTGGACTAACTTAATATGTTTTTTGATTAAATTTTTGAAAGTAACATAGTAAGTGACGGCAGATAAGACCTGTACGGTCCTTCCAGTCTGCCCAACAAGATAACTCGTTTTACTTGATATGCAATACTTTATATGTATACCCGAGTTTGATTTGTCTTGGCATTCTCAGGGCACAGACCGTTGTGAAGAGTGCAGGGACATGGAGTGGGAACAGCTAAGGCAAGAGGGAGAAGGTCTCCTTCAGGGTGTCCTAAGTTCACATCGGGAGGGCAGAGCCCGTAGATTCCGGTCCCCAAGGATCAAACAGGTCAGAGGAAAGCAGCTGGTCACCTTCCTCAGAGAGAACAGTGAGACCCAAGGACTACAATTCCCAGAAGCCCTGAGGGAGATACAAGGGTAGAGCCAGGAAGAGTTATCCACACTACCAGTCCCAGAAATGCTATGGGGAGGGAGGAGGATCTGAGAAGGATGAATCAGGTGGTTGAGGCAGGGGCAGCTGGAGGAGAGAACTGTAGAGGAGCAGTGGCGTACCAAGGGGGGGGGGGGGCGGGGGGGGGGGTCCGCCCCGTGTGCACAGCCGCTGGGGGGGTGCCCGCGCGCCTTTCGGCTCTTCGTTTTCAATGGCTCCCTTGCCCCGGAACAGGTTACTTCCTGTTCCGGGGCAGAGGGAGCATGAAAACGAAGAGCCGGCAGGCACACAGCACCCCCTCCCAGCGGCGTGGCACCCGGGGGGGGGGGGGGGGCATCGGCGATCCGCCCCGGGTGTCAGCCCCCCTAGGAACGCCACTGTAGAGGAGCCTATGGATTGGCACCGGTGGAGAGAGAGAAGAGAGCTAAAAGGGCTGATGGCAGCTTGGTTCTCCGGCCTAATGAGGGAGGGAAAAGATGGCTACCTCAGGAGGTGAATTAATGAATGAAGGTTTCAACCTGGGTCAAGTGGGAGGTTGTCAGGAGTTGGTGCTGACAGGAAAAGGGTGGACCCTTACATTCCCAGGACTGTTATCTGTGACTGATTAGTATTTAGAGAGAAGCAACCTGAGTATTAGGGGTTAAGAAGTATTGATGGAGTTTTTTTAAGCTATATGATGGCGCGCCGAGCCTACGCCTTATAGCCTGCAGTGTTGGGCTGGCTGGGCGGTGATACTGAAGCTTTTTTTCTCCATCTTTATTAGCAACTAGTAAAAAAGCCCACGTTTCTGATGGCAAATTAAACGGGGGCTAGCAAGGTTTTGCTTCTGTGTGCCATGTTGGGAGTGTGTGTGTCCCCTGCCCTCTCTCCCTACCCTGTGTTGTCTGTCCTCTCTGTCCCCTCCCCCTGGGAGTCGAGTCCTTCAGTGTTTAAGTTTCTGCTGTTTTGTGTTACAGAGATAGTGAGGGCTTCTGCCCTCTCTCCCCTCCCCCCTCTGAGTCCTTCACTGTTCAGAGAGAGCGATTTGATTTCGTGCTTTGCTGTGTTTTCCTTCACTGTTTGTGTTACAGAGAGAGCGAGGGGCTGGGCAGACACTCATGGGGAAACCGGATATCTCTCCCCCTTCACACTTCCGGCTGGAGGCTTCTTAGAACGTTGGTGGTGCCTTTATATATAGAGATAGGTGAGATAAGGTGAATAACAGGGGCGAGTGATTAATCCTACATATACATAGCTAGTGTGAGGCTATGTTTTAGATTTTCAGTTATCATTTTGGCTTGAGTGGATTAAATTTTAACTGCCAGACCCTCCACCATTCTTTTTTTTTAATTTATGAATTTTGACATTTACATTTATGCAATAAAACATAAATTTGAATATAAAGAAATAAGAAAAAAATCAGGAAATTAAATCCTAATAGGAAAAATAAACACACATAGGTTTTAGTCCACAATTAATAATCCATGATCTAGGAAAGGTGATTGTTTAAATCTCAATTACATTAATTGAAACAATTACAACTATAGAGCAGAGGAATCTGCGTAACGCAGCCGAGACTTAAGCGCTAGTGACCTAGAACTGCTACAACATTATTCTTTAGAAGAAATAAATTCTATCAACTTCCCTGGGTCAAAAAAAACATATAGTTTGTGGAATTCAAAGAAACAATACATTTACACGGAAATTTGGGAAGAAAAGTCCCCCCCTATTCGGAGAACTCTTGCTTTTAATAACAAAAATTATTTTTCTTCTTTTTAATTCTTGAGAGATCCGGAAAAATCTGTATTTTGATCCCAGGAAAAGAGAGTTCATGTGGCAGAAATAGAGTCTAAATATATTATTACGATCTGGTTCCAGAGCGAACGTAACCAGCAATGTTGTTCTTTCTGTTATAAAACTTCCATAGAATTTTCAAGGAAATCCGTTAAATTTAGGTCAGATTGAGGAGGAACAGGCAATCTTCTTATTCCAGTGCCGGTAATATATTGAGTTTTGGTAATTGGTGGTCAATAGAATCAAACAAAATAAAACATGGAAAAGAAATAAGATGATACCTTTTTTATTGGACATAACTTAATACAGTTCTTGATTAGCTTTCGAAGGTTGCCCTTGCTTCGTCAGATCGGAAATAAGCAAATGTGCTAGCTGACAGTGTATATAAGTGAAAACAGTCAAAGCATTACTATGACAGTAAATATAGATACCATTGGAGATTCTACATGGAATGTTGCTACCTATTGGAGATTCTACATGGATGTTGCTATTCCACTAGCAACATTCCATGTAGAAGCTGCGCAGGCTTCTGTTTCTGTGAGTCTGACGTCCTGCACATTGGTGATCTACAAGGGCCGACTTCTACATGGAATGTTAGCTAGTGGAATAGCAACATTCCATGTAGAATCTATAGAAATTCAAACAAAATAAAACATGGAAAAGAAAATAAGATGATACCTTTTTATTGGACATAACTTAGTACATTTCTTGATTAGCTTTCGAAGGTTGCCCTTCTTCCTCAGATCGGAAATAAGCAAATGTGCCTAGCTGATAGTATATATAAGTGAAAACCTTCAAGCATTACTATGACAGTCCTGACAGGGTGGGAGGATGGGGGTGGGTAGGAGGTATGCATGGGGACATCAAAGCATATCATTGATATTCTAACAGGGTGGGTGTGGATAGGTGAGGGGAGGGGTGATCAACAGAGACATACAGCTTTATGGTTTATGATGGCTAGGAACCCCAGATCCTTGTTAGGTCCTTTCTGTTGGTGTTAAAATATTCAATCAATTGGTGGGAAACCCTCAGGGGGAACACCCAATACCTCCACAGTATATTTTTTCAACATCTCTAATGCCGGAGTAACAGGAGACTTGGGGAATTCCAAAAACGTAAATTATTTCTCCTTATCTGGTTCTCTAAATATTCTATCTTTTATAATGTTAATGTTGAAGATTCACTGATTTCTAATCATTTTTCTAAAAACCTCCACTTTGGTCGCTGCTCTTCCATCTTACCAGAAAAGTCACTATGAGCCTGTTCTAATTCCGCCACTTCGCCCCGCAAAATACCTGATAACAGGGGCGTATCTGACCTTCAGCGTAGGGGGAGCCAGAGCCAAAGGTGAGGGGGGCACATTTAGCCCCCCCCCCCCGCCGCTGCCCATCATCGCCCACCTCCCCCGCCGCCATCATCGCCGACACCCTCCCCTCCCCGCCGACCCTCTCGACCCCCCCACTCGCTGTTTGCCTACCTGGCTGGCGGGGACCCCCATCCCCCTCCAGCCGAAGTCGTCTTCCTTCCTTTCAGGTTTCTGAGTCTGGACGTCCTGCACACAAAGGAAGGAAGACGACTTCGGCTGGCGGGGATGGGGTCCCCGCCAGCCCAGGTAGGCGACGGCAGGCAGGCAGGTGAGCGGGCGGGGGGGGGGGGTTCAACGGTAGGGGGTCCAGGCCAAATCTATGGGGGCCTGGCCCCCATGGCCCCATAGCAGCCGACACCCCTGCTGATAATTGTTGTAGGCTTCTGTTCGGTCCTTGGACGCTTCCCAAAGTATATCCATTGTAACAGCCGCAGGTTTCAACATTACTCCAGTCCTCACGGAGGGCTCGCCTGAAGTCCTCAGACACAGGTATCTGCTTCACAGAAAACCTGCCTGGTTGTGCTCCCACTGACGTCGACGTGGCAACGGGTCTCCACTCACAGCCGCAGGGATCCCGATTCTGGACTCGGCGTTCTGTTCGCTCGCTGCCACCGCCTCTCCTCCGGGTCTTGGAGGTGCAGTTGTCGGGGGAGGACTTAATGACACTACCCTCAGCGCTATGGTCTAATGTGTCTCCCGGCCCCCTCGAATCATCCACTCTGGTTCCTGGTGCTCACGTACCCGACTCACCAAAGTCTTCCGCCTGGGAGGCGGTGTCACCCTGCCTGTGGAGGTAGGCATATTGGGCTCCCTTTCCTCTTTCCCATTACGGGTCCGTGGTTACTCCCAAGTGATAGATTTCTGTTGAGAGTCAGGAGCTGCTTCCGCAGCACATCTGCTCTCGGCGCCATCTTGGATCTCCCTCCCTCGACCATTCTTCTAACGTTCGGAGATCCCTTCTCATCGTTCTACTCCCTCCAGGGTATCCACTCTATTGGCTATTTTTCGTGTCATCCGCAAAAAGGCACATCTTTCCTTCCAACCCTTCTGCAATATCTCCACAAATATAGTAACAGAATCGGCCCCAGGACCGACCCCGAGGAACTCCACTGCTCACCTTCCGTTCCGCCGAGTGGATTTCCATTTACTTTCACCCTCTGCCACCTGTCAGTCAACCAGTTTCTTATCCAGTTCACCACTTTCGGTCCTAAGTTCAACCCTTTCAAGCTTATTCATGAGTCTTCTGTGGGGGACCATTAGTGGAGCGCTGCAGGGATCTGCACCGAGACTGGTGCTATTTAACATATAAATGATCTGGACATTGGAAAGAACAAGTGAGTGCTCAGATTTGCAGATGACACTAAACTATTTAAAGCTGTACTAACGCCTCCATTTTTTGTGGTCTAGTGGAGTTTTTGTCCTTTATATTTTTGATTCCTAGCTATTTGATGTTATTGACTCATAGTATTTCTTTGCAACAAATTATATTGCTTGTTCTATTATGAAAAATTGCAATAAATAAGTAGTTAAAAAATGTTTATGTTCGCCACGTGACTTTGACGTTTTCAGGAAAATGTCCAAAATCGGATTTAGACATCATTGAAATGCCCCTCAAAATGTCCAGACAACAAAGGTAAAAAGAAGTGTTTTATTTTTTAATTTATTAACTTGGAATATGCCTAGCTTACCAGATTATGCGTATTGTGGATCTCTTTATATTGTGTTCAGTGGCATAGCCAGACAGTCAATGAGAGGGAGAGCCTGAGCGTAAAATTTGGCCACCAATTTTTTCCCCCACCTTCCCGCCAGCTCCTGCTGAAATGCAAAATATAAATTCCTGAGGCTGGTGGAGATCCCCAAGCCTGCCAGCTGAGGTTCTCCTCCTCTGGTCTGGCAGCAAAAACTCTCCAAAGCTCTGCAGCAGTGATCAGCTCAGGGACACTGCCACCAGCTGCAGAACTTGGAGATTTCCGACTGCCCGACCAGAGGAGGAAAAGGAGGTGGTCCTCAACTGGCAGTAGAGAAGACACGGGGATGGGGACAGAGCCCACGGGGACAGGGACAACTTTGTCCTCTTGTCACTTTCTACTTAGAAGCCTGTTAATGATCTGGACTGTTATGTTTGAATGATGGCAGATTTTGGAAAAACAAGCAAAACAGCTGGCCACAGCTATCAAAATTTGCATGAGGGATCCTGTACATCCTGCTACCAGCATCTTCTAAGAAGACATCTTCTATTGCAGGAAGGACTGTGGAAGACAGGAGAGCTAGACTGAATCCTGAGATTGTTGATGACTTCTTATTCAGCAACAGATTAAAAAATCATAACACTGCTTCCTAGGGCATATTTCTCCCTCTAGGTCTAGACAGAATGGGTTGTACTTTGTACCCCTGGACATTTTAACAACTGGATTAGGATTCCTTGGGGTAGTAGAAGTCAGCTATTGTTAGGGTTCGAAGGGTAGATGGTGGTGGTGGGAGGGTTTATTATAGCTGTTCATTGTTATTATTGTTTTCCATTTGTAATTTATATACAACAGTTGCACAGCATATTGTTCCTTTTTATACTTTAATAGAAAGATTTATATTTAAAATCATAAAGTGTTCGAGGCTTCTGCAGATGAGACTGGAGCCCAAGGAGTGAACAAGTGGATGTGAAGCATCTGTTCACCGCTTTCCAAAAATACTAGGACTAGGGGCATGCGATGAAACTACAGTGTAGTAAATTTAAAACAAATCGGAGAACATTTTTCTTCACCCAACGCGTGATTAACTCTGGAATTCGTTGCCGGAGAACGTGGTGAAGGCGGTTAGCTTGGCAGAGTTTAAACAAGGGGTTAGACGGTTTCCTAAAGCACAAGTCCAAAAAACCGCTACTAAATGGACTTGGGAAAAATCCACAATTCCAGGAATAACATAGAATGTTTGTACGTTTGGGAAGCTTGCCAGGTGCCCTTGACCTGGATTGGCCGCTGTCGTGGACAGGATGCTGGGCTCGATGGACCCTTGGTCTTTTCCCAGTGTGGCATTACTTATGTACTTATGTCCTCTACTGGCTCACTTTTATTACATAGAGCAGTGATTTAACCTATTGTGATGGTCATAGTGGCTCATTCCACCAATAAGAGCCAACCTCATTAGTGATGTCACAATGGCTAGATTGTAGAATGTTTGTACGTTTGGGAAGCTCGCCAGGTGCCCTTGACCTGGATTGGCGCTGTTGTGGACAGGATGCTGGGCTCGATGGTCTTTTCCCAGTGTGGCATACTTATGTATTTATGTACTTATGATGGGGACAGAACCTGTGGGGATGGTCAGGGCGGGGACGGAGACAGAACCCATGGGGGGCTGGGAACAGGACAAATTTTATCCCGTGTCATTCTCTAGCTGGCAGGACTTGGGTATCTCAAAAGCCACAGCAAGGGATGTGACTAATTTGGGGGAGGGGGGGGGGCTACACCTGGGACCCACTGATTATGTTCAGTGCGCAAAGAAGTGCGTTTATGTTGTTATTTTCCAGTGCTGGCTGCTGAGTTTAATTTTCTGAGTCTGCCAGCATGGAAGGAGTGGCCTAGTGGTTAGTTGCATGTGAACTGGACTTTGTTCCCACTACAGCTCCTTGTGACTCTGGGCAAGTCCATTGTCCCAGGTAAAAAAAAATAAATAAATAATAAGTACCTGCATGCACATGTAAACCACTTTGATTGCAAAACCACAGAAAGGTGGTATATGAAATCCCATCCCCCTTCAATTTTGGCCTTAATATTCTATTCCTGTTTGTGATATTTGTTCTGTACTTGGTGAAGGTCTGTGTTTTGTGTGTGAAGTCATCATTTGTTTTATATATGGAATTAATGGCAGGTGGGGATATCAGGGAGAGGGGATTGGGGAAGGAGGGTTCTCTTTAATTTTTGCCCTCCGCCCCAGCACGTCTAACACTGCTAAAGACTCAGGGTTACAGTTCCAGGCAGAGTAGAGAATTGGGAATAAGGAAGCAGGAAATGCAGAACTACCAAGACCTTAGTTCCAGGAAATTTCCATCCACTCATGGATTCCTGACAGTCCCGCCCTGATGCAGGCTGAGACCTGCAGTACTGATCTGAGGATACTGGCAGCAGAGACTACATAGTGCCAGAATGCAACCGATGTAAATTGGAAACGCAGAACTAGTCCTAAGTCTCTCCTTGAACTAGTCAGTTAACTTATACACACTTATAAACTGCTTATATCTAAGCACTGCACAACATCACAGCCATGTATAGAAATAAATTATATGTACAGATAAAAAAAAAAAAAAATTACAAGCAAACTAAAAGTGAGCTAAAATAGTTGGTTTTAGGGAACAAATCTAAAACATCAACAGATATGTATTTGTTAGAACATAAGAACAGCCATAGTGGGTCAGACCAGTGGTCCAACTAGCCCAGTATCCTGCTTCCAGCAGTGGCCAATCCAGGTCACAAGTACCTGGCAGAAATCCAATCTCGGGCAATCAGTGCTTCCTCCCATGTCCATCTCAATAACAGCTATGACTTTTTCTCCAGGAACTTGTCCCAAAACTTTTCTAAACCAAGATACGCCCATAGAGGAAGGGGAGGACTCAGGAGACAAAAGCCGAACTAGATCTGCGACAGCAACTTAATACCTTTTTCTAGGTAAAAAAAAAAAGCAGCTTGTAGACAGTAATCCAACCCCTTTCTGTCTGTCTGAGCAAGGTAGGACGTCAGCAACAGGAGGCCAGGGCACTTCCTCTTCCTACACCACGAAACGCCGTGGGCTTCCCCGTCCCATCCTGGGGACTCAGCTGCGGCAGCAGCAGCGCCAGTGAAAGCGGCTGGAGTTCGGACCTGCGGCACGCGGTAAGTGGTAACGTTCCCTTTTCGAATGTTCCTGGGATTCCGCGCGCCCCCTATACCTTGGGGGAGGGGGCAGGTTTCCTACGGAAAATGGATGGGGGAGACTCTAATTCAGCTTTCCTTCCTGCAGCGCTTCTGATCCCGTCTGCGGTTTTCTGTTCTCTTCGTCGGTTTTCAGGCTTTTAAAACTGTGTCCGATTTGCAACCGAAAGTGAAAGTGCAGGAGTAGGTGAAAAGGCAGCAAAGTAATAGGGATGGGCAGGCATGGCCGCCCGAACAGGGGGAGGGGAAGGGGAGGGGGATCGTTTTAACCTGCTTGAAAGGAATTAATTTCTGTCTTCTTTTCAGAAGAGTCGGGTTTAAGCAACATTTCGGCTTTTGTTTTCATTTTTGACGTCAACCGCCAGAATTAATTGGCGGCTTTGCTCGGTCACTTTCAAACCCAGACGGAGAGAAGGTGAATTTGTAGTAGTGAATATTGAATACCAAAGTATTATTGGGTCGGGAAATAGAGATTTACGCGTATCATCTACTACTACTACTATTTAGCATTTCTATAGCGCTACAAGGCATACGCAGCGCTGCACAAACAATAGAAGAAATTACAATCTAATAGACAAAAAATAAATAAAGTAAGCAAATCAAATCAATTAATGTGAACGGAAGGAAGAGAGGAGGGTAGGTGGAGGGCGAGTGGTTACGAGCCAAAAGCAATGTAAAGAGGTGGGCTTTCAGTCTAGATTTAAAGGTGGCCAAGGATGGGGCAAGACGTAGGGCTCAGGAAGTTTATTCCAGGCGTAGGGTGCAGCGAGACAGAAGGCGCAAAGTCTGGAGTTGGCAGTAGTGAGAAGGGAACAGATAGAAGGATTTATCCATGGAGCCTTTTTTTAACAGAAGGTGTGGTGAGAATAAAAGCTGCCTCCCTTTAATTTTAAAAGATAAATACAGACCCATCTTGCATTTCAAAATGTTTTTCCATCAGTTGCTCTTAAGCTTTAGATGCATTAGTGTGATGCCCCCCCCCCCCCCCAAGATCAACAGCCCCACAAAGATCGCCAGTCGCACACCTGGAGGGGCATTTTGAAATGGACGTCTACGTTTCGATTTGGATGTCCTTGCAAAATGTCCCGATCCAGGTCGGGAAACCCGTATTTCGAAATGATGGACTCCATCTTTCGCTTTGAAAATACCGTCAGGGACGTCCAAATCCTTAAATTCGGGTCGTCCTTAGAGATGGACATCCCCTTAATGTGGTCTCGAAACCAAGGACGTCCATCTCAGAAACGACCAAATGCCATTGTCTTACAGAGCACTGCCGTAACTGGTGATGGGTTAATACCTCCGCGCTGTCTGCGTGAATTACTAGCGTGTAGTGATTTCCAGCGCAGTAAATGCAACGAAGCCCATTCAGTTCCTATGTGCTTCATTGCATTTGCTGCATGAGAATCACTACCGTGGCTTGTAAAAGAAGCCCTTTGGAAACACTAACATTTTAATGTACAATTTGCATTATTCCATAACTTAAACTTTGCCATTAAAGTAGACTTGAGTCTAGTCAGCATCTCAATACATACCGCAGTATCCTGCAAATAATTACCGCAATGGTACATATCTTGAACTTTGCTTTATAATAACAGCTTAATAAACTGTTAATAAAACAGGTGGACTGCTTTTGAAGTAGCATGTTTAAATATGTAGCCTAAGAATTCTAATATAAAAATTACCGACTCCACTATCAAGCTGTTAAACATATATTTTGCATCCACAGAAAAGGCAAGTACTGTAAAATATTACAACCAGCACTACAGACATTAATACACATCCTAGCGAAAAAAAAAAAACCCCAAGCTGCAAGATCTCTACACAGACTCTACTTGATAGCAGAATACCACACCTTGGTCACACACATAAAACAGAGTCTCAACAAATAAGAAAACAAGGAACCACAAATCAGTAATAAAGATATGATTGTCCACTGTTGGAAACAGGATGCTGGCTTGATGGACCTTTGGTCTGGCCCAGTGTGTCAATACTTATGTACTTATAAAATATGAACTAGAAACCTCAAGGTCAGATTCTGCACACACCAGTAACAGAGAAATAGAAACCGGATGCAAAGAGCAAATCATTAAGAAACTCCAGACCGCCCAGAGCACTGCAGCCAGACTCATATTTTGGAAAAGCGAAATACGAACGTTCCAAACCCCTAAGAGAAAGATTACACTGGCTCCCACTGAAAGAACAAACAGCGTTTAAAATATGCACCTTGGTTCATAAAATTATTCTGGTGAGGCCTTGTCATATATGTTAAGACCTTATAGATTCACCAACCAGGAACACGAAAAGATCAGCACGCACATTCTTGAACCTCCGCTACCCCAGTTGCAGAGGACTTAAATATAAATCAATCTATGGCATCCAGCTTTTCCTACATCAGCACGCAACCGTGGGATGCACTGCCAAAGGCCTTAAAAACTATGCACGACCTAACAACCTTCCGGAATTACTAAGACCTACCTGTTTAAAAAGATACACCATATGAGCCATCATAACTGACCTAACATCAACTCTACCACAACCAGATAAAAGCGATTTCTATACAGTTGACTGCTTCAATCAACTCTCACCAATGACTTTAACACAATCAGCACCACCCCCACCTCTTATGCTTGAATTGGTTGTCATCAATGTTATTTACAAACCTACTTCAACTTTTAAGAACTTAATGTTAAACTAACTGGTTTTGTATTTCTCATGCTGGAAATGGTGATCATCATACTGCATAATGTAAGCCACACGAGCCTGCAAAAATGTGGATACAAATGTACCCAATAATAAAGGCAAATATCAGAGATCACGTTTCCAAAGCTAACATTTTCCAATTAATTAATTTCAAAATAAAATACTTTTTTTTTTTTTTTTTTAACCTTGTTGTCGAAATTTTATTTTTCTATTGCTTTGGTCCCAATATTCTCTTGTCTGCTTTTCTCTATTGTTTTTTTTTTTTTTGGCTTTGCAGGATCTACTGTCCCATTTGACATTTCTTTTCTATTTTCTGTACCGGTCCATCTTGTTTGCATCTCCCCTCTGTGTCCCTGCCTTTTCTCCATATTCAACATCTCCCCTCTGCGTTCTTACCTTGACTTCTCTCCCTTGGTCCTAATCCCCCCACTGTAATCAGCATTGCTCCTGTATCACTGTCCCTCACCCCCCCACTCAGCATTGCTCCTGTATCACTATCCCTTTCCCCCCCAATCAGCATTGTTCCTGTATCACTATCCCTCACCCCCCCAATCAGCATTGCTCCTGTATCACTATCCCTCACCCCCCAATCAGCATTGCTCCTGTATCACTATCCCTCCCCCCCCCAATCAGCATTGCTCCTGTATCACTATCCCTCACCCCCCCAATCAGCATTGCTCCTGTATCACTATCCCTCACCCCCCCCAATCAGCATTGCTCCTGTATCACTATCCCTCACCCCCCCCCCAATCAGCATTGCTCCTGTATCACTATCCCTCACCCCCCCAATCAGCATTGCTCCTGTATCACTATCCCTCACCCCCCCAATCAGCATTGTTCCTGTATCACTATCCCTCACTCCCCCAATCAGCATTGCTCCTGTGTGTCCCTTTCTCCTCTCTTTCCAGCATTGTCCCTTTGCGTCCCTGTCCCTATGCTCCTTCAGTACCCAGCATTTCTTTCTGTCTCCCGTATGCTCCCCTTTCTCCCTTCCTCCTGCATCCCCTACCGTGGGGCCGAGATGTCTCCCTGTGAATTCCCATCACCCCTTCATGGTCCAGTGTCTCGTTCCCCCTTTCCTCAAGTTCAGTCTCTTTCTCCTCCTACCAGCTAGTCCACATCTAACAATCCCCTACCCTACTACTACTTACCATTTCTATAGTGTTACAGACATACGCAGCGCTGTAACATTTGAACATGAAGAGACAGGCCCTGCTCAAAAGAGCTTACAATCTAATTAGGACAGACAAACAGGACAAATAAAGGTAAGGGAATTACTAAGGTGGGAATGAAAAGTATGGGTACTGAACAAGTGAGTAAGGGTTAGGAGTTAAAAGCAGCATCAAAAAGATGGGCTTTTAGTCTATATTTGAAGACGGACAGAGATGGAGCTTGACGCACCGGCTCAGGAAGTCTATTCCAAGCATATGGTGCAGCAAGATAAAGGAACGGAGTCTGGAGTTAGCGGTGGAGGAGAAGGGTGCAGATAATTTACCCAGTGAACGGTGTTCCCTGGGAGGAATGTAGGGAGAGATGAGAGTGGAGAGGTACTGAGGAGCTGCAGAGTGAATGCACTTTTAGGTCAATAAGAGGAGTTTGAACTGTATGCGGAAATGGATAGGAAGCCAGTGAAGTGACTTGAGGAGAGGGCTAATATTCTGCCAGTATTAATCCCACTCAGTAATAGGCATGAATTAGCAGCACGAGTAATAGTTGTTCCTAATACAGCTTTAGGATTTCCTGACAAACAGACAATGGTACCCAAAGTAACTACACAACCAGTGATCATGAATCCCTTAGAAACTTAGCAATATCACTCCCTATTTAACCAACCACTGCCCTCACCTGAATTGGGAGATGCACATTGACGAGTCCCTCTGCTCCGTCAATGTGAAAGGTCTCCTCACACCCTTCTGGACTCCAAGCCCACGTCTCGCAGCTGGCTCCTGGATCATTCATAACTGAACGCCGATAGGATACGTCAGCTCAACAGCGTGTCCCAGTCTCTGTCATCTTGTGAAAAGGCTGCCACAGCGAGTGAAGCTAAGAAACCAATCTTAGTTATTTTATTTATTTGCTACATTTATATCCCATATTTTCCCCACCTATTTGCAGGCTCAATGTGGCTTACATAGTACTGGAGAAGCGGTTTGCTGACTCCGGTGTGAACAAATACAAAGTGATGATGTGGTAAAATAAAGTTCATGTTGCACAGCCACACTAGGGAATCGTACAACGGAAGAGTTGTGTTATGTCCATTACGTTCTTTAGTTTTGTTTTGTTGCAGAGATCAGGCATTTATGTTGGATCGGTAGGGTATGCCTTTTTAAACAGGTTAGTTTTTAGTGTTTTCCGGAAGTTTAGGTGGTTGTTCGTAGTTTTCAAGGCTTTTGGTAATGCGTTCCACAATTGTGTGCTTATGTAGGAAAAACTGGACGTGTAAGTTGATTTCTATTCGAGTCCTTTGCAGCTTGGGTAGTGCAGATTTAGGTACGTTCGTGTTGATTTGGATGTGTTTCTAGTTGGTAGGTCGATCAAGTCTGTCATGTATCCCGTAGCTTCCACCGTAGATAATTTGTGAACCAGAGTGCAGATTTTGAAAGCAATGCGTTCTTTGATTGGGAGCCAGGGTAGGTTTTTCGCGAAGGGGTTTTGCACTTTCAAATCGCGTTTTTCTGAAGATAGCCTAGCTGCCGTGTTTTCAGCGGTCTGAAGTTTCTTTATGTTATGTTATGGCTGAGATGCTACACATTACCGGTTCTTACTCTCTGTGACATGCACGTATTTCTGGTTGGGTAGATCTCTGAGCACTAAGAGATGGTTATACAGCTGGCGGCAGTGAGAGTGATTTTTTTTAGCTGCCACTGGTGGTGTTCCCAGATATTCAAACGTCAGGCCATGTCCAGGCATCATGTGAAAAAGTTATGGACAAAATATCTGAACTGCTGATTGGGAAGACACAGACCATGCTGGGGCCCTTGTATCTAACCAGTCTGGGCTGCTGTGAGTTCCCTAGGATATAGGCCCCAAAAATATCTTATGGAAGTCCCAGGCCTCATGATTACACAAGGACAATGAAGAAAGGGCTCTTTGGAGTCCTTTCACAAGCAACTTGTCCTTAGCAAAGTCCATCATACCATTAGGATTTCATGACGGTTATGATGCGGTCAGAGCTTGGTTCATAGGCCTAGTTAGTCTAATGCAGGTCTGTGTACAGACAAACAAGTAGGGGCAAGTGTAACCTCCAACAATCCTACAAGGAACAGTTTCAAAGGATTTGCTGAAATCTAAGTAGACCACATCCTGCACACTTGTCCTAAGATCCAATTCTTCTGTCACCCAGTCAAAGAAAGAAAGCAGATTGACATGATTTGCCTTTGGTAAAGCCATGTTGGCTTGGGTCTTGTAACTAATGGATTGTTGAAGTTCATTATGCTTTTGTCACCATGGAGAGCGCACCCGGTACAATCAAGAAACAAATGTCCACCAGCAACTTCAATCTTAAGGCTTTTATTTCCATGCAGGTGTCTAGTAAGACCTGATAACGGTTCCAACAGCAGCATTCACCTTCCATCTTAAGCACAATGTCAGTCACCTGGAAAGTGTGTGGCAATAGTCCCCTTTAAGCAGTAGGCTGCCTACACCTACCAGGATTCACTACAGGCTCACAGTCAGCTTCAAGTCTGGGCTCTTTATCCAGTAAACAGTAGTTCAATTCCCAAGACAACAGTTCATTCAGTTCATCATCCCAGTTAAATCACAAAGCAGCCTTTACCTTCAGGAGGTTTCAGTACTTTAGGGACTTCTCACACCCAAGGGATTTTCCCTGCAACTGCTTCTCTCTCACTTCTTCTCTCCTCCTGAACTGAACTCCTTCCCACCTGCCTAATCAATCCCTGGCTTCTGCTCGCACAACCAATCATTCTCCTTCCACTAGCTTCCCCCACACCCATACCAGCTGAGTTAAGCATTAGACTAATGAGGAGCTCCTGCACACAGGGTTTCCTATCTCTTTCCCCCTAGTGGTCGCCACTCTACACATCCTGCCAGCTTACACCCATGTCTTCCCTGATTGCAGCTAGGAGTCCAGCCGGTTCTTCATATCACCCCCGGGCTCCTTGCCTGCAATGCCTTCTGGGATTTGTATTTCAAACTGAAACTGCCTTAACCCAACTATCCTGGATGTGACTATCACACTTTCCTTCAGCAGCGTCTCTGTTACCCTTCCAACCACTGAGGTAAGGCTTCCCAGTCTGTAGTTTCCCATCTCTTCTCTGTTACTTGCCTATCAGCCTTATTTTCGAGAGTGATGGGCATCCATATTTCGACCCAAATCGGGAGATGGGCGCCCATCTCACAAAGGCGCCAAAAATCGGTATAATCGAAAGCAGATTTTGGGCGTCTTCAACTGCAATCTGTCGCGGAAACAGGCAAAGTTGACGGGGGCAGTCGGAGGCATGGTGAAGGTGGGACTGGGGCATTTATCGGCCGAGGAGAGATGGGTGCCATCGGCCGATAATCAAAAAAAGGCGTTTTTAGCGCGAATTTAGGTCACTTTTTTGGACCCTTTTTTTCAATAACAAGTCACAAAAAAGTGCCCTAAATGACCAGATGACCACCAGAGGGAATCGGGGATGACCACCCCTGACTCCCCCAGTTGTCACTAACCCCCTCCCACCAAAAAAAAAAAACTTTAACAACTTTTTTTCCAGCCTGTATGCCAGCCTCAAATGCCATACCACAGCTCCATCACAGCAGTATGCAGGTCCCTGGAGCAGTTGTTAGTGGGTGCAGTGGACGTCAGCCAGGTGGACCCAGGCCCATCCCCCCCTACCTGTTACACTTGTGGTGGTAAATGGGAGCCCTCCAAACCGCCCCCAAAACCCACTGTACCCACATCTAGGTGCCCCCCTGCAGCCATAAGGGCTATGGTAATGGTGTAGAGTTGTGGGCAGTGGGTTTTGGGGGGATTTGAGGGGCTCAGCACCCAAGGAAGAGAGCTATGGACTTGGGAGGTATTTTACTTTTTTTTTTTTTTTTTAATTGTTACAAGTGCCCCCTAGGGTGCCCGGTTGGTGTCCTGACATGTGGGAGAGACCAGTGCACTACGAATCCTGGCCCTTCCCACTACCAAATGCCTTGGATTTGTTCGTTTTTGAGCTGGGCGCCTTCGGTTTTCATTATCGCTGAAAAACGAAACCGCCCAGCTCAAATCCGCACAAATCCGATGCATTTGCCCGGCACAAGCCGTATTATCGAAAAAAAAGATGGGCGCCCATTTTTTTCCAAAATACAGTCTGTCCCGCCCCTTCACGTACTCGTTCTCAGACATAGACGCCCATGGAGATGGGCGTTCGCGTTCGATTATGCCCCTCCACGTGATGTGGAACCACATCAGCCTTTCTCCAATCCTGTGGAACATCTCTAGTCTTGAAGGAGAAACTTAGTAAATCAGCCTCCAACCTTCCCGGCCCAGACATGTTCTCGGCAGCATGCCAGGTCTCATGAGATCTATTTGCGTAGAGTGGAAGCAGTGTATGTAAATCCATCTCATGCATGTTCATTATGGAAGTTTTGAAAACCCGACTGGGTTCTGGCCCTCGAGGACCATGGATGCCCACCACTAGCCTAGGCAAATTCGCTCCTCCCGAGTTTTCGTGGGACAAAAAGAATTGCCTATGTTAATACGTCACTTTTCTGTGTAAAATAACAGAATACAAGAACTTTTGTGGACAAGTTTATACTTTTTAAAACACCTATTCTGTAAGGGTTTGCGTAAGTGGCATAGCGCATAAATTTATTTATTTACAGCATTTGATATACCGTGTCTCGGAATATATCCATCAAAATGGTTAACAATCCTAGATCCAGCCCGTAAGAATTTCAGTAGAGTCTAAACAAAATAAGCAGAAAATTGTACAATTTAACCCTTCAGCAGTAAGGGATATTGAGGGATAAGTCCATTAACCTGATATCCTAAAAAGCTACTGTAACGTAATGTCTTTTAAGTTCTTCCTACATCTTTTGGAGATTTCTCTCTATGCTGAAGATCTGCTAGAGACAATTATTTTCAACGTCTACAAACAATTCTGAATAGGTTAGTTGCGTAAATATGGATCTCCATGGCTTCCTATGGAGGTCAGGATTTAGGTTACTACTACTACTATTTAGCATTTCTATAGCACTACAAGGCCATACGCAGCGCTGCACAAACATAGAAGAGAAAGACAGTCCCTGCTCAAGAGCTTACAATCTAATAGACAAAAAATAAAGTAATCAAATCAATTAATGTGTACAGGAAGGAGGAGAGGAGGGTAGGTGGAGGCAAGTGGTACGAGTCAAAAGCAATGTTAAAGAGGTGGCTTTCAGTCTAGATTTAAAGGTGGCCAAGGATGGGGCAAGACGTAGGGGCTCAGGAAGTTTATTCCAGGCGTAGGGTGCAGCGAGACAGAAGGCGCGAAGTCGGAGTTGGCAGTAGTGGAGAAGGGAACAGATAAGAAGGATTTCCAGGGAGCGGAGTGCACGGGAAGGGGTGTAGGGAAGGACGAGGTGTGGCGAGATACTGGGGAGAAGCGCGCGAAGTCTGAGTTGGCAGTAGTGGAGAAGGGAACACATAAGAAGGATTTATCCATGGAGCGGAGTGCACGGGAAGGGGTGTAGGGAAGGACGAGTGTGGAGAGATACTGGGGAGCCAGGATTTAGGTTAAATTTTCCTGTACTATTCTGTGTTCTTCATGGCGACTGCCCTGTATAGTTGCTGTCCCAATTTGAATTTCCAAGTTCCTTTAGAAGTAGAACTCTAAACTGTTCTTTTGGTTTTCCTTCTGTTAAAGGGGGTGAGGTTTGAGAGTACGTGATATGCTTTTTGCTTACCAAGCCCCGAAATTTGATGGTCATATGCTATTTGTTTTCTGGATATTTCAGATGATGTATTAGGGGCGTAGCTAGGTGGGGCCACGGGGGCATGGGCCCCCACAGATTTGGTCCTGGCCCCCTCTACTTTCGACCCCCCCCCATGCCGACCCTCCCCCGCCACTTCCAAACCGCCACCGCAAGGTACCTTTGCTGGCGGGGGGTCCCCAACCCCCGCCAGCTTTCTCTTCTTCAGCACCAGTCTCTGGCGCATTCGCTGATCTGTGCTGAGAGTCCTGACGTCCAGCACGTACGCCAGAGACTGGTGCTGAAGAAGACTAAAGCCCCGCCAGGAAAAGTACCTTGTGAGGGGGGGGAGTCGGCAGCTGGGGGAGGCGGGTTAAAATGTGCCCCCCGTCTTGGGCTCTGGACCCCCCTCCCGCTGAGGTCTGGCTACGCCCCTGTTATGTATACTTTAGAAAGATACTTAAAACTGTTCTTTTAAGGATTTTCTTATTTCTGGTCAATTTAAAAAAAAAAATTCTCGTATATTTTGTTATTAAGATGTAGTTTCTGTTTAATCTTATTGTAAACCAGTTTGGTGTTCGCGGTATGTAAATTGAAAACTGTTACTGTAACCATGAAGCTGCGGCCAAATTAAAAAAAAAAAAAAGCAGACTCGCGTGTAGAATCTAGTCTCACTTTGGATAATTAAGGTTTTGATTCTGGGATCTTAATGACCGTGAAGGACACTATGAAATAAGTCAGTTTTCCAAATATTATGGCTGTCCAGGGTATAAAACTTTGTGAGTCAGCACTAACGGCTTAAATTGCATTCTCGCTCCCCCCCCTCCAGATATTTAGCAGGCAGCGGTGAGCATTTTACAGCCCTTCGCCGGCGTTATTCCCGGACACTCAAGGCCAGGCCCTGTCCGGGCTTTGACATTGTGATATCCAGGGGTTTTTTGAGCTTTATGACCTCAGTAGTAAAAAGCCCCGTTTCTGACACAAATGAAACGGGCGCTAGCAAGGTTTTCCTCGAGTGTGTATGTTTGGGAGAGTGTATGTGAGAGTGACTGTGTGAGAGACAGAGTGAAAGTGTGAGTGTATGTGTGTGAGAGAGAGAGTGAGTCTGGGTGTGAGTGTGTGTGTGAGAATGAGAGTGTGTGCAAGTGTGTATGTGAGACACAGTGTGTGTGTGTGTGTGTGCGAGAGAGAGAGTGTGTGTGAGACACAGATTCTCTGTGAGAGTGAGTGTATGAGACCAAGCGAGTGTGTGAGTGACTGTGTGGCACATAGAGAGTGAATGTGATACAGTGTGAGACAGAGTGTGTGAGAGTGAGAGTCAGAAAGACATTGTATATGAGAGAGAGTGTGAGCCCTGCCCTCCCAATCCATGCCCATCTGTCCCCTGCCCCTCCATTCATCCTTTTCCAGCAATTCCCCTCTCTCCCTGAGCCCTGCCCTCCCAATCCATGCCCATCCATGCTACTCTGTCACCTGCCCCCTCCATTCATCCCTATCCAGCAATTCCCCTCTGTCCCTGAGCCCTGCCCTGCAATCCATATCCCTCCTCGCCCATCTGTCCCCTCCATTCATCCCTATCCAGCAATTCCCCTCTCTCCCTGAGCCCTGCCCTCCCAATCCATGCCCATCCATGCTCCTCTGTCACCTGCCCCCTCCATTCATCCCTATCCAGCAATTCCCCTCTCCCTGAGCCCTGCCCTGCAATCCATATCCATCCATGCCCTGTCCCCTCCATTCATCCCTATCCAGCAATTCCCCTCTCTCCCTGAGCTCTGCCCTCCCAATCCATGCCCATCCATGCTCCTCTGTTCCCTGCCGCCTCCATTCTTCCTTTTCCAGCAAGTCCCCTCTCTCCCTTCCATGACCCCCCTCGCATCCATGCTCCTCTCTCCCCATGTCCCAGCCTGGCCCGGCCTCTCTCCCCCCCCCCCCCTTCGCAGCCATTCTGTCGTTTCTCCCCTGCCCTCCCGCTCCCATTGTTCAACTTTACTGCCCACCCTCTTCTCTCCCCCCAACATCTCTTTTTGTTTTTTTTTCTTTTTAAATTTACCTCCATGGCGGTTCCGGCAGCGCAGCGTCAGGGAAGGAGGCGGCGCTCCCGACGTCTAGCCTTCCCTTCGCTGTGTTCCGCCTTCTTCTGACGTCATCCTTGACGTCAGAAGAAGGCGGAACACAGCGAAGGGAAGGCTAGAGACGTCAGGAGCGCCGCCTCCTTCCCTGACGCTCCGCCCTCGACGTCAAGTTTGATGAGTGGGCGGGGCAGACACAAAGCGATCTCACCCCTTCACTTTTGGAACGTTGGGTAAGTGAGGCTTCATTCGAACGTTGGAGGTGCGTTTTATATAGAGAGATGTGCAACTTTCTTTAAATTAGTCCACTTGTTTTCTTATTCCTGTTACCTTTTCTTATCTATTTATATGCCCCATCTTTGCTTACACCCTATACGGTCTATTAAAATGTTTTACTGCGTATTGTTTTGACATTAATAGACTGTCTAAATTACGGGAACCACTGGTTTTGGTCTAATTCCTTATTGTATTTCCCAGTTGGTACTTGAGTATTGCTCTCCCAACAGATGTCTGAATTACTGCTTTTATCCAATTGGACCTCAGCGCTTCCAAGCTTGGCTGGTCTCCAAGAGATCACCCTTTGCTCAATGTTTAAGTGAGTGGCCACGCTATTATTGGAGCTAATCTTATCATTGGTCCATTTTCAAAAGGATCCGGTGCTCACCGGTTAATGTAAAAAAAAAAAACCTAGGAGGAAAAACCATTAACCACGAGCCCTACGTCCATAAATATATCCTACTATTGAGAGAACAATACTCAACAAACAAATTAATAGAAATCTAATAGACTATGCCATACTTGTATTGTTATTTTAATATTTTTACTGATGAAATTGTCTATTGCTTATGTTCGACCTATGTTTGACTTATTCTTCAGCCCTTGACCACATAAGGCTGACCTCTTAAAGATAGGACTGCTGTTTATGTTAGTGTTTCCCAAGTCGGTCCTGGAGTACCCCCTTACCAGTCAGATTTTCAGTGAATATGTACATAAGTATTGCCATACTGGGAAAGACCAAAGGTCCATCGAGCCCAGCATCCCGTTTCCAACAGTGGCCAATCCAGGTCACAAATACCTGGCAAGATCCCAAAAACGTACAAAGCATTTTATACTGCTTAGCCCAGAAATAGTGGATTTTCCCCAAGTCCATTTAATAACGGTCTATGGACTTTTCCTCTAGGAAGCCGTCCAGACCTTTTTTAAATTCCGCTAAGCTAACCGCCTTTACCACATTCTCTGGCAACGAATTCCAGAGTTTAATTACACGTTGAGTGAAGAAAAAGTTTCTCCGATTCGTTTTAAATTTACTACATTGTAGCTTCATCGCATGCCCCCTAGTCCTAGTATTTTTGGAAAGCGTGAACAGATGCTTCACATCTACCCGTTCAACTCCACTCATTATTTTATAGACCTCTGTCATATCTCCCTCAGCCGCCATGAGATTGATTTGCATAGACTACCTCCATTGTATGCAAATCTCTTTCATGCATTCATTGTGGATATCCTGAAAACCTAACTGGCAAAGGGGTACTCCAGGACCGACTTGGGAAACTCTTGATTTATGTGACCCAGTTTAAGTAGTTTACTTATGTGGTGAGGGGCTGAATATTGGCACTTAACCTGACTCCGCCCCTGGAACACCCAAAAGCCACTTTTGAATTTGGTGCTAACAAGTCGTTTTCAGTGGAGATAACAGGTTAAGTACTGCTGAAAATGTCCGGATAGCCACGAACAAGCGTTTTTAACTGGCGTTTCCAGTGAGAATTTTCATGAATGACTTTGGATTGTGTTTGTGTTCTGTAGATGACGGATCCTCAGGGTGTTGTTCTGCCATCGTCCGAACGTGAAGATGAGGGTGAAGATCAGCAAGAGGATTCGGTGGACGCAAAACCCACCAGAAGTAACAGGTTTTCTTTTTTTGGCAGGTAATCATTAGTTTGCACAATCTTCTGTTCTTAGTCAGGTTGTGCGACTAGCTGGTCAGCCAACTAGAGATCAACATGTTGGCCAAAATGGAGTTCTACTTCTCTTCACAAGAGAATGTCCACCAAGGCCATATTAACTACTCATGGGGCTCTGGACAAGTTTTGTGGATGTCCCCCCCCCTCAAAGTCCTGGGCCTTCTTCCCCCAGTCAAATAGCTCCCTATCCCCCCCACACACATGTCCTCGTTGAGCAGTGCTGCTTATCTTGCTTCCTAGGGTGTGGAGCCGCTATAGGTTTGTGCCTCTGTTGACTTTGCTGGTCCCGCCCCTCAGAAACAGGAAGTGATGTCAGAAAGACCAGCAGAGCCATCAGCAGGGTTGCCAGATGGGCGGTTTTCCGCAACCCGCCGCGGGAAACTTTTGTTTTTTTTTTTCGTGCGGGTTTGGGCGGTTTTTCAGGCGGCGGGGGGTGGGGCTAACGTCAACAGAGGCGGGGGTTGGTGACGTATTGGGCGGGGCGATGACAGCGGGGGCGGGGCTGATGGCGGGGTGATGACGGAAGGGGTGGGGCTCATGAGGGGGGGGTGATGACGTCGGGGGTGGGTGTGTGCGGTTTTTGGGCGGGTTTTGGGCTGTTTTGGGTGGGAATTTTTTTATATGGCAACACTGGCCATCAGTGACATGAACTGATGATGACTCTGTGCCTTTATGCTGCTTTTTATCTCTGGGAAGCAGTTGCAGGGGGGGGGGGGGGAGGGAAGGAAGATACTAGACCAGAGTGGGCCCTGTACTCGGGGTTACTTTTACTTACAGGCCCTGGGGCAGCAGTTTTCCCCTTAGCCCGCTGTTAAAAGTAGGTCCTGGTGCCCTCTGAACTCTCAAGAAAGCGCAGCCAACTTCACAACTATGATAGGCTGCAGATGGCATGCAGGTGCCAGGATACTTGGGGGGGGGGGGCACCGGCCAGGATTAGCGAATTGGCAGGGAACGGCCATGCACCAAGGAAACGGAATGCAAATGAGCTGCTCGTTGTAGCTCACTTGCATTCTCTATTCCCTCGGAAGCCAGTCGGCCGGTCGAGCACGCACAGAGCAGCCAAGCGTTATGCTGGCTGCTGCGCATGCCAAGGACGTCCTTCACTAAAACAAAAAAAAGGACGTCTCTGCCGAGGCACACCTACTCTACTACTACTATTTAGCATTTCTATAGCGCTACAAGGCGTACGCAGCGCTGCACAAACATAGAAGAAAGACAGTCCCTGCTCAAAGAGCTTACAATCTAATAGACAAAAAATAATAAAGTAAGCAAATCAAATCAATTAATGTGAAGGGAAGGAAGAGAGGAGGGTAGGTGGAGGCGAGTGGTTACGAGTCAAAAGCAATGTTAAAGAGGTGGGCTTTCGGAACCAAGATGGCGACCTGAAGGGAGGACGGCGAGGCAGCTCGGCGGCGTTTGATTACCTGAGAGTTTGTTTGCCTGGGGAATGCCGAAAAGGAAGGGAAAGCGGGTGCCTGGTCCCGGGGCGCCCGCGGGACCCGTTTCTGGACCGCTGGACCGCTTTGTCGTTGCGGGGGGCAGTATGCTGAGTTCGGGCGTCTTGCTGCCGGGAGGGGCGGAGAGAGACGAAGCGTCCCTGCTGCCTGAGACAGAGCTCAGCCAGGAGGTGAGGGAACCGCCTCCCAGGCCTGCGTCGGTTCGGGCTGCAGGCGGACAGGGCTTCCTGGCCCCTGATGAGGGGGCGGCTGGCTCTGGGACGGGACCTGCTGCGGCTAGGAGCGCGCAAGATTCCCCGGAAGGGGGGAGTAACAGCATGCTGGGAGACATAGCCCTGGAGGGATCACTTCTGGAGGAGGGAGCTGGCACAGCCTTGGGAGCCGAGAGGAGTGCTGCAGTTTTGTGTAAGTCTTCACTGTTGCCTAAGCCTCCTAACTTTACTTTGGAAACGATTTGGGATGCATTATTGACCCTGGAAACTTCTCTATCTACTAAAATGTTGTTACTGTCGCAGGCCTCTCAGCTTCCAACTGAGACGGTTACTCAATTGGGACTGCAAGTGCAGAAGGTGGGGGAAAGAACTGAGGCCCATGATTTGGCCATACAGTCGGTTCAAGCGGTGCAAGCGACCATGATTAAAGAAAATCAATGGTTGCATAGGAAGATTGAGGCGTTGGAAAATCGGCAGAGGGCTAATACTCTGCGATTGATTAATTTTCCTAAATTACAGCTGACTGCACCGCTCCAAACTTTTCAAAAATATCTCATTGAAGTGTTAAAAGTGTCTGAACCGGCATGCCCACCTATCTCGCAGATTTATTATCTGCAGCCCTTTAAGCGAGCGGTCCGGGGTGTGCAGGCCGCTGGTGAGGATGTCACTGGGCGGTATGACACGCTGGACTTTATTCGGGAGTTGGAGGGTGAAGAGGAGCGACGGGAGCGAGCCACTCTTATAGTGACATTTGTTTCTCAGTTTGATAGAGATAGGATTATGAAGCTATTCTTTAAATTTCGGAAGGAAAAGTTTTTGAATGTTCAAATACGGATGTATCCTGATGTGACCAAGGTAACGCAGAGGAGGCGACAAGCTTTTCTTAAGTTGCGCCCTACTGTGTTACAGTTGGGGGGCCTCTTCTGGCTCAATTATCCCTGTAAATGTGTGGTGAAGATGAATACTGTAAAATATGTGTTTTTTGAACCTGTGCAGTTGTCAGCATTCCTGGAGTCCCGGGGAGGTGGGGGAGCGCCTTCTCTAGATGTTGGGGCGGAGGAGGATGTATCCCCACCTCAGTTATAAATTGCAGCCCATTACTCCCTTCAGAGTCTCTTTTTGTGTTAGATTAATAGGGTTTAAATTTTGCCCAGAATAGTGACTTGGTTTCCTGGCTCTAGTTGTGGACTAATGGGGGAGGCGGGTGAGTGAGTGTGGGTTGAGATTTCCTGTGAAACGATGTACTTACAGTTCTCCCAGATTGTACAAGAGGTGTTCTTGTTAATGTATATATGAAATGTATAAATAAAGAAATAAAAAAAAAAAAAGAGGTGGGCTTTCAGTGTAGATTTAAAGGTGGCCAAGGATGGGGCAAGACGTACGGGCTCAGGAAGTTTATTCCAGGCGTAGGGTGCAGCGAGACAGAAGGCGCGAAGTCTGGAGTTGGCAGTAGTGGAGAAGGGAACAGATAAGAAGGATTATCCATGGAGCGGAGTGCACGGGAAGGGGTGTAGGGAAGGACGAGTGTGGAGAGATACTGGGGAGCAGCAGAGTGAGTACATTTATAGGTTAGTAGAAGAAGTTTGAACAGGATGCGAAAACGGATAGGGAGCCAGTGAACGGTCTTGAGGAGAGGGGTGTAGTATGAGTAAAGCGACCCTGGCGGAAGATGAGACGGGCAGCAGAGTTTGAACCGACTGGAGAGGGGAGAGGTGACTAAGTGGGAGGCCAGCAAGAAGCAGATTGCAGTAGTCTAAACGAGAGGTGACAAGGGTGTGGATGAGGGTTTTGGTAGAGTGCTTGGAAAGAAAGGGGCATCCCGCAGGTGGCAAACTGCATATGCAAGCCCGGGATCGGGGAACCGATCTTCAGTCTTCTGCTTTCCTCCTTGTCCGCAGTTCACTACTACTACTACTTAACATTATAAAGCGCTACCAGGATTACGCAGCGCTGTACAATTTAACACAGAGGACAGTTCCTGCTCGAAGGAGCTTACAATCTAAAGGACAAAAAAGTGCAGTGAATCAAATCGGGGCAGTCTAGCTATCCTGAATAATGGTTAGGTGCCAAAAGCGACATTGAAGAGGAGGGCTCAGGATTTGAAGATGGGCAGGGAGGGGGCTTGGCGTATGGGCTCAGGGAGTTTATTCCAAGCATGGGGTGAGGCGAGGCAGAAAGGGCAGAGCCTGGAGTTGGCGGTGGTGGAGAAGGGTACTGAAAGGAGGGATTTGTCTTGAGAGCGGAGGTTACGGGTAGGAACGTAGGGAGAGATGAGGGTAGAGGGCTGCAGATTGAGTGCATTTGTAGGTTAGTAGGAGAAGCTTGAACTCTATGCGGTACCTGGTCGGAAGCCAGTGAAGTGACTTGAGGAGAGGACTGATATGAGCATATCGGTCCAGCGGAAGATAAGACACGCAGCAGAGTTTGAACGGATTGAAGGGGGGATAGATGGTTAAGGGGGAGGCCAGTGAGGAGTAGGTTGCAGTAGTCAAGGCGAGAGGTAATGAGAGCGTGGATGAGAGTTCGGGTGGTGTGTTCAGAGAGGAAAGGGCGAATTTTGCTGATGTTATAGAGAGAGAAGCCACAGGTCTTGGCTATCTGCTGGATATGCGCAGAGAAGGAGAGGGAGGGTCGAAGATGACTCCGAGGTTGCGGGCAGATGAGACGGGGAGGATGAGGGTGTTATCGACTGAGAGAGTGGAGGGAGAGGAGAAGGGGTTTGGGTGGAAAAACAATGAGTTCGGTCTTGGCCATGTTCAGTTTCAGGTTGGGTCCGCAGTTCAGAACCTCTCTCTCAAGCCCCTCCACATTGTGTCATCAAACTCATACCTGGCAGCTATCAGCGGCTTCTGCTCCATCCGCCTTGCCCCGGGGTGTTAGCAGCACGTCCGATGCCCCTCCTCCAGGTCTCCCTCAGCCAATCACAGCGCGTTTAGCTGTCACTGGTGTCAGCTAAACGCGCTGTGATTGGCTGAGAGAGACCTGGAGGTGGGTCATAATCGAAAGAGACGTCCAAATAGGTTTTTGATTTGGACGTCCTCACACCCATCACAAAAAATCTGGGGGAAAAAAGTCCAAGTGCTCGTCAGGGACGTCCTTAGTGAAGGACGTCCATGTTAGGCAATTTAGAGGGACAGCCCTGACGAGCACTTGGATGTGGCTAGGCAAAGGTTTCCGGCTGGTTGTTTTGAGTGAAGGACATCCATAAAGGACGCCCCTGACGAGCACTTGGACGGTTTTTTTCCCGATTTTTTTTTGTTAAATTTAAAGAAGTTTTTAGAGGCGAATAAATCCCGCGCAACCCCAACAAGAGGTACAGACCTCCCGTTAGATTTTCCACGGTTAGGCAAACGGAAAACGGTAGTGCATCTCATTACAATACAATTTATACACATTGGGGTACTAATTTGCTCATCTGCATTCCGTTTTCAGTAGCTGCTACCGTGATCAGAAAATGGCTCGGAGAAGCCTTTTGTGCATGCCACAGTTTACTACTTGCTCGTTAAGTTTAGTGCATCTGGCCCTCAGTGTGTAATTAAATTCTGGAATTCATTGCCAGAGAATGTAGCAAAAGCCGTTAGCTTAGCGGGGTTTAAAAAGATTTGGCTAGCTTCCTAAAAGAAAAGTCCATAAGCCATTATTAAAATGGACTTGGGGAAAATCCACTGCTTATTTCTAGGATTAGCATCATAAAGATATTGAACTGTTTTAGGATCTTGCAAGGTACTTGTAGCCTGGATTGGCCACTGTTAGAAACAGGATGCTGGGCTTGATGGACCTTTGGTCTTTCCCAGTATGGCAATTCTTATGTACCACCACCTAAATGGGTGGCGTTAAGTGCTGCCCCCCCCCCCCTCAAAAAATGGTCTCGCAACAAATGCTTCACTTGTCGCACAGACATTTCTTGAAAAAAATAAAGACCTGCCTTTTACTCGCTGTGGTAAAAGGGGGCTTCGGTTCATGACACTAGCGCAGTCCCCCCTTTTGTCACAGCTTTGTATAAGGACCCCTTCCTGACTGTATTCATCTGTACTACCCAGAGCGGGTGCTTCGTTCAGACGGTACTTGTTTGATGACAATTCCAGATTTTCAATTGTTTCGTTAAAAGGACACCAGGAGGCATATTTTTTCTGTCGCTGGACTGACAGAATGGAATAAACTTCCTGGAACTCTTAAGACACAGAAGAATTCAGGGTTGTTTAGAGTTTGCTGAAACAGCGTTTATTGGTGCGGGGCTAAATAGTGATCTAGGCAGACGATGGACAATATTGATCTGCTTATATTTGTAATGTTTTTTGATGAGTTTGTCTTGTTTTGATGTGTTTTGTTTTGTAATGGTTTTTATATAGTTTGATTTGTACATGCTGTGGATATGGGCACTATGTAAATGATAATAAAGAAATGAATTGAAATAACTGCCTATAACCTGGCTGTACACTGTTCTATAAAATGACTCCTAAACTCAATGGTGGACGTAAGCATTGATGGAGTCTGGCTGGAATGCGTGCGTTGTTTTTTTTTGGTTTTTTTTGCGAGCTAGGTGGGACCGCATTTACACCACTCTGACACCTAAACTTTTCCTACATAAGTACACAACTGTGGAACGCTCTGCCCCAAACCTTGAGATCTATTGATAACCATCTCAACTTCAGGAAATTACTGAAAACCAACTTGTTTAACTTGTTGAATACGTGCCGGAACCCTTATCCAAACCCTTGTCACCTCTCGCTTGGATTATTGCAATTTACTTCTCACTGGTCTTCCTCTCAGCCATCTCTCTCTCTCCACTCCAGTCTGTCCAAAATTCTGCAGCACGACTTATTTTCCGCCAAAATCGTTATACCCACACTAGCCCACTCCTCAAGTTACTTCACTGGCTCCCTGTCTGCTTCCGCATACAGTTCAAACTTCTCTTACTGACCTTAAATGCATCCATTCTGCAGCTCCCCATTACCTCTCCACTCTCACTCTCCCTACATTCCTCCCCGTGAACTCCGCTCACTGGACAAATCTCTTGTCGTCCCCCTTCTTCTCCACTGCTAACTCCAGGCTTTGCTCCTTTTCTCTTGTGGCACCTTATGCCTGGAATAGACTTCCTGGACCTATACGTCTAGCTCCATCTCTACCTGTTTTCAAATCTATGCTGAAAACCCACCTTTTCACTGCTGCTTTTTGGCTCCCATTACTTCCCTCACCCGTAACTGTCTTGTCTGTCTGTGTTATTTAGATTGTAAGCTCTTTTGAGCAGGGACTGTCTCTTTGTATCAGGTGTTCAGCGCTGCGTGCGTCTGGTAGCGCTATACAAATGCTAATAATAATAATAAAGGCCCATCCCCCTGACCCAAATTAACTTTCTACTTCCTGCGACACAGAGTGGACCATATTGGACTTCTATCACCACCCCCTCTTTATTTCTTTGTTGCTCTATACTTATGTTTCTTTCAAGTTGATTACTATTGTGTATTGTATTTTATAGAACCGGAGCTTACCTCTCCGGTATTGTGTAAGCCACATTGAGCCTGCAACTGAGTGGGAAAATGTGGAATATAAATGTGTTAAATAAATAAACTGTACATGTGAATTTGCAGTGCTACACTAATATTCTATAACCCTGCCTTCCAGACAGATGCCAAAAAATAGGTGTCCCTTTACAGTATTCACTGGCTTCCAATCAGATACCGCATTCAGTTCAAGCTTCTCCTTCTTACCTACAAATGCACTCAGTCTGCTGCCCCTCACTACCTTTCTACCCTCATCTCCCCTTACGTTCCCGCCCGTAACCTCCGTTCACAGGACAAATCCCTCCTCTCTGTACCCTTCTCCACCACCGCCAACTCCAGGCTCCGCTCATTCTGCCTCGCCTCACCCTATGCTTGGAACAACCTTCCTGAGCCCTTATGCCAAGCCCCCTCCATGCCCGTCTTCAAGTCTTGCTTAAAGCCCACCTCTTCAATGCTGCGTTCGGCACCTAACCCTTACCGTTCAGTGAATCCAGACTGCCCCAATTTGACTGCCCCTATCGGACCGACCGTTCACTTGTCTATTAGATTGTAAGCTCTTTGAGCAGGGACCGTCCCTCTATGTTAAATTGTACAGCGCTGCGTAACCCTAGTAGCGCTTTAGAAATGTTAAGTAGTAGTAGTAGTATTGCATAGGGTGTGTTTTCGCCTTCAGAAATTGGGATACTGCTCAATGCTGGGCAAGGCTGCAATACTTCTTATCACCACTAGATGGCGAGACAGCACTATTCTACGCAAGCCTCATAAACTTGGTGTCCCTGTCAGTCCCTTGTCCTGGCATAGAAATAAGAGCCTTTCCATTGGACTGACTTCATTCATTAATAAATGACTTTTCAGAGCGGTGCTGACTTTATCAGGGTGGTGCAGAAAGAGCTAAGCACACTTTAGCCTGATCTGTCCATTACTACCCTGTTTCCCCGAAAGTAAGACATCCCCCGAAAAAAGACCTAGTAGAGGTTTTCCTGAAATGGTAGATATAAGGCCTCCCCCGAAAGTAAGACCTAGCAAATTTTTGTTTGAAAGCAGGGCCGCCGAGAGCCGGACAAGGCCGCCCCCCCACTCGAGGTCACCGGGCCCCCCTCCACCCACCCTCCGTCGCTCCCGGAACTAACCTTAAACGCCTCCTTTCACCTTCGCAGCAAGCAGCAGCAGGGCAGACCTCTCCTTCCTTCCGTGCCCTGCCCTCGCGGACGTTACGTCAGGCGAGGCGGGACACGGAAGGAAGCAGTGGCCTGCCCTGCTGCTGCGAAGGTGAAAGGAGGCGTTTAAGGTTAGTTCCGGGAGCAACGGAGGGCGGGCGGGCCAACCCCAAACCAACCTCGATGTTTCCCCCAAAAATAAGACAGCCCCTGAAAATAAGACCTAACGCATTTTGGGGGGCAAAAATTAATATAAGACAGTGTCTTATTTTCGGGGAAACACGGTATACTATACTAAAATGCTTCTAGCCTACCTTATCCCCACCATAGTAGGTTCAAGGCGGGTAACAAATATTTCTGATATATAAAAAGAAAATACCCCCCCCCCCCCCCACACACACACACACACACAAATTATCATTCTACAACTTCATAACATTTCTTAAACAAATAGCATTTCAATAACTTCTGAAACTACTGTATGTAGGAGTATGACGAACATTTATTTTATTTATTTATTGCATTTGTACCCCACATTTTCCCACCTTTTTGCAGGTTCCCGTGCACTCCGCTCCATGGATAAATCCTTCTTATCTGTTCCCTTCTCCACTACTGCCAACTCCAGACTTCGCGCCTTCTGTCTCGCTGCACCCTACGCCTGGAATAAACTTCCTGAGCCCCTACGTCTTGCCCCATCCTTGGCCACCTTTAAATCTAGACTGAAAGCCCACCTCTTTAACATTGCTTTTGACTCGTAACCACTCGCCTCCACCTACCCTCCTCTCCTCCTTCCTGTACACATTAATTGATTTGATTTGCTTACTTTATTTTTTTGTCTATTAGATTGTAAGCTCTTTGAGCAGGGACTGTCTTTCTTCTATGTTGTGCAGCGCTGCGTACGCCTTGTAGTGCTATAGAAGTGATAAATAGTAGTAGTAGTAGTAGGTTCAATGTGGCTTACAGAATGTTGTTATGATACAGTCGTTACATGTTCTTAGATACATTGCATGATCTTAAATACTGAGCTGAAGGTATGAGGTGGTTTGGATGGAGATGTCGTATGAGAGGTGTTTTTGATGTGTTTGGGTAGTTTATGGGATGATTTTATCCTTAAGGGGTCTTTTGTAGGCTTTGTTGAAGAGCTGTGTCTTCAAAGATTTGCGAAAGCTGGTTAGATTATTCATGGTTTTCAGTGCCATAGGTAGTGCGTTCCATAACTGTGTACTTTTGTACGCAAAGGTAGTAGCATAGGCCTGTTTGTATTTCATTCCTTTGCAGCTGGGGAAGTTCAGGTTGAGGAATTTGCGGGCCGATCTTTTGGCGTTTCTGGGCGGTAAGTCCACTAGGTTTAACATATAGAGTGGGGCATCTGCGTGAATGATTTTGTGTACGGTCGTGCAGATCTTGAACTCAGTTCGTTCCTTGAGCGGGAGCCAGTGCAGTTTCTCTCTTAGGGGCTTCGCACTTTCATATTTAGGTTTTCCAAAAATGAGTCTGGCTGCGGTGTTCTGGGCTGTTTGGAGTTTTTTTAATGGTCTGTTCTTTACAGCCTGCGTATAGAGCGTTACAGTAGTCCAAGTGACTTATCACTAATGACTGTACTAGGGTGCGGAAGATATTTCTTGGGAAAAAAGGTTTTATTCTTTTGAGTTTGCACATCGAGTGGAACATTTTTTTCGTTGTATTCTTCACACGGGTAACAGCAGACAATTCCAAATTTTTATTGCATAAAAGGGAAAGGATTTCTCATAAATGGACTTGTATCTTTAATAGCTTCTTTGCCTTTTTGAAATCACCCAAGGGAGGGGTACAATTTAAATAAGCTAGAAAAGCCGGGTGATCCAGGCAGTCAGTCTTATAACTGGAGGATAAGAAAACAAGGGAGAGAGGAGAAAACTAAGTGACCGAGGTCAAAAATAAAATGTAAGGCATGAGAACAGAGTCATTTAAACCTCACAGCCAAGGGAGACCCCCAAGCCGACTGATTCGAATCCAACCAATTAGATTTGTTACTTAAAGGTCTGGTAGGATGTTCCCTGCTTTTACTTGTTCTCAAACCAGTGGCATAGCTATGTGGGGCCTGGGCCCCCGTAGATTTGGCCCTGGACCCCCCCCTGCCGACGACCCTCTCGACAGCCCCCCTGCCCCACTGCCAACCCGTCATCTACCTTTGCTGGCGGGGGTCCTCTTCTTCCCGCAAAAGGCTTAGTTCTGTTATACGTGCAGGACGTCAGAAACAGAACAAAGCCATATGCGGGGGTTGGGGTTGAGAGGATCGTCGGCGGGGGGGGGGAGGGGGTCAAAGTTGGGGGGGGGGTGCTAAAATGTGCCCCCTCACCTCGGGCAGCAAGGAGGTGCAAGTGTGCGACTGTCGGCTCTGCCGGTCCCCCGCCCCCTCTGATGTTACTTCCTGTTCCGGGGCATGGAACCAGCAGAGCCAACAGGTGCACACTTGCTCCATGCACCCCCTTGCCCTAGCAGGGAAAGGTGGTGGGGTGATGCGCTTCGGGGAGGGGGGGTGACTGGGTGGCAAATAAGCTAGGCACACCACTGAATGTAAGATCTTTTCATTTCTTTTGGTGATAGAGGGATCTTAAAGGCCTTTGCAGGTGTAGAGAAGAATCCCTTGTCCTTCAGGTCCTCTTAGGACCTTGAAGATCAGAAGCAAGGTTTTAAATATAGGGGCAGTATCTCCAAATGGGTTTACTGATGACCAGGGCTTTTTTGAGGGGGTACTGAGTACCGGCACCTTTTCCATTGTGTGCTGAATTGGCCCATGGTCCTCAAGTTTTAATGAAAGAGCTCAGGCTCTACACATCAATTCTGCCTTGTCATAGATTCTGTGACTGGTTGCAGGGGGCCTGGCTATTGTGGGGTGAGTCCCTCAGTGATCATCTGATCCCTGAAGAGTGGCCTGACATTTGAGTACCGGCACCTTTTTTGGTAGAAGAAACACTCTTCTCATGACAGTAACGAACCTCACTCCTAAACCAGGGTATGTGGATTATAATTTATGTCCCTTAGCAATAAATTTAACACATCTGCTTCATGCGCCTTCTGGAGTTCATCACAGTTTATCTAAGTGTGCTTGAAATTCCTTTTAATCAATCCTGTGGCTCCCAATACAGTATTTTTCTGCCACATTTTCTTGGCCTTTGACTGCATTTCTTGGTATTTAAGGATCTGAGAGCTGTAGAATGGGCAAAAGTGAAACGATTTTTTTTTTTTACTCTTTCAAAAAGTACAAAGACTAGGGGACACTCAAGTTACATATTAATACCCTTAAAACGAATAGGAGAAAATTTTTTTTTACTGACTGAATGGTTAACGCTCTAGAACTCCGCTACCAGCAAATACCAGTCAACAGAAGGAAAAGGTATTTGCCAGGAGCGGATTTCTTAGAAACCACTCCTGCTCTAACCAACGGTCTTTTTCAAGACCTATTTTTAGCAATTTAGTCTTTCAAGACAGACTGATTTGTGACTGTTTACAAGCGAAGACAGATTTGTCTGGGACTGTTGTTTTGACATACTTTGAAGAGATTCCTGAAGCCGAAACACGGTGCCGTGTCAAGTCATCGTTAAGAGATCAATAAAAGTTTTTTAATTTCATTTTGGATGCTCTTTAGTCTGTGTTTGAAGTGCCTGGATCTGTCTCCCACTCCTGTTTCCTGCTGAGTTCTTAGGCTGATCCAGTAATGGGTCTCAAGACTCTCGTTTTTTATAGCCATCGGTACGTTTTTTTTGTTCGACTTAGTTCTGGGTACAGCTACTCCTGTTCATCTGGTAAGTGGTTGTGGCCCATGTAGTCTGACAGCTGAGACAGAGTCAGGGGACTTTGTACCAGGGCTGGCTCTGAGTCTTCTCAACCAGGTCATCTGGGGATCGCGTAGTGACTGCTTACTGCTGGTAACTCATCCTTGTGTAACCTTGGGTTTTTCGAAGACTAAAAGTTGCTTTGGTAGTGTTGAGCTTTAATGTGACTGAGGTGGAGACATTCTGATGCTAATGTTGGCGTAGTGGTTAGAACACCGGTCTTGCAATCCAGAGGTGGCCGGTTTAAATCCCACTGCTGCTCCTTACGATCTTGGGCAAGTCACTTAACCCTCCATTGCCTCGGGTACAAACTTAGATTATGAGCCCTCCTGGGATAGAGAAATATCCAGTGTACCTGAATGTAACTCACCTTGAGCTACTACTGAAAAAGGTGTGAGCAAATCTAATCTAAATAAATAAATATTTGAGAATCTACATGGAATGTTGGTACTATTTGAGATTCTACACAGAATGTTGTCGGTGGAGGAGTGGCCTAGTGGTTAGAGCACCAGTCTTGTAATCCAGAGGTGGCTGGTTCAAATCCCACTGCTGCTCCTTGTGATCTTGGGCAAGTAACTTAACTCTCCATTGCCTCAGGTACAAACTTAGATTGTGAGCCCTCCTGGGATAGAGAGATATCCAGTGTACCTGAATGTAACTCACCTTGAGCTACTACTGAAAAAGGTGTGAGCAAAATCTAAATAAATGTTACCAGGAAGGCATTCCAAGTTGTGCTGTGTTGGGAGGGTAAGCCTGGTTAGGTAGGGTATGCATTGCTGTTTCTCTGTGGTGGTAATGATTTTTAATGTAAGTAGCTTTAGTTAGCTAGTAAGTGTCTGAAAATATGAAAATGACAGTTGTATGAATGCAAGTTGGTGCATTAGTTAAGTGTCAGAGAGCCAACATGTTTGTCAGCAGGCTTTGCAGGGGGGGGAAAAAGTGTGTGCTTGACAAAAAAAAAATCAGTTCATAAAACAACTTCTGCTAGAAATTATTAAGTTAACTAGCAGGAAACAAGTTTTAATTCAATCTGAGCTGCCAGTTTAAACATGGATTAGCTCTGCTGGCCGAAGAACAGTTCAGCACCAACAGTTTGAGAAGACTGAATTGTTATTTCTCATGGGAGCAGCTGAAGCCATGTTAGAGGCGGGTTGGCTGAAGACAGTTTACTCAGCTTCATAGGGAACTTTCTCTGCCACTTAGGAGGCAAGTGGCCCACAGAGCCTTGAGAAGGCAGTGTTGAAGCTACGTAGCCTAAGGACTATTCTTGCAGCTGTAAAGATGCTCAGCTTCAGCATTAAGAGCCGCTACTGCTGTGTAAAAAAAAAAGAAAAAGTACTGAGTTAGCAATGAGCTCAGTGTTAAATAATTAAGACACCCTTTCCAAAGTGAAACAATTCTCAGGAAAACCTGAAGTAGTGATAGCACCAGGCAGCATCATGTATGCTGGTGCCCGGACGCCTGAAGAGGCCGTCCGGGCTCCGCCCAGGGGCTTTTAAACCCCTTTGTAGCTCTTCCCTCCTTTTCAGCGGGGTGCCTTTTGGGCGGCGGGAACACGCCCATCACGCCTACACCTCGCTTGCCCCGCTGGCCCGCGCGCATGCCCGTCGGGGCACGGCACCATATTATAGGCGGCTCGTGCACCCGTGGGGGCACTGCGCCTTGCTTTTGTCGGTGGTTAGCTTAGGGACCCTGAATTATTGATTTTATTTATTGGGCAGTTAGTGATTATAAAGTTACCCAAACTCGTAAGTACTCTCAGACTGCAGAATTCATATATCAGGGAGTTAGGGTTGCTTTCTTTTTTAAGTTGTTTAAAGATAGGGAGTAGCACTTAGAAGAGAAGAGGATTGCAGAGGGCAAGCACCGGACCTAGAGAGAGGAGAGATAGCCAACGCAAGCAAGCATTGAGCCGGTGAAGACGGGGTTTTTTTTTCCCCTTTTCAGAGCCTGAGCAAAAAACGAGCACACTTAGGAAGGAAAAAGGGACTCGCACACAAATGAACAAACACACGAACTTCTGAACTCCATTTTTATTATTAAGAAGTGAAAAAGTAAAGAAGCAAAAGAGTAACAAAAAAGTAATTGTTAGACACTAGTGACATTGCATGAAGATTTATGTTGAGTGTTTATTTCTCACTTTGTTTTGGGGATTAGCACAGCTGTAATTTTGTGAGAATAGTTCTCTTTCGTGTGTAGAATTTTGTTCACTTCTGGTCACCATATCTCAAATAAGATATAGTGGAATTAGAAAAGGTTCAAAGAAGAGCGACCAGCACAATAAAAGGGATGAAACTCCTCCTATTTTTATTTTATTTATTTGTTACATTTGTATCCCACATTTTCCCACTTATTTGCAGGCTCAGTGTGGCTTACAGAGTACTGTAAAGGCGTTCGCCAATTCCGCTATGAACAAATACAGTAATGTTGTGGTAGAATAAGGTTCGTGTGTACAGACACTCCCCCGTTTTCTGTTTCTGTTGATGGCTCTCTCATTCTCCCCGTCTCCTCAGCTCGAAACCTTGGGGTCATCTTTGACTCTTCTCTCTCCTTCTCTGCTCATATCCAGCAGACCGCCAAGACCTGTCGTTTCTTTCTTTACAACATCCGTAAAATCCGCCCTTTCTTTCCGAGCACTCTACCAAAACCCTCATCCACACCCTTGTCACCTCTCGTTTAGACTACTGCAATCTGCTTCTTGCTGGCCTCCCACTTAGTCACCTCTCCCCCTAATCGGTTCAAAACTCTGCTGCCCGTCTTGTCTTCCGCCAGGGTCGCTTTACTCATACTACCCCTCTCCTCAAGTCGCTTCACTGGCTCCCTATCCGTTTTCGTATCCTGTTCAAACTTCTACTAATCTATAAATGTACTCACTCTGCTGCTCCCCAGTATCTCTCCACACGTCCTTCCCTACACCCCTTCCCGTGCACTCCGCTCCATGGATAAATCCTTCTTATCTGTTCCCTTCTCCACTACTGCCAACTCCAGACTTCGCGCCTTCTGTCTCGCTGCACCCTACGCCTGGAATAAACTTCCTGAGCCCCTACGTCTTGCCCCATCCTTGGCCACCTTTAAATCTAGACTGAAAGCCCACCTCTTTAACATTGCTTTTGACTCGTAACCACTTTTAACCACTCGCCTCCACCTACTCTCCTCTCCTCCTTCCTGTACACATTAATTGATTTGATTTGCTTACTTTATTTTTTTTTGTCTATTAGATTGTAAGCTCTTTGAGCAGGGACTGTCTTTCTTCTATGTTTGTGCAGCGCTGCGTACGCCTTGTAGCGCTATAGAAATGCTAAATAGTAGTAGTTATTATATGTCCATTACGATCTTTGGTTTCGTTTTGTTGCAGGGTACAGGCATTTAAGTTGGGTCGGTAGGGTATGCCTTTTTGAACAGGTTAGTTTTTAATGATTTCCGGAAGTTTAGGTGATCATAAGTTGTTTTCACGGCTTTTGGTAATGCGTTCCATAGTTGTGTGCTTTTGTAGGAAATATATGAGGAAAGGTTGAAGAGGTTAGGGCTCTTCAGCCTGGAAAAGAGATGGCTGAGGGTGTAGTGGTGTAGAACGGGTAAAAGTAAATCGATTTTTCACTCTTTTTAAAAAATACAAAAACCAGGGTACACTCCATGAAATTACATGGAAATACTTTTAGAACAAAGAAAATGAAATATTTTTTCACTCAAAGAAAGAATAGTTAAGCTCTGGAAAATGAGTGGAATGGGTAGACATGAATTACTTGTTTACTCTTCCCAGAATTACTGGGAATAGGGGGCACGCAATGAAGCTACAAAGCAGTAAATTGAAAATGAATCTGATAAAATTTTTCTTCACTCAACATGTAATTAAATTCTGGAATTCGTTGCCAGAGAAACTGGTCCTACGGTCCTCATGTTACTTAGTGCTGAGGCCTCTTGCCGACCTCGGAGAACAACAGGCCTTTCCAAAAAGGTTGCCAGAGAATGTAGTAAAAGCAGTTAGCTTAGCGGGATTTTAAAAAGGTTTGGCCAGGTTCCTAAAGGAAAAGTCCAGAGACCATTATTAAAATGGACTTGGGGAAAATCCACTGCTTATTTCTAGGATAATTTGACTCAGAGTGAACGTCGCTCTTACAGGAATTAAAGTCAGATCCATCTATTTCTAGGATAAGCAGCATAAAATATATTGTACTTTTTTGGGATCTTGCCAAGTAATTGTGACCTGGATTGGCCACTGTTGGAAACAGGATGCTGGGCTTGATGGACTTTCGGTCTGTCCCAGTATGGCAATATTATGTACTTGTATGATATACTTAGATATGTGTGGTATGTATTTTATACTATGGTCTTTGCTGTACTCTTAGGCTTCTGCGGTTGGTGTCATGGTTTTTTCCTTCCCTCCTCCGGAGGTAAGTTTGAAATTTTTCATCCCTTTTCTGGAGATGTTGAAATGGTTTTGCCCTCGCCACTAAGCAGAGTAAAAAATACCTAGATTGGACGCATTACCTATAATCCTGATTTGTTTCGGTTCATGTGGCTGGTTTGTCTTCTTGGGGTAGTAGGGTGGAATGGGTTAAATCTATACCAGGATATAGTACTGTCTATAAAACCCCAAGTAAAATCTCTGCTGAAGAATTCTTTAAATATTCTCAAAAAGTTTAGAGCTATCCATAAATATTTTGAGAGAGATGTGGTCAAACTAATCTAAAAATGTATTAAGTTAGTCCAATAAAAAAGGTATCATCTTATTTTCTATGTTTTCTTTATTCTATTTCAATTGACTACCATAAATATTTTGAATCTGCTATGTTTGTGGACTATTGTAATATGATTTATTCAAGCTGTTCTAAAACTTTGATTAGACAACAGTGGTTTGACTGATTTATTCAGCCCATAACATAGTAGATGACGGCAGAAAAAGACCTGCACGGTCCATCCAGTCTGCTCAACAAGATATACTCTTATGTGCTACTTTTTGTGTATACCTTACCTTGATTTGTACCTGTCTTTTCAGGGCACAGACTGTATAAGTCTGCCCAGCACTATCCCCTCCTCCCAACCACCAGCCGCCCCCACCACTGGCTCTGGCACAGACCACCGTATAAGTCTGCCCAGCACTATCCCCGCCTCCCACCACCGGCTCTGGCACAGACCGTATAAGTCTGCCCAGCACTATCCCCACCTCCCAACTACCAGTCCCGCCTCCCACCACGGCTCTGGCACAGACCGTAGAAGTCTGCCCAGCACTATCCCTGCCTCCCAACCACCAGTCCCGCCTCCCACCACCGGCTCTGGCACAGACCGTATAAGTCTGCCCAGCACTATCCCACCTCCCAACTACCAGTCCCGCCTCCCACCACCGGCTCTGGCACAGACCGTATAAGTCTACCCAGCACTATCCCCGCCTCCCACCACCGGCTCTGGCACAGACCATATAAGTCTGCCCAGCACTATCCCCACATCCCAACCACCAGCCCTGCCTCCCACCACCGGCTAAGCTTCTGGGGATCCTTCCTTCTAAACTTCTGGGGATCCCTTCCTTCTGAGCAGGATTCCTTTATGTTTATCCCATGCATGTTTGAATTCCGTTACCGTTTTCCTCTCCACCACCTCCCGTGGGAGGGCATTCCAAGCATCCACCACTCTCTCCGTGAAAAAATACTTCCTGACATTTTTCTTGAGTCTGCCCCCCTTCAATCATTTCATGTCCTCTCGTTTCTACCGCCTTCCCTTCCGGAAAAGGTTCGTTTGCAGATTAATACCTTTCAAATATTTGAACGTCTGTATCATATCACCCTGTTTCTCCTTTCCTCCAGAGTATACATGTTCAGGTCAACAAGTCTGTCTCTCATACGTCTTGTGTCCTCATACGTCTTGTAACGCAAATCCCGTACCATTCTCGTAGCTTTTCTTTGCACCGCTTCCATTTTTTTTTACATCCTTAGCAAGGTAGGGCCTCCAGAACTAAACACAATACTCCAGGTGGGGCCTCACCAACGTCTTATACAGGGGTATTAAAACCTCTTTTCTTCTGCTGGTCACACCTCTCTCTACAGCCTAGCAATCTTCTAGCTACGGCCACCGCCTTGTCACACTGTTTCATCGCCTTCAGGTCCTCAGATACTATCACCCCAAGATCCCTCTCCCCGTCCGTACCTATCAGACTCTCCCCGCCTAACACATACATCTCCCGTGGATTTCTACTCCCTAAGTGCATCACTTTGCATTTCTTCGCATTGAATTTTAATTGCCAAACGTTAGACCATTCTTCTAGACTCAGTCGTTCCATTTTATGTAGACTTAAGATGTGTACCATCATTTTAAAAATCTTGTACAAGTGCGACGAAAATGATAAAGGGGATGGACGATTTCCTTATGAGGAAAGGCTAAAGCGGCTAGGGCTTTTCAGCTTGGAGAAAAGGTATAAAATAGTGAGTGGAGTGGAATGGGTAGACGTGAAGCGTCTATTTAGGCCTTCCAAAAATACTAGGACTAGGGGGCATGCAATGAAGCTACAAACTATTAAATTTAAAACAAAATCAGAGAGAATTTTCTTCACTCAACATGTAATTAAACTCTGGAATTCGTTGCCAGAGAATGTGGTAAAGACGGTTAGCTTAGCGGGGTTTAAAGAAAGGTTTGGCTGACTTCCTAAAGGAAAAGTCCATGGACCATTATTAAAATGGACTTGAGGAAAATCCACTGCTTATTTCTGGGATAAGCAGTATAAAATGTATTGAACTTTTTGGGATCTTCCCAGGTATTTGTGACCTGGATTGGCCACTGTTGGAAACAGGATGCTGGGCTTGATGGACCTTGGGTCTGGCCCAGTGTGGCATTATTATGTATGTCCCTCTGTATCTGAGTGAGCTGGTAGCTCATCTTCGTTGAGGTAACTTCATAATACACGTAGAGACTCATTATTGAAACAGAAAAACATCCAAAAAGCAGTACGTGGACTTTTTTGGGTTTTTTTGTCAAAATGTCCAAATCACTATTTCAGTGGTTCCCAAACTTTCTCAGTTCACAGTGCTCCTAGGCCCTCAAGTCTTCCTCCTGCTCCCAGCAGCATCGAATTCTACTTTCGCTGGCAGGGATGCCCAAGCCCCACCAACTGAAGAGATCTACTGGCCGAGGCTCAAGCTCCATGCTGCTTGTGCGGCAAGCAAATTGGTGACATGTTCAGCCACCAACACTCACATTTCCATGTATGCCCTCCTTCTCTTCCCCCTTTCCATCCAGCCTCTGCCCTCCCTCTTGCTCCTCCTTCCATCCAACCTAACCCCCCCCCCCCCATTTTCACCATTCAGCATTACACCTTTCTCTCTCTCTCTCTCTCTCTCTCTTTCTTCTCCCTCATCCAGCATTACCTGTTCTCTCTCTCTTTCCTCCCTTATCCTTCAGTATCCCCCCCCCCCCCCAATCTCTTTCTCTCTATGTTTCTCTGCCCTTTCCCCAAGCCAGCGTCACAGGTGACTTTCTCTCTGCCTTCCCCTCTCCCGCTCACCCCTGCAGATTTCCCTGATCGGCAGCAGGCCAGAACCGTCAGCTAATGTGAAGACCTCGGGAACAGTTTCTGCACGTGTCGTCACCAGCTCTGCTGGTCACACTCCTCCGACGCAGAAAATTTGCATCAGAGGAGGTGTGACTGTCAGAGCTAGCAGCGGTGCGTGCAGGAAACTGGTCCTACGGTCCTCATGGTACTTAGTGCTGCGGCCTCTTGCCGACCTCGGAAAACACAGGTCTTTCCAAAAGGTTAGATTAAGAACAGGGAGAGGGGAAGGGGAGAGTAGTGGCTCGGCGGGAAAATATGCCGCGGCATCCCTGTCGGTTCGCTGCGGTGCACAATTTGGGAACCTCTCACTATTTTCAACCCCCGTTTCCATATCATCAAGCAGATCAATCCATAGACTGGTGGGTTGTGTCCATCTACCAGCAGGTGGAGATAGAGAGGCATTTTTTCTATGCAGTAAGTCCAAATCACGAGTTGGGTGTTGGGGATTAGGGCATTCCCAAAAACTTGGATGTTTTTCTGCCGTAATGGCACAAAGCAAAAACGTCCAGGGCTAAAAGTTAGACATTCTGGTCTAGACCTGATTCAGTCACAAATAAGTCACACAAAGATGCTCTAAATGACCAAATGATTAAGGCATGACCCCCTCCCACTCCCCAAAGATGTGAAAGAAAGTACAGACCAGCCTCATTGACAGCTTCAGATGTTATGAGCAGTCCTATTAGAGCAGCAAACAGGTCCCTGGAGTAGCCTAGTGGTCGTTGCAGTGCTCTGTAGAGAAGGGGACCCAGACCCATATCCCACTCTGTTACACTTGTGGTGGAACGTGTCAGACCTCCAAAACCCACCAAAAACCTACTCTACCTACGTGTAGGTGACACTCGCAGGCATAAGGGCTATTGTAGTGGTGTACAATTGGGTACACTGGGTTTTGGAGGTTCCGCATACAATATTAAGGGGGAACGGTGAGATGTGTACCTGGGACCTTTTATGTGAAGTCCACTCAAGGCTGGCACAACACGGTAAGCGGGATACTACTACTATCATTTCTAAAGCGCTACTAGACGTACGCAGCGCTGTACACTGAACATGAAGAGACAGTCCCTGCTCCACAAAGCTTACAATCTAATTAGGACAGACAAACAGAACAAATAAGGGATAAGGACAAAGAGTAGCAAGATTCCGTGCAGAATCCCAAAGAGTACCAAGATTCCAGAATTCCAAAGAGTAGCAAGATTCCATGCAGAATCCCAAACAGTAGCAAGATTCCAGAATACTAAAGTGTAGCAAGATTCCATGCAGAATCCCAACAGTAGCAAGATTCTGGAATCCCAAACACTATACTACTTATTTCTAAAGCGCTACTAGACATACGCAGCGCTGTACACTTGAACATGAAGAGATAGTCCCTGCTCGACAGAGCTTACAATCTAATTAGGACAGACAAACAAGACAAATAAGGGATAAGGACAAAGAGTAGCAAGATTCCGGAATCCCAAAGAGTAGCAAGATTCCGCGTAGAATCCCAACAGTAGCAAGATTCCGGAATCCCAAACACTACTGCTACTACTTATCATTTCTAAAGTGCTACTAGACGTACGCAGCGCTGTACACTGAACATGAAGAGACAGTCCCTGCTCGACAAAGCTTACAATCTAATTAGG